>NC_135277.1:19647500-20272500 GCF_051311805.1 Agelaius phoeniceus
TCTGAAGTGAGAAGTTGCTCTCCTGCATTTGTGAACCTGAAATGATAGAATAGCTAATACCATTCATTTTGGAAAATCATGTATCTGCCTGATGCAGAGGGGCATAAAGTACTAGTATTAAAAGCCCTGATCATTGTTCCTTATTCATTAAACCTCTTTCTCCTGCTTTTGTTAGGTTTTGGCATTTTTTTGAGGTGTGGATAGAAAGTAGGGAAAGCTTCAAATTCTCAGTGGAAAACTGGATATGAAGTATTTCAGGTTGGCTTTTGTTTTTCATGAGAAATATAAATCTTTTGGCTCTCAAATTCTAAACCAATTGATTTCAAACAATTTCTCAGACAAATTTCAGAGCAATAGGGAAAGAAAGTTTCAAGAGAACATTTGTTAGTAGTACAGTTTCACATTCAGACAATCAGAAATTCTAAAGTAGAGCTGCTGTGTTGTTCTTGCCTGCTTGTATTGATTTATGAAAAGCCACAAACATTAGGAATGATCTTTAAAGTGAACCACTTGTTGTTCCTTTGAAAATTGTTCTCTGATCTCTTGGTTCCTTATGGCAACTGAAAATCACAATAAAGAACTTGGGAAGCTGTGAGTCTCAGAGGAGGGGAGGCAGCAGTAGTGTTCACTGGTACATGCACCAGGAAAATATCAGTGCCTTGGAAAGGTTATAGAAAACTTAAAGAAAAATTGTATTAGTGTATTTACAGCCAGTGCTGTAAATATTGAATTATTTCCTTCTCTCCTTGAGTTGGAGGCAGATGAGTGCCATTATGCTCAGGTGATAACAAGCACACTGTGAAATCTGTGTTGAATACTTTGGGTGAGTAGTGGCAGGCCTGCAGGGATGAAACATGGTGGAAACTGCAGAAAGAATCTGGGGAAAGTCCTGTGGACTTTGTTACTATGTCCATAGGGTAACACTGCCATGAAGCATGTGGGAAAAAAATTAAAATAGATAAAATATTAAAAGGTATAAATAATGAAATATATAAAATATTAAATATATATATATATATATCGTTTCTGTAAGCAGGCTGATTTTCATGTTAATTATTCACCACCTAGGATTTTACTTTCATAAATTTATTTTTTCTTTTTTTAATCTTTGGTAGTTTTGCCTGAGTTTCTGCTTTATGTCATTTTCAAATGGTTGTTAAATCTCTGCAATAGCAACAAGGATTGCATCGAGGAATTAAGAAAGAATCCTACATATTATGGGAGGTAGTAAAGAGAGAAAGAAATGTAACAAAAAATTTACCCTAAGTGACAAGCTGGAATGGAAGAGTACTCTAAGAATCTATGGAGTACAGCAGGTTTTACTTTTGCTTTAAACTTCCAAATAACTGTGTGGGTTATCATGAAGTCTCGCAGTCACAAGATTCAAACCTCAACTACTAAAACAAACTTTGTGTAGGAAAGAGCTTTCTATTTTTACATGAAACCTGTAAGGCAATTTTTTTCTAAATGAGAGCATATAGTGTGTGCGAATACATTTGTGAGGATATTTTACATAGCCCGTTTTTGCTTTTAGATAATGGCTTTCTTTTAAAGAAAAACGATGAATCATTCAAAAAGGAAAAGAGGAGAGATGCATTAGCAGTCTCAGTCAGGGCTGCATTCACAGGCCTGGAGAGATTCAGAAATAGAGAGCTGGGATTTTTCATTGCTGGGCCTCCTTAGGCTGAAATTGGATTTGAGGATGGCTGAGGCTCCTCATCCCAGACACTGAGGGTCTCTCGTGGCTATTCCTGAGCAGCCTGTGTGCACTTGTGGCCTTGATAATGTGTAAGGATCCCCATGTCCACTGCCCAAAGGAACCACACAGCTCCCCAGAGCTGGACCCCAATGGAGGAACTTTTTCAGCTAGAAAAATCCATGGTTGGATCAATTTAATGAACTCTAATTTCTGATTGATTTATTCAACTGAAGAAGAAGAAATTGGAAAATAGGCAAGACCTTGATGTTCCTTTTTAAATGTGTTTCAGGAATTTGTTTTGGGTTTTGCCGGTTTTGTTTGGTTTTTTACAGAAAATATTGTTTTACTTTGAAACGTATCTAATCACTTTTATGAGCATGTTAAAAATCAAGGCACAAACCACATCTTTTAATTTCAAGTCTAACTAAATATTTTGTTTGGTTATAAGGTACTTATTTTTCATCAGATGAAAAAAAGCTGCAAAAATTGCAAGGCTTATTTTGGGTTTCAGTGCTTTATAGAACATGAAGAGAACTCTAACAACCAGATTTGTTTTTACAGTATTAGAACTGTCAGTTGTGAAAGTGAAATTGTTCTGCCCTCTTCCCTCTCATCTCCAAACAGAGAAAAACAGATCTCTTCTTACTATACCTGTGTTCCATTAATACACTGGAATATTTTCACTATGAAATTCCTCTTCCAAGAATTCTTTTTTCGGCATAATACTGAAAGCTTCATATTAATCTTTCTAGTCTGTATAAAATAAAATTTTGGACTTAATAACTATTATAAAAGACACAAACTGTTCTACTGTGGAGCTTGAAGCTCTCAAAGAGTTAAAGCAGGCAGCAGAATATGTTTTCTTTAATACAAGTTGACCTTTGCATGCAGCAGACAGCTTTCCATTTTCATTGAAATAAAAATATTTTACTAGATACAGTGTTTAAATAAATCAAATGAGGCTTCAAATTATGTAAAACCTGACTATTTAAAATAAAATTACTACTTTCTCTTCTGAATTTTTGGCATAATTCAATTTTAATGCTCATCTAAGCTGTAATGTCTCTGCTGTGTATTTGGCCTGCTTGATTATACTGATGGGTTGTGTAATTTTTTTGTTCCATGTACAATGAAGGTAATTTTTGTGTTTCTAAGCTAGAAGATCAAGTTCTGTGACCTGGAGAAAAAGAAGGCAAATCAGAATGGGTACAGGTGCAGCTCCTTGCTGTTGCAGTGGGAAACCAGGGAGAGCTTTGCAGCCCCTTCCAGAATGTTGGTGGGATCCTGGCTTGGGGTGGACTGGAAGGGACAGAGTTTGTACCAGAACTTCCCCACCTTTTGGAAGGTGAGCTGTTGGAAATGCTGAGGTTACTGGTGGAAATGTGTTGGGAGAACGACACAGATGTATGAAGGCATGTACAAAATTATCATTTAGACAATATTCATAAGAATATTTCTTTTAGCAAGGACAAGCTATTTTTTTTCTCCTTGCTTTAACCTGCATTTAACCTATTATTACTTTTAGAGAGGCATGTCTTTTTGCACGAGTGTGAGTTATCAGTCTGATATTATGGATGAATTCTCTAATAAATGTGGTATTTGAGGAAACAGCTCTTGAGTAAAAACACAGTGAAGAAGGCAGTGCTGAAGCAAGAGCTAATGAGAAATCAACCATACCCACTTTGGACTGAAGTGATCCAAGGTTTCAGAAATGGCATCTCATTTACTGATCTTCACTAAAAAAAACAATCTTCCATTTTCTTGAGAACAAAAATGTATCTGTGGATCAGATTTTTCTCTTCTCTGTTTCCCTTCAACTCTCCAGAGAACATGGGCAGGCTGAGTTGCTCCTGTAATTCAATTAGCTTACCTTTGTGGGATGAAGAAGTTGTCTGCAAGTGAATGGAAAGCAAGAAAAGTCTTCATCTGGCTAAAGGAAAATATTCAATAATTTTTTAAACAATCTGCAAGAAAACAGCAGCAAAAACAGCGTGCTGAGAGAGGTGGATATCTTTGGGCCTTTTACCTTAATTCACTCACAGAAAGTCTTCCATTTTTAAAAACTGACCTGTGCTACTCTCTATCAGGAGATGCTGATTGTGGACATTGTGCTGTGCAGATAAGCACAAAGGATTCTTTACTTTGTATGTTGTGTGCTTCTCCACTTTCTTTCAGAAACAGAAAATCCAATAAGCAATGAATCCAAATGGCAGAGAGGAGAGTGGAAATGAAGGCTTAACAAACAATGAAAAGCAGCTCATAGTTTACACGATGAGTTTACAGCAGGAAGAAGGAGATTCCACTGAATCTGTGCTGTGCTAGCTGCTTAACAAATGCTCCTCAGTCTTTAAAACAAACAAAATTATGTCTGTGAGTGCAAATTCCAGCAACTGTTTGATGAGCTTTCCACTTTGCTTAGAGATAAAGGTTGTGGGAAAGGGTCCACTGAAGCTGCATCCAGTCTAAGTGCCTCCAGCACAGTTGTCTTATTTCTTTCCTATTATTTTTTATTTTGTTTTCATCTAGGATATGAGAGAATGCTGTTCAGGTAGTGTTTAATTTAATTACTGCCAAATATTCAGGTTCCATACCTGTAGTTTACCAGTCTGCCTGTTTTTGCTGAAGCTTAATGGGTTGCATAATTTTGAGGAGGCTGCTGTATGTATTTCCAGTGGAAGCAGTTTCTTGTCCTACTGTAAAATTTAATTAACTAAAGTTTTGTGAACCATTAAAAGATATGCTGCAGAATGCAGTTGCAAAGAATAGATGTATATATTTTAAACACTTCTTTGAGTATTGGTATATAAGTATGATGACATCAGAACTGTACTGAGGACCTCCTTGGTGTCCTACTTGCTCTTCTGAATGTCTTCAATCTCTGAATTTTTAAATTTATTTTTTCCTGCAAAGACATCAAAACCACAGGGATGTGTCCAATGGAAGGAAAAGTGCCTTACTCTTAGCAACCTGTTGTAGAGGAGGCACAGCTGTAACTCTGCCTTGTTATTCAAGCTTTGCCCTCACGGTTATTGATCTCTGCATCAATGAGTTCTGTACAATGCTGGACTGGAGCTACCAAAGCTCCCTAGGAAGGCTGGACAGCCCCCTTGGACATGGGTTGGTGTGGCCAGGGCTAGGCCAGGCCCCAGAACATGGGCTGTTGTTAAAGAAGATGCTCTTAGGCCCAGGATTTAGTGTTGCTCCTGTCCTGTGAGGAGCAGGGAGTTGGACTTGGTGGTCCTTATGGGTCCCTTCCCACTTGAGCTGTTTATTCTGTGGTGTCAGGTAACTGCTGGGTCAGGAGTGTGCTTTGGCATTCTTTTTGGAGGGGGGATTTGAACAGCTGGATTGGTTGTGTGTGTGGAAGACCTTTAGTGACTCAGGTTCAAAGCAGGCTTGCACCTTGGTAGGCAGAGAACAGAATGCTGGGTGCTGTTCCTGTGTGAGCTGAGGTTTTGTTGCACACATTTGTGTGCTCTCTACCTCCTGCCTGCCTGCCCAAGAATTGCTTTCTGTGTGTCTGGTGACTGTGTGATTACAGCTCTTCTGGCACCTTCCTCTGCCACTGAAAAAGCGTCCAGATGATCTTTATACCTCCTCTACTGCAGAATCATGTAAGATTTATGTGACTTTTTAAATTAGAATTTTTAAAAATATTAATCATTGTATCTACATGAAAATAGCTAAGTCAATAGGAGATGTTTGGTGATACTTGTCTCTTTTTATTCCATTACTGATAGTTCTAGTAGGATCTGTTGCAGGTAATATCTGCAGCAATTTCTTAAGCCCTCTCTCATCTAACGAAACATTTATCCTCAAGTTTCTCAGCATACCTGTCTTTGCTGCCAGTGCCATCTCACTTGTTGAAACAAGCTTAGTGATCAAAGTTAATGAACCATCTTGGTAGGGATTGGAAGCTAGAAATAGACTGAAGAACGAGGAAGACCTTTTCTATACCCAGGAAATGTCTTAGCAGAACAGCTTCACGGAGAGGGAGCTTTGGATAAAAGTTGTGATGGTTTTCATTCATTATATAAATCTCAAGTGAACTGGTATCTATTTCCTTTGTTCATGGTGCTTTCAGTTTGTGGGCAGCCTCTCTTTTTGCTAGAGCAAAGCAGCTTTGTCTTTTTCCTTGTGTAGGTGCTCCTAGATTGTGGCCTCTACAAACATGCTACAAATTTATCCTGCTTTAGCTGGTTCTAATTGCTGGTGATTTATGAGAGAGATGTTGTGAAACAACATAAAATTAATTTTTCTTCTCCATTAATTCAGATGTTCTAAGCATTTGGGCTTACTCCTGTGATTTCCCCTCCCTCACAATTTACTTTGAAAAAAAGATCTACTGTGTTATCCTATTGTAGCCTTCAGTGTTTCCGTCTTTCTCTTCTAAGTAAATTGAAAAATTGTTTCAATTTAGAAAATAGGGAAAAAGATGCAATAAATGACAATTGTATAACAAAGGCAGGTGTACAAAATGTCAGCAGCCTTTAACAGATAGAAGGAGAAAAACCCCACTCTCTGATAATTTGAAGTAGCTGCAATACTACAAGCAGTCCTGCAAACACTCACGTGAATAATCCTTACTGTGGCAAGTAGTCCAGTTGTTGCCAGCACTGGTGAAAGGCAGTGGTCTGGCAGCTTTGAGGAATGAAGTTCTTTTTTTTCTTAGCTGGGCAAATTTCCCAACACACACTGCCTGGTCAGCCTGCTAAAACCCCCATCTGAGGAGGGAGGGATAAGCTTTCTCTCGGGCTAACAGGCAGCTTGGTTTCCACAGATCACATAATTCTTACTTGTGTTTGGAGGCTGCCAATTAGCAAAAAGTAAAGGGAGAGGCTTTGCAGGAAATTGCAGCTCTAATGCACCAAACTTGCATCAGGGAAGGACCACCTTGCTGCCCTCTGCAGATTCTGGAGAGACCAAAGCCTGTGTCCCCTGCCTGTGCCAGTGTGTTCCAGGGATGCTCACAGTCTCCACATGGGTCCTGGGGAGCAGCCTGTGCTTCCCTTGTCCACTTCCACTCTCTCCTTCTCAGGCTGCTCTCTAGGAACAGCTTCCATCCAGCTTGACACCCTTTGACTTGATGCTGGTGAAAAACCTGGTAGCCTTTTTTGTCCATACTGTGTGCTCCCAAACCTGCCCTAACCCAGTACTTAATGACAAAGAACAAGACCTGGTTTACTCAGTGGGCAAGGTCTGTGAGCCCAGCTCTGACCATCTCAAATTTATTTATGTTCTGAAAGTGAATGCAGAATAATTTTTCAATGTCACTCTGTTTTCTGCAACAGAGATGTCACTCTGTTTCGCTGCCCATTCCTCTCAGATGGAAGCAGACAAGAGATAATCAAAACTGTTGTGGTGTTTGTTTTCCAGACACGGGTAATTGGAACGTCAGGATTTCCAAATCAACAGACCCAAGATCCTACCCTTCCACCAAAAGGACTACCAGCAGTGCAAGATGTAATCCAATTTGTGGACAGGCTCCAGGGGCAAGTAGTACTCATGGTACGTTTCACAGCTGTTTGAGCAGCCACCATTTGTGGGAGAGCAGTGCAGCACTGGTGATCGTACTGCAGAATATGGAACTGCCCAAGGTTTACCTAAAAGTTTCATCAGGTAGCAGCACCAGCAGTGTTGAAAGCTGCAGCAGCAGTCCTGGTTGGCAGAAGGTAGCATATCAGCTGCTTGCACATGATCAAGTGCCATTTGGAAAAAGCTTGAACCGCTTTCAGTAAAAATATCATGATTTGGTCTACTCGGGATATGCTGCTAGTCAGAGCAGTCAGAGCAGGCAGCTTTAGCACCTTCTGTGCAGGAGGCAGTGGGGCTGCAGGAAACATGGCCTCTGTTGTACAGGAGCGATGTGTTCTCCAGGGTGTGTTTGTGGCAGCTGTTACTGGATTTTAACATCAGGCAGTGGACAAGGAATGGACCATTACCGAGACTGTGAACTGCACAAGGGTGCTTGCAGAAGTCAGCCCAGATCTGGAGGTTTTCTGGCACCTTGCTAGTCACCTTTTGTTCTATGTCAAAGCGCACTTCATTGAGAGAGAGGTATTGTCTGAAATGTTGCCTTCTCCGGCTGCGTGGCTGCTAAACATGTGGGTCTTGAGACGCTTAATACAGCTGGCATCTTCTGATGCGGCTTCAGCTGAAGCAGTCATGGGGGAGGGAAGACAGCCCTGCGTGGAAGCTCTTCCCGCCGGTACCGGGGCTGCGGAGGGGAGCTCCTGGCGGGCCCGCTGGCCCTGCCGGCCGGGCCCCACCATCTCACCGAGCCGTCGGTGCCGGCCCGGGCGAGGTCGGGCTGGCTCCTCGCCCGCCCTGGGCAATGGCAGCACCTTCCGCGGCCCCGGCTCCGCTCGGGGGCCGCAGGGACCCCGCGGCCGCCGCCCCTCGCGGAGCCGGGCGCTGCCGGCGGGCGCGGGTCCCGGGGCCGGGCGGAGGGCGGCGGTGCCGGGCGTGGGGCGCGGGGCTGGCGGCGGAGCGCGGGGGGTGCGGGGGCGGGGGGGTGTGCAGCTCTCGCTAGCGCTGCTTGTGGTCACAGCCAGGCAAGCTCACATCCCATCTGGATCACGCTCGCTCTCTCCCTTCTGCTTTCCTACCATAGAGTTGCGCTGGAAACAGAAGATAGAGGGAGTGTAGGAGCTCGCCATCTCCAAGCGATCTACATTGGGAAAAACATGGAGTCGGCTCCGGCAGCCCCCGATCCAGCAGCCAGTGAGCCGGGCAGCAGCGTCTCCGAGGCGGCCGCCGGCGCCAGGGACACCCCGGTGAACCTGGAGCCTGCCCGGAAAAGCGATGCGCCGGCTCCCGTCCGCAGGCAGAGCTACTCCAGCAGCAGCAGCAGCAGAGGTAGGGAGACTTGGGGAAGGGGGAGGGGGCCGGGGGAGTGGGATCGGGGGGTGGGTGGGAATAGGAAGAGGGGGGTAAGAGAGAAGGGGGAAATGCAGCAATTTAATCCCCTGGTTTATTGCTCGTGCTTGTTGAAGCCGCGCACGCAAACAAGCCGGGCTTGTACCCCCTGCAAAACCTTGCAAACTTTTATAGCTTCTTTTAATTGCTGCAGGAGGAGGGACAAATGCAATGAAAATATTGAGCGGTGTTTGGTGCTTTCCTGTCCCTCTCGTTTATTGCCTGTGGTATCCGGATGGGTACTGTGCCCCTGAAATTACATAATTTTATAAATATATAAAGCAACAGCAGGAGTATTGGGATTCAAGGGAACAAACTTTTAAAGCTGCAGTGTCCTTCCTCCCCCCCTTTTTTCTCCCCCTCGTCTGTCTCCTTTTGACAGTTTCTCAACTGGTGTGCTGTGGCTTGTTGTGAATGGGGGATCTGTGATTAAACAGGAGATTTGCGGTTTGCGGGTGACTTATTCACTCTGTTGCGCGCTGTTTTCCCTTAATTCATTTAAGTGTATCTTAAAAATTATTTCATCGCGGAGCGGATGATCTCGTAGCTGCTGTTGTTGAGGGTGCCCAACTTCGCAGAGGGTCTCCGTGCGCCCGGGGGTTCCCTTACCGCTCTCCGCCGGCCCCCGAATAAAACGCTGCGAGCAAACGAGCCCCCCTTTTCCGCCGCCAGCTGTCAAAGCCCTCCTGCCTCAGGTTGCGCCCCGGAGTCGTGCGGGTCGGCTCTGGAGGTGCTCAGGGCGGTGAAGTTTGGCGTCAGCCGCGGTAGCGCCCGAGCCGCGCCGGCGGCGGGAGAGCTGCGCGCTGCCGGGCGGAGCGGAGCGGGGCCGGCTGCTCCCGCCGCGGCCACCGAGCGCGGCCCGGCTTCAAACGCCGCCGGAGTTTTGCCGAGACGTGCGAGAGGGAGGAGGCTGCGGCTTTAATTACTTGTAAATAATTTATGAAGCGTTGCTCCTACAAGAGGGGGAGCGCGCTAGAGAGGCTTCGCTCGGTAAAATCCCTCGGTGCTGGGTAAAAATGAATTAAATAACGCTATGTAATAATACACACGGCCGTTGAAAGAAATGACGGGCGGAGAAAAGTACGTGCCCGGCGGGAGCGCAGCCCCCTCGGCAGCCGCCGGCGGGGCAGGGCAGCGATGCCCGGCGGTGGCGAGACCGTCTCTGCTCGGACGGAGGGGGTTCGGGTTGTAGGTTGGAATATGGCTGATCATGTGTTGGCTTGTGTTTTACAGTATTTTTCCCCTTTTGGCCACACCCCCCCTTCCCAGGCAGCTTCCCACTCAGGGAATCCGCGTACAGTAAAAGCCATCGAGATGTCACACGCCGAAACATTTAATTAGAGGCGATTTGCGAGCAGGGAGCGCGCCGTTCGGCGGATGCCGAGGCGAGGAGGAGCGGGCTCGGCCGGAGGAGGCCGGGTGGCCACGGGCGTGTGCGCAGGGAGCGTTTGGCTGCGCGGGGTATATTTAGAGCTTGCGAGAGTGGATTTGGAATGCAAGCGCCTTATGTAACGAGGTTAATCAGAAACACTGGAGAAAATTTCCTTAATTTGTCGGGGAGTTTTCTGGATGTTTGCGGAGCCGGCCGTAGTTGGCGGGTGTTACACAACGCCCCCCTCCCGGCTCTCCGGCCCAGCGCTCCGCGGCGCGGGCAGATGGTGCTGCCGGGGCGCGGGGCCGGCGGGAGGCAGCCGGCAGCCGGCCCCGCCGCCTTTGGGGAGGGGGGCAACTTTGGGATCCCATCAATTATGTAACACTCGGCTGTCGCTTCTCTATGGATGCGAAAAGGAGCGGGGGGGGCGGTGCTGGGAAGCCCGAGAGGCTCCGGCGGTGAGAGTGTTTCCCCGGCGGTCCCGAATTGTTGGGGCTCTGCTCCTGCTAACCTGCTGACCCACATGTCCCCCTGGCCCGGGCCTCGCTGGGGAAGGGGCAGGAGCAGGGGCCGGCACACGCCGCCGCTCGCCCGGGCTCGCAGCCGCCGCACGCAGGCAGGCACTGCGTTATGTAACAGTCTGAGTGGGAAAGCGAAGGTCAGTGATGGAGGGAGGCATCCCCGGCAACACAATGGCCAGAGCCCTGCGCGCCGGGGCTCTGCGGGCTGCACGGAGAAATAAAGCTCCCGGCAGGAATTGCCCTGTGGTTTGGGAAGGGACAGGGGAGAAGGAAAAGAAGAGTGGCAGGGATTTGGGGGAAAAAAAAAAAAAAAAGAGTGTTTGGGTTTTTTCGGATGATGTAATGGAGTTGGCAGAAAATACAAGTCTACTCCTAGAGTGCAAACAGTAAGGGAATTGTAGCTGGCATTCTGTGCTAATGTTGCATAAATTAGTGTATTGGAAGTAAATTGACCTATACAATCTATACAGTATACACCAGCTGATTGTGCCTTTCTAATAGTTAAAACCTGGAGGTACAGAACCACACAGGAAAACATGACAATGACAACACTTTGGCCTCCTTGAAGTCAGGACTTGATGGATGGATTAGGTGTAAGGGGTCCCTGTAGACTTGTAGGTTTGGGGTTTTGACATTTTTTTAAGCTATTGAAATAGCGCTTGATTTCTTGCCTTTTTGTTTCTAATAGGGTCCTTTATATCTTATGGCAACAATGTGACCTTAATGTGTGACTAGTAAAGGTGAAATTATTTTTAGAACTGTTACCTTTCAAGCTCATATGTTCAGCTATGTATTGAGTTCAGAAATTTACTTGTTTGGGTCTCAATTCTGCCATGTGTTGTAAGCAGGCAGCTCTGGACTCTTATGAGAGCTGTGTGGAGGATAGAGACAAATACACAGATATTTAGGTATATGTACACATTTATACACCTGTCTAAGTGTAAAAATCCTTATTTTTGACTCGGCAAACACTACAAATATTTGTTTCATATCCTTAATTTTCATAGCAGCACACATTGCAAAGCTGCTTTGATACATCAGGATTTATAATAACCAGTGTACATAAGGAATGAGGAAAACAAAATTAAAGAGAGGACTGTGGATAGAGAATTGGGGAAAGTTTGCTGTGGAATAAATTCTTAAGTGAAGCTTTAGTTATTATAATATTATAACTTCAAAATACTTTATTGCTTGATATGCAAACCTGTCTCTACCGCCAGATCCTTACATAACCTGGTTTTTATTTTGCAGAGGTTATGCTGGTTTTGTTGCTGCGTAGAATACTTAACTTGAAAACATAAATTCTGAGTTACCAAAAGCACTTTTCAAATGGGGAATTGTTATGTGATATATTTAGTATGTGGGGGCATGCATGCATACTTGCAGGCTTCAAAAAATTCCCTGCAGTCTGATATTAAAACTGATTGTTAGGGAATTGTCACCATACCGGAAAAAGCAGGAAATGGATTAAAAGGCCTGGTTTTCCCCCACAGGCATGTTTTTACTGCTGACAGTAGTTGTTAAAATGTTCTGAAGACCAGTCACTGACCAGCAGGTTGGATTTCAGTCTGAGTGTGTGTGTGTGTGTGTTCTGCAACAAGGGTTTGTGGTTTGCCATGCTTGGTAGAAGGAATGCTTCCCTCGCCAGCTCTGGCCCTGGACTCTGGCTTTTATTGACATTTATTTCACTTTGCAGGCTTGGATGTCCATGGAGCTCTACCCATGCTGCAGTCTCAGGCTTAATATTCTATTAGTCCCCCTAGAAATAGTTGTAATTGAATAAACTCTATTTTAGTAGAGAACTACTGGCTCATTAGAAAGCACAGTACATAAAAAGCTTTTAAATCTGCTAGAAAGTGCTTAGTTTGTATGGAACTGAGCTCTTGGTCTCAGAGGTAAGTCAAGAGAGGATGTCTTGCTGAAAAATATTTAAGACAGCTCTTCCATCACTGGATGATGCTATGTGCAAATACTTACATGATGCTTAATATTTATTAATTAAAAACTGCAGCTACGTAGGTGCTTGTTATTCTTTTCTTGCTGTTGAGGTTCTGGGTGTGTTTGCTGTTTTCCAGAGCCATGTGGATGTCATCTGTTTATCCTGATCCTGTCTCTACTGGTAGATTGTGACATGTTGCTTTTGTGCTTTTTTTTAAATTTGGGTGATGCTCCACAAGTAGGGATGTAATATAATTAATAGTGACAACAATAGGTTTGTGGTGTTCTTTTCTTTACAAATACCTTTTTTTCCCCTAGATTTTATCAATTTCTGGATTTATACTATTCTACAGAGCATAGCCACAATACGAAATTTTGCAAGTTGTTTTCAGGAGGACTCTGAATTTTGTAAATTTGAATGCGTTCTGTAGATTCTTTGGGTTGTCTTTGTTATCACTGGGGACTATTCTGCATGCACCACTGATTTAGTCCTATTTTGGTAGATGATATGTGCTTTGAATCCTTTAAAGTACAGCATTGTTTTAAACATTTGTAGCATAGGAGCAATAATAGCAGCAGTATGTTGTTCTCCTAGGAACAATGCAGTTCTCTTATTCCAATAAACCGTAACCTTTATTTGCTTGAGAAACATCTCAGGAGCTCATAAACCAGTATGTAAATACTGTTATCATTCAACCAAATGCTGTAATTTTACTAAATAAAGAACATAGTTTGTAATGGAGATTAACGGGCTGTGTGACAATTTCAGTTTGGGTATAGCACTGCATCCGAATGGAAAGAGCAATTTCAGCTTTGGGAGGTTCTTTTTTTTTTTCTTTTTCTTTTTCCCTTCTGATATTTGTTTTTAAGCTACTAAAATACGTGTTGGGGAAAACCTGAAATGACTCAGTCAGTTTTGCTGGATTTAATCTGAGAGCTATCCCAGTGAAAAGAGAAGAAAACCCAACCTCGTTTTAAATTACTGTGATATCTGTATCACTCTTGAAATTAATTTGTGAATAGGTGATCCATTTTTACTGAAATATTTTTAAGAGTGTGTTTTCAGTGACAGGCACTTGTAGGAAAAAATGAAATTGAAATGAATTGAAAAAAATGAAAATAAATTCGAATTTGGAGTATATCTAAATGCACTGGGAGTGTGGTGCTGTGCAGCTGGGGGTTGCTCCCAGGCTCTGTGCTTCTCGCTGCTGCTCGGGGAGCAGAGGGGCTGCAGTGGCAGCTGCAGCTGCTGTCACACAGCTGTTTCTGCAGCAGGCAAAGGGGAATGCTGGGCCCAGGTAGTTCACAGGAGCTGTCAGAATGCACCAATGCACTTGACTCAGGCCCTTCCATTGCCGTGCTGCAAGGCAGCTGTCACCCCTCCGCTGTCTGTCTGTCCGTCCTGGCAAGAGCCTGCCTGGCAGCCCAGGGCCCTTGGGTGGGATACTGGAGTGGGGAGCAGTGTCTGCTTGCCAAGAGAGGCTGAATTATTTTTCTTTGTCACACTTTTACCTGGACCTGAGTTTGTTGAGGAGGTTCTGCAGTTTTCCATGGTTTTGGCAGAAGAGGAAGTTCTGGTGGGAAAAGTGTTGAAGAAACTTCCTGCATGTGTGGAAGCATCCACACTTCCTATGCAGATTTCTGCTGTCTTGTTTTCTTTGACTCTTTTTTCAAGTATTTTGCATTTCACCTATTGCTGGGGCTGCCTTTGTAGCCCTGATAATCCCTTTGGAAATACACTGTACAGAGCTGTTGGTTTTATTGGTTCTCACAGCTGCAGACAGGTCACACATCCTTACCTGCACAGATTCCTACAGGTGTGCAGAGGAGGGCCCTGCAGAGCAGAGTCTGAGTCCCCTGCTGTCACTAGACCCTTGCTGCATATTTGGTGTCAGAAACAGATCACACTTCGTTTTTAGGGTTGTTAGGGGTTTTTTTTGGTCCAGGTGTTCTGATAGGAGGCTCCTCTACAGCTTTGCTGTCTGATGATTAGAAACCTTCTTTTCACTTCTGAGTAACTGGATTCACAATCAGTTAGCTCACTTCTTCTTTAAATGTTTTCTATAAAACCTCTGTGGACTGAAAATGAAGAAGAGCCTGGTATTTTATTTTGTGATAGCTGAACTAACAGCGAGCTCTGTTCAATGACTCACAGTTTAGCACTTCAGCATATCTGTTGTAGATGGTCTGTGCTGATAGAAACATGAGAACAGCTTGGGTTGTGTGTCAGGAGGAGTTAATTGTCTAATTTCTTGAATGTAAAGGTTGTGAATTATTCCTCATACCGTTATCTGAAGTCTCATCTAGATATGTTTCATTCTTGGCAACAACTGAGCTCTTCAGAGACCAAGTGTATTGGGGTGTGTATTTTCATGAAGAAATTGTGGGGCTTATTTTACAGCAGTTTAATCCTATAGTTTAGCCTCATTGCACTGTTCATTTGGAAGGATCCCCAGGTGTTTTAAACACTATTGGGAACCATTTTGCTTATTACTGAAATCCAGCCACTTCTTGTGTGGAATCTGACAGCTGTTTAATGGTGCTCAGCCGTGCTAAGCAGATCAGAACGGAAAGTGAAGAATACCATACCTGATTGAAACACTCAGAGGGATTTTGGATACAGATAATATAATTATCTGCATTGGAATTGGGTCAAACAGCTCTATTCCTGTAGAAAATTACTAGATATTTTCAGTGGCAGTGTATGGTCAAGAAATTGGTTTGAAATACCTTCCTGAAAATGATACCCCCAGCAGTGAGATAATTGAAGATCCTGCTGCTTACCCTATTGTGATCACCAGTTGCAGAATGATCAATGTTTCAGGTATTTCTGGATGTATTAATTGTTTGGTTCCATGCTGGTATGTGAAATCTTATAAACCAGGGGGGACGCCTGGGATGTTGCAGGTCTTGCTTTGTAAAGCAAATTTCTTTTCTGGTGAATTCCTTAAATAGGGAGTTGCTGTCTGTGAGATGTGCTCGTATTCACAGAGGTTTTAAAAATGGTTCTAGGGGATCTCTTGACACTAAGCCAGTAGGGAATGGGGGAGGTGGGTGTCAAGCCTTGTCTTGTGAGGATATTGGTGACTGTGGGGAAAATACAGCTCTTTTCCAGTTGTCTTCAATTTCACTTCCCATGTAATTTGGCAGAACAGAGTATAAACAGAAGATCTGCAAAGGAACAGAAGTCAGAATTCCTGATCAACTGAATGTACATAAATGTCCTGGTAATAATGACCAACTGCAGAGTCTTTCATTTGTAATTTAATCTAATAATTTCCATGCACTTCTAAAGGAACACACTATGAAGCTGGCAACTTCAGAGAAATTGCTGCGCTGTTACAAACAGCGTTTGAGCTGGCATTATAACAGCATGATAGATTGTGAGATGGAGAACAAAGTTAGTGTGGAAACTGAGCTGAGGGAAATTGCCAGCAGAATGTGAGAAAGCAGAGTTGGATTATGATAACCTCCCTTGCAGAATCAAATTAAACCATTTTAAAGGCTTTGTTGATTTTTAGTTTGTAGTTGTACTATGTATTTACTTCACATGGGTGCAGGAGATTAATGAGGCAGGTGTAGTGATCATGGGGTGAAAAACTGTGGGGCTGCTGTTCTTTTTAAATGTTTCATTTCATACAGACTGTGGGGTATTTACAGCATTAATTAACAATATGTCTGTGTGCTTTAGTTCTGCAACTCTTCAAATGTATTGAAATATTTAATATGCAGAGATGATGGAAATTATAACCCCTAGAAGGAGGTTGGACAGAGAGCCCCCCCCTCCTTTTCTTTTTCTTTAATACTAGTTTATTACACTTATAAATATCTTTTTAAATGGCATGCTTATCCAAAGAGGTGGTTTCTGTGAAGAATGGGGAATATATGGCCCGGAACTCTGCAGCTAGTTTTGACAATATGGCTGAAAGAAGACAGAAGGAAAAATAAAAATCAAACCCCAGAGGCAGACCATAGAGCAAAGTGCTGTTGATGTGTATTCAATAGCATTGCCAGCTCCTGACCTGTGAGACAGGAATTTTTTCCATAGTTATGTAGAAGTGTATGCCATGCACTTCTGAAATAAATATATATGCAAAACTGTAGACACCATTGGGAAAATTTAAATTATGTATTAGTAGAGCTTGGCCTGACTGTTTTGGCGCTGAAGCAAGGTCTGTTAGATACAGTCAAGGATAAAACCAAGGCCAAGACTTGTGAAATACTGATTATGGGGTTTATTTTATTCCTGTAGTGGAATTACAAGAATACTTTAAAGTAGGATTTCCCCTCAGAGTTTCTCTTCAAATGTAGAGGTAGGAAAGAATGCCTTTTTATGAACTAATAGATGACTTTGCCAAAGTCTGTGCCAAATGTAAATCAGAGGCCTCTGCTGCATTACATCTTTTAACTAAGGGCAGAAAGGTAAGGTTTAAACTATTTCTTTGAAAGAAGTCTTGAAATTTGATAAGACAGTCTAAAGTACAGCTTTTGCTAATACTTTACTTGAAGTAAGAAACCTGTCAGCATAAAGCATCTCTTAAATCCTTTGTATATTAAAAAATAAAATAAAATGAAATCAGTCTCAAAGGAAACTAGGGCATATCAGAAACCTCTCTCTGAGTCTTGCTTCATTTGTGTAATCTTCAAGAGGAGTTTTGTTAGTCATTTGTGTTGTCATTATAGAAGTTAGCAAAGGGTCCTTTACTGCCTGGGTTGTTGGAGAGGCCTTTAAAAACTCTAATGAAGTATCCTCTGAACTGCTGACATCTTGTGTGGAGTCAGAGAGCCTCTGAGATAGCACCTGGAAGTCAGTTTGAGCACAGAAGCAGCCCTTTCCAGGGCTGCTGCTTGGAGGAATAATGGACAAAGCAATGTGCAGGGGTGGTGTGCTTTCAGCAATCCTGCCCATCCATCAATAGCCAGGCAGGCCTTACACTGGAGAGTCTTTAAAAAACCAAACCACAAAGTTGTTTCTAGAGTTTTCATTTCCACTCAGCACTCTTAATGTTGTAATTTTCTGCTGGAATCAGGTGTGTTTTTAAGAAGTGATCTGATTTTCATGAGTGTGAATCTGGCAGAGATCAGATTAGGTCAGTCCTATGTTGGCAGCACAAAGGTAGCCCTTGACCATGAGAGGTGTTCTGCTGTCCTGGCAGAGGCTGGATCTGTGACAGTTGATGTGTGTGCTTAATACTGAGCATCCTGGATGGTTCTGTTGATGTCCCTGATAGGACCCCTCAGTGCAGGGTAAAACTCGGGGTGCAGTTACACCAGGAGAGAGCTGCAAGGAATCAAGAACTGCACTGGGAAATGGTTTAAGAAAAATAAGAAATTTTAGCACCAATGAAAATGACTCTGGATAAAAGATGAATTAACTATTTTTCATGGTAGGTAGGGCTGGATGAGTAGTGGCAGATATTATTTTGGCAGATACATTGTTACCCTGCTGTAATTTTGCTTTCAGGATCATACTTCATTGGCTTCATTGCTGGAGAAGAATTTCTATCCCTACTTCAGAACAGCTGTTAGGAGATGAGCAAGAATTTCCTCAGGTACAGAACCTGAGCTGCACTTGTCTGTTGCTGTATATGGAGTGTGTTTGCTAAGTTTACTAAAGGTTTTAATTTGTAGCCACTGACATCTTAGCTCTGTCCTTATAACAGCCAAAAAGTCTTTTTTGTTTTGTGATGGAAAAAAAAGAAGGGAAAGGTGAACTGATTGTAGGGATTTAGCTTCAGAGAATTTAATAAGCTGTCTGTTGAGGTGGCCTGCCTTATTGGCATTTTTCTCTCTCGATATTGGCTGCCTCTAACATGGTTTGATCATAACTGAATTATTTTCCTTTGGTTTTTTTTCTGAGTAAATCACTCTATACCACTTGTCCTCCTTTTAGAGATTCCCAGTTCTAGTTCATGAAAACTTGCAGTTGTTAATTTTTTGGATAATAATACCCCACTGACATTACCAGGCCAGGGCAGCAGTATCCCAGAGATGCTTTAGTGTGACATGCAGTACGGAGTCCAAGGCTGTGCCAAAGAACAAGGGAAGATTTTTTGTTTTGCTTTTGAAACGGAAGGAAAATCCTTCCAAAATTCTAGCTAGTCATTAACTTTCCCCAGCAGTGCTCAAGGCAGTCTGTCACTAAAATCTTTGGTTTCAATTCTCTGAAGAACGCTCCCCCATACAAGATTCACCTTAGAGAGGATAAGGACAAAAGCTTCTGGATGAAGGCAGGATTAGCAGAGCAGCTAGGTTTACAGATAACCAGGGGCTTCCATTTAGCAGGCTGTGTTTGGCCTCAGTGTTGGGTTTCCAAGTCCACCTTCCTGTTGTTTTCAGCCCACTTTAGAGACTGCAGAAATGGCTTGTCACAGATCTCTGCAATTGGCAAGTCTCCTCAGAATTTCTTCCACGTATCCTTTGTTTTCTTTGCCACAGCAGAGGTTCAAAGCAGAATGTCTTTAGGGATTTGAGAGCAAATGATCACAAGTGGTGAGGTGGGGACTCATGCCAATATACTGAAAATATTTTGTTGCATTGCTTTTCTCTGCACACAGCAGAACGCACATTGGAAGCAAACTTGGCTCTGGAAAGGCAGCAATAGAAAATGTAAAAACAAACCCAGAAAGGAAGTAAATGAAGCCAAAGGGGGAGCAGGGTAGTTTTGGGTAATGAACAGTAAAAGAAAGATGTGGAACTTAAGGAAGAAGTGTAATGAAAGGGCACAAAAGAAAGATGACTGATTTGGAGAATGGCCTGGAAAAAAAAACCCCAAACATTTGCAAAAGAACTGGAGTAGTGGGGGAAGCTACAGTGTCTGCTGAAGGGAGGGGAATTTACTGCCTTATTTCCTCTGTACAATTAATATATTCTTATTCTGTGATCTTGTCTTTGCTGTGGAATGTAATAAAATGTGTTTTAGTGCATGGTGTGGTCTCAGACAGTTGCCTCAGATTTGCTGCAGCACCCTATTGTTTCCAATGAGCTCTGACTAAATTCTTTTGCCACAGATGTTGTGCTAATGTGTTATATGAATTATTTGTCTTATCTCGGTCCTGTGAAATTAGAAGCCCTTTCCCACAGTGTGTTAAGCAGATTAAAATGAAAGCCTGTTTTTATGGTCCAGCAGCAGTGCAAATATTTGGAAAAAAAAATAAAGAAAAAGAGTTGTGAACTAACTGTGGGGTGCTGTGAGGACTCTTTATGAAGCAAACACATCTTGTCACCTAAATGGTGAGATAGTAAGTTCCAGGCTTCTCTTGAAAAGGCTTTTACTGTTTTCCCTGGTGCTTTTATTTGGGGGGAAGGACTTGGGATTGGTAGTTTCTACAAAGATACCTGTTGTTATTGTTGTTGTTGTTGTTGTTTGGTGTGAACTTGTGAGGCATCTCTGAAGAAGTTCCTTCTTCAAACCCTTGTCAGTGTCTTAAGGGCTGCATTTGCGTTGTGGTGGGCAGTCCTGGGACAGAATTTGGGCTCTTTGGAAAAGCACTAAACATAATATTAGAGGCTACTACCAACTGGTTTTTGTTGGTAAGAGAAATTAGTTTAAAAAGTAGTCAAGTAATGGTACACATGAAATTCAGGATTCATGTTACTTTCTGTCTTGTGTCCTTTCTCCCTTAGGAGCAGAATATATTTTAGTTACAGCAGTAATTTTATTTATACTGACTTACTTAAATCCTAGTGTCATAACATTCCAAGATGCTTTAGAACTGCTCTCCTGCCTGTGTGGTATTTGTCAGAAAAAGTCTAAAGCTATAATGAATTTATTGGGGACATGATGTGCCTAAAACTGTGTTAGGGCAATAAGGTAATGAAGGCATCACATGTTACTGTAATATATGTGAGGGGACACTGTAATGTGTGAGAGGGGACAGAGTAAAGGTGGAATGTCAGAGTGAGCATTTTATGGATTCTGGACTCTGTTCCCATCTCATTCATTCCTCTCATTTCCCTGCATGGAAATAGGGATTGCAGGTTGCTGCATCAGAAATGTTGCTCCTTCAGGTTTATTCAGGTTAGGATCAGAGTTGAGAAATCTTGGAAGTGCTTGTGGGCCATGCTCTGTGCTGAGATGTGCTGAGGGTCAAATGCTGGGGGCACAGAAAGGTGTAAGAGAGGTGCCCCAATGTTTCCCTGTCTGTGGACAGAGTTAGCAGCACCAGACCACTGAAGTGCTATAAAGGTACTTGAAGTTTGACTTTTTAGGTGTCCATTCCCCTCAGAAGGACAGGTGTGAAGAAATTTGGCATTTTTCCCTCTGTCCATGTTGGATGAGGAGGCAGCAGCTGTGCTTTAATGGTTTTTCTTCTTGCCCAGCATCTGGTCTAGGTGTCCTTTTGTCAGACCAGCTCCATGCATGTGTCCTGGGGTACCTGTGGGTTTTGTTGGCACAGGAACTGAAAATTCCACACTCTCCCTGGCACTGCAGTCTGAACTGCTGGTGTGGGTGCAGCCATGCCAGCAGAAGGGAGCATTTATCAGTTTGTTGTGTGTCCAAGTGGAGCAAAACCAGCATCATTGTTGTGGGGTTTTTTCCTTAAAAATTGCTCTTTATTGAGTTATAGCTTGATGTGCTGGAGGTAGTGGGGGCTGGGGAGGACAGCAACTTTATTTGTCATTGCTGTGTTAGCAGAGGCTCTGCTCTACAGGCAGTGCTTAACAATCCTCAGGAGATTGCAGGGATCTGTCTCTGCTCAGCCCTTACCAAGGTGCAGTTACACCACTGCTGCTCGGGGGAGTTACCTGGTTTTATATTTATATTTATATTTATATTTATATTTATATTTATATTTATATTTATATTTATATTTATATTTATATTTATATTTATATTTATATTTATATTTATTTATATGAAAGACTTCAGATTCCCCAGCAAACTGGACACTGCAGACCTGGGGTGTGCAACAAAAAGATTTTACAGTATGTTATATATTAAAACTTGATAAAAAATTGATGAATGGCAGGAGGTAAGCAGTATTCCTTCTTTTGGTGGAAGTTCTTACATGCTATAAGTATTTTTCAGCATACTTTGACCAGATCAGCACAGAGAAACTTGGTTTTAGTCTGTCTTAGTCTGATTTTGAAACCACATTTAAATGTAAATGTAAACACTTGAAATTTTTGTGTAATCCTGACATCTCTATGTGATGTTTCTCCATAAAAGTAATTATTTCTACATTAGATGTAAACACATTGCTTTTGATTTCCCCTTTTTGTCATATTTTTCCTGGTTTTGCTATTTTGCCCTTTTTTCCATATTTTAAGCAGAGAGTCTTATAAACTGCTGGACTTTACTGAGGGAAAAGCATATAGACATAAACCAAGAATGTATAGTGAATAATTAAGCTATATTAAAATTAAAGCATTAGAGATTTTTAATACCTTGAAGGTAATTTAAATTTAAACCATACTTTAGATTTAAATCATATGAAGCCATTCTGCATGACTTCCACCAGCCTTTATTAAGGACTAAGCACTCTACTTGCCAACTTTTAGAGATTACACTTTTATTTGTAATTTGTCTTCTAATGTGCAGTTAATAGCAATATGGCAATCACTTAGTTTTGCAATATCAGGTAGGCTTCTAATCTGTAGAGAAGTTCCTAATACATGTAAAGACACTTTATTTGAGGCATTGCCATAATAATTAGCCTCTTAACATTTTCCTTAAAGACAGTTTGGAGGAAAAATTCCTTCCAATGACAGAGATGTGGTTGTTAACTTGTTTCCTATTGCTGTTTGAATGTTCTCATCAATATTTCAAGTGGGAGAGTATCCATTCCTTCACAATTGTTTCAAACCTCACATGGTGAGACTGGAAGGACATGGTGTGGATGTGATGTGCTTTTCTGACTATCCCATTTGTTCACTTGGATCCAGGTGTCCAGACTTGCTGTGCTCAGTATGGTGGGACAGGGGTCTGAAATGCCCATAATTTATATTTTTTGTGCTGCAAGAGGTTAATTCAGTTTGTTGTCCCTGGTAGGTCCTCACCGTGGCCATTGAGTTGCCAAGAGGCAAAGGTCTTGCAGGAGAGCGTGAAAGCAAGAACCATAAACTCAGTTTGAATTCCTTGCCAGCAGTGTCTCCTGTGGCTCTGCCTGGTCAAATCCATACCTAGAAACTGAAAGGGATGGTTGGGCTTTAAAAGCTCCTTTTCCCTGGAAGCCCTTCCCCAGTGGGCACAGCTGTGCTCTCCTGTGCAGTGTGCCTCAGGTGACCAGGAGTGCTCAGGGACCAAGGGCTGCTGGGAAGGCTCTGTTTGGTGGCCACATCTGACACTACTGTGGGTTCTGAGCTTGAAATGTGAGTGTTGGCTCCATGGTATCATTAACCATCAAAGACTGTTTAATGTGAGCTGGAGTTTCAGATCTGAGATGTGGAAGGAATTGAAACACTGTGTGTTATGTAACTTTGAGTTGCTAGTATGCAGTTGTGTTACAGAGAAGGATTAAGGGCAAATTTTATCCAAAGGCACTTTCAGGAACTAGAGATATCCAAAATATTGTTAGTCATCCTTTCAGCTTTTTATTAGCAGTATCTTGCTGAGACAGGTGATTGTTAAAATGGGAAAGGAAATCTGGTTGTTAGTTCCAGTTTGAAGCTGTATTTAAGTGAACCTTTTCCAGCAAAAGGGAGAAGGATCACTGCTGTGGGCTTTAGCCAGAGAAACAAACCTGAGATCTGCTTTTTAGTTCGTGTGTTCAGCACTGGAGAAAGGTGTGTTTGATAGACTTTGGAGTAAAAAGGAGGCTTGTGTACCCTCCAGGAGCTGGAGAAGAGATGGAATCTTGGCTGTCAGTGGGAATGGACTCTTCTCACGTCAACCTCCAAAGCAGCAGTTCCCATAACTGAATATTGCACTGTGCACGGTACACCTCAGGTTTCAAACACAGATCAAATTCAGCAGTAGGTTTGAAATGGAACTGAGCTTCCAGGCCAAATATCAACAATACCCCTGCAGTCTTAGTATGAGGAGCTTGAATTGAGGCATCATGCAAATCCTGTTAATAATGTAATGACTCTCCATTAATTCTCATCACTGTTAGTCAGTTGATTTTCAGCTACTTGATCCATCATCATTTTGTCAGTTCTACTGAAGACTCTTTTTATATTCAGCTATTAAAAATGGTTTCAGATTCTGTTGATTCTCTAATTTTTGCATCTTTCCTGAGAAATCACTGATGTCTGAATTAAAATTCCCATTTTAGAATTTCAACAGATATTTCTATTCCTTTCTCCTTACTTCCTCAATACCTACATGTTGTCCTTTGAAGTAGGTTGTACTGCATCCCAAGAGATCAGGTAAGCTTCTGGTCTCCTCACTGGTTGAATCTTGCCAATGCAAGTGTTATCAAGATATTATGTGTTAAATATGCAGCAAAACAACACTGATTGCTTTTCTTCTTTTCTGTATGGGGAAAGAAGCAGAAGAAATTTTACTCTTAGCATTTATCACATCCATGTGGGAGTAATTTTTCTAACAGAAGAATTATTTCTAAAATGTGCTTATATTTATTCAAACAGTTTGTTTCAGCTTTCGTTTCTGAGCTGAGCAGATTTCCTAAGAGCTTTTTTTTCCAACATATAGATGGTGGAAGCTGGTGGATATTAAATTTTAAAATATTTATAGTCCTGGAGGAAAGGTGCATCATCAGGAAAAGAAAATGAACATTGCTTAATTGATAATGACGCCTGTGCTGTGTTTGCTTTCATGGAACAGTTGTGAAAATTCATCTCCCCTTATGGGTCTGTGTCACTTGGAAACTCTGAGCCATTTTGATAAATGGGCCCTGTAAACTTTCCTGTATTTTAGATTGAGTGCCAGTTTGGAAGATGGAAGTGCCAGGGGAGGTACTTCATTCCCTGTAAGGGTGGGTCACAGTAGAATTCAGAAACTGGAATTATCCAAAACATTGTTTGCCACCCTTTCAGCTTTTATTATCTCAGCAGAATTAACCAGTTCAATAAAGCTCTGAAGGTTCCATTCAAAGCATTTAACAAGTAGTTTTATCAAGTAATTCTAAAAGAGCAAAAGAGGGTTTCAGTTAACAGCAGATGCAGTGATACCCCAGTGGTAGAGATCATCTTCCAGGCTGGTTGTTTTAATTGACAAAATTATAACAAATGATGAACTGTTGGTATCAAAATTTAGTGACCAATTAATGGAGACAAGAAGATGTTTTTGTTTCAGAAAATGGATGTGGTGAACAACTGGAGCAGATGCAGGCTTGCTCATAAATTGCTAAATGGATGCATTGGAGTACTGCTTCTGAAAGATAAACAGCTGGGAGAGACTTAGAGGAAGTGTTGATTTTTGTCTTAGTAAGATAAGTACTGGCAATCAAAGGAATAAAAATAATGTTCCAGTAAGTTATTATTTTCTGACTGGCATGCTGTTTTGTGTTGAAAGTGTAATGAAATTGAGGTCTCCCTCCTCTGAGGATTAATAAGCTGTGTTACACTTGCCTTGTGTTGGAGTAACTTTGTTTAACTATTTTGCTTTTTCTTCACTGTGCTGCTTATTCTCCAGCCTTTTCAGTCTCTTGCCTGTAGGTATTTCTCACTTATTTATTTCTTATATGTCCTATCCCTCGTTTATAGCCAGTGTTTTTGATGGTGAGTAAACTTTGTGATAGTTAATGAAACTCAGCTTTGCTCATCTCTGTCCTAACAACCTTCCTTCTGGCTAGACAGAAATAAGCACCAGTCTCTTTGAAGACATTTTTGTGTACAGATTTTTTTTTTTCAAGTAACTTTAACTGATTGCTGAAAACATCTAAGATTATGGGCTGGCAGTAATTACTACCAATTCTGAATATTAAAAAGGCACTATCTAGAGTTTCCTAGGCAAAGTACCTGTTACAACAAGTGCTCTGGTAAGGGGAGCTGCTAGCACAGCCATGCTTTGAGGTACCATCACAAGAGGGTTTTTTTTTGCCATGAGGCTGGATACCAATGCTTTTGTTTTGCTTATATTCTCTTTGGAAGACTCAGCCTGAGGGAGAGGAACGTTTTCTGTGAAATCCTCTGGAACTTAATTGTTCAGGCCAGATGAGAGCAGACCATAGAGCCCCACAGGTGCAGTCTGTGTGAATGGCCTCTGCCCACTGGAAGTGGCAATAAACATTTGCAGGGCTTTCAGTGGCTCTTGGAATGTTTCCTGCACAGGGATCAGTTTGTGTGGAGTTTGCAAAAAGTAAAAGTAGTGCTGGGTTTTTGTTTGCTTTTGCCTTGGTGATGCTGGATATGTGATCAGTATTGTGTGGTATGAAATAGCCATGCAATGTAAATAACACTAAAGAATAATGTAAATAACAGAAAAGTCTTCTCAAACACGCAGAATAAAATTTGTGGGCTGCTACAGGCAGAAAGACAGGATTCCTAAAATGAGTTGCTGTTGTCACTGATAGACTGCACAGTCAAACCAATGGCATTGCAATGTACATAAGGACTTCTTCAAGTGGGAGTACTTGGGTCATTGCTTTTTCTCTTGCTTTAAATGATAAGGTAATAGTTAAAACCAATGGAGGCTCTGTTTCTTCCCCAGCCAGGCTGATGTGTGGAATTTGCACCTTCTGTGGCAGGTAGGGCTGCCTCAAGTGTCTAGCCTGAAGTATAAAGAGTTATTTCCTCCAAGAGTGATTAGTACTCTTCAGTTTAGGTTTTGCAAGTAAGAGAGGGTGAATTCTGCTGCCTACATCAGATTTCCCTATGATCCTTTCATGGAGGCTCAGTGTATTCCAATAACCCTAAAGAGTTCTGGCAGAAATGAGGAAAAATCCTGGTGTGGGATCCTGAGAGGGGCTTGTCTCTGGAAACACAAAGCCTGAAGAGCATGTGGGAGCTCCTGTTTGGGCTGAGAAAAGAAATATGAAAATTATTATTATTTGTGTCATAGCTGATCAATGGGCAAATCAAAAAACCTGCATAATACAGAACGAGAAAGAGCAGAAGATGAGAGAAACCTCTTCTGAGAGGCTTCTGATGTCTGGAAACCAAATGAGTGAGTAATGTTTTGAAATTGCTTCAAGTGCTTAGTGTAGATAATAGTCACTGTAAGCCATGGAGGAATGCCCTGTGTGCTGACTCCCAGCTGCATTACTGGGTGTCACAAAGCACCCTGCTGGAAGGTGTTTGCCCAGCTTCCTCCCAAAATCACACTTTCCAGCTCTCCTGCTCCTTTCCAGCTCTCCTGCTCCTCAGTTATTCAGTGCAGTGGCCCTGAAGCTCCAGCCATTTTCCTTGCCAATGGCAGGTACAGTCTGCATTACCTGTTTTGATCATTTCCCTTTCTTAGTTGTTTAAAAGGCATTGGAAGGAGAGGAGCAAGTCTCCATGGCTGATAAGAAGCATTATTGTGTTTCACTTTCCACTGTGAACAGCTGTGGTAGGGTGTTCAAATACTACTTCTCTCCAGGTATGCAATATTGATACCTCTTACTCAGCCAAACTGCAGCACAGGGAGAGTCATCCCATGGAGGATTGCTCTAACAATCCATGGGGTTTGCACAGTACATATGTGTATCTAAGTTCTTCACAATCCCTGTGTTGTCTAACATAGAGAAGCTGGCACCTTTAGGGGATAATCAAGAGGGCAATACTTCTGAAGATTGATGTGTGAATTAAGTCAGGGAATCACCCTGAGCATACCTGTTTCTCTCCTGTAAATAATACAAATTTAAGCAAGCCCACTGCATTAGAGTACTGCAAATTCACATGTTGACACCATGGGTGCTTCAGCCCAGGTGCAGGAGAGGAATTTGTCTCACCAGCACGAATTACAGGAAAGAATTAGAGATAGGTGAGTTCATTTAGGGTGCACTTCCCCATCTTGTACTTCTAGGGCAAAAAGACCCCTGTCTGCTTTTTCCTTCTAGCCAGAATTAAAAAAATAATTGTTGGGAGGTTGAGTACTGGATCTTTGTGTTTTTGAAGGACACAATTTTCAAATTCCTGAGCAGCATTGCTAACCCTGTAAAGTTGAGTATCATTTCACTTAGAGATGCAGCCCCATCTTCTTGTTCTTGCAGGAAGAGTCCTTCCTTTCTTGGGACTGTTGCATTCTTTACAGACTTGGGCAGAAATCAGAGAGACTCATAATCCATTGTGAACAAAAAAGGAAATAGCCAAAACTCTGTGTTGAGAGTAGGGGGCCCACTGCAGATAGTCTGTGTCAGATCTAATGCAATTATTATTATAAACTGAGACCTTTTCAAATTCCTTTTATTCAAGCCCTGTGCAATATTTTTCATTTTCAAGTAATTTATGTCTGCTACCGATTGGGAAATATTTCAGCTGGAATGACACTTCCAGCTCTGTATATGCAATATCATTTAAATTTTTATGGCTGACTCTAGGGTCTAAATGTATTTTCATGTGCACTTAGGAAGCTGCTGTCACAATCTACACATTGCACAACTGAGTGTAGAATTTGGCCCTTTTTATACCACTGTATTATTAAAAAAACCCCCACCAAAGCTAACAAACAAAAAGCAAATTAAAAATACCCCAAATCAAACCCAAACCCTGGAATCCTCATGAAATTATCATAATACATACTACATTTTTATGTCTGAAAATCTTTCATTACAGTAATTTGAAATTTCACCATTTATTTATCCAGGTCCTCCAGACATTCTCATTTTAGCTGCTTCTTTCTGGCTCTCTAAAGAATCAATGATTTTACTCCAGAAACATTCATGGATCAATAGACTTTGAAGATTAGCAGGTCATGGCCAGGTACAAAATGCATGTTGTAAACCCCAGGCTCTTATATTTGCTTGAATCCTTCCTCAAAAAGTGGGAGAAGGGGTAGCTTTGAACAACAGACCTCTTTGAATGGATTAATTCCTCGTGTATTTCAAAGGGTTGAGAATATACCAGAGAACCTACCTACAAATGTGGAATTAATTTTCAGTGACTTGAGAATTCAGTTAGCTGACAAATAGTTCTCTTAGCCAGGATGCTGTGGATGAAAGCAAGACAGTGAAAAAGGAGTGCTGGATGTGGAGTTAAGGTTTTGTTTTTCCTTGTGTTGTAAATGGAGTTGCACACAAGTGGCTGCCTTTATTACTTTTCCTTTTTAGTCACTTCTTCCTGATTTCAGGGTTTTGTTTTCTATGCAAGACTGGACACTAGCATCTCTAACCTCAAACAAAGATAAATAGGATGAATTAGCATCTGCTCAGAGTGCTGAATTCATCTGCAGCTCTCCAGCCCTCAGCTCCAGCTCTGAAATGGCCTGTCTAGACTTTCCAGAGAAGCTAAACCAGATCCAAGCAGCTTTGGAGGCTCTCAAATAATTGTATTCCACTGCTACGTTGTTTCATCTGCTTCTTCAGGAAAATAGCAGGGTTTAAAAAAAGGTGGAAGGTTTGAAGTGGCAGATTAGTTAACAGACTGAAGACAGATAGATTTCCAAGTTGTGTTTGTTTCTTGTGAATAAACTAATCGTATGATATTTTCATTCATTTTCCTTTCCTACTCTTCTTACCCTCAAGGTTGTCATCTTCATATTTCCTTTCATTCTCATTCTTTCATGGGGATTTCAATTTTAGCTATGTTTCCCCTCCCACTGCTATTCTTCAATCCATCAGTTTTGGTCATGTTTGACAGAAGGACAGATGTTTCAAAGATAATGACATATCCGCAAGTTTTCTGAGAACAGGCATACAGAAGAGGCTTAATTGCAAGCAATTAAATGAAAGTACTTATTATTAGACACTAGAGAATCCATATAGAGGAGTGAGTTTAAAAATTATTCCTCTGCAGAAAAAAAAAAAAAATGGCAGTGGAGATTGTAATTGATAATGAGCATCAGAGCCCTGTGAAATGTTATTTTAGCAGTGCCAGGCTGGGTGCTGTGTGTGCAGTATTTACCAGGGAGGCTCAGGAACACGAGCTGCATTAGTGGTAAATCTGGTTCTTCATCCTCTCCTTGCTAATGTGAAGGAGTTAATTTGTTTACTTCTGCAGCTGGAAAGGCTGTGGCCCTGCAACAACTGAGTCCTGCCTATGCACTCCAATTAGTAAATTCCCTGACCAGGCCTGATCCACAGCACTGCTGGGAAATGAAGAAAAATCTTCCCCAGGGCAATATTATCTGCTTTTCTCCTCTCTTCTGGGATATTGCTGCTTTTTTGTTTTAATGCTATGATAGAACATGGAAACCTGTATTTGGAGCAGCATATTCATAGAAATTGGTATTTTGGGGGCTGGCTGTATGGATTTCAGCTGTTGTGGAAATGTTTTTGTTCTGCTGTAATAGTTATCAGAGAGACTTTGTGGGCTTTCCCTAACGCTTGTCTTTAGGGAAAAGAGACTTAGCTCAGTAGTTGCAAAGTGCACGTAGAATTTTTAGGGCCATTGACAGTTTAATTCAGGAATGATCTAATTAGGGATGCAGAGAACTGGATTCACCATATCCTTAAGTATTGACTGTCCTGAGAGATGCTCTGGCAGATGGTTAGTTCAAAGTGAGTTTACCTTGGGCTCAGTTTCTTTAGACTGACAGCTTTTTTTACTCAATTAAATGAGACAACTGTCAAAAGCACAGACTCTGAGTTGATGCAAATAACTCTGCTGCACAGATAAAGCTTAAATGTGTTCCTTGAGTCAGCTGAAACTGTCAGGTGCTTTGAGTAACTAGTTCAGCCAGCCAGAAAGGCACACTGGCAAGTAGAAGAAAAGGTTGGGAGGTGCCTAAAAATAAAACAACTCCCAGGGTTTTGTTATCTTCATTGATTTTACCTTTTGTCACATACTGGTATGGCATGTTGGGAACTAGTCCTTGCTTTCACTCTTGTATTCGTTTAAGGAAGGAATTCTGGTTATGTTTTAATTATCCTCAGAAGTTTATTTGTTGTTAATGTGCCCGCAGTCCTTAGGCTATGAAAGCATGAAAATAATGAGCTATTATGATGGAGCTGTCAGGCAGTCCCTAAACTAACTGTCCTTTGCTCTGAGATTTCAATTGTTTGCAAATAAATTAATATGGTTTTGGTGCTTTTCTGATAATTGAGATATCCATATGTGATATTTGTAGTTAAAATCTAGAGTTGTTTTTCACCCTCTCTTGCCCATCAAGAACTGAAGTAGCTCTTCCTGGTGCTGATCTCACTGAGCAGGCAAGACTTTGCCTTCCTGTTCCCTCTGCTCAGTCCTGCAGCTGCCATTGCATCATGAGTTCCTGGGTTTCATGGACTCTGTGGAGTAATGAGGAGCTCCTGCTGATGATACATAAACACTTGAATGGTGTCTTCTATCCACCAGGCTTTGTCCAAGGTAAATTGGAAATTAAACTGCTTTAGATGGGCAGCATATGCTCGGGGTGAAACAGAAGCCACTTGTCTGCTGCCAACCTCAGAACGAGTTGTGGGCATTTTAAAATCCTGATGTAACTGTGAAATAAGAATAGCAGACATTGGAGGAAAAAAGGGCAAAACATGGAGTGCCTGTGGAGAAGGCTGTGATACATGGGTGTGCTTAGAAATACAGAATGCTTTAATGAAAACTTGTTAAGGCTTTAATAATTTGTTAATCAAGACAAGGGGGAAAAATTTACCTTTTCAAGAGGAGGAGTGGGACAGGGCATGGGCATTGCTCATCTAGTGCCAGAGCATATGAACTGCTCTTGTCAAACCACCCTGCTTTTTATAAAGCTTTTTGTATGCTTCAAACATGGACACACAGAAGACTCATCATTTCTGTAGTCTAAAATTATTAGAAATATTGACAAGCCATTGTGATTTTAAATTTAATTTTAGCAAAAAGTCCCTTGGGAGGATGAGGTTTGGATGGAACACAAAGACAGGAGCCTCTGTCAGTATGTTACAATAATTGTGTCCCAAGACACATTTTGTTATACTTTTCTAGCCCTTGGCTTGCAGCTCCTGTTGGATGGCTAATTGATTGTTCCCATTTCCATTCCTCACATGTATTGGAAATGTGGAATTTTCAAGTCTTACCTATGAATCTTCTGTGTTGTTACTTAGGTGTGTACCTGGGAATCAAGAAGTTAATGTTCTACTTTGGACACATGCTGCTGGCCAGCTTTGCCAGCTTCCTGAGCAACTGCTTCCAGTTTTCCCTCCTTATAATTATATATTACCCTGTTTCTCCTGCTGTCATCAGAGTGTAAGTCATGGAGGAGTGTACAGTACCCAACTCACATAAAATAAATGTAACCAGTTCAGCAGTAAGGAGGTATATATTTAAAATTTCTTCCTCCCTCATTAGGATGGGCATTTTTAGAACTTGTGTTATTTTCTTGGCATTTCAGTTTGATTCTGAAAGGAACATTGTCAGCTCGAGTGGAAAAAAAAGTCCAGTCCAATGAGTTGCATAGGGTTTTTGCATTTAAAAAACATACATATGTCACTTGATAAATTTAATTGACTTATTTGAAAGTCTTTTTAAACTAGGAGCATTAAGCTCTAATTTCAGTCTCAATGAAAATGCTGACTATAATGGAAGTTAAAGAGAAGTGATGAGAACATCAAAGACCTTGTTACGTCTGTTAGGAAACAAGATACAGAACTGTCTACAAGCCTAGAGGGAAAAGGAATGATGAAGCCAGGAGTAATTGGAAAGATGGGTGTGGCTTGTGGGTGGAATCAACAGGCATTGAATGTACCAGGAGTGTCTGCCTTGATCTAATCTGCTTGATGGGCAGGGCTGCTGGTGCCGGGCTTGTCCACAGGGGCTGGCAGCCAGCTCCTGGCATTTGCTGCTCCAGGTTGAGAGATCATTGTTTAGTTCATTTGTTAATGTGAAAATGGTTGATTAATAGTACAAAGTGGAAAGAGGTATTTAAAAGCAGTGCATTTACCTGGCATAGCTCCACTGAAGTGATGCTGCAATGGAATGCTTCTGATACTTAAAGTATATAATTCTTCTGACAGATACTGGTGGAAGAAGTTCAAATGGATCTTGACGTGAACATGACTTAGGGATTGAAGAAACTGAAGATTACTTGGTCAAATGTGATTCTGAGCTCTTTTCTCTGTTGTCATTACTGAAGATTCACTTTTTCTTTGTAGATACATTTTTGGAAGGAGGAAGCAGTGCAAATGAAAATAAAGAGAGTATTATGGCAGTGACTGTCAGTTACAACCTTTGCATTTCCTTAGCACCCTGTGGTACTCCACAGGCAGGGCTGTGCCAGACAGGCTCTGAACCTGCAGGATTGGTTTGGGCCAGGCTGTGCCATCTGAACCTGCAGGATTGGTTTGGGCCAGGCTGTGCCATCCAGTGTCTGCTGGAAAACACTCTGGCCAAGAGCTCTTATCTCTAGGGGAGAGACCCATGGGTCCTGCACTGCAGCACCTGCATCTCTGGCCACACGTCAGCCTGGTCATCATGTGAGTTCATTACATTTTATTTATACAACCTGTGTATTTGGGCAATTGATGAGGCTCTCAAATTTCTTTCTGGAGGTTCCTTAAAGGGAAGATGGAGGAAGAAAAAAAATGTTTGTTGTACAATGGATGAGCAGTGAAAGCACTGGTGTGGCAGTGGTGGACTGGGCCAGCTGTGCCCAGGTGACCTGTGCAGTTCAGCTGGATCCCTTTGGGTGTTGAGCTGTCTGCAGTGCAGTCAGAGCTCCTTCCTTGGGAGTCTTGCAGAATGTCTAGAAATCCCTGTTAAATTCTTTAAATCCTACTTTTCCGCCCCAACAAGATTTGCAGTTGAAAGAAAATGAGCACATTTTTCATAACACAGATGGTAGATGACTCTTTATCAATTTATCAGGTAGGATATTATTTTTTAAATTTAGTGAAGCTATTGGTTTTCCTTCACTATCCTATTCTCCTTTTTCTGTTCTCATCCTACTGCACTGTGCTGTACTTTGCTTATGAAGAGAATTATTTTAATGAGTTTCAAGAGACAGTCAATTGTGCTTGTCTTTTAAATATGTTAAAACATATGTTGCTTCAGTTCATGCTTTTGTCACATCACAGTCAGCTTCTTAGCTTTCAGGGTTTCAGTATTTTTCTTTGGAATGCAATAATCCAAGAAAAGCTTTGTCACTATCTATTGCAAACCTGTGAACTGGAGGATAAGTTGTCAACAGCAGGTGATCCAGTGGAAGTCACTACAATCTTCTTTCCTTCTGCAATGTCCTCATTCATTTAAGTCTGAAAACAAGTTTCTGTTCAGAGAAGTGAAAACTGTTCTATCAATGAAGAAGATGGGGTTTTTTTACTCTCAAGCACATGGAAGCATTTCCCAGCAAAACCTGAAGGCTTGGCCTGATCAGGGGGTGGTGCAGCTATGCTGGTAGAACAGGGGAGGAATCTCTGCTGGGAGATGGATCTGTTCACCTAAAAAAGGCTCTTCAGCTATGTTAAATGCTAGAAAGAAAAACAAAAGCTCCAAACCAGTAACTTTGTGGTATTTCAAATTTATTAGAATATTGCATGATAAAACATTAAAATAAGTATATAGTCAGTTTCAGGGAGGCTTTTCTAGAAATATTTCAGTTCTGAGTTATTCTCATGTTTACTGCTTCAGGTGTTTATTTTCTGATGTTGGTGGAGCAGTGTTATCATTCCCTGACACTGTTCCAATGTCAGTGCTTATTCACCAGTTTCAGCCAAAGGTAATTCAGTGACTACTTGCCTCTTGCTAAATGATAAAAGAAGGAAAACAGCTTAATAGATTAATATGAACTGATAGTCATAGGGAAGCACTAATTGCAAGTGCTAAAACAGTTTCCTAACAGTGCTAATAATACACTCTATTCTCATTACAAGGCTCCCTGTTATGATTTCATCACGGTACAAGCACGTGCACTTTGGCTCCTCACTGCATTAAACCCTGGAATTGTCTGTGTTGTTGGTGCCTGCACATGGAGAAGGGAGCCAGCTGCCTCAGCAGGCAGCTCTGCCTTCCCAGGGTTTGGTGCTCTGGAGCTCACTCTTGCAGTGGCTGTCACCACCAGCCCTCTCTCTGTGACAGGCAGGCTGGGGCCTTGATGCAGGACTGACCCACCCTATTATTGCTGTGCAAGAAGCAAACAAAAAAAGGACCCTGTGTCTTTAAATTTCTCTTAGTTCACATGACCTGCCTGGCGATAGACCTCTGTCCTAAACCTGCAGAGTTAAATTTACCCAGAATGACAACTGTATACTCAGGGTTTAGTTACATAACAGCAGTTGCTGCGTTTCACATTGCACTAATCCAAACACAGCGATAAAGCAGGCCATGGAAAAGCTGCCTGCTTTTGCTGTGTTACATAGGCAGGAGCACTGAGCTGCTAAATTTCCTTTTCTACGTTGCTGATAGTATTCTATGACTTGGATGTTTGGCTTATTTGGTGCTCTAAGAGATGTGATAGCAGAGGATGTTGTTTGTTGCACAGCTGTGCTGTGAGGATGGTTGTGTGGAACATGCATCTGCCACTGTGTGCTTTTAGATAATGGCATTACAGCTGGCATGGTGGTGTAAGGTGCTGCAGAGGTTAAACACTGCTCAGCTTTCATGGACTCTTCCAAAAGTGCTCTTAGCCCAGCTCCCCCCAGCTCTTCCCAGGTGTACTGGAGGAGAATCTGTGTGCTGGGGTGAAGCAATTACTCTGCATGCTCACCAGTGCACAGAGCACAGATCATCTATCATGGATGGGATCATTAGTGTGTTCTGGCTCAGCCTGGGAGCCCTGCTGAGAGCAGCCCCATGCACTGGTGAGCTTCCTCTGCCAGTGCAGGCATTCAGGTCCCCAAGGGAGTGTTTGCAGTGCCTTGTTAAATAATAAAGACATTTCTCCAGCTTCTCGTGTGTTTAATCAAAATAGGAACTCTCCCAAGAAGTGAGCAGAGGTACTAGGGAAGAAGGCAGAGGATACTGAAGATTTGTATTCCTTCAAGGGCTTGCAGCTGGGAGACAGGCCATGTATTTCCTTGAAACTTCCTCCACATTTTTGCTGAGCCCCTGGCCTTCTCTCTCTTCCATATTTTCTTTCTTTTTTTTCTTTAGCGAGCTCAGAAGCAGCAATAGCCTTTGTGTATGTTATGCTAGCACCACGTCTGCCCCATGGTGAGTGCCAGTGAGTAACCCCTGTGCCAGAGGCAGAGCCCCAGGGCTGGGTGTTTGTAGCCCAGATGATCCCTGCAGGGCTTTGGGTCTTTGTGCTGGCACAATGCTCCTGCTCTGCAGAGGAGCCTGGCAAGGAGCCCCTGCAGGCTCTGCTCTGCTGCACAGGGCTCTGGTGGGTGAACCTGGCAGGGAGGGAGGCTGGAGGTGCCCAGGGGACCTGAGGTGCCATCAGTGCCCATGGGCCAAGGCTATGGAGCTGTGCTGCAGCCCCCAGGGGTGGCCCTGGGAGAAGCCTTCAGCCTGTTCAAGAGGATGGTAAAAGCAAGTTGCTGAAAGAGCAGAGGTCACCACAAGTCCTCACAGGGCCTTGCCAGGGGAGGAAGGTGACATTTTAGTGTTCAGGCTTTTCCAACTTGTTTGTAGAGCCTTCAGAAACGTGGGCAAATGGACAGGGACACCAAATTAAATTTACCCAGGACTCAAATGCATGTCCAGGGCAGTATTTCATTCATGGTAAATACAATTTATGTATGTCATTCTTAGCTGTGCAATTTATCTGGGTTTTCTTAACTGTAGACTTTCTCCTCATTTCTATGCATAGAACTGTTAAGATTGTTTAAATAGCTACATGCTGGTTTTGGAAAGAGTATGCTGAAATTATTTACATGGATCTGAAATTATTTACCATTGATCTCTCACACATCCATCTTTAAATTTAGAGCTTTTACTAATTGCTCAAAAAATTAATAAAAATATAAAAATTATTATCTTAAGCCAAAGCAGTGCTGCAGAATGCAGTATAAAAAAAAAATCCCCTTTAATAGGTGTCCAAGAGCAAAATGTTTTATTTCTTTCTGCCTCAAGCAAAGCTTACAGGAGCTAATAAGGAGCCATAGGTAGAAAATATTTGAGTGATCAGGGGCTCACTTTTGTTACAGGATGATCTGAAAACACCAGCATAATAGATTCAAATTTTTGGTTTGTATTTTTCATTCTGGACAGACAGAGCTCTATTAGTGAGAGTTCCCTGATATTTGTCTTTCATTTGAGAGCTAATGGGCTTATTCTTTCTTTTCAGTGAACACATGTACTGTTCATCCCAATTAGAATGAGGAGATATAAAACACTTGATTTTTTTTTTCCCTTTCCTATTCAGCTCTCTTGTGTTTCATAATTTGTGTTCCATTTCTTGGACACTGTTATATGAAGAGCCATTTTGGTTGCTACTTTCAGGATGAGAAGACTCAAGAGAGTGTTGCAGAAAAAAGTAATGGCAGAGAAAAGCAATTGCTGTCACTTGAACATACTGGAAAAATCTTTTTGTTTGTGGTATATAGCTGTGTTTCCTAGCTTCATTTCTGTATAGTTAAATCCATTTTTTAAAAAATGAAGGTGCTAATTTGAATCACTTCTTTTAAAATGAAACCAGAGATGATAGAGATGTGGTTTTGGAGTCTGAACTTGGGATTTTAAAGCATTAGTAACTATAGAGTTGATTCATGATAGGGTTTTGCTGTCAGAAAAAGGCAATGGAAGAGGTCTGGTCTTGACCTCTGAGTGTTAAATGGAACTTTTAATAAAGACAGCAACCTTTTCAGCCACATTTGATGTCCATCTTTATATATTGGCTGCTTAAATTCGTGATTTATGCTCTTGAGCAGCACTGCCATGTAGTTAAAATACTTCATGGAGATCTGCAAAGTGGAAATGGTCAGTGCTTTTGATAGCCTAGCTCATCTTTGGCTTTTTGAAACCTTTTCCTTCCCCTATGTGTTTTTATTCGTCAGTAGGAATAATCTGCCATGTGCCAGAAGTTCTGCTTTGAGAGCAGTGTCATGAGGTTGCTGTGGGGTTGGATTTTTTGTTTTGTTTTTTTTTTTGTGCTTCCCTCAATGGCACAGGCAAGCAGAGCAGTGAAAGGTTTTGGGATTTTAGCTGCTGGTGGTGACTTTTTTTTTCCTTTGAGCAAGGTAACTATTTTCACCTCCTCCTTATTTAAAGACACAACGTGAAGCTGCTTGTTTCTCAGCTGCAACAACATTCAGAAGAGATTTTAATACAACAAGCTGTCACTGATGTTCTGAAATTTTCCTGGAATTTCATGGGTGTCTGAATGCAAATTTATTCTTCCCCCCCCTTATTTTTCTCCTGTTTGAAGGTTAGTTTTCTTTAGGGTATCGCTTCATTCCTGCCAATCTGATAAAGCTAACTTAATTAAAAATATTACCATTAGATCATACAGTTCTCTTTATTAGTTTAGTCCATGGGGCTCCTTTTCCACAGGGAAATTATTTACTTCAGAAGTTGCAAGAGTAGCCTTGGCTGCCTTTGTTTAATGCGGCTGCTTTCAAGCTTTCCATCAGATTAATGTTTTTCCAGGTCTTTTCTTGCAGGTACGCTGTTACTCAGAGATAACTGTGATTGCTCAGATCTGCTGCAGTTGCTGCAGAGCAGTGCTGGGATTGGAGGGCTTTGTGGCAAAGCAGACACAAGGATTTGTTTTGAATGGCTGGTTATTTACCCCTTTTCTCTTCTTCTTTTCTCTCCCTCTTCCCTACACCCCCACCCATATTTTTCTTTCCAAGTGAAAAAGGTGTGTGGTGCTCTGGGGACTTTTGGAAGTACTTACCTTCTGCTCCAAGGATTTTTTGGCTTTACTTGGCAGGGAAAGGAGGGGGGCACTGCTAGAGAGACTCTCCCCTCTTTCCCACGAGCAGTTTCAAGCAATAACAATGACAGCTCATTTAGCTGGAGGTCTGGTCTGCAGGCTTGTCCTCACACTTCCTTTTCCTTGGGTTGTGGAGGAGCCATCCTGGAGTGGATGTTGGAAGCAACCTTATTGTCATGTGTCACATAATGTCCAGATGCAGGGTAGAGGAGCAGAGCAGGGGGTAAATTCTGTGCTCTAAAACAGTTGTGATGTGACTTCATCAGGTGATTTCATATTGCATTTTCCATCCTGTGTCTGGTGTTCCTTATGAGTGTTCCCTTCCCACGTGTGCCCTTCCTGGGCAGCCTCCTGGGCTGGGCTCGCAGTGGGCACCATGAACAAGCTGCAGGCATCCCTGGGCACAGCTGTGCTCACTGCTGACCTGTTCAGGAATGATCTCTCCTTTGAGGCATTTGATATGGGACTGTTTTTTCCAAGCATCCATCTCCAGCCTTATTGCCCAATATCTGCATTGGTCTGTACAGGAGTTAATGCTGCTTCTGCTCAGGCATTTCTTAGGCTGATCTCTGAAAGCTGAGTCCATCCTTGAGGCCAAGACCCCTTCTCACAAGACTAGCAGTCCTACTGAAGTGAGAGGGAGGAGGCTTTCTCCCCCTCATCTTGCCTATTTTATTTTCATGGGAAGTGACTGCTGTAGCTTAGGCCATGCTTGATGCTAACATGCAGGCGGCGTTATTTTTCAAAATGCTCCCTCCCTCATAATTAAAATTCATGAACAGTTCCCCAGAGAGCCACCTGAGGTAACAGAGTCTTTTTAGTGCACCATTAATATACAGGAACACTGAATACAGGCATTTGGCTGTGCTCACTCTTCCTCACTCTTCCCTGGCTGGCGGCCTGTATGTGTTGTGGAACAACAAAACTGAAATCTGGACAATTTATATTTCAGTAGTGATGGGATATTCTCTCTTTCCCTGTCACTTCACATTAAGGACCTGCCACTAATAAAACTAATTAATAACTCTTGGCTCCACACAGAACACTTGGACTCCCTAGTGCTGGCACTGTGCCACAGTAGCTTTTGAAAGAAGTGCTTCATCTTAGTCAGGGACAGGATGAATATTCCCTGCAGTTCTAATTGGACCAAGTGGCTCTGCATTTCAGAGGCAGCAGATTAGCAGGCTGTAGATCTCTAGGTAGGATCTCCTTTCAGAAGCCTTTGAGACAGGGACTTGTGGCTTGTCTGGGTGCTGTGTCAGGAGCCAGAGGAGGCTGAGCCTGCCTGGGAGAGTGGTCTGGGCTCTGAGGCCCGAGCTGCTCACAGAGGGCACTGAGGGGAGATGCATCCAACACCTGGACAAACCAGGCTGGGAGCTTCCTTGCTCGAGAGGACAATGAAGCACTGTCAGATGGATCCCTTTGGCTGGTTTAAAACATCTGATTAAATGATAGAAACTGTACTGACCAAATGACAGCCTTGCTGAAAAGTTTCCTCTCTCTCTGGGAGGCTTTGTTGGCGTTGTGATGCCACTTGTGGGCGTATTTTGGTTTTTTTCTTCTCGCTACTGACATAACTGTGCCAGTGAAATTTTGTAGTATGAGCAGGTCTGTGTTGCATAAAAATATTGTTCTGCCTTCTACTCTCTCTCCTCTCTTTCCCTTCAGAAATACTATTTGCTTGCACAGTCTAGCATTGAGACCTGTCCACTGCTGTATCTCTCTTCCAGTAAAGGAGGCAGGCCTCGGTGCTCTGGGTGCCATGGTGTGTGTGTGTGTGTGTTCATGACCAGATCATTGTAAACAAGAATGTTCTGGCTGACACCTGTGCAGCACTTTCTACATGCATTTGCTCCTGCCAGGCAGCTGCAGTTCTTTCCTGACTCCACCTTTCATACACATGTAGCTCAGAAGGGAAATTACTACAAGGAATATGGTTGAATATAAAGTTGGCCAGAGAATTTTAATTAAAAAAAAAAAAAAAGAAAACCATTAATGTGAATGTAAAGGAAACAAACTGCAAAACAGCAAGCTTTTATATTTTTTTGGCTTGACAAAAAAAGTATCTGGCACCTGACTACCATTCTCCTCAGCTTTCTCAATGTGCCTCCTTGTAACTGGAGTTTATTTTTTAGGCTAAGGTATTTTTCAGTGCTTTAAGGAAGAAGAAGGCTTGAACTTATAAAAGCAATTGATTAGCTTCATAGCTGGAAATACCAAGCATTGATTTTAATATCCCACAATGTATCAAGCAAATGAGTAGCTTTTCTTCATCACACCCACCAGTTTGCTGTCAATATAAGACACTACTCATTTATTACTATTAATTTGTAATGGCTGTGGATGTTGCTTTACTGACAGAAGTGGATTCTCTGGCAGAACTCGTTGTGTGAGTTAAATGAAGCTGGAGGAGGTGGCAAATGCTGGCTTGGAGGTGGAGAAGGATGGCAGTGGTGACAGCACCCACAGGCCTGGGTGCCTCATTGAGACTAAAGCTTCCATAACTCTGTGTGTGTGTGTGTGTGTGTGTGTGTGCATGGTGGGCTTGTCCTCAGGAACTCCTGGGACACATTTCTTCTCAGTTCCCAGTGCCTCCCAGTGCTTACAGTGCCTTGGCAGCCACAGAATGGAGCTGCAGCAATTAATATCCACCAGGTGCTAGAAAAGGAAAGGAGTGCTTCTGATTAAATAGAATCTTCTGTTGGCAGAAGGAATTGATTGTCAAATATAAATGAAGTTGCTGCTTTTTTAGATTGCCTGTCCTGTTCCTTGCAGAGATGGTAAAGGATGGGAAGTGAATGCAATTCCTTTATGGTGACGTAGTGCCACTGACTCCACTGCCACTGCCTTGGAACTACACCAGTGAAACTATAAAGAAGAATTTGCCTCCTGGTCTTGTTGCCAAGTAAACTTAAAAGTGTCAGTACTAAATTACTGGAGAGCAGCCCCTTGCTCTGCAGGTCCTGGAGAAGTATTAAAATCCATGTTGTACTGTCAGACACAAGGAACAGTCCCCAGCTCCCAGCTGTATGCTTTTCCTAGTCTCATTCTTCCAACAGTTCTCCTTGACATTGCATTTTAATCCTTTCCAGCAGAACAGCCAGTTGGCAGCCTCGTGGGCTCAGAAAATATAGTAGTTGTCTCTTCCCCCCAGCATGAAAAAGGAGGAAGGTTGGCCGGAATTATAACTGGTAACTTCAGTTCCCTCATTACTGAAAAAGCTTTCAACTCCTGCCATCCCCTTCAATTTCTGTTGGTATGTCAAGAACAAGAACGTGGCTGAGCTGAAGTGTTTCTCTCCAGTTTTGTTGCATGCTGCTGTTCTAAGTTCCTTATTTGTGAAGTCAGAGGTGATGTGTGAGTGTAGGATCTGCAAGACCCTCTGCTTTCCCTGGAATTTGCTGTGTTCCCCCTGTATCTGCTGTGGCTGCCCCTCCACCTCCCTCATGTTTGTGTCTCTCTTTGTGGAAGACTTTTGGTAATGAAAGGGCTGCATTTTTTTTCTTTGGAACAACACTTGCTTTCACAGAAATAGTTAAGCTAATCTTTACCCTGATTCTTTGTAATCAAATTCTAGGCAAAAAAAAGCAAACAGTTGGTTTCTTAACCTAAAGACTTTTTTTTTTTTTAAGTGCGGTTTTGTTTCTTTTTTTTTAAGATATAATCCACAGAAGGATGTTGTTGGAGGCAGGCAGAGGCTGGTGTCTTAAGTTACCACTCTTGTGCAGATGAAGGTGTAGCTGAGGAAGGCAGGAGGTGCTGGTGCCAGAGACCAGCAGTGGAGGAGCTGTGGTGCTTGTGCTTGGGGATTAGGAGAGAGCATCACAGGAACCATGGGTGCTCCCTGTCACAAAATGACTGGGTGTTTGGGCAGCACCCAAGGAAGCTGGCTTATGTAGATTATAGGAGTGAGAAATCAGATTTGGGTTTGGCACAGGTGCTGCTGGGAGCAAAGCTACTGTTGAATAGGAGTTTTGCAGTGTTTTTCTTGAAAATGAGAGGCCTTTGTTTCAGGGTATTGAAGTATCATGTCTTTTTTACTGTTGTTGAAATGCTTTGCTCCAAGGTTATTCCCTCTTTACCACATTTTGATACAATTGTTTTCATTTAGAAGTCAGGTGCTTTCAGTCAGAGTTGAGGCTGTGAAGGGCTGCTTGCTTGGGGTTCTTGTCTCCTTCCAAATATTTCTCTCAGTTCTTTTCAAGGAAAGTATGACCTGAGTGCAACTTCAAAGTGCCTCCATAAAAAATGAACTCCAAGTGTTGTCATAGTTAAATTGCTGGATTTCTAGGGAACACAGTGCTATGTGGTGCACTAATTTTTGAGGACTAATGTAAGGCAGTGCGAAGTCTGGAAGCATTTGTACAGCTGATTTCTCAAATGGGACTGCTGAGAGATGAAAATGCAGTACTGGTTTGTGGGCAGTAGTCAGAAGGAGCAGCCCTGGGTGTAGGGGAAGGCTCCCTGAGAACGTGGTGTGTGTCAGACCCCAAGTCCAGCTCAAGTCCTGCTTGCTGCCCTGCAGGACAGACGGACTCTGCCTGCTCACCTTGCCCTCCTCCTCTGGGCAGTGGCCTGGGCTCTTCAGGGAGCTTCACCTTCCACGGGTTCCAGCCCCTCTGCTGGTGAATGTGCTCAGAAGAACAGGGAAAAGAGAATTTCTGTCTGTAGCAGTGCAGTGATTCCTTTCATACAGAGTTGTTGAAAAGGAATGTAAAAATCAAGGAGGACGTTTCAGTGAGTCAGAAGCTGAAATGGAAAAGAAAATTGAAATACTACTTAGTGCTCCAATTTGGCATGCAGGGGATATTCTAAAATATCTTGTTGGTTCTGTTATTGTTGTAGCTTTATTTTGGAAGTTAGGAAAAATAATAATTTAGAGCCTAGTCTCTTCTAAGTATGCCTGTTTAAAAGCTTACTTGTTCAAAGAAATGATTTATTTCACTGGGTTTGGGTGGCTGTAGAGCATTGTTCAGTGCTGAGCTTATTTACCTTTTAAACTTACATTGAATTATAGGCTTTGGAGGGTGAATACCATTTGGCATCTAACTGATATCTTTGGCTGTTTACTCTCTAATGAAATAGCAGTGCAGGCTTTGATGCCTGCACATTTATTATCTATAAGAATTCTCAGCTTTTGCTTCATTGTAAAATGCATTCATCAAAAAATAAGATGGTTCTGTTACTTTTGATGGTGATATAAATATACAGTGCTCTCTGTATTGTTTAAGCAAGTTGTGCATGAAGAAAAAAAAGTGCTAAATCTAGATTTGAGGTTTTTACAAAGCCATTACCTTGAGAATCTTCTCTTTTGTGTTGGGTTCATGCCATACACTTTATAGAAAAAATACATCATTTATTGGTGATTTTGAATTAATATTGGCTATAACTGCTTGAAAGTTTTGGCATTTTCTACTTGCCTAAAAGTTCTTGAATTTCCTTTGACATTTGACAGCCTCAAGCACTGGAGACTTCCCTGTATTTTATAATTTTGTCAATCTCTCAGTCTCTCTGTGATTTCTAGGTAATGTTCTGGCTAAACAGACACAAAATTGTGATTTACCTCGTGGGGCTTGATAGTTGCAGCACTGCTCTGCCTTTGGATTTGTCAGAGCCTTGGTGTGAAAGTGCTAGTGCAGTCTTCGTGTTTTCTTGCACAAGCTAATTAAAAAAGGATTTATGACTTCTGATTTATTCCCAGAAGTGCTTTGGATAAATGTAGTACGGGAATAATCTGTTGATAGCTTCTCTTGGTGGTGCTGCAGGATTTAAGTCATGTCTATTTGCAAACAGAACAAGTTCCAGCTTGTTCATCTTTATGCTGAAGGAGACAGGGCTAGGGCTGGCAGGTACAGCTCAATTTGGAAACTGCAGTTTGGAAGAGCAGCTCTGAAAAGCACAATTCTGGTGGCTGTGGGAAGCACAGTCAGGCTGTTTGCAGCTACTCCACTGTGGTCTCTACCAGGTTATCATTAATGACAAGAAATGCAGAGTTTTTTGTGGGTACATGAGTTCTTGCAACACTAAAAGTAGTGCAAAAATATCCTGGGTATCCATCCACTCATCTTGGTGCAAATCCAAGTGAAAGTAATGGACCTCTCACTAGTCCTAAACACATTCATACTCCTAACCCTAGTGACCCTCTCCACCCCCATCCTATTCCCTCTTCTATCCAACAACCTCAAAAATACCCCCAGCACAATCATACACACTGGGTAATGTGTGATGAACAACATAAAGTGTCCATATAAAGTCTGTGTAGTGTTAGTTATCTTAAAGTGCTTTTCAAGTGTTCATAATCAATAAAACTTGAATCTAGAGCTAGGGACAGATATGTTAGTTCCCTGACTGAAAACTGGGAGTCCAAGTGTGTTGCCTGTCTAGGGAAGCCTCACACCCACTGACAGCCAGATGCTGAGGGGGTGCTGGGAAGAGCAGAGTTACATTTACACCCCTTTTCTTATAAATCTGTATAAATGCACTGGAAATCTTACAAAATGGCTTCTTACCATTCTCTTACATAGAGTAGTTTTTAGGAATCCTCTTGCCTCAAATGCTCTGGTTATCCAAATACTTTATAGAAGAGCACAAGAATCTGCTGCTGCAGCAGCTAGAAAGTAACAAAATACCTTGCTGGTGTATTGGTTGCCATAGTTTTTTGGCATCCTGTGATATGTCTATTGTTTAGATCATGCAGATACCCAGGAAAAGGAGTCTGTCTTAAAACCCAAATGTCTAATACTCTGTTTCTCTGTCAGAAATTTGGAGTAACTTTGTGTGATTCCTTTAATAGGCTTTTTGTTTCTGTCCTTCCCTTTTTTTTTTTCTTTTTTTTTCCTGGGGGAAGAAAATATTCAAATGTCTGTAGTATATGTTGTTCTTAAGAGATCCTACAGAGGCTAAATAGTCTCTTGTGTAAAGCTTAAAATCCTAGTTTCCAGTTTGCCACAATATGCTAATATGTTCATGCTCTTTCAGACAGGTTTAGATCTTAAAACCTCTCAGCAGTGCTGTAATCATATTGTTGAGATTCAGGACATGTTAGGGAACTTCTGACTGCAGCAGGTTTACATCAGAGCTCCCTGAATTCCTCTCTCCAAAAGGCCCTGCATGCAGGTAAAGCTCCTTCACAGAATTCCAGAATTCCAGGTAGAAATCTGTGGCACTAGAAACGTTTCAGAAAACATGGGGTGTCTTTAAATATGCCACATACCCAGAAATGGTTTTGGCCAGTGCCTGTGTTATGTCTCTGGCTGATCTATTTTTTCTTTTTTTTTAACTTCCTCGTTTGTGCAATCAATTCAAGTAGAATTGGAATTTATTCAACAGTCTTGAATTCCGACACTTCAGTCTAGGAGTAAGGCCTTAAATTCATAAGAATGAAGTTTCCTTGCTTTTTAATCAGTATGGAGCTTTTTTTCATGGAGTATGGAATCAGTTCAGCTTTGTGTAGACTTTTTAAAGTTATTTTCTTGTGTAGAATTTTTTTTTTTCTTAATTCTAACTTCCAAGTACTTTGCAATGGTGTTTTTATGCTTAGTTTTTTTAAGCATCTGGTATTTAGCACTTGAAGGACTGCTTCATTTTCCATTTTGCAGGCAATTTTTTAAAATGCTTTTGCATGTGTTTGCTTTTGGCTGATTTGTTGTCTAGATTTCTAAAAATCTTTTTTTATGAAAACAGCATGTTGGTCTGTTTTCCTACCTTGAAGCTATTTCTGTAGGCAGTTTTGTTTATGTTAAGGCTGAAGTCCATTCTATAACTCCTCCTTCCCTTCATCTATAATGTAAAAAGAATAAATAATGTAGTTGAGTTGTCGTGTCTGCCTTATACATCAGGACATACCTACCTGGCTGCCATTCTGCAGCACAGAATTGTATCAGAAAAACCCTTTCTGCTGTTGGGCTGTGCTGGTCCTGTCTGACAGGGACGTTCGGACATCCCACCTATTTTCCATGAAAACTTTTTGTCTTTATGGGATGCAGGCTGTGATGACCTCTTTTCAACTCGCCAGTTCCCACGGTGTGGAGGGGATGTCTGAAAGAGCAGCTTAACTGAAGTAAGAGATGCTTCAGCTGCCATTTGCTGAACAGACTGTTTTGCAGGCTCAATATTATAACTGAGAAAAAGCAAAGGAAGGAGGCATTGCTGTAGTGTGGAGGGGAGACAGAGGCTGGGGAAGCAGAGAAGGGTTTCTTGCTCACTGTTCTAGCTCTAATCCCAGTGGAAAAGAGAGTTCAGGTCACCGTTTTTCTGTGATTTCCACCTGCCCCAAACACTCCCTGACAGAGATGCTGTTGAGAGAAGGCAAATGACTGCAGAGGGGCCGTGGCACTGAGGCTTGTGTGGATATCTGGGGTTTCATTTGAGGTAAAGAAAGAGAGAAGAACCCTCCTGGGGCCATTGCTAACACGTTGCAGGTTACTGTGTTTAGCTTGGCAGTAATTTTTTTCTTCTTTAAATGGAGGCTCTTTGAGTGCAATCCTAGAAGCAGGTTTGCATTGTTTACGTGAGTGATAAAACTTGGCTGGAGCAGAGCTCTTCCACCTGCCTACTTGGTTTCTCCAGTATCTTTTACACCTCTTATCAATCCTTCCAAACCCATCTGTCTTCTAGAGTGCCTGTTTTACAGAAAATACTGCCTCCTCACCTGTGTGAGTGAAGCTCAAAAGATACCTGATCTTCCTAAAATACCATCTTGGAAAGGCTGTGTAAAACAATCCCGTGAATAGATGGTGCTGCATTATTGCACTGAATGGGTGCCTCGATAAGGGTGAAAGGAGCGGGCAGAGCTTGGGCAGAGCTTCTGACACCCGACACCGCTGGGGCAGCGCCTGCCGACACCCGCGGGGCTGAGATTGCGGGAAGGGAAGGGAAGGGAAGGGAAGGGAAGGGAAGGGAAGAAAGGAAAGAAGGAAAGAAGGAAAAAAAGAAGGAAAGAAAGGAAGGAAAGAAGGAAAAAAAGAATGAAAGAAAGGTAAGAAAGAATGAAAGGAAAGAAAGGAAGGAGAGAAAGGAAAGAAAGAAAGAAAGAAAGAAAGAAAGAAAGAAAGAAGGGGTGGAAGGAAGGAAAGAAGAAAAGGAAGGAAAGAAGAAAAGAAAGGGCGGGCAGCAGCTGGAAGGAAGGAAGGGAAACGGCTGGAAGGAAGGAAAGAAAAAAGCAAAGCAAAGAAAAGCAAAGAAGAGCAAAGCAAAGAGAAGCTGAAGGGCGGGCAGGGGCTGTGCTGCCCCGGGAGCAGCAGAGGAGGCAGCTCCGGGCAGCGGTGCCAGCCCCGCAGAACGCGCTGGGCACTCGGAGCTGTGCCCTCCTGAACGGGCCCTGTTGGGCTGCTGGGGCCCCGTGCTGGGTCCCTCTAGAAGCAGTTCCCTCCTTCTGCAAAAGACAGCAGCACGAACATTGCAAGTTGATATAATTCCAGTGAGATGGGCATTACCTCGCTGTGAGCAAGTTAATAGCGAATTGGAGACGTGCTACAGTGGTCAGTTCTTGGCCTGAGTTCTTTCAAGTTTCTTAACATTCACTGAAGGAGATCATCTGCATTTCGAGAAGATATAGAGATTCTGTCATATATTTACCAGCTTTAAACATTTGCTTTGAAATGTTTCATATTTAATATAGGGTTATGAATATGAAAACATGGTATTTCAGAGTTTTGGGAAAGTTTTAATCATGGGCCTCTACATGTTAGATTTCCCTCTGCATAGATGATGATTTGTTTTTTAAAATAAAAACAACCCCCATGAACTCTAAACTTTATATAACATCTAAGAACACATTTGTCTTTTCCTGTGGTGTAAGTGAGAACATATATGCCTATATAAATATATACTGGCACATGTTTTTTGCCTTCAAAATGGCTTATGGGCCATAAGTGAACAGACTGCTCAGTTACTATGCCTGGAAAGCTTATTTAATACTTCCAAATTTAAATATTTTTCTCTGTTGGTTTGTTGCGAAAAAGTGCAGTAAAAAATTGAACCTGGCAATAAATTTATTTTTCTGAAGGAGAATTATTCATTGGATGAAACATTAATTTCTCCAACAAGCGGTTGTTTTCTCCTATACTACAGACATTCCTTTTCAGTGCTTATAAGTGAAGTAGGAGCTCTAAGGACATTGAATGGGAAATAGCTTCATTGTAGTATCTTGGTATAAGAACATGTAATTCTGTCCAGCAGAGGGGTTTGGCTCTTCCCAGTGAGGGTGGGCAGGCCCTGGCACAGGGTGCCCAGAGCAGCTGTGGCTGCCCCATCCCTGGAAGTGCCCAAGGCCAGGCTGGATGGGGCTTGGAGCACCCTGGTCTGGTGGAAGTTGTCCCTGCCCATGGCAGAGAGTTGGAACTGGGTGACCTTTAAAGGTCCTTCCCAACCCAAACCTTGTTCTGAGTCTATTGTTTATTTTTTAAAATATGAAAGTGCAAATTAATGTGCTTGTAATTAAGGTAATGAGGTGGGCTGGGTCACTCCAGTTGGGTACAATGCAGAGTCTCTTGCTGTTTCTCCAAGCTGGTACTGAAGTAATGGTTCATTAATGTAAATAAATAATATTCTTCAGTATTCCTGCACATCCCATAAGCTTTATAGGCAATATAGATTCTTGATCTGAAAATACTTTTTATGATAAGCTTCCATACATGTGTTAAGGCAGCCCTTCTGTCACAGGTCACCTCATTTGCTAATGACTCAGAATTCAGATCAGGTATTTGCAATGGAATTTACATGCAGAAGGAATATTTCTCAAGGTGTTTTTCTCCAGAAAAAAAAAAAGGGCAGAATCCAGACTACTGTTTAGAAATGGAAACCACTCTTATTCCCAAGATCTTGGTTGCTTTAGGGAAAGGGTGAATTACAAATACAGTAATAGTGTGCTTGGAGATGGCCTGCAGTTAAGGCCTCAGAATTATTTGTCTGTCTGTCTTTCCAAAGGCAAAAGGAGGAAAGAAACAGCTTCCATCTCTCTACCTGGTGGGAGCAGGGAGGTCAGGGCTGGTGCAAGGAGGGTGTGCATTGGGATAGAAGACATTAACAATGGCTGGGGGTGAAGAGGTTGTTATTCTTGTGAGGTTTATGGGGAATCTGTTCTGCAGGTGACTTAGGCCATTGAGTGGAGAGTGAAGAAACATTCCTGGGATCAGTCTGTGTCCTGACATCTGGATGATGGCTCTTATCTCTCATGCTGTTCCTTTGTGCTGGTTTTTTTGGTGGCCCAGACTGATCAGCTCAAAGCTAATTTCAAAATACATTCCCAGCATTCACAATGTGTTTATTCTTATGTGATAATTGCTGGTGCAGAAGTGAAGTTTGTGAATTTTGTTTCTTTCCAGCTGGAAGACTTTTCCAGATATTTCCAGACATTTGTAGGGAGCAATGTAGATGCTGTCATCTTCCCATCTCTTCCCCCAGTACCCTAACAAGCCCATGTTAGGTAAATTATAAGCAAAGATGGGTGAGATGATGTGGGAGAAGGGTTGCACTTTGAAAAGATTACTCCTTACTCCCTTGCAAGTGTTTTGTCTCTATCCTGGGCTGGTGTTTATTGCCAGTCTTGTTAAAGCACCTTTACCTCAGGTGTTCACCTGGGTGTAGGTACCACACCACAGTCACCAGGCAATGGCTCTTTTTGGATATACTTTGGTCTGCAAAGACTCCCAGGCCTACCTCTGGTAACTGCACTTGGGAGGAGAAAGAATGGCAGAATGTCAAGAACTCTTGTATTTGAAATAGCAGGCAAGAGCTTCTGGAGTGCTAGAGAAGAAAAACCATTTCAGAAAGCAGTAAGGACACCAGTTATTGTCTCACTCCAAAATGAGATGCAAATTTGCTAAACTCTTTGTACAGATTTATGTCACAGACCTTGTGGCTTTGGGACCGGGACTTCAGGTCACCTGTGCAGCTGCTCAGAATGTGAAGGAGAATGGTGACCCAGCAACAGGAGAGGAAACAAAGTGAGCACTGAAACTGTTCATCACTGTGGTACTTGTTAATGATTCTTCTGGGTAGCAGCAATAATGAGCAGTTGAAAGAAGGACTTTATGTACCCTCGATAAATTGCTTCCAAACTCATAATTGCCACAATTCTGGCTTTCAGTAGACCTGGTAATGAATTTTTGAGTGGTGTCCACATGTTTGCCTGTTACTGTACTTGACTTTCATCCTATTTTGAATGATCTCATTGAAGGATGGATGATGTTATCTGAATAGAATATATTTATCTAATATTGGGCACAGTGGTGATGATGAAATGGAAGTAACTATGGAAGTGACTGCAAGTGATTTTTTAAAATTCATTTTCCTCTGAGGCCACCTTTTCCTGATTCTGCTGTAGTGCTGATAGGTGTGTCATTTCAGATGGCACTGCCTGAAAATCCCACAGTATTGATTGCAGGAATACAGGATCCAGCAGCCTCTTAAAGGGTACTGTTATACATGGGAGAAAATAGATGCCTTCTTGTCTTGGAGGTGTAGGCACTGCTGAGGTGTTTCAAATGGCAGCAAATGCCTTGGGTTCAGATGGGCATGATGAAGCTTAAATGTCCCTTAAAGGCTTGTGCTGTGTGCCTGTGATCAGAATTTAACACAGTGCTTGCCTTCTGCTGACAAAATAAAAAGGAGGAGGAAGTGTTGTTGTTTCTTTTGGGATTTTTTTGGAGGTTTTGTTTTTGTTTTTTAAAGAGAAAAGTAGAGAAATCTGGAGAGTCTTTACCTCACTTATATGAGCTCTTTCTATATGTATAATTTAACATGGCACCTTATATATAATTTAATGTGTGAAATAAACATAACATTTGAATTTCACAACTGGAACTCTTCTACTTACAGAAGTGGAATTTTTCCCATCTGTTTTTAATTTTAAAATGCAGTTTCTGCAATGAAATGAACATGTGTAGGGGCTTAAAACACTGAATCCTAAAGATTGCATGACACCTTGCCCCCTTCCTAGGATAGTGAGCTTAACCAGTGTACAAGGTATGTGTTGCATTGGTGTCAGTGTCATGACTGATAAATCACTTTCATCCTGCAACAGAGCCTTATTTATAAATAGCTCTTTAATAGAATGCCCTAAGTTTGCAAAGATGTTTTTCAAACCCCTGAGAATACTGTCTCTTGCCTCAAAGAGCTTATAGTCTAAATGAAGTAGATAACCAGGTAGAAAGGATCAAAGAATAGAGGAGAAACACAAAGGAGAGAAGTGGTGGCTGGGGGGGAAGGGAGGTGGGCATAAATCTCAGGAGAGCAGGTCTATCAGCTTCTTGTTTTTAGAAAGAATATTGTTCCCTGCCATTATAATTGAAACGAGATAATGTTTTGGAGCAGAGCTCACTGAACAGACTCGCTGCTGTTGAGTTTTGTGGAGGAACAGAAGGGTGTTATTTTGTGTGCTAGAAGGGCTGGCTGAGGCATCGGGAGTTGCCTGAATATGCTGCTTGCAAGGGGATTTTACAATAGGTGAACAAGTAGTGTCAATAAGCTTTGCTTCATTGATTTTCATTCATTCCAGCTGAGGATGTAACCCAGTGGGAGCAGTTAGGAGAAAGTAATAGACCCAGAGGGGAAAAGAAGGTTTCCTTACCTGTGTGAAGCCTTTTGCCTTGCAGTGTGAATTGGCCTTTGCTCCTCAGCCATGCTTTGGTCTGTCATGCCCAGCAGAAGCAGCTTACTGGGCTGCTCCTCTTGGGGAGACAGGGTAGGGTTATTCATATTGTCTCTTCCTGCCCTCTCACAGGCAGGGCCTTGAAGAGACTGCAAAAATGGGATGCTACACTTATTTAAGGTTTCCTAACACAGGAGAAAAAATAACCCAAACCAACAAAATTGATTTAGTTTTGTGCACTTTCGATTAAATGGATGCTGTACTTCTTGTGTATGGTTGGTTTCTTTTTTTTTTTCTATTATGCAAAAAGTTTGCTTTTTATGTTGCTTGCTTATTGGAGTCTTTGAAATAAAGAAAAACTAAATGTGAGAATCATTAGGTATTAATATGTGGCTTGCCATTATATTTATTAGCCAAAATCTATCAGCATTCATTTGCTGGCTGTATTTTATTATGACTGCAAGGCAGTGTTGGCCTTAGTATTTCACTTCTAGAGCTCATAGTATTCTTACTTGTCATCATCCTGAATCTGCTCCAGGTGGAATAATACCAGTGGTGCAGGAAAACAAATACAGTATGTTGAGGAGGAAAGAACATGTAGAAACTGAAAGCTGAGCAGAAGTGATGGATCAGAAAGGGTTTAGGTGACCAAATAGTAACAAATGTAATATGTTTGGATAGGACAAGTAAAGCCACTTGTACAATTTCAATTGGTACTTCTGGCCAATTCATATGCCCACTTCAGCTAAACAAATACAATAGGATATTTTACATCACTTGAGAGTGAAGATCCAAAGGGTTTGCAACAGTACTTGCCTTTATTACACTGCTCTTTTGTTGTGAATAAAATTGAGCATGCTCTGAGGCTGCACAGCTCAGTTAAGAGGCTTTCCCCCACCACTCATTTGTGTCCTTGCTGTTTAGTGGGCAAGGTGTTCCCAGTCTGTTCAGAACATTCCCTGTGTCCTCTGCCAGTGACACCTGGGGAGAATGAGAACAATGTTGGGAGCTGAAATCTTGCAATGAACCTGAGCATTAGAGACAAATGAGGGAGGTGTGATGGAATATGAGGGAAGATTTTAACTTTTCAGATGGTCTCCTGTGGAGCATGACAAAACATTGTCCTGTTGCTGCTGGGAGTGGATGTGAATTTAGGGCCTGAAAGTTTGGTGATGCTGACTTGTTCCCTATTTGTTGGAAATGGAAAGCAAATGGAAACACGGAGAATGGAAGATTTTTTTGTTTGTGGCAATTATTTTTTAGAGCAGTAATGTCCTTGCCATTCAGTTGGTCTCATAAAATGTCAGAAGTCATTAATGGCCAACAGTCTGGTCATGGAAGCTTTAAAGATACTGGAATTATGGAAAAGTTTCCTTTTCAGTCCATATGCCATCAGCGGTGGTTGTAAAATATTTCCAGTGCACAGAAAGGTTTGCCAGTCCAAGGGAAGTTAACAAACATGAAATAAGAATCCTTGTAAGACTCGTAGATATTCCAAACCAAGGGAAGATTAAGGAAACACACTCTCTGTTTTATGGTTAAAACCAGTTCTAAAGCTTAAAAATGTGTCTTGTGGAAGTGTGGCATTTGTATGCCTTGGTCAGAAGTGTAAAAAGTCTCTGAACCTTCCTGAGTGCAAGGAAAGCCAATATAGAAGTGATGATGGAAATGTTTGATAGTGCACTTACTCATTGTTAGCAAAGATGAGGAAGATAGTTTTAATTCCCACCTTATAAGCAGGTAGTTCTAGAGGATTGTTGTTGTGTCCCGGCTGTGGATATGGTTCATGTAGGTAAAACATGAAAAAATAATGAATTTGGAAATATGAAGTATTGCTCTTGCCACTGTCCAGTGGCCAAGTTATTGACTGTGCCACAAGGAAACCATTCTACTTCTCATTTTCTCATTGTAATGTGCTGATTTTCTTTTATTGCACAGCCATACCTACATTCTTGTTTTTAACTTCAGCTTAGTGAAACGTCTTGCTGATACTTTTCCATTAACCTTGCTTGGATGAAGATAACAGTGGTGTAGCATAATATTTTGGTATTGATTCCCTCCTTTCCCTCCCTGAATTGCTAAGCCAACGCAGAGAGGAGAGAATAGCTATTTTTAAAATACCTGTTGTGATTAAAAACTGTAGATAAGGAACTGACAATTTTTCTTTTATTCTGCTCTCTAGGTTGTCAGCTTTGGAGCAATTTAACCACCAGCTGAGAGGGTGGACAAGTAGTGCCCTCTGAGATGTCTTTGCAGTGCCTGGAAACAGCTTTGTGGCTGGTTTTATGCAGTGCCTCACGTTAGCCAGTTTTCCAAAAGCAAATTGACCTTTGCTGTGTAATGTTTTATGTCAAGTAGGAGATCAGACCTGCTGTGCTTGTGCTGTAATTTCCTTTAAATGCAGGATTAGATGTTCTGCTGTAATGGGGATACCAGTGATTATGTCAGCTGGTGTTTGCTCTGTTCCCCCTCCCACTTTTTCCAATTCGACTTGGGCTCCCTTTAAATGTCTGTAGAAATCCTCGCTGCCACTTGGGCAAGAAAGGGAAGCCCTGAACACCCTGGACCATGAATACCCTGCCTGTGGAGCTTTCCTGAGCAGGTGGAGCCAGCAGCAGCATCTCCTCCCCTGCCCAGTGGCAGCTCCTGGTGCTGAGCCTTGGCTGCAGGTGGGATGTGGCTCCCAGTCCCAGCCCTACAATCAGCGCTTTCTCCATGCCTTGAAACTGAACAAAAGAGTGGCTGAAATATCTGCTGCCTTACAAGATTCAAAGTGATGCATTTGTCTGCTGGGCCTTCTTCAAGCTATAGAGAGAAAAATAGAACAAGCTTAGTTTTTCCATAATTTCCCCCCTGTAGCCCAAAGGAGACTACACGACAGAGATGTCTTCTCTAATCTTCTCTTCCACCCTGCATTATTTTCCTTCCCTCCTCCTTTCCTTCTGTCTCACAGCTCCCCTCCCCACTGGCACACACACAGACTTTTGACAGCACACCAGTTTGATTCCTGAGCTCCCTTTTTAGCCCACATGGGTGTCTAGGCAGTGCTGCAGCCCTGGCTAATACATGAGAGTTGGAATAAATGTATAACAGCAGGTAGCAAGTGACTGTTGACAGGGTGACATATTGACTTAATATCTTGTGTTATGTGATATGAAGGATGTGCCTTTTGGTGTGTATTTTCATTTTAATTTTTTTTTGTGTGTTTCTTAGACAGACACTTGTAGGCAGTTTGGAGTAATTGTCTGAAATCATTAACATGTTTATTAAATAAGGGAGCAGAGTGCATTATCTAGCAAATCAATTATGTAAATGCACAAAAAGCATGAGAGATTAGTCTTTAACTGTTGCTGAACTGCATCCACTTTCCTAAATTATACATGAAAGTGGGGTTTTTGTCAGTGTGTGTGTGTGGTGTTAGGCTCCACTTTGCTCTTTTGGAGCTTTAAGTAACATGGATTAATTGGTACTGTTGTGCAAGAAGAGGGCACTCCTGAGGTACACTAATGAACACCAGTGTGCATACATCCTTTCTATTCAGGGAAACAGATGGTCTGGAGTGGAGAACAGAAGTAATCTCAACTGGAGGGTCTGGATGACAAGATAAACTGACAGTGAAGCCCTAGCAATTTATTCTCTCATCTAGACACTGGGAAAAAATCTCCAGGAAAATCTGTTAATCTCCACCAATTTTAACAGTATGTTTTCTTTCTGGTGACTTAGGATGAAATGAGACCATGGCTCTGCAGTTTTACCAATCCTTAACTTGGAGAGGAGGTGAGAACAGAGCTCATCACTCAGGGCATGCTTGGAAAAGTCACCTCTTTCCCTTACAGCTGTATAAATGGTGTGTGTAGGGGACCATGTGGGAATAACAGCACAAACTGCACTGCTCCATTTTCACCCACTGCATTTTCAGTCATGCTCAGCTGGAAAGAGAACAGGCTGCTGTGGTTCAGGCAAATGTGATTTATCCACTTCTCTGAAGCATATTGCACACAAAAAAAAAAAAAAAGTGTTGCATCTTAGGGAAATGGTGGGTACCTGTGCAGGAGCCAGAGAAAAGGTTATGGATGCATTTTAAAAGGGGTGAAACTCATGGAAACATTGTTATTCTCCATTATTAAGTACATGTATGGTCTCAGGCTTCCAGTGGTAGCTGGGGCCTTCCCCCAGGTTATCACTACTCATCAGAGAAGGAGAACATATTCCACACTAATGGGTTTTTGCCATACTATTATTTTCCTACCATCTCATCTTCCACGTGTCTTCCACAGAGGTTTGCAGAGGTTGGGCCATTCCAGATGCCCAGCACACAGGCAGCAGAATTTCCCTATAATGCTGATTTTGCAGGTCATTGTAAATGCTCAAGCTGTCTTAGAGCACAGTTGTCCTCAGGACTTGCTGTAGTTCCATCTCTGCTGGAATGCCAGCACAAATAACTCAGCTCTTTATTTCCTTTGTTGTTATTTCTAACCCAGCTTGGGTTTGGTTTGTTGAAGGGATGAATTTCTGCTGGCCTCATGGTACCAGAACCCAAGATTGCCTCCCAGGAACTGAGGCAAGGAACTTTTCTGTCTTCCTTTCCTCTGGAACTCACTCTTGTCCCTAGTCCTGCCAGGGAGGATGGTGAAGGGAGCCTTTGGGCAGACCTTGCTCCACAGTGACAGTCAGTGTACCAGGTGTGGCAGGAGTTAACTTACCAGAAAATCAGGAACTATGCTACAGAGCTGGGTACAAAGAATACACACTGCTTTCCTGTATCCTGACCAGGTGAGCTGGAGGCAGCTCTCTGAGGGCAGTCCAGTTCATCTGGGCAGTCACACAGGTCAGGGCTGGCTGTTTGCTGCCATTGCAAGAATTTCTGCTATCACTGGAGATGTGGCAATTCAGCTGGAGACAGTAAATTATGTTATTGTACCTGAAAGTAGGATTCATTTCATTTCTGATGAAATTTTCAGTTGTGAAAATCTTGTTTAAAGACAGTGCCTTCCCAGGAATTCTCCGTGTTAAAATAACAGGACATTAAGTGTGTCATGTTTATTAATTGTCAAAATTAGATCAATCATGACAGAGCTAACAGATATGCCTGGTTGAGGTGAAAGATGAAGATGGAAGAGCTAGCAGATATCACCAAGGAGCTGAGAGATGCCAGGAGAGATGACAGATGTGGCTGGATGAGCTGAAGGGGGATTGGAAAAATGCAGTCCCAGTCATTGCCTCAGGGAAGAAATAGTAAACCTCGTAGACCTTGAAAAAATGTCTCAAGTGAGCAGGAATGGAGGAGTTTGTTCTGTGCCATTGTCTCTGACTCACTTGCAGTGTCTGCTTCTTCCCCTTCTTGAGAAGTTGCCATAGGGGAATGAATGCTGTGATAGCTAGGATTTGGAATTTTATTCATGTTTAGATTATAAAGCAGACTGTAAAATATTATTGTGCTGGTTGCTGATCCTTTGTGACCCTTACAGCTTTGGCACCTTCAGGGACTTGTGAGTCTTCAGCCTGCAGCATTAAAGAACTTTATCCTGCAGTGACTCACTTGGCAACAGATTCCTGTACCTGGGCAGAGAATAGGAATAAATTCCATGTTGCAAGGTGAGGGATCCAAGTCCAGCTTTCTGCTTTCCCAGAGGATTTGGGAAGGCAGATCCATGGGTGGGATCTGTGGGATTGTTTCTGTTCTCTGTGAAGCAGGCAGAGGACCCTGCAGTGATGTGAGAAGGAGCATTGGGGTTTGTGGGGTGCTCAAGGGGTTCTGATAACATGGCCAGGGAGCTGTTAGATGTAGAACTGATCAAGCATGTATTAGTGAGAAAACAATACCAATATATGGAATATGGCCTTTTGAATAAATTCAAACATAAACAGGGTTCCAGGTTTCTGGAACATGCAGGTAGCTGCTGCACTGAGGTTTTTAAGTGAAGACTGCACTATACCCTTTTTTGTTATTTCCAGTAGCTTAAAAGCTCTAATAATAATAATGGGCTATAATGAAAAGAAAAATGACAATACATCCTGCTGCATTTAGTGAAGTATCCCATCCTTTTACAAATAACTTGTTTTTCAAAACCTAGAATGAAAGCTAAATTCCAGAGCGCTGTCTTTGTAAAAATAGAGCTCATGGGGCTTTGTCAAATGATGAAGGATGTACTTCAGACAATAATATGCATAGGTATGGCATGTCTATAAAAGTTGGTTCAGAAAGTCTGCACAACACCCCCTCGTTGATGCTATAAATACATCTTTGTGATGAAGCTCAAAATGGGATGAAAATATTTTGATACAGTGTTTTTAACTTTTGATACATCTCTTGGCTTGAAAGATAAAAGGATTCACTCCCAGAATTTACACTCCTCTGATGTGATTAAAACCAGATAGGTGTACTGTAAATAGAATATACTCTGTATGATGATAGGTATGGCTTAGTGTTTTTGAGCAGGAGGTTTCTTACTGTGGAAAAACAGCTTTTCTTGATAAGTTGCTTGTCACTGTTTTCAGCAGCACCTCCTTTCATCTATTATTCATTTTGGAAGACTTAATAGTATGATTTGGGTGTGGGCTGATACCAGACACCAGTAGAGTATAACCCCTGCAAAAATGAGATGCACAGAGCTATTGGGGTTGAGAGGCAAACAGACAAATGCCTCCTTGCTTTTTGCAGAACATTTCCCCATCCAAAAAACAGTCACACTGTTACATGCTGCAAACTGTCTCCACTAGTCCCCTATTTAAATCTTGATGGAGCAGACAAAATAGATGGGTGTTCTTCACACCTTGTGCCTGTGTCAGGTGTGGTGCAAAGGCAGAGCCCATCCTGCAGTGGAAGGAGCAGCTCTGGCCCTGCTCTCCTCCTGGAACATGGAGCAGTCCCTGGGAGGGCTGCATCTCGTGTTTGCCTCCAGTTAGCACAAGCTGGGGTGTTTGCAGAAGGTCTGCAGCCTGCTCCCTGCGGTTTGCTGAGAGGTCTGTGGGGCTGCAGTTTGTGTGCGTGTAATGACTGTGAAGTCCTGTGTGACCGTGGATTTGTTGCAGTCGCTATGTGCATATAGATGGATGTATTTATAGAAGAATCACTGTGAATGTGAGAAAGAAGCCTTTGAAGTGTCAAGCCAAATATTCTGGGGGGAAAAAAAGAAGATTTCTTGTCTACATCAGAAGCTTGCATTTCATGTAGACTTGTCTCATTTTACCCAAAATACCTCCCCACAGGTCAGGAGAGCTGAAAGCAATAATAATAATTGGAAATGTAGGGGGCGGGAATGTGTGTATGAGAAAGGATAGAGGGAAGAGGGAAATAACAAACATCTCTGAAATGTTTTTGTTCCTCCTTAGTTATGATTTGTTTCTTTCCAGTAGCTTTTTCTCCTGCTTTATTTCCTGTTCTGTCGTGGAGCTGGCAGAGCTGTGTTGCTTTCCCTTGGGTCAGGCCCCTGCAGGTGCCCTGCTGGCAGCCAGCAAGGGATGCAGGACAGCTTCCAGTGTTCCCTGAGCAGGCTGGACCCCCCAAAGCCCCAGGTCAGGGCTAGGGGAGGTCTGGGATGGGTTGTGCCCCTCAGCTCCCAGCATGGAGGCCACCACAGAACTACCCCAGGCCTGGCAGGAAGATTTCCTTTGTTCATTGCTTCCCCTTGGGAAGGAAAAGGGACACAGATACTCCAGAGTCACAAAAGAAGGGGTCCACTCATCTTTCATTTAGCTACTACTGTGATATTAGAGTTGGCTGACTCTTGAATATGGAATAAAGCCAAGGAATGTTACCAAAAAGAGGCTTTTTGCAAAGCAAAATAAAATACAGATGTTTTTCAAAACTAATTCTTCAATTGATGGCAGTGGTTTTATGCATCATTTCCATTCCAAAAATAGAAAAGATTCATTTTTATCAAGAACTGTTTCAGGCTGCAGTTCCTGGCTGGTTGGTGTTTGTGTACATGTACTGGGACAGCTCAAAACCTTCCCATGGTGCCTTCAGAGAGAAATTCTTGCTCTCTCTAACAGGTTTGAGACATGACTCTCTGCTTTCTTCTACTGTATCTTTATTTGGGTACAGTATATCCTTGTCCCAATTGAAATGTCAAAGTTTTGCTCTGAAATATATAAATCACATAAATCACAATGTTTACCGTGCCTATAAAACCTTCAGAAACATACCTCACAAATAGTTAGTAGTGTTAAGGATGAGAATTCTTATTTTTTGCTTGTAGGTAATTAGCTAATTAGTTAAGGTAATGAAGCATAGTGCTTATTTTTTCTGTTATTACATCTATTCTTTCTTCTTTCTAATAGAATGTGTATATTATATATACATACATATATATTCTTTGTAATATAAGGTGTATATTATATATACACATATATTCTTTGTAATAGAATGTGTCTATTATATATACATACATATATATATTCTTTGTAATATAAGGTGTATATTATATATACACACATATATTCTTTGTAATAGAATGTGTATATTATATATACATACATATATATATTCTTTGTAATATAAGGTGTATATTATATATACACACATATATTTGTAATATAAGGTGTATATTATATATACATATATATTCTTTGTAGTGTAATGTGTATATTATGTATACATATATATTCTTTGTAATATAATGTATCTACTAAAGCTGGAGAAGATGAGAGTTGAGGATGAGGGTGTCTTAGAAGTGGAATGCAAGATACTCACTTTTCAAAATGCCGTAAACTTTGTAGCTTTAAGTCCTTCTGTGCTGTGGTGAAAGGTTGTGGGCCAACATCACCCACTGTTAGGAGCTGGTTTGAGTCCTGAGCTACGAAATCCTTTCAGTGTTATTTTTAAACAAGGTTTGTGAAATTTAGCCAAGCTGTTTGTTGTGTTCTGTATTTAAAATGCATCATTTTGGTGTGATTGTTTTAGTCTTGTTCTTGGAGAGTGTTGGTAAAACAGCAGTGGCATTAATGGATTCCTCTGGTGTCTGGGAGACGTGGAAAAAAAGAATCTTCCAGTTAAAGGAGCAGTAAGTAAATGCTGGCTTTAGTGGTGCCCATTTTGAGTCAGGTCAGAGTCCCAGATGAAGCCACTGGGAGTGGGGATTGAGGTGATGTTAAAATGCAGCTTCAAATGGTTGTAAGTATCAATAATTGCAGCTCCTCCATCTTCTCCCAGGAGTGCCTTGGACGGGGCCTGCACCTTGGCATTTGCGTTGCGCTGCTGTGGGTAAATGTTAACATGCAGCAAACACTGCAGGCGAGGGCTCTGCCTGCCAAAAGGAGGGCATTTTTCAAATGTATTGCTCTGGTGTTGAATGGGAAGCTGAGAATGTGCTTTCTGCAAGAGATGTAAAATATTAAAGAAGCCAGTAGCAATAAATGGAAGTGCACCCATTGGTTAACAGCATTTGGCTATATATCAAGACCATTTCTGGAAGTGGATCTTTTAACATAAATTACTGAATACTGAATTACTGCAATGTGTTAAGGATTCCTTTTAATTACAGGATGTTAGGGCTTCAAAAATAAAATTCTTCAAAGTTAATCATGAAGTAAAATAACTCCGTACTTAGCTGAGTTTCAACTTCATTAAAACGGTTCAAACGGCTGATGGAGCCCTAATAAGTTTTGTTCAAAGATATGACATCTTTGAAAATTTTCTGCAAATCTAACTCTATTATCTTTGATACTCTCTAATTGGATATAGCAATCACTATTCATGTTGTCTAGTGGATTGCATCCATGATAAGGTGCTGTAAATGTATCCTGTTGTCCTGAAATTAGCCAATCCAGGGATTGTAAGGGCTATTTTCACAGCAGTATTTAAGCCCTTCAGGCAAGTACAAAATACCTATTTTGCCTTATATAGATATAAAACCACTTTGGGGAGTGCAAAATAGTGGGGGGGGGAGGGAATGGAATAAGCAACATTCTGACAGTATCAAATCATTAATGAGGGCACTGGTTTCTAAATTATTTACAGTGTATTCCATGTGCTCAACTGTTTTAGAATTGTTAATATTGAATGTGTTGTTTGTTAGATACAAACATTTTTCTCTCTTTTACTTTTACATATCCTTTTTGCAATGTAATTTAATTACTGATGCTGTTTACTCTCAGGAGCTGTAAAGATTTTGGTTTTTCTTCTGCAAAGTAAAAATCAGTATTTTACAACAGAATATCCTCTTAGGAGAAGCTGCTGGTACTGGCTGGGTGATGGAGGAATGTGAGGATGCAGTGTTTATTTTCCAAGCTGAGGTAGGGCAGGATGGGGCCGGATGCTGTGTCCCTCTCACGAGCCAGCTCCTTTTCCTTCCTTGGCTTCTCCCTCCTTCCTCCCTCCCTGCCCGGCCCCAGGGCACCGTTCCAGTGCCCTCTCCTCTTTGGGAGCTGTTACTTTCAGGACCATCAGCTTTTCATCCTCTTTTTGGTGTCCCTGAAAGCAGCTTAAGCAGCAGATACAGAAGTAGCATTTTGCCCTCTGCTGGGAAGCCGGGTCTGACAGATCAGTGGTGTGAGCTGCTGTGCCAGCCATTGTGGGTAAGGACACTGCAGCTCTGGGGAAGCACTCAACAGGCTCTGGAATCCTTTGCTGTGCTTCATTTCCTCAGACACTGCAGCAGCAGCATCAATTTGTGTTTTCCTTCTCCTTAAGGATGATGTTTTTTCTCCTTTTTGATACTATTCCTTTTATGTCAGTGTTGTCATTAAAAATCATCTGGTTATTAGTCAGGCTCCTGTGAAGTCCTTTGCCCCAGTTCTTCCTAACAATCTGAGAGCACTGAGCTACTGGATCCTAAATCCTGCTACTGTTTTTATGGAACTGATTTGCAGTGTGAAAAATCAAACACAAAAAACAAGTGGAAATGGCCTGGTTTCTAGCTCTGATTTAGAAGTAGGCAAAATACTTTTTGCATTTCTGGTGTAATTTCAAATAAAGTTGTTGGAAGGATAATAAAGACTAGTTTAGGTTGGAAGGGGCATTTAAAGGTCATCTAGTCCACACCTGCCCTTAGAAGAGCAGCACATCTTCAACTCAGGTTGCTCAGAGCCCTGTCCAGCCTGACCTTGAATGTTCTAGGGATGAGACATCCACCACCTCTCTGGGCAGCCCATTTGTGTTTCATCACCCTCATTGTAAAAAAAAAAAATTTCTTTTGTCTCATCTAAATCTGCCTCCTTTTAGTTTAAAACTGTTACCCCTGGTCCTATTGCTCTGCTAAAAATTGTCCCCATCTTTCTTTTAGTCCAGAAAGGAGCAGTTCAGTCTTCCTGGAGCTTTCTCCAGGCTGAAAAAAGCTTTGTCCTACTCAGTAGCTATTGGGTACTGTGGGGTCCTCCTTGTTACTGTTTGCACATTTGGTTCTCCATGAAACACAAACTTCAGTCACTGTAACTGAGCCAAATTAGTTTTTGTTTCTTACAAGTTGTCACTTTATCTGCAGTTCTGCCCCAAAGCTGTGTTTATTTTACTGTATTTCTTCTGATGACACTTCTTTGCTTTAAGGGAAATAGCCCAGGAACAGGGGACAAAATAAAGAATAGAGCCATGTTATTTCCTCGATGGCTTGTGAAAACACCAGATGTATGTTTTGATTTTCTGCCCAGCTGAAAAATCATGTAGCTTTAATAACTTGAATTCTCTTATTATTCATGTTTATAGTTTCAATTAATTTTATTTTATGAAGCTTGGTGATTTTTAGAAAAACTGAACCACTTCTGAAAGTTGATTTGAAATCTATATGAAGCCACCTTTCCTTGAGAGTTTATGCACTGTGTAATGCACAAGTTGTGAAATCAAGTTGCTTCATCTTTATAAACACCCCCTCACCCATATATTCCATCTTTTTTGTTGTTGTTGTGTATATGTGGACATGTTTCCGTGTGTATTATGAAACAAAAACTTTTAATAGTTTAAGTATTTTGTCCCAGCTGCAAGCCTTTTTCCATTTTTTCAGCTGCAAGCCTTTTTCCATGAGTATTTTTTGAATCTTGAAGATAACACTGATAACATTCTTGGTTATTATGGACTGCTACAATACAGTGCATAATGTGGAATGCCTTTATATCATTTATCTTCACATCAGCCAATGCCATGCCTTGTAACCTGTAGCATTTCTGTGCTGTGCACTCAGTTTCACTTGTTTGATAATTTGAGTGGTGAAGACTTAATCCTTCTTTGTTGTCTTCCAAAGTAAACTGTCAAGTAATAGTGATACTAAATCTACTCAGCTGTGAGATTCAGAGCTGGCTCTGTCTGCACAAAGCTCTATTGCAGGCACTGCTGAACACAGGCTGGAGAATCACAGTAGCTGTGAAACTAGCTCAGAGATTAGGATTTATTGCTGTTCAAAGACTGGCTTCCTTTTCTTTTTCCTGAAAGGGTGTTTTATGTGTTTTATCTCAATGCTGATTCCTCCCTTCTGTAAGTGGGGGGTGTCAGCACAGCAGTGCCATACACAAATGTCTCCTCCTTGTTACGTGACACCGAGGGAAATGCAGGTTGGATATTAAGAAAAAGTTTTTCACAGAAAGAGTGATAAAGCACTGGAATTGTCTGCCCAGGGAGGTGGTGGAGTCACCATCCTGGATGTGTTTAAACAAAGACTGGATGTGGCACTCACTGCCATGGTTTGGTTGAGGTGTTTGGGCTGGGTTGCACTTGACCTTAAAGGTCTCTTGAACCTTCTGCTTCTGTGATGGCTCTTCCAATAATATAGGAAATAGATGGGAACAATTAAGTAGGAATTTAATGTCATCTGCACATATGTAGGGCAGAGGAACCAGCTGTGGGGAGCAGAGGAGCTGTTTGGTACTGAGGAATGGGCACAGATGGAGAAAGTGCCTCCCCAAGCACCTCTAAGCAATCAGCCAACAACTGCTGTGCTGAATGGCTGCTGCTGGCCTGTCCTGGTGACAGCCGTGGTTAACCTGGCACACAGCAGGGACAGCAGTGCAGAAGAGTGGTTTTCAGGTTGTCCTTTTCCATGAACAAGCTGGGAAAAGGCCTGTTGAGGATCCAGGAAAAGCAGGTCACTTGACCCTGTCCAGGAGGCTGCAGCTCGTTAGTGTGTGAGCAGGAGATGACTTCACAAAAGGACAGGGAATGTATGAGAGGAGTGATTGGTGAAAATGGAATGGAGAGGAGATAAATGATGGGAAAAGAGAACAAGGGGAGGTTAGGAAAAATATTAAGTGAACCAAGATAAACTGGCTTTTAGAGTTAAACATGACAGAAATTACAGTAGCTGTTCATCTCTCCAGCTTGGCTGAATGCAGAGGAGTGTAAAAGTTAAGGTCCTGTTAAAGGGCAGGTCAGCAGTGTGACTTCATCATTCTTTGCTCCTACTGCAGTACAAGGGCTTGAAAAAGGGAACAAGATGAACTAAAGGTACATGGGAACATAAAATCCTCCTTTTTCTCTGTAGAAAGACATTATGATGATTCAGCATGAAATACAGGCAGTAATGTGCACTGCTTTGAACTAGATTTGTTTTATGTGTTTAAAACAGTTGCTGCATTAAAGGTGGATATCCCCAAAATTTAGACTGTCTCCATCCAGATGAAAATTATGTAATTGAATCAGGTCTCTGCCCTATTTAGTGACTCTTTTATCTGACAATGCCCTGTGTTGGCTGCTGTGAAGGAAAGTGTAAGAAAACCTACAACACCCAATTAGGGAGTCATGTGGCTGTATGTGGTATTTTTTCCATCTCAGCTAAAGACTGGCTTCTGCTGCAAAGCATTTGGATTTCTATCCCTTCCACATTGGCTGAATTCTGTGCAACATAATACAGGGTATTCTCACTAGCTCTGTGAATCTCAAAACCTTTTTAAATGCTGCAACACCAATGACCTTGTGCATCTAGATCTCTCGTCTTTGTCTGTCTTTTAATATTCATCCATGTTGTGATGATTGTCTTGAGTTGGTCCCTGGCACACTGTACTAAACATGATAAAATACAAAGATTAGAGAAAATTGTTAGATTAAAAAGACCAAAGAACTTTTTTAATGTACAAAAGTTCTAGCAAATGTTACCCTGCAGATTTCTGGCAGGTTAGGCTGAATTATTGTAATAGTTTGTTCCTGTTAAAATAAGACAATTCTGTTAATTCCAGCAGTTTCAGTTCAGAGAAATAACAGCACACCAACCCTTCTTTAAGGATCTGATTTTAGACCAGGTGCTTTTGCAGCATTTTGGTAAATGGAATTATCTCCCAAACACATTGAGGTCTCAGCATCTTTCTAACCAGCACAGACACTCAGGATGTGGCAGCTTCCAGCTCTGTTGGAAAGTTGTGGGCTTGCAGGTGCAAATCTCTCCTTTTGGCTGTTGGAAACGGACTCTGATGGCTGTAGGTAGGTAGGAGCCAGTGTTCCTGCATTCACCTGGGCTGAGACAGCTATCCATGGGGGTGCCCAGTGGAGTCCTGATTCTTGAATGGCATTTCTCAGTCACATTAATATTTAGGGAATGCTTTGGATGATTCTTGGTCCTGGAAAAATCTCAATATTTTTGTCAGCGATTTTAAGCATTAAAAACTGTGTACCTGCACTATGATTTGGATATTTGCAACTGATGTATTTCCGAGGAAATGAGCTCTCTTTGTTGCCAGAGAATATCTCCCTACTTGATGCTGATAATCCATCCTAGTTGAATTCTTTTTTAGTTTTTTCCTCCAGTTGTTCCTTGCTGTAATGCCCAAAGAGACACGAGTACTTAGCCCCAGACACCCCTGCAATTTGTCTGATAGCTGTCATTGAACTACAGGCAGTTTTAGAATGTCACATTTTTCTGTTAAGGAAAGTTGTTTCTCCTGGCAAAGTGTTTTAGGTGCCCTTTTTCTCTATCACACTGAGCTTAAACTCAGGTTCACATGGACCTCAAACATTTGCCTGAGAATTAAAATTAGGGAGGAGCATGTAGTCCTCTGGGGAGGGGGAGTTCAGAAGGGAAATAGGAGAAACGATAGTCCTGACTTGCTCTGATTTACAAATGGGAGAGGAGTTTTCTCTGAAATACTTGAGTAAAAATAAATGGGCTGAGCTTTTATCCAGGTTTCCAGCTGTCTGCCTTACTAAATAAAACAGAACTGATGAAGTACAGAATTGTTCTCCAACTATAAGAAGCCCTCACTGTGCCTCAAAATACCAGCAGAAAAGTAAAAAGAGGTTAAAAATTTGGTGAGAATCATTAATGGAAATTGAGCAAACAGCTCTACTGTCAAGAGGGAAAAATTGTTTCATATAGGAGTGATGATGCGTTCCTAATAAAAGCCATCGTTTCACACCCACCAGGAATAAGACATATTCTGTACTTTTATATCCCATGTTGGTTTGAGTAGGAAGAATATCTTTTTTAAGAAGAAAAACCTTGCGTTAGGAAAATGAAGAGGAAAGAGGTTTTCCCACATGCTGGAGAAATTAATGAATCATTTCCATCAGAGTACGTGCAAAAGCAGAGGAGCTGCCATAAGAGAAGGAACAGCTGATTTTTCCAATTGACCTTTGGCACAGAGATGATCTGGTCATGCTCTAACTAATTCTGACAAAGGTGTTTTTAATGAGGGGGAAAAATAAAAACTAGAGCCGCTTCATCAGCTGAAATGCTAAATATGTTGGAATATTTTCTGCTGAGTTTTAAAAAGGAAGAGTTAAAACTGCAATCAGAGACAACAGATCCAGGAGAGGTGACAAACAGGTGCCACGTCACACTACCTTTGCTCTGTAGTCTCGAGTGGGAGGAATATTTTTGCTAGATGGAAGGTGTGTGTTCAGGTGAGGAAGTTCATCTGAGACAGGCACAGCCTGAGGCTCTGAGTCACACAGACAAAATCCCATTTGGAAGCACAGGTAAGATGTGTGACATCAAAGGGGAAGATGTCGGAGTGTCGGGTTGTTCTGGGAGGAACCTGGAGGAGCCAAGTGCTCCAAGAGGGTGTTGAAGTGGGTGGCAATCACTCTTTCATCTCCTCTCTTTTCTGGCACACTTCCTTCCTTCCCTGGTCCTGTCCTAGAACCCATTTCTTCACCCTGTAAGGCAGCAGCTTCATCCAAGCCACCTTTCACTTCCCACTCCCTGCTGGGAGCTGCAAACCAGGAGAGAAAAGGCCCCACCTGACACCAGAGGGAAACACTGAATGGAGCCTGGATGGGGACAGGGAGGTGGCTCTGAGGAAAGTCACCATCTGTGGCTGTCCAGGGGCTCTTGGATCTCCAGGCTGCTCCCCTGGATCCAGGAGAGGAGCTGGGCTGGCAGTCCCTGCTCAGTGCCCCTCAGAGGCTGCTCTGGGCACAGACATCCCAACACAGCTTTGGGGCAGTTCCTGGGCTCTTCCTGGGCTGCCAGGCTCTAGGTGGAGTGAAGCTGCTGAGGACAGGACTACAGGTACCACACCTTGGAGGTGGACAAGAACACCATCTCTCAATTTCTCACTGAAATACAGCAGTGTTTTGTGTGAGGCTGGGCTCCAGTTGTCCAGCTGCAACCTACTTGGTTTAAGAACTTCTTGCCTTCTAATTGACTATTATGCAAGTGCTTTATTTCTTCTAATAATTTCTTTCACTATGTGATATTCATCACTCTTGCTCTCCCTGCTTCAGGAAAGACCCAACTGATTGTATGCAAGGGAGTATCCAAGAGCAGAGGAAATGGAGGGGTGGGTATATGCACTTGTACCTGGCCAAAGAGTTAAAAAGAACTGTTTTTACAGATTTTGGAACAGAAGGACACCCAGTTTGAGGGGTGTAGAGTAAGAGCTGTGGGTGGGGTACACCACCTCTCCCAGGTGGTTAAAACAAGAAGCACCTAATTGTCCTACAGGTGCATGGGCATTATTGTCTAGACTCTGCACTGCCAGAAATATGAAACCCACAGAAGGGAGAGTCTCCAGCTGCAGCAAGTGCTTGAATGGGAGCTTTTTCTGTAAGGCAGGAAGGCTGTTTGGAGATAGCACCAGCTGGAGACTGGTTTTATGAGCTCCTCAATAAGATGAGGCATTTCTCCAGGTAAATGAAGGCTCAGTGAGCAGTTACTGTGATCTGGAATCTCTGAGGTAAGCAGAAGCCTGGGAGCAAAGTGATGCACTGCTCTTGTTTCCTTTCTTTGCAAACTGCTTGTCAGCTGAGTGCGAGAGGCAGCCAGGGATGGCTGAGGGAAGGGAAAATCTGTGCTTTGTTCCAACCCCTTGGCTCACTCTTTCTGGAATTTACCCAGGTACCAACTTAGTTTGGTGCCTTAAAAGAAGCTTCTTTTTCAAAGCCTTTCTGAGGTTAGCTGATACAGTGTCATCCAAATACAGATGAACCTCAGAATTGCAGCAGGAACTTCGATGAAGGATTTTCCCTTGGTTTGACATGTTCCCATGAAGGTTTTAGGGGGGTTGGTTCTTGTTTTAATGAACTACAAGGCCTTTAAGAAGTGATACTCACTCAATATTTCATTACGGGCAGTACTTTAACAAATGCTACAATAAACTGTCTTTTCCATTTTAGTGGTGGCCCAATGCATTAGTGTTTGAAGCTGAAACACTTTGACATCAGTCTGGCTGATGAGTTGCTATGGTTTCAAGGGCAGTGTTAGTGCTGGAACAAGAGCACATCCCTGGAATGTGCACATGCACTCCTGGGCTCCTATATATTTCATGACCAGAACATAGGAAGTCTCCTTCCACACCAGTGCCCTCATCACAGGGCATAAGGAGAAACTGAAGCAAGATGTGGAGCTGGATTGCTGATGGTTAATAGCTCTTCCATCCCATTTGAGGAGAACACTGTGGATGTGGCAGTTTCCAGCACTTTGATGGGAAGAAGGAAAGGTTGGGCCTCGTGGAGCTGCCTGTGTTCACAGGGGGCATTTCCAAGGCAGGAAATCAGAGTGGGAGGGAGAGGGTTCCCAGTCTCATGTGTAATAGGCTCAATGCAAGCCACATGTTTTAGCTTGAAATACTTTTTTCAAGCTGCAAAAGGTGGTGTGTTTTTATCAGGTACTGATCACAAACTTGAAGTTTTTGTGTATGTATTCTTTCTCTGACTAAACAATACAGCAGGATTTTTTTAAAACATAAAATATTTTTTAGTAAGCAAAAAACAGGTATATTAGAACCATGCTTTGGTTATCACTTAAGCATCTTTAACTAAAAATAGAACCTTAATCAGTTTCCCCTTGAGTTCTTCAGCTTCCAGGTAGGAAATACATAACGGCTGGATGTTTAAAACAATGCAGTATTTCACATTATTTCTCAGTACATCGTAGGAATGTGAATTCCTCTGAGTTATATTTAATGCAGATAGTTGTAAAAAATATCCAGGAGCTTCACTGTGGATATTGAAATGCATCTCTGAAAGAAAGCATGTTTTCCTTAAGTCCTAATGAGTCCTTACTGATTTGTAATGAACAAACTCTCTCCTGTACAGCCTCTCTATCTGGTAAAGGTGGTAACCCTGATTGATGCTCTTACCTTGTCCTCCAGTATTTCAGTTCCTCTCTCAGTGTAGTCCAGGATGCTTGAGGACACTGCTGACAGTGGAGCTGTGCTCTCCCTGTGCCACACAAACCTTTCCTGTTCTCCCAGGTAAAACAGCCCAGCCACTCCTCAATGCTTTGGGGGCCTCAGGAATGGTCCCAGCTTGGTGTCCTGCCAGCCCTGGGGGCTCTTCTCCACAGCAGCTTCTTCTCCAGAAGTTGAGAGGTTATCAGGACCTGGTGGCTTCACAGAAACACAGGGAGGGGTCCCCAGGTCCTCTCATTGTTCCTTCGCCTCTGTTTTTCAGTCTAACTTGTAACATCTGACTTTTCACAAAAAAAGCACCCTGTAATTTTGGAAGTAATGATTTGATCCTTAATGAGTTTACTGATGTGTAATCATCCAGCAGGATGGAGGGAAGCCACTTGCAAATGAGCAGTGTTCATCCAGAAATTCAGCCTTCTCACCAAAGTGTTCGAGGGAGGAAATGGTGCCAGAGGAGTTCCCAAGACTTGGAATTCAGGGATTTCAAACTCAGAACAGCTGTATGTACACTGAGGCTTTTCTCTTCATTTGTCATCTATCTAACAAGCTCATGGCACATATGTATATTTGCTTGTGAATTACAAAGAAATGTTTTGGAAGTCTATAGGGAATCCAGTTAATCAGTTTGATTCATTGCAGTACTTATTAGCCATGATGGCTGAGCCTCTGAAGGTTTGCCATTTTCTGTCAGTAAAGTTCAGTGTAGTCTCAGCCAAAATTGTTGAAATGAATATCTTAACTTTTATTACCCAAAGAAACTGTCAGACCTCTCTAATGATTTCAGATGGAGTGACACCACTTTTTTAAGCTTCTTTTTTTTTTTTAATTTAATTTTGTTCAGCTGAAATCCATAGTGCAGGCATATACAGACTGTGGGAAGGGGGAAATGTTAGTTAAGGTGTAGGTCCTGCCCAGATCTTGTGTGGCCATTTAGGTAATTTTAAATTTTTTTTCTCTTCTCCAACTGCTACTTAACAGCTTGTAAAGGTCTTTTGAAACTCTATTACTTTATGCATTAGAGATTTGCCTGCTTCCACCCTCCCCCTTTTGGGATTCTGTGAGGCTTTTTTCTTGTATGCTGTGCCAACAGCAGATTTTGCCTGAGTTTTCTTTTCCTCATTAACATCAATTGAAGTGAGACATCAGAAATCCAGGACCATTTGCAATGACAGGACAGTGCCAATGCTCTTCCTTTCATAACCCATAGGAATAAAACTATGCAAAAATATTTCATTATTCACATTATGATAGCCTGCATAAATTACAAATCATAAGCTAGGGGAAAAAAATCATTCTATACTTTGTCAAACATCCCAAGTTTAAATTTTGAGAGGGAATATGAGAAAGAATTTTTTAAAAATCAAAATAGTGGGTTGTGGAAATGTCTGTTTTCCCTTGTTAATAATTTTATCACAAGGCATTATCCTACTTTGGCTAGTGAGGGTAAATGCCAGGCCATGTGTCTCTGCTGCTTTACAGCAGGTGTGTATGCTGAAAATCATACTCTTGTTTTGGTTTGCTTTTTTTCCTCATCATGGTGAAATATTGAAGGCACTGAGTTGAAGTTGTATCCTTGAAATCTCACCTTGATGAGGTGAAATCCCCCAGCATGTTGTGCCCCTCAGCCCTACTGCACTGAGCAAATGCAGCACACACTTTGCAGTGCCAGGGCCTCTTATTGAACTGAACCATGTACAAAGGCTTCTAAAAGTCTAAATATTTATAGAGAAATAATTCAACACTTGTTTGTGCTTTAATTTTAAAGCTCACTGAAATTTTGGGTTTATTTCACTGTATTTAGTTTTTATGTGAAGATCTCTGAAGAGAAGAAATACAAGGATACAGTGATTAGTGTGAGCACTGGTCTTGTTTTCATTAGATAAAACATTTTGGGTTGATTAATGAGGCAAAATCCCATTTAATCCAGTGGAGAGAAAAACATATTATAGTTAAAGGACCCATGCCTTTTTGATTGGATGTTGGCCCCAGGAGCAGAATGAAGCCTTGCTCCTCATGGGGAGCAGGCAGAGGAGCCTGTGTCAGAGCCCTGAGCCCCTGCTTTGTGCTCCTTGTGTTTGGCTGGGGGCTGATGCTGGGGTGCAGCTGAGCTCTGCCATGGCCCCAGGCTGCAGGAACATCCTCATTAGGCAGGTGAGAAATACATTTCCTGGCTTCATGTCTTAGGTCTTGCCACCTTTTCAAGTTACAGAAATGGTGAGGGGGTTTTGGGGGTGTTTTTTTTTTTTGAGACAATTAGTAAGAAAAGAAAGACAAGCTGTATCCCCTGGGATGAGGGTTCTCATCTCTGTAATGAAGCATTGTTTTTAGGGAGAGCTTTTGGAAGCTACATTATAAGATATTTAGGAAAATTAAAGATGTTAAAGTGAGAGCTCAAGTTCAACACCTGTCAGAATTTATGTTTGAAAGAAACTGATGGAACTTACAGACTTTGAGACTTAGTAAAAAACCAAACCCACTAAAAAGCCAAACCTGTGTGATTTTGCTAATTTTCCTAGTTGCCTGAATAAGATGTCTAGAGAATAACAGTCTTAAATCTGACTGGGGGACAGGAGGTTTCTTTTTGTTTTCTTTTTTTGTGGGTCATGAGAAGCAAGTGTGGGTTTTGAAATAAGAGGTAGGGCAGATAGAAAGCCTGATATGCATTCAGAGTTGTGATTTAATAAACACATGATTCCTTACTATTCCAAAGAAGAAAATAACTTTATAAAAATAAAAGGATCAGCATGTTGTTTGACTGAGGGGAGAAACCAGAAAACTAACCCTGTCTATCAAATTTGAGATGTAAAGGAGATTGATGTGCATCTTTTCTAGATTAATGAAACATACCACATTTGCAAAGTGGCATTTTAGGGTGGTTGCAAGGCAAATTCAGCATGTTAAAGGGAAAGGGATTTCATCCCTTCCTGCATGCAAATGACCCAAAGTTGCACTGTTCATGGGCTGCTTTCTTTGTGTGCCAACTTTCTGGGCCACAGGTTTCCAGTGCAGCTGGAGCCAAGAGTCAATGGATGTGATAGGAATTGGAATGTCCTGCTTAATATCCAGTACCTGTTAGTTTGTGCCTGTGCAGAATCACTCACAGGAGTCTTCAGGAAGTGTGCAAGTTGTTTACAGCAACAACAAATGTCTTCAAGATGGAGTAAAACAAAGGACATTTAACAGTCACTTCACATAGTTCTTCTTAGATTGAAGTAAAGTTCAGTATTAAAGATTTAAACAAAGCCAAAACATAACCAAAGGCAGTGTTAGTGTAACTCTAAATGTCATACATCCCTTACAGAAAGTATCTCTCAGATTAATTATGGAGCCCTTGGATTCCAAGAAATTGGTTGTAGAGGCAGGAGGGATGGCCCTCCAGGGGGAAATCTAAAGATGTTTCATGCCAGCAATAAAAAAAATTGTTAGGCAAAATAATTGCTTAGGAGAGGCTTTTAAAAAATAAAATAAAATACAGGGAAGTCATCAGCTTGAAGTAAGAATGGAAAATGAGAAGATGACTTAAATGCTATTTAAAGAATTAGAGGAAGAGTAGAGAGGGCTCAGTGTGGTTGTGTCTGAAATGGATGGCCAGTTTGAAAGATTTTGCTCAGCCCCCTCTGGGGTTACCTCAAAGTGCTTCAGAGGTTTGGGGCTTTTTACCCTGTAACACAGCAGGAGGCTCTTGTTGCTTTGGTCTGACCTGTAAACATTCCATTTTGCAGGCCCTGTTTTTTCTGCTGCCCAGCTGGCCTTTACCATTTCAGGTACCACAGTTGTTGGGGCCCTTGGAATATTAAAAAATTGTCAGACTGTGGTGAGGTACAATCACCATGGAAGCTACTGTCTCTGAGATCTATTCTGACATAGAAGTTAAAATTTGCAGAATGCTGTGCATTATAGTTAAAAATGCTAGAATAGATGCACCTCTGTGCTTTCCCTTCCTTTGAAGGGATTGTTTCTTACTTTCATGATCAGAATACTTAAGTACTTTGATCTTATTCTATTCCTTTAAAACCCAGAAAAATCATGAAGTTAACTGTTTCCAAGCATGTCCAAGCACATGACAGGACAGCTTTTGTGCTTTGTGCTGCCCGGGGCTCAGGGCCCTGGCAGGGCTCAGGTCGGTGCTGGAGCTGTGGAGCGGCTGCAGGAGCGTGGCTCAGCGGGGCAGGGAGGAGGAACCACAGCAGGTTACCCGTGCTGCTGGAGCTGCTGCTTCACCAGCTCTGCTGGAAAACACTGTTGTTACCTTGGTAGATGCAAGAGGAGTGTTCTGTTCTAGTCTGTGTGCTGCCACCTTGGAGCATTCCTGCGCTCAGGACATCCCTCCAGCCTTGGCCTGTTTCTTGAAGCTCTCTTCTCTGCCTCCTGCACTCAGATAACAGTGGGGCTTCCTTCTGCTCCTCCAGGGCACAAGGGGACATGCTGGGAGAGGGCAAGGAGTGTCACCTCCTTGTTCTCCCTGCTGCAGTGCCAGTGTACTTTTAAGGGCAGATGGGAGGAGGTGTCACTTTTTCTATAGCTTTAGGATGGGGCTGTGTCAGGTTCTGTAGACTGGACCTATTCAGTGCTAGGGGGGAGGCTGGAATTGTAAGGGTCCATAAAGGGTGAGCTTCTCTTCTGCTTTTGGGGTGCTTACATTTTGGTCAATTCATGTGATGTTCCATCACTCTCTGGGAGCAGGTTTTCTGTACTTTTTTCCCCAGGGTCATCCTTAACACACTTTTTTTTTTTTTTTTTTATCAGCAAAGTCTGAAGAGCTGAAATGGAATCACAGTTTGAGCCTGCTTGGTCTGTAACTCACACCTGATTCCATTTCTTTTACCTTGGGCAGCACATCTTCTTTTCTATAGCTTGTCTTGCCAGTCCCTCTTCTCTGCCTTCTCTTGTTTCTTTTGGTTGTTTGTTTCTCTTTTTTCCCTTTTAGTGCTATGTACTTTCCAGAAGAGCTGCATCCATGTGTGTCACCAGCACAGGGAGAGGAGTATAACTGTGATAAGGCAGAAAGAAAAAGAAAACCAGAGTGCTTCTATAGGAGATCTTGGTGTTTATCCTACAGGAATGATGGTTGTCAGGACAAAGGGTGGATGAGAGCCAGGCAAAGAGAGGGAGTGATCTGGGCAGCCAGGGCTGTGTAATGGCAATGGTGCCACAGAAGGGGGCAATACCCAGTGCACAGCCTGAGGCAGGACTGATCTTTCTGATGAGGAAGTGGAGACCTCTGTGAGATGGGCAGAACAGGAGATCTCAGGTTTTCTACCATGTGTAAGGAGTTGCTGTGGCTTCCTGCACCCTCCCAGTTAGCCAGAGTTCAGGAGAGTGCTCCATTCTGGATGAAAGGCTGTGGAAGAGCTTTGCAGACCTTGCCACAAGTTGACACCAAGACAAATGACACCAAATGACACCAAGACTTTTTCAGAGCTGGTAATGGGCAGCTTGTTCAGCCTGAGGTTCAAGTCCTTGTCTTCGTGGGACCTTTGAGCTTCACCAAAAATAATTTGCCAGGAATCCAAGATACTTGGATTTTACAGGTTTGCTTTTTTTTATTGTGCCAGATTTCATGCTAAAGTAGGAATAAATGTTGTTATGTAAACAGAAAAGCTTGACTGCATACTTTGTGCTTGTTCTAGGTTCCTAAGTCACCCTCTTTAAGCCAATCTATTTTACCTGAAATTCAGTCTATCATGTATGAGAAAAAGTAGAAGTGTGGTATTTGGACTTGACTTCAGCATTTTTGATTCCTTCTCAACTGACTGGTACACATCAGCCAGCTTGGTCAGCATGCTTGCCTAGGAGCAGCCTTTAATTTTCAAATTCATGGCTGTCAATGTGTCCTTCCCTCAGTGCAGGACTGAATGTAGATGCAGCATTGGGATCCTCATCCCTGACTGCTGCGTTGTGATGATGCTCACACCCATGAGAGTTGTACTCAAGTGCAGGAGCACCAGGAGCTGGAACCTGCTGCAGCTGGGGGAGCATGGGCTCTTTCAGGCTTCATCTGTGAACTGGTCACCAAGTGGTGGAGGTGGAACAAAGCTCAGAGGCTCCCAGCCTGTTTCCCTGCTGCTGCAGGACAAAGCTTGGTGTGCCCTGGGTGTGTTTCCCCCACTCACCTGGCACTGGGTGTGGCTCTGGGCAGGTTACAGAGTTTGTGGCACAGTGTTTGATACAGCCTGGCAAATTCTGCTTGTACCTTCTGCTGGCTGCTCTGTTCCAGTGGTCTGTGAGCACTGGCAAAACCTCCTTGCAGGAAAGGGAGGAGACGTGGAGAGTTCTAGATCTGGAGTTTTTCAAAGCGTTGCCACGCGAAGGCGAGCGATGGTTTCATCAGCGCTTTGCACATAACCTGGTTTATGGCTCTCAAATTGCTTTCTGCAGGGCTCAGGATAAAAGGCCGGAAGAGCTTTTCAGCAAGGGTTCCTGAGCTTGATGTGCAGGGCTGACTGGAAAAAAGGACAGAATTTTGTGTTTGAAATGGTTGACAGAAAAAAATAAAGCCCTCGCAAACCTCTCTGCTGCAAAGAGAAATACGGCATGTGGCGATTGACAGATTTACGTATCCAGATAAAATCTTCCACTTTTCCAAAAGCAGAACTTTCTCTTTATGCAATGTTAGTTTCAAAGCTCCCAGCTCCTGCTGTGCCTAATGGCAGGTATGTTTCCAGCGACTTCCTTTTCATGCCTGAAAATGGGATCATTCTCAGGTCTCCTCATTGTCATCTGGTAGCTATTCCCTTTCACTAATTTCCCCAAATGAGTTGTGGCCCACTCCGAAGGCTACAGGATTCATTAGAGTGAAGAATAATAAGAATGTCCTTGGTGTTTGAACAGGAAGAAAAGATCCCAAAGGCTGCCAGAGATAAAGATCACCCACTGAAAGGATAAAAATGAACAATGCTTCTTGCAGGGAACCTAAAAATACAATACTTGACTCTCGCAGAGGGTTTAGTTACTGAAATAACAACTGGATTGTTCAGTCTCAGGATTATTTTGGTCTCAAGGAAGCATTAAGTCTTACAAGTTAAAACAAAATGCACATCAGGGAAAACATAGGTTCAAGTCTAAACCATACCCAGTGTTCTGGGGTTAGCCCAGGTTTATGCATGTCAAGGTACAAGGCTGGAATTTAGAAGGTCCTTTTTCAGTGCTTAACTTTTCAGCAAACTTCTTGAGTAGCTTTGGGTTGGTTGGTTGATGTTTTTGCACCTGTTGGCTGTTGGCAGGTTTTTTGGAAGCCAAATGGAAGTGACCATGAGTTTCTGCCTGAGAAAGTGGGCTATGGGTGGGCTTGGCTGCTGTGTTATTTTGAGTTCTCTGTTGTCAATAAGACACAGCAAACCCAGCTGAGTACACTGGGAAGTTTGTGACATTTGTCAGGCCGATTACTGTTGCCTTTAAGCAGAGTATTTATTATGTGAATGTCTGCTTCAGTCCCTTGCTGAGTGGTAGTTCTGCATTAATAATTAAATTTTCCTTTCTCTACTGACACATGGATATGTATGCAGAGTCTATGTACACGTATGTAGAAATGACATTTAGCAATGGATCCTGCCTAATACAGTTCAGTTATTAAGACCCTATAAAGAGGCACAGCTCTGCATTTATTTTTCTGTGTATAGAAACACACCATTTCCTGTTGTGCCAGTGTTTCTGAGTCCTGCTTCAGATCATAGAGCTGGAGGAGAAAGAAGAAAAGAGCAGCTTTTACAACTGCAGTCACTGCAACTAATTGTTCCTACTAGGTAAGGATGCATTCCTTTTACTGGCTCTCTGATGATGGCTTTTTGTTTCTAGCTACAAGCAAATCTAATTTGCAAATGAAAAATTTCATTATAGCAGAAGTTGCCTGCAAGGGAATTAAAGGAGGCACATTCAAAAGAATTCAGCAGATTGTAAAAATGCTTCTTAAAGAATGGATTTACGACCCCAATTCACAATTAAAGTGGCAATTGCTTTTAAGTGGTGCCTATTACTTTTAAAAGGTTAAATATCCTGACAATAGAATTTTAAGGGAATAAGGCAGCTTAAGTGAGTAAAACCTGTGGTAGGTAATTGGCAAAGCTCTCTTAATATTTTTAGTTTGCTATCCAAGAGCTATTCACAATGCCACTGTAACAGTATGTTGTTGCTACAACAGAGCTGACAGTTTTCTGAGATGAAAAGGAAGAGAATGGAATTAATCACACAAACTTCATCATCCAGTCTGGCATAACTGAAAGTGAGTTCTGCTACACTTGAACTATTTTAAATAACTTCATGTTTTATTAATAGAGTTTTTTTCCCTGTTAACCTCTTCAGCGCTTTCTGTCCAGAGTTCCTCTGTGATTTCTTGTGCTTTGCAAGGCTGTGCCCTGATCTCTGGGCAGCCTTTGGCTTTGTGCACATGAGGAGCAGTGCTGGCAGTGCCACGTGTGTGGAGTCACACACAGAAATGGGGCAGTGTCAGAGTGGGTGCTCCTGGCTGGGGTAGAGCTGCTGCCCCTCTGGGGAGCTCCTCCCTGGTGTGGAGCTGCAGGATCACTGCTGTTCTATTGCCTGCCTGGAGCTAGAGTGTTTGCACACTTCTTGTCTTTTGGCCACAGAATGGCTGAGAGCAATAGCAAACTGAAACTGCTTTGTGTTGTGGTGTCTATTTTAACCTAAGATACATGCAGAAGAGGCAGATGACTGAGAAACATTTATCATCTTAAAAATACCGTATGTTTTAGCCATTTCTTACATTTGAGGTAAATGTGACTATGTAGAAATAAGCTTGTGGTTGTGTTTGAAGACACTGGCAGCATTCTTGTTCAGAAGAGACAAAATAATTTCCAAAATATTTTTCTCTTGCTTAGTATCCAAGTGTTCTGATACTGTCTGCTTTGTTTGATGTTGTGCAGAAAGTGCCTAGCAGATCTCATGAGTCCTGTGTCCCTTGGGAGGGAAGAAAAGAGACAGAGTACAAGGGATAAAAACTTTCTTGGATTTTAACTTGGACATTCATTATGGTTTTCCACTATTTTTTACCTCTTCTGTTACATACTTAGAGGGTTTTTTTGTGTCCATTGTTGGCATAAGGTTTTCTGAGGTAAGGAATAGTGTCCTCTTTTTCTTTTTGAATTCAGTGAGTTATCATTTGACCTGTAAATGCTACAGTTTGGCAATATTTTGATATGTTGGCCTCTTTGAGAGTGAAGGCAAAGTGTTTGCAGAAAGATAGCATTGGTAGCTTCCAAGGAAATTGCCCAAGCTCAAATCTTGTACATATTTAATGTCAAGCCATGGATGTCTTTGTGCAGAGGGCACAAAATGCTGGTTTTGCATTAGCTTGTACATCACACTTCCCTCAAAGGATCACTTGGATTCCTTTCACTGTCTTTCCATTGGAGTTGCAAATTGCATCCACTGTGATGTAACCTTGGTATGTTGGATTTTTGCCCTGAACCTATTATGAATTTAGATTTCCATCTGGAGTTGGGGTTTGCATTAGGAAACAGTGAAGGCTGGATCAGTTCAGTCAGGGAGGAGTGGGGGCACCCCAAAACCCTGAGCTCTTAGCTTGGGGTGCGTGAGGTGCACCTTGAACCCAGGAGCCTCTCACAGCTGTGCATTGCTGGCTTTTTCAGGGTTTGGCATTACTTCTGTACCTCAGGAACACAAAATACATGCAGAAAGAGGAAATGGGTGTTTGAAATATTCTGTTGAGAAAGTCAAATGTTCAGCTGCTGCACTTCTTGCAAACAGATGCACATCTGTTCCTCTACCTGTGAGATGGGGTCTGTGATGAGGTGATGATTTTGTCTGATTACAACGTGTGAAATTGTATCATTGTTCTGGGAAGTTTTTACTTTTAGTTAATCTTTTACGGGTTAAGAAAAGACTCATTTTAGAAAGGATTCAGACTTACTGTAAGCTTTAGTTTGGTTAAAAATCCTATCCCGTTTTTTAGGTAGTATATTCCTTTAAAGAAGAGAATGTGGAGTTGTGGTAAATTGCTTTAAGCTAGAAACTACTTTTATACACATTACATTTCTATAGCCTGATACAGAGCTTTCTGAAAAGACTGAGAGCAAAGTGCTGGTGCTTGGCACTGTCCTAGAACAGTCAGGAGGCTCAGATCTGGGTCCTCCTCTTGAAAAATCCCAGTTTTACAAGAGCTCTGTTCTAGGCTAACGTTGTACCTTATTTAATGTGAAATTGCAGTAGCACAGGCTTGAGAGCCTACAAGGAGAGTGCAGTTGAATTGCCTGCACTTACAGTTACTGTGCTGGCATTGCCTTCTAGGACCTGCTTTAATGAAAACAAGTATTCTTTATTCACAGATTATATTTCAAGAACTGTGGTTTGGGTTTTGGCAGTGAGATTTCATGGTGTGTATGTGGTCTGAGGGAGCTCACTTATGAGAAACCAGGCAAGATATTTAACCTGACCTTATGTAAAGGTTGGCATGCTGTCACGTGCCATAGGTGTGCCCATGATCCGAGGTGGGACAGCAAACATTTTAAATATTTGAATATTTAGAAAAACTCAGCTGATTTCCAGACACTGAAATGTGCTGGATTTCAGCACTGGCATGCTCCTTTGCTGGAAAGCTGAACCTGACCTTCTCTCTCCTTTTGCCTTTGAGCTGCACTTCTCCAGTCAGTGATTGTTCCCAGTGCCACTGTCGCTTTGGTTTTCCTTGACTGTCTTTGTGCTCATTTATCTTATTATAGTGCTTTAAGTATGACTAGTCAATTTGCTTCTTTGTGTGATGTGGAAATGTTTCATCTCTGCTTTACAAACACTGACAGTGCTTTTTGGCACAGGGGTTGCCAGCCAGGCTATTTTTTTTCAGACTCTTAGAGGCAGCGAAGTTTTGAAACAAAAGTTTTCTTTTTTCATAGGCTCTGAACTTTCAGATTACAAACCACTTTCTCCATGCTAATAAGCTTAGATAAGCAGAGTACATGTTAACACTGTTGTACAGATGGGGGAACTGAGATACAGGAACATTAAGAAACTTGCTTGAGGAAGCCTGTGGGAGCTGACCTTATTCTGCGAGAGACCCACGCACCATCCTTTTCCTTGTCAGATTCTTTCTTTTTACTCAAGCCCCTCCCTCCAGGAAGTGGTTGGTCCATAGAAAGCTCTTTTGGATTCTGTCTATGTGTCTATATTTACCTACAGCTATGATAATTTATTACACCATGGCTTGCATTCCATGTGGGGCTGCAGTGCTCAGTCAGTCACAGAGTGTTTGCCAGTTTTAGCAGGCAGGCAGGGGCTGCTTTGCTGGTGATCTGGCAGGCTGCAGTTGGAGGCAACTGCACCAGGAAGAGAGTTCTGCAAAAAGTACAGTGGCTGTGTGCTGGGGAGCTGACTTGCATAAAGAAAGTGTTCCTTCACCTCAAGTACCCTGCAGGTCGTGAGCCTGCCTGTGCTGAGCTGCACACTCTGTCCTCATCTTTAAATAAGAATCTCCAGTGTTTGGTACAGAGGAGAAATGGGTGTTATTCCTCTCCTGCAGGAGTGGATGTATGGAGTTAAACAGTATAGGGAACTAGACATTTACTATTACCATGGCAACTTCAGATGATGATTTATTAAGCCATATTTTTTTCCACAGTGGAAACTATGCATTTTTGTTGGTTTGAGCTCTCCAGAGACTGTGCCTTGCCACTCCCTAACATGTCCTTTTCTCCCATCCAATTCTTTGCCTCTCCTTGCTGAAATTAAAGAAAAATGGAAATGTGCTTGTAGCAACCTTTTTGTCAGTCAGCAAAAGCTTGGTACAGTTTATGGCTTTAGTAAGAAATACACTACTGGTTACCACCTTGGACTGGGACACAATTCCAATGAGTGGCATACAAAGGCAGCAGAAGGGAGAGGGCTTCTCAAGGGGCAGCAGAGCACAGGATCCTGCAGAAGGACTGGGGGAGGGCTTTTGGCCTGGCTAGGCTCTGTTATTGCTCTTTCATTGCTCTGTGACTGTCTCTTCCTGCTCTTCACCCTGCCCTGGTTGTTTCCATAGTCACCCCCAGTGGTGCCAGTTCTGTGCCATTGCTGGTGCCACCGTGCCAGGGCTCTTGGAGCTGCGCTGCCTCTTTGGCACCCGTCACCTGCTCTGCTGATGCAGCTCAGTGGAACTCTGCAAGTTTGGCTAAATCTGCCACTTCTGTAGTTTTTAAGGTGCCTCAGGGACTTGTGTGCCCCTGGTGGCATTGCCAGCCCTGAGGTGTGGAGCAGGGACACTGGGGCTGTGCGTGCCCAGGGCATTGCAGGGCTCCAGGACTGCTCTGCAGCAGGGACAGCTTTGTTCAGCCTTTGGAGTGCCAGCTCCACACAGCCCTGAGTAAGGCTCCAGATGCAAATCCAGGGAACTTGATAAATTATTCATTTTTGAGCTGCATAGACATAGCTTGAAAATCTTGAGGATGATGGTAACCAGTCCAAGCAAACAAAATGAATGGGGCTGTTTCCGAGTATAGAATGACAAAATGAATCTTTGGAGCAGAAAAGCTCTCTCAAAAATCTGTCATCTTATCATGCATCTGTCTTTACAAGCAACTAGTGATTTTTATGGCTCTAACCTCTAACAACATTAATCCACACGTAATCACTTCTTGTTTCAAGTCCTTGTGTCAGTGGGTTGGGTTTTTATTTGTTTTCATTCTTTGAAGTACAGAAATGTCCTCAGGATTCTTAAATATTGTAGTTGTGATACATCTTGATGTGTAAACTACTTGTCCCCTACCAGTTTCTGCTGGGTACTTGCCTTTTCCCAGTCAGATTTATTCATGTGGTGCAGTTTCATTATCGTTTGGCCATATTTATGATATTCTTTTTAAACTTGATTAAATTGTTCATTATGGACTTCCTAATGTGATAATTATGTAATTATATGTTCATGTATTTCAGTATTGATTGCATAAGTGTATAAATAGCTAATGCACAGCTTTGTTCTTCAATTCATACAGCCCTGAGTTAACTCCTTGAGAAGGAGAATGCATCCCTACACCCCTGTGTAGCATGGAACTTGGATGCTTTCTCTAACTGCTTTCAAGTTATTTAAGCTGGTTTTATGATAGCAGGACCCCCAGCCCTTCTCTGGGGCAACATTCTGCCTGGTTTTGTCTTGTTCTTCTGGGAAATCTGGACTGCACTCTTCTAGACAGGGGTATTTTCCTGACTTTTTCTAAAGCATATTATAAAGTACTGGAACATAAACCATAAGAGCATTGGTCAATGTGCTCTAAGCATGTGGATCAAAGTCTTGCTAATATTCCTTATTTCAGCAACATAAAGATGTCAGTATATAGGAGGTTTCTTGAAGTTGACACGTGATTACAGCTCCATGAGTGGTTTAGGTGTGAAGGAGTGTCTGAGGTACAATGCTGCTTCAGCTGTGATAACATCCCCTTGTATCCTGCAAGTATCATTCCATACTGGTATTATTAAATTGAAGACTTAGGTGTGGAGGGGGAAAATTCCATATTTTCAAAGTTTTAACTGTGTAATAGAAGAAGGTTTCTAAACAACATAAATTTCACCCTCACAGCTCCCCCTAAAAATCATTCTATCATGCTGGACAGAGTTTTTAGGAAACATTTTTCAGTTTCAGCTAAACTGTGCTCCTTGCTATTGTGTGTGCTTGCAGCTGTCATGCAGCTCTATTGTTTGACCTGTGCTGCTAAAATAATTCATCACTTGGGGTTCATTGCCAAAAGACAGTCATATATCTCCCAGCAGCACTCATAAATTTCCCTGCCTTTTGGATTTTCACATAAAACACAAGTAGAAAGTGTGTTTGTTAGCTCTTGCTGTTGCCCCTTAGAAATGAGGTGCAGTAGAGGAGCTAAAATCTGATCACAGACCAAAGGTGAAAATTCCAGTTGTTGTTGTTTTTAGAAAAGTCAGCGCAGTATATTGCAGTGTGATACAAAAACCCACTCTGCCCAACTCACCAGCTGCTGCAGGGACACTTCCTGTAATTCACTGCCTACTGGGCACATCAGAGATTTGATTCTGGCTCCTATTATACATCATGCCTGATGAAAAAAAAAATCTGTGCTGAAAGCATCTAGGAAGATGGAGAAGCAGGAAAAGGGACAATTCATTGGCTGCCTTTGCATTTTAAAATCTTTTTCTGCTTGACAACCTGAATGAACTCCCTGAGTAAAAAAGTGTCTTTAACAATAACAAAGAGAAATTATTTAAAAAATTTAAATCTTTAATAATAAAAATAAAAGATTAAGGAAAGCCCAAATACCCCAGCCCACAGAGGAGCCCCAGGGAATCACTGGCTGGACTTCACAGCAGTCTGGGTGTTTTTATCATGTCAGAGCAGTCTCCTGGGAATTGCTGCTGCAAACTCAGAGGTGCCTGGGGAGACTTCAGGTAGCCAGGAAGGAAAAGGGGAGGGAAAAAAAAGGAAAAACTGAAACAAACCCCAGTCCCATAAACAGCTTGTTAAAACTGATGGCAGGAAAAAGCCCTGCAAACACAAAAGGCTGTATTGGACACTCCTGCATATATATATATATATATATATATATATATATATATATATATAAATAGATTTCAGAAGGGAACTTTTATATTTATCTTATCTGACTTTGGTTCAACACCAGCCAGAAACTTTTGTTCTGTAGATCCAGAGATTTTTCTCTCCAGCTGTGGGACTTCCATGGGGTTTGGTGGTGTGGGAGCTCTGGCTGTGAGCAGCACCTCTGCCCCTGTGATGCAGGTGCTGAACACAAAGTGAAGTCTTAGAAAGATGGGTTGCTTTAGCAATATTTCCATGGAACTGGAAAAGCACTGAAAGGATTGAGTGTAATAAAGGAAATTCACTGCAGAACTGGGAAGCCTGTGTCCTGGTGCAGGACTTGTGGGCTTGGGGAGCATCCTCAGTTCTCCTGCAAACGAGTCCAGTTCTCCCCTTGTGGAGCATCATGTTTGCAGCAGGTAATAAACAGGTTAACTCCTGCAATGCCTCTTGTGTTCCATGAGTGGCACAGCAGCCTCATGCACAAGGCTCCCCATGGAAGTGAGGGGGAAAAGAATAATTCAGGTCTGGAACAAATTTTGCTTTGCATTGGTGACATAATGTGGGATTAATGAACAAACCCTGGGGACTGCTCATTGCTGCTCTCCACGAGGGCATTCAGGGTATGTTTATGTATTATTATATATTAATTATATACATTGTTAATATTTATTAATTAAATATGAATAATAATTATATATATTATTTATATCTATTATTCCTGGTTTGGAATGGGGTTTATCTGCCATCATGAGGAACTGCCCCCTTGGGGATGCTGGGAATTGTCAGGACCTGGAGAGGGAGGAGTGTTCTGAGCAAAGCAGGTCTTCAGTCACTTCCAGGAATGCAGGAATACAAAGTGGTTTGGCAAATCCCTGTCAGTAATGGCCACTTTCTCCAGGGTCAGGAGCCCAGCTGAATTAGTTACAGGGATGCTTTTGAATCCTGCAGATGAAATGATGAAATTCACCACAAACACCAAGATATTTTCTGGTCTTTGAAGGGGGACAAGAATTTTGCCCCTAATATTTTTACTTTTTGTTCCAATGAGGACTTTTTAAAGAAGTTAGATCAAACTCAGTCATATTAGCATGAGAGCAATTCATGTGAGGTAGGAAAGGTTGATTATAACAAAAGAGAATTATTAATAGGAGAATAATTTACATCAAGGAGATAGTGGGAGTGAAGTGAATTTTGATGTTTTGAAGGTTGATTGGGTAGGTGGGTGTGTTGACAAAAACAAGACAATCATGTCTTCTTCAGGAACTTAACAGGCTTCAAGGATTTAAAATAAAATCTCTGAGCTCTGTGGAAAGCACAGAATCATTTTTTTGGTAAAAGTCCAGAATATAACTTCAGTGATATGCTGACCTTTCAGATCATGCTGTCACCAAAGCATTTTCTTTTAAATAAAATTTTTCTTTTAACATTTTTAGGGTTAAGCACTACAGTTCACTTTTATTCATCTATATAACTTTTCTATGGCTTCCAGAAACCTTCAGGATAATACTCCCAATTTTCAGAAAACATTTTCCCTCTTGCAGAGGCATGTGTTATGGGACAATCTTTGCTGTGAGTGATGGTGTGTTTCAGTAATAGAAAAATGCAGCCAGACTCCTTCACTTTGGTTTTGTTTGGGTTTTTAGCAAGTAGATCTTAAAATGTATTTTTAATTTAGGTTAACTGAAATTCTTGGTATGAAAGCAACTTGTTAAATGATATCTGGGGAAAAGCAGATAAATCAGTGGTGTGGTGGTTTTCTTGTGCAGTTAAATGTAAGTTCAGATCCTAGAGGTGTTTTTTCACCTGTTGTATAATATGGACAAGTCCTCAAGTGGATTCTGGGTTTTTGCTCCTTTCTTAGCACATGCAGTAGAAAAGCTGGGTCTGTACCAGGCACAGTTCATGTGAAATGTAACAGGGGAGGTTGGCCTGCTTGGAGAGCTCAGCAAACAATCACATCCTTCTGCACTCAAACAGATGGTTTGGTATTTGCACTTCAACCTTGGGTCAGAAAATGAGTGACTCAAAGAGATAAAGAAATAGGAGCAGAGGCACTTAGAGCCTGTCTGTGAGAAAACAGCAAAAGCTGATTCAAGAATGAGCCAGCAGGGCTGGAAGGTGGCACCGGGGAGGCACTGAGGGCCTGAAGGTCTCCTTCTCCCAAACTTTCCCCCCTGTTCCTGCCATTCTGCCTTGTGCTGAGCCTGGGGGAGTTTAGTCTCCCTTTAGCATTAACCTGCTCCCCCCTGAGCTGGGCCATGGAGCCCAGAGCACATCCTGCTCCCTGCTCTCACTGCAGGCTGGTATCAGCAGCTGTTTGCACCATATCCCTGGGTGGTGTTGGAGGCTGCATAAGGTGCAGGCAGGGCAGTCACAGCTCTGTGCAGAGAAAAGAAAAGAAAGTTTTTGTCATGTTAAATCCAAACTGATTAAATCCTACATGGCCTCTACATCTGAGCGTTGTATTAAATTGCTAGATACTTCCTAAAGGAAAAAAACAAGGGGCACCTGAAGGTGTTGATGACTTTTTCTTGGCACCTTTCTCTGTTAGCAAAGTTCTAGTCTCTAGACCCTTTTGTAGAGTACTAAAAAAATTAGCTTGCTATTTGCACAGCATTTTGGGTTTTGGTGATTTCAGTGCCAAATTTAGCAGCAATCAAACAGAAATTTGTCTGCTTTATTGACATGTGTGTCCCTTGCTCTGATCCAGTCCATGGTGTCCCAGAAGCATAAAATCAGGTCAGTTTAGGGTACCTGTTCTCCCTTATTATCCAATATGCCTCTGTGAGATTTTGTGGATTTTTTTTTTCTCAACATGTAGTTAAAGGAAGGAGAAGATGATTTTCTAGAACAAGAAAGGAAGGGAATTTATTCAGATTGACTCTTTCATTGTATCTTGTACAAAATGATCTTTTTGATATATCTCAGTATTATAACCTGCTGTGTTTCTTGCTGGGGGATTAGGCCACCTGAAGAACTGATATGGCAGCCAATTGTTTTGGTTTTAACTATTACTACTTCTATATTGCACTGGTTTTGGTCACATAGGTATAATTTTAGGTGTTTCTGGGCACTGTCCTGAAAGATATTGAAGATGAAGCCTGCAGGCATATTTTTAAAGGTATGTATTGTGGACACAGAGATGTTATCCATATTTCTTTTTACAAAGATGTGTAAACACAAGTCAGCCCAGTGACTGTGGTGCCTGGGGAAACTTCCTGGGGTGTCTGAGGTCAGGGAATTGTCACCATTCCCCAGCTGGGGACAGCTGATCTGCATGGGAAGGTCCCTTTGTTCTGAGCAGGGACAGAGAGGGAGCAGCACAGTCATGTCAGCATTGGAGGCAAATACTGCAAAATGTCCTTTGGTAATGGCCCCTGCAAGGATAAACGGGACAGTCGGGCTTCAAAAGCTCAAATAAATAACTGCTGGCACTTGCAGAACACCAGTCCTCCATTTGGGAAATACCACTTGATGACAGAGTTGATGAAAGGTCCTCAGACATCAAACACATCAACTACAGCTAAAAAAAGCCATGCTATATATGGTCATTCCTCTCTTTAGGAAGACATTCCTTCTGTTGTTCTCCTTTGCTTATTTTAGTCACCCATTTCATACCTCCTCTGCAACACTTGACCCCTTAAGATAACCAATCTGGGGTGATGATCTATATTTTCTTCAGCAAACTGGGAACCAAGAAGACTCTTAGTGGCTGTGCTAGGAATTCCTGATTGTTTTAATTACTGCTTTACATCAGAGCATCTTCACCTTCAGGTGACAGATGTGGGTTTAAGAACTTGTGTACACTCATTTGTAGCCCTTGTTTCTGACAGAGGAGTCCAGGCAGTGGCAGGGTGTGCTCAGTGCTCTCTGGGTTTGATCTGAAGCCCTTCTTGCTTCCTGCAAGTTCTTTTTTTGTTGCAGCAGTCTGTGCCCTAAATGCAGCTCTGGCTGAACTGCCTCATCTCAGACACAGTCATGGAGAGTCACTGTGAGGTGCTACAGCAATTTGACCAGGATCAAAACTAGTTCCAACAATGTTCAGTATTTTTGGTCAATTCTTTGGAATAATCTTCCTTAATTACCCCTGCTTCATTTCCAGGTAGCACAGAGTGGCAGAATGTGAGATAAGAAGGTAGTAGACACACAAAAAGCTCTGAGTTGTTTTGCCTGTTTAAGTAGAGGACCTAAAGTAAATAAATGAACTTGCCTAAGAAAAAGAAATGTTCCAGTGGGAGAAGACTCAGTCAGGCAGAGCAGAGATGGTCCTGTTGACAAACAGCTGGCAGCACTGAGAGCTGTGATGCAATTCTTGTTTGTGAAATGGGAATGGGAGCTGGGAGAGAAGCTTTGTCTCCTTTGCCTGTGTACCTTGGCAAGACAATCCTAAAATAATTGCTGTCATTCTGATAGCCATGTCTAAGGAGGGATGTTGAGGGTGAAGTTCAGGAAGTCAGCCCAGAATACTTGGGGTAGAACAAATGGTGGTCTTCAGTCACTTAGAGCATCATCTCTTCCATTTGTCAGTGGGAAAAGTGGGTGTCTGTAGGGCAGCAGTATTAGAGTCCTCAGAGAAAGCAAATACTGGGTGCTAAAGGAAATGGGAACCAGAGGCTGAAATAGATGAGTTCAAATCAAGAGTAGGTAAAAATATTCAATTCTAAATCTGGTTAAATATGGGAAGGGATTACTGGGAGGAAGAGCTGCTGCACCATTTCCTGACATCTGCAGCTTCAGCTTGGATGCTTTTCTGTAAGGAAAGTTTTGATCAAAGCCTGTGGGCCCAGTGCTGGGGTTAATGATGGGAAATGCAATGACCTGGGATATGCACAATGTCTTAGGATATGCAAGAATAGATCATCCCACTTGTCTTTTTATAACTTTAGATTCTGTCAATTGATGGATGTCTGCTAGTGATACAGCCTGAATCTCTTTGTACTTTGCCCTAATTCTACAAGTCTTTGTAGAAATTTTTCTCATTATAACCTTAAGAATACCTTACACATTATTCTCTCAGTCTGTTAGCTACTATTAGCAGCCCATGTGAATCCAGTCATTGGTGTTGTAAGAATTACTTGGGAAATTCACTTTCTCATGCTGGATTTTGATAAGATGGAGGTAATCTTGACTTTTAATTCTACATTCTTGAAGATAAATGTCGAGACATTCAACTTTTTACATGAGAAAATTATTATAAGTCTCAGTGTTCAGAAAATATAACTCAATGCTTGCATGTTCAGCAGCACAGAGTGCTGTACCTGGCAGCTCTTGAATTTTCTGTTCTTTGAAGATCAGGTATTGGTCCCTCTAAAAAGCCTGGCTACTGCAGGGGAACCATCTGTCTGAATTTGGGGTTGCTGTGGTCACACAATTTTCTGGCTTGTATTTAATGCCACTGTCTATTCATGTTACAGAATATGAAATATTAGATCCAGTGGCTTTTTTTTTTAATATCCAACATTTATGGGAAGCAAGCACTCACAGCTTGTGAGTGTCTTCACAGAATTTCTAATGTGTGAAGTAGTATTTTTCTTTTGTTATTTTTTGTTTGATGCAGTAACTTATTACTGGCATGCTTAATACTATGTTGTAAAGTATTTTTGTAAAGAGTTAAAAGGTAATTTGTTCTCTCAAATTTGGAAATTTATTTGCCTTCCTGAATATACATTCTTTCAACACTGTCTCCACACAAATAACCATTCCAGCATAACTTATTTTCTGAGTAATGAGTTGATAAAATCGATTGTGTGTTTGTCTTCTGTGCTTGATTTTGAAATGGTAATGAAATACTGGAGTTTGAACAATGTGAGTTTTTGATCTGTGACAAGTCCTTAGAAATATAAAGAAAAGAGGACTGAGTGAAGGAAGGGATAAGCCAAAAGATATTCTGATAAAATTATTGTCTTCTCAAACAGCTTCTCTAAAGAGGGGAGGTATTTCTCTATAGTCCAGGATAAGGAGTGTGTTAAGTCCAGTGATGTTGATTTATTAATTTAAATTCTGGTACTGGCTGTGCAGTAATGCTGGAGACTTGTTGTGTATCTGTATTTGAATACAAGATCTCTTCCAAAAGCTGCATGATGAATGAGTCACATGTACCCAAAACTCACTGGAAGTGGAATTGTAACTTCACCAGTGGCTTGAAATCCTACAAGAGCAAAACGATTTGTGTGCTTTTCTTTCTCTGCACCTTTGCACTGGTGTTTTCCTCTTTGGTCTGACGAGTCCTTGCTCTGAACTTGGGAAATAAAAATGTAAGTGCAGGATGGAATTTCTCTGGATGTTGCACAGTGACAGCAGTTTTTGCTGATAGAATTGCAGGAAGAATATTGCAGGTCCAAATGCAAGGTGTCTTGATCTTTGACACCAGCTGGTGGAGCATTCCTGCTTCTCTAAACTTTATTTTAGAATAGCTGATAAAATAAATATATACATCTAAAAAAACCCCACATAAAGTATTAAGAAAAGTATTCTATTAACATGCAATCAAGAAAAAGCTCCTTTTTACCCACAGCCTTCAACTGGAAGTTGTGGAAATTGAAAATCTTTCCATGCCCCCTTTGTTTCTTTTGATTTCATTTATGCGGGCTTCTACTCCTATCTTGCATAGATTGTGGTCAGCTTGGAAGTGTTCTGTAGACTCAGAATAAACTGTCTGATCCTCTCCTGGGGGTGGGACACATAAATGTGTCTGTGTGGCCAGTCAGGAGCTGGGAGGGGAGCACAGGTGGGTGCTGCTCACAGGACAGAGAGGGAGTTTGGCCAGGAGCTGATGGTCCTTGGGCCATGGAGATGGCACCAGGGCAGCTCCTCATCCCTTAGGGACCCTCCCAACGCAGGCACCTCCTCACAGCTGGGGTGGGCAGGGGAGCCCTGCAGAGTGACAGGGCTGGGAGCTGAGCCAGGGCTGGCTGAGTGGAGCAGCTGAGCCTCAGCCATGCTCAGGCAGCCTGGCACGTTCAGGTGATGCCTTCTGCAGAGCTGGTCTGCCTGGAGAGCATCACTGGGAGTGGGGACAGAGCCTTTGGATCATTGCAGGGCATTGGGAATGGGGACAGAGCCTTTGGATCATTGCAGGGCATTGAGAGTGGGGACAGAGCCTTTGGATCATTGCAGGGCATTGGGAGTGGGGACAGAGCCTTTGGATCATTGCAGGGCATTGGGAGTGGGGACAGAGCCTTTGGATCATTGCAGGGCATTGAGAGTGGGGACAGAGCCTTTGGATCATTGCAGGGCATTGGCAGTGGGGACAGAACCTTTCCATCCCTCAGGAGGTAAACTGTGATTGCCCAGGGGCTGCAAAGGAGAGGAGGGGGCATCTTCAGGAGTGAGTTATTTGTAAGGCAGGTGCTTTGTCTGGGGGATCAGGCCCAGCCATGGCAGTGCAGGGAGGGCAGTGGGGCAGATGTGTTTGCTGCTGAGTGCTAGGAGCAGGTATGTGATCTGTAAATCACAAAGATGGTGTTAAAGGGTGTGCATGGTAGTTTTTTGGTGGTTTGGTGGGGGTTTTTTTTGGTTGGTTTTTTTTTTTTTTTTTCCAATCAAATGCTATTTCTGAGCTCCAAGGGCTGACAGCTGTTCTGGTTTTGCTTGGGGATGTTTTCGCAATGTGGATTAATCAATGTTATGAACTGGGTCCATGGGGTTTTGGGAATGTAATTGGTTTCAGATGACACTTTGCTAGTCAATCTGTGAAACAGCCCAATGTTGACACAGCTGAACAATTCCAGCTGTTTCCACTCACCCCTTCTTCTCTCCCTGGATGCACCAGCCTTTTCCCTCTCTCATGTCTCCTTTTTTTTATTGTGACTTTGTAAAACAAATTCGGGATTGCAGTTTCTGTCATTTGTCTCTGCTTTGGTTTTGTTTCTTCCTGTAATACTTTCAAAATGCATTATTTTAGGTATGTTTATTGAGGTCCATTTTCATCACTTTGAGCCCAATTTGTAATGCAGACATGAACTCTTAGGAAGCAAATTTGGATCTTGCTTGAAGGTACCCTTTTGTCAGATAATTGGTACAGATGATTTGTACAGATAATTTCAGGAGTTTGAAAATATGTTTTCACTTGTTGTGCCAACCCCACCTGTTCTTTTAAAAATGGTAACAAAGAATGCAGGTAACCAAAGGCAGAGTGGGAGGACCCTGCATGCAGATGTGCTGTAGACCCTCTGCTCTGCCCTACCTGACAGCCTGGCTTTGGTCAGGCTGGTGACATTTCTGTGCTCTGCATCCAGACCTTAATGACAGGAGAAGTAACTCCCCAGAAGGGAGTGGCTCATAAATTGCCTATGCCATTTATACTTCTGGAATTAATTATTTTTCTCTTCCCTGCTTTTTTTTGCCCTATTGTGTGATAAGTATAGGTAAACCCTGAATATGTCATGCCAGCTGCATCTGGAGTTTTCAATATGGTGTCAGTGCCTGTTCCTGATTTGTGGCAATACAGAAGAGAGGAGATGCAATGCAACACCAGGCACACTCCTTTTTCATGGTATTTTTTGTGCTGACTGACTTGCAGGACACTTTGCAGCAGGGACTGCAGAATGTCCCAGGCAGCTGGACATCTGTGTGCTCAGACACCTCCACACACTGCACAGAGGTGCCCCAAGGCACTGCTCTGGCTTTGCTCTGGAAGCCTTTGGCCACTGCCCCTCTGCAGAGAGGCTGCTGGGGGGGTGTTTAGTAGTGACTGCAATGGGGACAATTTGCTGTTCAGTATTATTTTCCCATTAAGCAGTTGGAGGCTTTTGAAGGATGGATGCTCCCTCTTGTCTGTGTGGCTCCTCTGATGGCAGACTATTCTAAATTAAAACTGATGTGTGAAAAATTCTGTAACAAATCTGCTGTTTTCAGACAGCAGTCAGCTTTGCTAACTTTTTGAAACAGCAGAAAGCACCCACGTGTGTTGAGCCTTGTAAATCATCTCTCTTGTGTTGAAGTAGCCTGGAATGGAATGGCTGATCCTGGACTACTGCTAATGCTTTTCCTACAGAGGACTCTCTTTGCTTACTACATATGGCCTGTTTGGAAAATGTATCTTGAAAACATGGTAGGGAAATGGCCCCTCTCTGAGTGTCTCTCTTGGAATTATGTTACACTGAGAAAATTTCAAATTTGCACAGCGTAGTTTTCAGAGAAATCCCTGATGTCATTAATTCCTGCTTTGTATTTTTTACTACCAATACTATCTTATTTAATATCATTAAGAATATCCCATTTTACAGATTTCATACTGACAGTGGACACTGGGAGGTTTTTGTGCTTTTTCTGGGGAGGGAGACTTAGAAGGCATAAATTCAGTACCTAGATCCAAGCAAGCCTCAGAGGCCCATTTATATGGAAGGAGAAAGCTTTTTAGATTTTTCTAGCTTTTTCCATCTTTGTCCCAGAGATTTAGGATTCTGACTAGCAGTTCAAACCAGCATTAAAACCCTCTGGTTGACTGAGAGCTAGTTCAAAACTGTCATGATTTTTGATTCCATAATGTTTAGAATCTGTGAGAAACCCTGGACTCCCTCAAAGGACTGTAGCATTCTTTCTTCTGCTTTATTACTGGAGACCAGTTGTCTCCAAAGATGAAGGCAGACAGCAGTTGGACTTAAAGCAAACATTTAAATGCACTTGCTGCTTGTGTGTGTGACTCAAGGTATATCCCAGTGGTAAACTGGATCTTGCATTTAATCAAAATGATATTTCAGGTAAATTGGGATTTTGTCTTTCTCTGCTGTACCAGCCCACAGCTAGTTCTTAGTTAAGGCTTGTCTACACAGAATTGAGGAGGGAAAAGGGAAGGCTAATGCTTGTATCAATTCAGAAACAAAATGACACTTTTTCTTTAAACTGAGCAGACATTAAACACGTTGAGGACATGTATGCTATTCACTCTAATGTTCTTTTCATCATTCTTCAAACAACCCTTGGAGGTTTTCTGTTGTACAATTTTTGACAAATCTTTCTTTGTACCCCTAGTTCTCCTTTGTTCTGTTGAGCCACCAAAGGGACCAGGTTCATGGAAAGACACAGGGAATGTGCACAAGCAGGATGGTGTGGAAAGCCTGTCTGTGATGTTGTGGGGCTGCATTATACAAACTTAGAGCTGCCACAAGCCCAGGTTTTCTCAGTGTGTCTCTTGTCTCCCAGTGGAAATTCTGCAAGTGGAAAGGAAGGAATTGGGCTGTGGATTTGCAGATGTGCATCTGGAGGAGCTGGGCTGTGGATTTGCAGATCTGCCTGTGCATGAGCAGCAGCACTGCCTGATGCTGCCTCTGCTCAAGTCCATGCCCATGGATGAAGTGTTGGGGTGCAGTGCATGAGCAGGAAGGAGCAGAGTGCAGGAGTGTCCTGCTCAGAAATTTGAACATTTGGTAACTTCCCTTTTCTGGAATGGTTTATTGTTACCATGTCAGAATCTAAACAATCTACTAGTTATTAGACATTTTATTGTGTCTTCAGAAACTTCCAGAAGGAAATGTATCTTAGGCCACAGTGTGTTGTTATGAGCTGCTGTGCTGTGTCAGGTTAGTCTCCCTGGCTGTAAAAACCAGCAAGTTAAATTAACCATTCCAGTACTGTGTGTTGCAATCTCTGGCCTGCAATGGGAAAAGCAGGTTCACCAGTAGAACTTACTCTGAGTGTACCTGCTGTAAACATGTGAAAATCCCTTCCTTTTCTGCACTATCCATTTTTATTGCTTTGTCCCTCTCTTCCTCTCTTCATTGGTCATTGAAGCCCCCTCAGGAAGCTCCTGCAATAGCACAACTTTCCAAAATGGGAAAGATTTCTGAGAAAGTTTCTATTAACCAGCCCATTTCCAAGTTAGCCTTTGGTAATTCCAGATCCCCAGTTAGTTCAGGAGTTCAGGCAGAGCCATAAGCTCAGCACAGCACCAGAGGCAGGTTTCAATCTGGAGGCAGGAATGAAGGATATTCCTCTCTTAGGCTGTTGAAGAGCTGAAGCTCTGGCCCCCTCCATCAGTGCCTGCCCACAACTCCTATTCCAGGGCTGGTGAAATGCTTTGCTGGGCATGTGCTTTCCTGTGTGCTGTTGTGTCAGTCTGGCTGTGAGCAGTGACCCTGGGGACTGTCCCTGAAGTAATGGCATGGAAAGCATCAATAAAATATTTTGTTAGTGTGCTCTGGTTTGTGTGTCTTCAGACATCAGACTTTAGGAGTGCAGGAGTGATGCTTGCCAGTGCAGCACTGTCTGATCACACATGCACATTCCTGATACCCAGATGCACCAGAGAAATATTCATTTCTGTCATCCCCCCACAAACCACAACACTTTGTTGTTTTTTTCCAAAACGGGCCGATAAAATCCTCATATCTTTGTTGTTTTCTTTTGTCTTCAATTTTTTTTATTTATTTCAAAATAAGTAAGAAAGGGACTTGATATGTATCAAGGAAGCTGGTTTATGCTTTCAGAAGCCTTATTTCAGCCTCTTTTTCTGCTTTCTGGAGCAAGTACAGCAGCAAGGTGCACACATGCAGAGCCATGCTGCAGAAGTTGCTGTTTGAGCACTGCCATGGAGCAGATCCTGGTGTTTGTCTCCTCCCTTGGCTGGATGCAGCTGATGCTTGTTAGGCTCTGATGGCCCTGCCCAGCCTCAGCTGGGGCCTCACCTGCCCAGGGTGGGGGGAAACCTTCAGAAACTCAGCTCTGGGCCACAGTCAGGCTTCTCTTTCTCCTTTCTCTGAGAATTTAGCAATGCAGCTACAGAAAAACTTAACAATTCTTCCTTAGAAAGTGATAAGAAGAGATAATGGGACACAAAGAAAAATTCCATCCTTGATCATATCATCCTGTGCTGGTAAGTTGTTGCTATTGTGGTGTGCTATGATACTGAATTTTTGACTCATTGGAAATGTGGCTTGAGTCATAGAGTCCTGTATTTGCTGTGTTTTGGGGGTTTTTGTTTTTATTTTGTGGTAAGTCTTCCTCCAAAGAGGAAAGCTGAAAAGGCAGTTTAGAGGAGCAGATAAGAGTAAGTTTAAATTGTTGCTGTTGTGCAAAAAGAAGAGCTCATGCAGATGGAGGAACCTTGGCTGGTGATTCAGGAGGTCTGGTGGAAGTAGGAGTCTGTGCCCTGCTGCTGCTTTTCCTTCAATCCACCTAGTCAACACCTGGCTCATGCTAATAAGATGATTTTGAGAGCTTCACTGGTGTATCAATGAGCATTTCAAATGAAGCTTTTTTTCAAAATGTCACAATTCCGTGTTCAAGTAGGATAAAAACTGACAGTTTTGATCTTAAACTTTACTGTTCGGCTTTTTCATGCACAAAACCATATCCTACCTCTACTGTGGCATCACAGACTCTGAGAAAGAAAATGATCATCAGAAACATCTTTGCTGCATTGAAGTTATCATTGATAGAGATGAAATCAAGGTCAAGATACCACAATGTGTAGGAGGAAGCTGGGTGAGAATTAGCAACTTCATCTTGGGCTTTGTATCTCAGCTCCCTTCCAAGTTTTCTTTTTTCCACTGTCTCTTAGTGACAGTGAAAGAGCCATGAGAAATTGTATTTTATATATAATTTTCCCCATTATGTGAGATCTCAGGATCTTTTTGAAGATAAGTTCAAATAGATTCAAGCTGATTCAGAAAAGAGGCCATTTAAGAAATCTTGACTTTTTCAAGTGGTTCACTTCATTTCACATTGCTCTGGAAGGAGGTGAGAGATTTCCTCCTGGTTGAGGCTCTTCACAGGCTGTGTAGGACATTGGTTTGTGAGCAAGTTCAGGCACAGCTGAGCTGGGATTATTCTTTATGAAGAAGTTGTTATTAATTTGAAGGCAGCAGCAAGTTTCCCTTTCTTTTCTCTCTTCTCTTCCTACTTTCTAGCCTGTTCTCTGATAGCCTTAGCTATCAAAATGTCATTAGTATATGTCAGACACAATTCCATTGTCTCTGAGGGGCTGGGTTTGGATATTGGTGGGGGTGATTTGTGTGTTACATCCTCATCTTGTTCTCTCTGAAGACCTCTCTGCTGTCAGGCAATCTGTCCTGGTTAGAGTGTGAGAAATGGGGACTCTTGTTTTCTTGTGCAGACCTCTGCTGTTCAGAAAGTCAGTCTGTCACTCAAACCCAGGCAAAAGTTGGGGCTGCTCCTGCTTTTGCTGTTTACTATCTGCCAGAAATTCCTTGGGGAGTGTGCTGCTTCTCCAAGTGTATGGTTTAATAAACTTCATACAACAATTTCAACTTTAGAAGCAGAGGGTCACATTTCCTTCTTTCCTCCTTGCCTGTGCAGTCTCCTGTGGATATTCAGAGCTTCTGGTTTGGCTCTGATTTTGGTTTATTTTTCTTTTCCCTATTTTCTTTCACCTAGTCTAGCCTTTTTTGCCATAGCACATTTCCTTAAATAAAGCACTTTATAGCAGAAAAAGGTGCTGACTTCCCAGCCAGGTGCAAATTTAACCTCTTTCTGTGTCAAAGTAGTTTTCTTCATGGCTTTGTTGCTGAAGGTGCTGCAGGTGGCCTGAGATGGCTCTGCTGTATCTCTCAGGCAGAGCCAGGTCCCTGTGAGCTGCCTCACCTCCTTTCTGCTGCAGGTGGGCAGAGAAGCCTTACCCTAAAGCAAGGAGCCAAACCCCAAATGTGGCTCATACAGGCTGGACTGGGCTGTGTGCTTTGATTCAGTAACACCTCACATTTGGTGTTTTCACTCTGAAGGAGAACCCTATGAATAAAGGCTCTTTTTCTAACTAAAGGCTATTTTTCTATCACTCACTGTGCTCTGTATGATCCAGTAGTGCACCATTTTGATAAGAACAATTTGAATTTTTCATTATTTTGCTGGTCCCAGCTCTCTGGCTTAGGAGCTTGGCACAGCTGGGTGTGCCAAAGGTGCCCCCTGGCACAGGGGGAGCTGCAAGCCAGGAGTTGGGATGGCATTTCTTGGCATGCCAGGGCACAGGAGGGTCAGGAGGGATCTTACCAGGAGTACTTTCAGGGGGACTTGACTCCAGCAAGCCCCCAGTCTCACCAGCAGGAGGGCATTTAATGTGTGTACTTGGAAAGAAGGGCAGGAGCAGTCAGTGTCCATTAATTCAGATGTTTGAGTTATTAGACAGGTGCTTACCTTTTCTGCAGCCCTTTGAAAGGCTGATTCTGCTCTTTTCTTTTTCCTTTTTTTTTTTTTTGGTTTGTTTATTGCATAACTCCAATAGAAAGTAATTCCTAAGGCAAGAATGCTAAAGAGGAAGGAAAGAATAAGCGATGCCAGTTAAATTTTCATGTATTTATGCCTTATTATGGCCTGACAGTCAGAAATAATATTCTTTTCCTTTTATCCTGATCTTCTCTTTTGACTATGTATTAAAAAACCACCAGCAGTAACAAAGTGTAAAAGATTGAATTAAATCCTAGTTAAAATGACTTCACCTTAAATAGTGGAATATCTTAGATCTCTTTCTCTTCCTTTTTTCTTTCTCTCTGTCTAGTCTACAGAGACTTGGCAGTCTCAGATACCCTTGGGTGTTCAAAGGTAGATCAGTCTGTGGCAGGGCTGCCTTTGATGTTTTCACCTACAAAAATGTCACATCACAACTTGCTCTGTTATTTCACATTGAATGTGAAAGATTCACTAAAAGGTTAATTTCAAGTCTTGTTGAATTTTATACCATTAAAGTCAATGCCTTTTCAAGGATGCACCTAGAATGGTTTCAGAAGGATGAGAGGAGGGCTGGTTCAGAGCTCTGCTGCAGCTCCAAGCCCTTTTGGGTGCCTGTGGCAGCAGAGCCCCTCCTGCAGGAAGGTTTGCCCTCCACTCCCTGGGGAGGAGGGAGAGCAAGGATTGCTGTGGGTGCTTTAAATACATCCCCAGCAGTGCCTTCCCCTGCCTGTGCATGAGACCCTAATTTGATTTGTGTTCAGTCTTGGGAAAGGCAAATGTGAAGAGAAAGAAACACTTAGTGCAAATCTTTTGGAGGTCTTGAATAATGCTGAATATCCATTCTGATTTCTGAAATGAACTGTAATTACAAATGCCTGAGTGAAATGGTTTTGGAACAGTTTTACTCTTGGTTCTTCTTCCGTTCAAGACCTGGGTCTTGAGGCAATGCTGCACCTTTGTATGGGGACTTTAATTTCTTTGTGGATGCAGTAAATGTGAGTGGAGAAAGCTCAATGTTGTAGTGGTTTTCAAACATTATTTTGAGTAAGAAACCTGTTTTTCTAAAAGGTTTCTCAGTTTGGAGAAAAATGCTTGTTTATCAATTATAGCACAAATAGTGCATTTGACAGACTTCTGAATGGGCACATGCTGAAGGAATAGGAGATAAAAGTTATGTTTTAAATTGCTTGGGATTTTTTAAAAACAATTTCCAAGTAAGTAGTTATACTTTGTTTCCTTCTAGTACAGTGAAACCTTTAGACTTAGTGAGGGCACTTCGAAAAGGAGCTGACCTTTCTCCACCTCTCCTTCTCTTTACAGAACTCAGATAAGTAATTTAATTGGTTCCCGAGCTCGATGCTCTCCACCTCCTCTTCCCCCCACAAATAATTCTTGCAAGTGAGCAGTGAGAAGTCAGGTAGCTCTCTCCAGTGTCCTCACATTTGTCGTGTAGGAGAGGCTGGCATTACGTGCTTTGTCAAGCTGTGCTCTTAAGGATGTGTCACATTTCCTACCGTTTTAACACAGGAAATGTCTCTGTCACCAGGCAGCCCTCCTTTTCTGTGCATCCCCTAATTGTGTGTGAACTGAAGGTGCAGCTGGAGAGCATTTCATATCTAATTGGTGTGTGAAAGCTGAGGGCAGAAAAAACAATTAGGAAGTCATGGTCAGCTTCAAGAAGGGCCATAATTGAGGCAGAACTGAAATTAAAAATTGGATTGCTACTGAGCTGGAGTGGAAGGGATGTAAAGGAACAAAGCTGTAAACAGCAGAGCAGCTTAGGCTGCAAAGTTGCACTTGCTGCAGTGGCTTCAGAGCCTCAGGGATAGCTGATGTGGAGCTCAGCTTCCCCAGCCCCTGGCACTGCAAAGAAACGGCTGTGGGTTCCTGGGGCTAAATTTAGTGTGTTACAGGATATCTCTCCCCCCTTTTAATCAATTGCAGTCTATTGATAGAACCCTGGAATAAGGGCTAGCTGCTCTATTCACTGCCTGGTTTTGTCTTCATTTAGCACCAAATAAAGAGGTAGAGGTGCTAGGCATACACGGAGTGCTATTTTAAATTCACCTAGTCAAGAGGTTGAAGTAATTCAACAAAGAAGTTCATTTTACTGTTCAAACTGTAAAGTTTCTATGTACACTAAGTGATAATGAGGCCATTTAAAAATCCTCTTCTTGTCACTTCTAATAACAGGACGTAGGTTTTCTAGGAATGTATTCAAATGTGTACCACAACAGCTTGTTGCCATTTTACTGTTTAGCAGACTGGTTGTAAACTCTGGCAGGTTCTAATGCTAAAAGGTTATGGTCCAGCCTGTCACTGTTATTGTGACATATGTACATGTAATGGCTGATTCTTATCAGTGTCTCACACTAATTGTACCAACATCAGCTCAGCTTGTGGCTGTGCAAACAGCAGGGAGCTGTGTGCCAGAGCAGCACTCTGGGCTCAGTGCAGCCCTGACCCGAGACACAGCGACCTGCTGGGGCTGCTGCAGGCACAGGAGGGGACACAGCACTCCCGGCATCTAGAAAGCAAGTGCCTGATGTGTACAGGGAGATTTTGTCTTGCTTTGTTGGTTTTTCTTTTGCTATTTCCTTTGTGTCAGAGGAAGATCATCATATCTGTCATTTTGCCAGATGTTTATTAAGGTGGTGTGGCAGTGTTTGCATAGGGGAGCTCCCATGCTGCTGGGAGAAGCTGGGAACTGGTGATTTAAAGTTGTTATTTGGGGAGCAGCTAGGCAGCCTGTGAGGATGGCCTAGCTACCATGTGTGATACCACTGGAATACTTTCCTTTTGGTTAATTAGATTTTAAGTGATCACTAGCTTCATTTCTTTGAATTTCTGTGACTTTAGTCTTCTTTCACCCCTTGCTTGAGCTAAGGAGCAGCAGGGCTTGGGCAGTACCTGGGTTTCTGTAGTGTTGGCATGGAGTGCCATGTGTTACAGAGCTACTGTGTTCTTACCACAGCCGTTGTGGTAATTTAGACAAGCAGTTAGATGTTTTGTAGATTTTGTGTGTTAGTTTTTTCCATGTGCATTCCTGATAGGGTCATTGCTCTACATTTACTTGTGAGCTCATTTAGGATTTCTGTGGACAAAAAGCACTGCTGAACACGCTGAGGTTTTTTACCAAAGATGCTGGGTTTGATGGGTGCTATCCTGCAACGTGGAGGCTTCCATAATTATTTTAATTTAAACAAAGTTTTAGTTTAAACAAATTTTTCTTGTGTAAAAGACAAACTCTTCAGCATGTAAGGAGAAGAAACCAACTCATAAATAGCTGCTGGGATAACACCGGTGTTCTGAAGCAGCTGCCGATTCTGCCCTGTTGGTGCGGTCACTCCGCTCGTTGTTGATCGAGGCTGTCCTGTGCATCTGCTGGGACATCGGTGGCGGGATGTCCCTGTGCCTCGGGAGCTGCAGGACGGGAGCTGCCGCTGCTCCTGTTCCCGGTCAGAATGACCAAGGGCTGTGTCTGTGCCTGTGCCTCGGGAGCTGCAGGACGGGAGCTGCCGCTGCTCCTGTTCCCGGTCAGAATGACAAGGGCTGTGTCTGTGTCTGTGCCTCGGGAGCTGCTCTCGGCTCCTGTTCCCGAGGGCTGTGTCTGTGCCTGTGCCTCGGGAGCTGCAGGACAGGAGCTGCCGCTGCTCCTCTTCCCTCCCCACCGGTCAGAATGCCCCAGTGCTGTTCCTGTGCCTCGGGAGCCGCAGGACGGGAGCTGCTCTCGGCTCCTGTTCCCGGTCAGAGCTCCCGAGGGCTGTGTCTGTGGCTGTGCCTCGGGAGCTGCAGGACGGGAGCTGCCGCTGCTCCTGTTCCCGGTCAGGGTGACCAAGGGCTGTGTCTGTGCCTCGGGAGCTGCAGGATAGGAGCTGCTCTCGGCTCCAGTTCCCGGTCAGAGCTCCCGAGGGCTGTGTCTGTGGCTGTGCCTCGGGAGCTGCAGGACGGGAGCTGCTCTCGGCTCCTGTTCCCGGTCAGAGCTCCCGAGGGCTGTGTCTGTGGCTGTGCCTCGGGAGCTGCAGGACAGGAGCTGCTCTCGGCTCCTGTTCCCGGTCAGAATGCCCCAGTGCTGTTCCTGTGCCTCGGGAGCTGCAGGATGGGAGCTGCTCTCGGCTCCTGTTCCCGAGGGCTGTGCCTGTGTCTGTGCCTCGGGAGCTGCTCCCGGCTCCTGCTGCCGTCCCGCCGCTCAGGGTGCCCGGGTGCCGGCGGGGCCGCTCGGAGCGGGCGGGCCGGGCTGCGGGCGCTGCTCTCGGCTCCGACAGTACATGACAAGCAGCACTAGGTGGCACAGCCACCCTGGAGCACCGCAGCGCCCGGGCTGCTCGGAGCGGCCCCGTGTCCCCGGCCCGCCGTGCCGCGCTCCCCGCATCCATCCCGGCCCGGCTCAGCCCGCAGCTGCTGCCGCTGCCGGCACACGCACCGACCTTCTGCTTACCGGGCGGAAAAATGGGAAATGATGTGTTCCCAAAGCTTCTTGAAATCTCGTTTTACCAGGCGCTTACCTTAGTCTGTTTTACCAGTCACTTACCAATATCCTGTTGAGTTACCAGATCATTTCAGCCTTTTGAAATTTACGCCTGTATATAATCCAAGTTTAAACAAAGCACTTGATAGTAGGTGCTTGTGTTTTAAGCATGAGTTTGTGTTTTCAATAGTGAAATGAAGGATAGCGCTATAAAGTTTGTGTTTAAAATTCAGTACCAGTTAAGCATATTGTTGAGCTGGGGCTTCTCTTGGATTTTATTTAGGAAGCTAGTTAGGGAACCTTTAAAAAGTATAGGATGGTTTCTGTATTCATTTCTCCCTTGGTAGAAATTGAAGCTAGGTGGGACTGTATGAGAGAGGTAGATGGATCTCAGTTAAGTTTACTCTGATGTGTTCATTTTCTTTTGTTTGTTTGGTTGGAGTTTTTTTGGTTTTTTGGTTTTTTTAATTTTCTTTTTTAAAAATTAGTCTGGAAGACTCAAAATCCTCAGCAACTGATGAGTGTCTATTTTTAAAGTAAACTCATTGCACTGTGATGTGTCAATTCACTTCTCTAAACCAACATGAGTTTACAGACACACTGGTTTCTCAGCACTGATTTTAAATGGCTTGGTGGGGATGTTTCTAAGAAGATAATGTGGGTTTCAATTTACAAGAAGGAGTTATGATTTAGAAGTTAATCAGACAATAGTTTTCTTTTAAATCATAGGTATGGATTATATTATTGTGTATGGACTGTATTCATATTTAACTGCCTCAATTAGGTGTTTTCAAGTGCAGTGACAGTTATTTTAAAAATTTTGCTATTTAAAAAGAAAGCATGGCTTCAACTTCATTTGGAAGGGAAGATGCTGTGGGAGATTGTGGTGGCATTATTGTTACTGCTGTTAATGTAGGCTGAAACCCATCCTGACCACCTAGCACAAACGAAGTAAAAGTCTCTTCCAATATCTCTCATCAAAATACTTCTAGAAAATCAGAGTAGTCTGGGTAAAATAGATGCCAGGGTTGTGCATTAAATATGTAGAGGCCTGGAGATAACGTGCCTATAACAAGAAATGAGGATTTTTTTTCCAAGGGCACCCCATTGTCAGAATATACACAAATGCCACATTTATTTTCACTGTGAAGACAAGATTTCTTTATATAGCAGAAACATTTCTATTGAGACAGTGGACAACAGTGGTGATCCTAGAGTAGATTGGGGGAGCTTGATGTGTACATCCCCTTGGAATGTGCCATTCTCTACGTGGAAGTGTTTGAGATGGACACACGTGCTTTTCCTCTGGGTTCAGTCCCAGCCCTGGCTCTCTGATAAATATTGCAAGAAAGCACCAGGGTAATCTTGGGTCCCTGCTTAAAATAATGCTGTAGGCTTCCCACACAGGAGAGTGTTGGTTGTTGAAGGGGATTTTTATGGCTCACACTGGGACTGACGTCAGACTCGCCCACAGCCTGGGACTGGAGAAATTCTGAAGCTGTGCAGATGAGCAGTTCCTTCCTCTTGAGCAGAATAACCACCAGCAGCTTTGGCTCCCTGGATTTGATGCACTGGAGATTTTTGCAGGAAGAGAAGTAGCTCTTCTCACATCATTGTGTGAAAATAAAAGCATTCCTAGTGGAAAACATAGCTCTTCTTTATGCATGTCCTTTGTCCATGTTGGTCTTTGTTTTGGTTTGATTTTATTTTTTTAAAAATGTGTCTTGAAAGTGTGATCTGTCAATTTTACTCTTCCTTATCACTTCTGGCCCAATGGTACTCCCAAATAATGTATTTCTGTGTGTGCTGGTAAGTATGTACCACAAACTGTGGTGATCTGTACTGCTCTATGCCTTATATTTCCTTCCTTTGTTTCTCGTTTTGCTTTGATCCACAGAGCAACGTGGCCAAAAAAATGCCACAGGTCAGTGGGAAAGCATAGATGAAATCTCCAGGTCTTTTTTTTTTTTCTTCCATGCCTGTGAAGAAGTTGAAAGAGTTCCATCCTCTGACTCTTGCTCCAAAGTGTTCTTGAATTGAGAAGAAACAGACTTAGAAACAGGGGAAGTTAAAAATGGAGAAGATATTTTCTGGATCTTACTAGACAGCCTGAAGTCAAACCCTCTTAGCATTAATCCTGCTGGGAAGAGAAGTGTTTGCTTTAGGAGTGCTGGTTTCATCTTGGCAGTGGATGTGATGTAAAGACGACAGGCACCACCGAGCCCAGGCATCCTCTCCTTCTCTGGAGCAGCATGGAGGAGGTGAGGACAGCGCTGAGGGCAAGCTTTCCTCTTTTCCTTCCTGCACTGCAGAGGTCATGTTTAGGTACACCATCTGCTCCTGCTTTTTGCATTAAAAATTTCTGTGTAGCACATAGCAGAGATGATCTATGAGGAGCTCTTAGAGTGAAACATTTGCACGAGTGGTGCCAGGAATTGTTCTCACTTGGGATGCGGAGTTGCTCGCACAAGCAACTTGATAAATTCAGTGTTGGTACCTGTGTGGAACTGGGCTGTACTCACTTTGTTCTTGCTGAGGTTCAAGTTCAGCTAAATGAGATTCAGATGGGAAGGACACCAACTAACTGTCATAGCAAGCACCTCTCCCCATACCCTTCCAGACTCTACTTTTGTCAAAAGTTTTCAATGGCTGAGTGGCCGGGGACTTCTAAAGTTGTATAGCTCAGAGCTGTAAAGAAGGTTTTAGGTTTTACCTTTTTTGTTTGTTTTTCTGTGGAGAGCACTATTGTGTCTTAGTCTGCCAGAATCTCTTGATGGTGTAGTGCAGTCCCTATGAAAATAATTTTTGAGCAAAACCAGTAGAATCTGAACCTGTTTCAGTTTGATCAGGGGACACTACAGGTTAATGTCATAGCATATGACAAATGGAATCTGAAGCTAAACTATTCTGAACTAGCTCTGTGAAAGCACATGTGAGCTAAACACTCTACACATTGCCTCTTTTACTTCAGGAAAGTACCTTGAATGTCCCCTAATTTTCTGCCTCTCTTCCCAGGCACATTTAGTGCTGTAGATAACGAAGCTGATCAATACTGATGGTGGAAATGTCAACATAAATAAGGACAGACTTCCTTAATGCTGATGCTTCCAAAGCTGCTCAGGTGAACATGGGGGCATCTTTGTGGTCTTTCCAAAGTGAAACTAGTTTGTAGGGTTTCTTTAAAACCAATCAGACAAAATTCTCTTTAATAGGAAACAAGATGTAGGGCACTGAAAAGAGAAGCTGGTTCAGGGGAAATTTCCTAAGTTGGCCATTGAAGAATAGTGTGCTTCAGAACATGCATGGGAAAAAAAGCTTCAGCAAGAGTTGTATTATGTATTTCTAGCATTCTTTACAGAGCTGTCTTGATGCCTTCCCAGCCCCCAAGATACACAAATCATTTCCTGTGGCTGACCAAGTCTGTGCACTCTCCTGTCACAAAAACAAGTACAGGGCAATGGATGATTTGAAACTGCTTCCAACACCTTTTTTCCTCCTTTTACAAATGAAAGCTTTGAAGATTCTGTTGTTCATAGCATACTTCATTTTCATTAGAAACAATCTGAAAATGCCCAGCACTACCCAGATGCCTGAAAATAAAGGAACACTCAGAAACACACTTTTTGTTATACTCTAGTTTGGTGTCATACTATAAAATTAGTTCAAAATTCCAGGAGTGTTCTTGATAGCAATATTACAGTGTAAAAGTTGGATCATGATTTTACAACCTGTTTGCTGTATTCAACATGAAAAAACCATTTATTTACTTGTATATGCACAGTAAGTCAGGAGGGATTTCTGAATACAAGTCTTTAATCAGTTGGAAATCAGGGAGTTCAGGGACAACTGTTAGTCAGCTGCTGGTTTTGCTCCATCTCGTGTGATGGTTATAAATCTGTGTAAGAGTTTTATTGGTTTTAGCATGAAGATAATAACACCCATCTCTCTAATGTGTTTAAAGATGTGCTCTGAAAAAGTGCATTCATAAATATATGATTTTTCAAAAATCCCAACCTAATAAACAAAAATCCTGAGCATGAGTGAAATGAAAAATTAAAGTGAAATTTGAGATGGAACCTAGAGGGGGAATATCGAATGTTTAAGGAGGTGAATTTTTACGATAGTATAAGGGAAATATAAAGTAACAGTTACCTGAGGGAAAAGTGGAAATGGCCTGTGAGATACCCCAATGCTGAAGTCAGTTTGCCAAAAAGCCACTGGGCAATCCTTCCTCTTTTTTGCCCCTCTCCCTCTTTTTATGGTATTTAATCTGGGGGGAAGACCTCTGGGGCTGAAAGCCACCAGGAAGAGGATGTCCTTAACTGCAGTTAAGGAGGAAGCAAAAATCTGCAGCTTCTTTCTAGGAAGGTGAAGTTGTTTATCCTAGATGAGACAGGCTGGCTGATACCTGTTAAAGTGTAGAGAAGATAAGATGTAGAAGAAAAAATGGAAATCGTGGCCTATTGACAAAATGATTGTTGATTGGATGAGGCTGAAATTTCACTTACAAGGTACTGTGCTTTGAGGGTCTCCTCAATGCTGGTGACTTAACTGCATTTTTAGAAGTTTCTTTAGCCCTATTTGTTTAGAATTTTGTCGAGTTTTCCTCCTTCTGTAACTAATTCTGAGCATGTTCTGTACACCTGCAGGCAGCTGAGCTGCCAAGCTCTGCTTTCTGACTTGTGAAAAGCCCTTGTTCACTATTAAGAGACAGCCTCTTGATGGAACCATGAGTCAATACTCACAGGATTTACACCCAGGGCCTTGCTAATATTCGAAACCCAGGGTAAGTGAAATAAGATGCTGTGTTACCATTGGCAGTGTGAGATAGAGCCTGGTGTTTGTCTGTAGTGAACTATGTAAGAGGCAATGGAACAGCTTGGAAAGGGAGACGGTGAGAGATGAATTTGTGGCAATGCAGCCATAAGCAGAGGACGTAGGATGGATGGAGATGGTGTTAAGGAATTGGTAGAACTGGTGGCTAAATATACGTTGTGAATGAAATGAGCAGTGCTGTGTGAGCCCATGGAAGGATAGAATTCCAAGAGAATGCAAATGAGTGTTGAAGAAATAAGATGCATGAGTAAAAACCAAACTTGGGAGCTGAAGGAAGGATGTTATTGAAAGATAAGTAGCACAGTTGGCTACACTGAAGATGGCTGACAGGTTGAGGAGAGGAGCTGTAAAGTATTGATTCCAAATTGTGCATCAGAGTCTGCACTGATTCCAGGCTTGGTCCGTGTGACAGAGAATTCATTTTGCAGTTCCTGTAATGCACGAGGGCAGGAGTTCTTGGCAGTAACAATCTGTGAGCATTAAGGTGATAACATTAAGTCAGTATTTCTAATATGGAAAAGATGAAGGCTTGGATCAGAGTCAAAAGAGAAGATGAAGAGTAGACAGGAAGGAAAGATAGTGGGCACCAGAAAGATAAAGTGATCAAGTATTGCCATGGGGAAAACAGATGATTGGAGAAGAAAAAAAAGTTGGATGTGTCCTTTATCTTGGTAGAAAAAGAGGGTGACATTAGACATGTGTCAAATTGAAAGGAAGGGAAAGATTGTTACGCTTGCCAGTGTTCTTTGAAGAAATCATTAAAATCCTGTGCAGAAAAACAATGGAGATGGACAGATAAGAGACAAATGCAGTTAAAAGACAGACATGATGGTGATGCAAGATTCAGTGAAATCAGAGAAAAAAGATTGTTTTGCAGGGAAGCTGGCCAAACAGAAGGAGTGTTTATACTGGAAGAGGTCAGTCAGCCTCTTTTTTTTTTTGATCATTCAGTTTGTGTTATGGAAGCAGAAGGGCACGGTGTGAAAGAGAGCAGGAGCCAGATCTGAGACTGAATAATCTCTGACTTTTCTGGTCTCACATTGCAGTGACTCAGTGATATCAGTAAAGTTAAGGAAGAGTAGGAAAGGGAGCTCCACTACTTCATCTATTCATTTGACCTGTCACCTTGACCAAAGTTTCATTGAGTAAGAGAGGAAGGTGCAAACGAACCCAAAGAATGTCTGTAGTCTCTTTAAAAACGAACTGACAAACCCCCAAGCAACACACACCTCCCCCTGAACAACAACAACAAAAAACCCCAAAAAAAACAGCAGCAAAAGTCCCTGGCCTACAAGCTGAAACTCTGGGCTCCCTGTGCTCGGGAGGTTGCTGGGGCTGTGCTGGCACAAAGGAAGGGGGAAGTGAGGGCTGCAGCTTTCCCTGCTGCTCCAGCAGTCCTGGCACCCCCAGGCTGCCTGAACACATCAACCATTGCTGCAGTTTTAGTAGTTGGTCAGAGGAGTATGTTTTCTGTCCATAGGTATTAAAGGTTGGTGCAGATTTATCCCAAGTTCTGTGAATTCCAGTATCTCAGAGCCTGGCATACCACACACTTAGTGCAGAAATTGTTTCTACAATTTCAGTCTCTCTTGGCCTGGGTGTTCCACAGAGATGTGATGGAAGTGTGGCTGATGGAACCAGTGACCAGCTGGCTAGCCATGAGTGACAGTGATTGATTGAGGATCATTTCTGTCCTCACTCAAGCCCTTGCAGCAGACACTTTCTGGAGCCACAGAAAGTTGTGGCTGCCAGCTGTGGTGGTCAGCATGTGTTTCCCAGGTTGCTGTTGAGGTCATACCACCATCCAATGGGAAAAATACAGGAATTTTTTTTCTATAGTAATTTTTTTTGCTTTCCACGGGTAGGTGAGTTTAGCCAAACTTGGCTCTTTTAATTAAAAGCTCTCTTGTAATGAAGATGGAAAGGTGTAAAAGAAGTGCAAAAGGAAGTTGTGTGTATTCTTGTATATAATCTTGGCTGGCTGTGAAGCATTCAGAGCAAAAGTTTTTTCATATATGTCTAAAATAGCTGTCAGTTGATTCAGAAAATGTGGGAAGTACCAAACTAAGCCATCTCCTTACAGTAAATAATTCTTTCCCTGCCAGAAGCGGAGTGGAAGGATTTACAGGCTGAACAGAGGTGGTTCTGAAATTCTGTGAGAAAAAGGCCTCTCTGCTTTTGATTCCCCAGATGAGCTCTTGGAACTGCAAGTAAAAGCAAGTTCATGGCTTAACCAATTTCCTCGTGTGTTTGGGTCCTTAATGGGCTGTTCCTTACAGAGGCCACTGGGTCACCTTGTCCCAAGTGGGTTCTTTTCCCTGACAGCATAGCAAGTGATCTGTCAGAGGCAGCAGCACAGAGGAGTCAATAGATCCTTATTTGCCATTTAGGATGTTTAACTTGTTGACTGCCTTGCAGCTGGCCTAAACTCAGAGCTCCAGAAGAACCTTGGAAGGACACCTGAGTAAAGCAGCCCTTGAAAAGCTGAACAAAATGTAAGATTTGTGAGACACCAATTCCTTGTAAAACTTGTAGCCCTGATTTTCATCCCTCCTCAGAGCATTTGCTTTCCTGCTTCTCAATGAGCGTGTTAAGTGAGCTCTCCTCCTGTACTGCCAAGCAACTGCTACTGCTGGCTTCTCAACAGACTTCCTAGAGTTCAGCTCCTCCAGTAATATATTGAAATTGGAGCTCTGCTTGATCCAGCCTGATTTACAGTCCATAATGATTTGAGTTGGGGCTGGTTGTGTTTACCTTTAGAATACATGCAGGGCCCTACTTGGATTATTAGCGTTGACATGAGACTTGAGGTCTAGCATCTGGATGTGAATTTACATTTTATGAATATTTGCTGTTGCAGTGAGTCAAACAAAAACCTCAACAGAGAGAACAACCAGCACTCCCAGGGTAAAAGCCTTGGATTGGTACTGGATTTTTTTCTTTCTTTTATTTTTCCCCCCTTTCCCTCCAGAGCCTCCTGATAGCCTACATTACCATTTAGCTGTCATTTGCTGCTCCCTGGCTCTGTTGGTTTCTCAGCTTAGAAACAGCTGCCATGTGATGTGAATGATATTTTAAAGTCCTGTGTTTGAGTTCTTGTGATAGCAATGTGCAGGGAATTGGCAAGCTCTTGGAAACAAAATGGCATGCTTTATTTTGTCACTAGAAGTATGTTCAATCTGCTATTTGATTCTCTGTAGCATTTTGATTAAGAGCTCCAGTGAAGTTATGTGAAAAGTGAAAATCCTCTTTATTCTTTCTCTCCAAGAAAATGAGACGCACAGCATTGTCAAAATATTTTCCTAATCTTGCAGATTTGGATACTTGTCATAGTTCTTCTGACAGACCAAAACAATGGTCATTAAATGAGAAGCAGATGCAATAAGTATGCAAGCAAGCTTACGGGGAGAGACTGAGGAGAAGCTGCCAGCAGAACTCACTGAGCTCTGGAGAATAAAGAAAAACAAAAACTCTTCTTGCTATTGTACCCCATAAATAATCATTTTCCTCTAGTAATCTAGGCATTGTGCTTTTCTGCATTGGTGTTTTCATATGTTCTGGTGCAATATTGACTTCAAATCCAGATGCTCCTTTTGGCTTACTTGAATGTCTTTCTTGCCAGGAAGCTAAAATGCCAAAGAAATGCTTTAGCTTGGTTTTTTTGTGCATGTTTGTTTGTTTGTTTTGAGGTTTCTTTGTTGGGTTTTTTTGGGTATGCTTTTTATTTTTATTGGTTGTTAGTTGTTGTTGGGGTTTTTTGTAGTTTTCGTTATTTCCCTTTTCTGTTTTTTCCTTTTCACTGCAGCACTGTTATTTTAGGATTAAAGGACATTGTCGAGGAAGAGAGTGGTTATGTTATATTCAGAGTTTTGCATGATTGGGAAAACAGAAACTGCCTGTGTGGTTGGGAAGACAGAAAATAATGATAAATTCTCTGTTAGGATGTAGAGCAAGTTTCTTGAGCAGGTAGCTTTTAAGGTCTGTTTTGTGGTTGCAGAGCTGTGATGTAGACTGAGGACGTTGGTCCAAAATCTGTCTTAAATTATAGGCAGAATTAAAGCTTTTCAGCTTTACTATTGCTCCAGCTATTTACTCAAACCACAAGAATTAAAGATTTGCCTTTAGGAAAAGGAATTGAATTATTTTCTAGGATCTCCATTCCATGATCTGTTTATAGTCAAGCTCATCTATGTGATTGCTGTTAGGGTTCATGTATTCCAGAGTGTTCTTAAAGTTATCCATAAGTTACAGGTTTTAACTGGCATTTGATAATTCTTCATCCTTGAGTTAAAAATAGAACTAAACGTTGGCAATATGGTTATGCAACACAGTGCAATTGAACCTCTGCCTGCTGCCCCACCCTCCAAATCCTTGCATCTCCTCTGGGACTGTGCATGAACACAAGCGTGCACACACACGTACACGTATGCATGGGCAAGTCCCTTTCAGGGAGAACATGGAGAAAATGCTGCTTTTTGTGCAGATGCTGCTCAATGAGGATGGGGATATCAGTGTCTAAACCACGTATTGCTGACAAATCAATGCAGTGGGCTGCTCTAAGCAGGACCTAGAGCAGTGCAGTGTGTTGTGTTACACAGCTCCTTGTTTCCAGAGGAAGGACTGGGCTCAGATTGGCTTGGTTTGCATGAACCTGTCTTGTATCAATTGTGTCCCTTTGTACTCTGGCTACAAGGTCTGTCTGCAAACACTGAGCATCTTTGGCATCAGGGTTTTAAAATTTTTTTAGTGCATGCAAAATTTGCTCAGGGCTTTGATCTAAAAGGACTAAATCAAGGCATTGCTTGCAGACTCACATCACACTGACTGTGGTTTGGATTTATTTGTGTACAAAGGCTGGTCACTAGAACTCACCTGTAAGGCTTTGGAAATGTCCTTCCATGTGTCCTGTGTATTCTACCGTGTCTTGTCCCACAGTTAATTACAGCTGCTGCTAGACAAGCTGTCGTGTTAGGCAATGCCAGGCACTGCTGGAATTGTGTTTTCCCAGACTTTGAGGGCAGAGTGAGGTACTGCATGGCTGGTCCTCCTTGCAGGTAGTGCCATAGGAGGCAGTGGTTTTCTCTTTGTTGTCAGGGGCATTGAGCTCTGAGAGAATGGGATCTTGTCAGTCCAAGGTTTATGAGATGCAGAGTGTTTTACATGCTTCTGGTGCCTATTCACAGATTCAGTGTTGCCATGCTCTAGTTAAAGAATAGCTAAAAGTATCTGCTGTTGTATTTGGCTCTTGGGTGTTGCTATAGTGTTTGCTTTAGATTCTTAGTTTCATATAGGGTTATGCATGATTGTTGAGATAGGAAGCATTGTAGATATCACAGTGTGGATTCTAGAATTAGAGGTGTGTATTTCCCTAATCACTTCTTTAATTAATGTTTTGTCTTGGGTATGAGATATTTGGAGTCTGAGAACCTGTGAGATACCTGAAACAATCTATTTTATCTATTTTTATGGGGGAAGAAAAAGATACTGGTAAAAAGAAAGATTTGGAAGCAGCTAGTCAGATAATAATTCTCTTCCTGTAGTTCTGTGGCAGTGCAGAAGTGGTTCTTCTGGCCAAGGCTTTAAACCAGTCAAATCAACCCAATACCCAGGTTTAAACATCAGGAAAAAATATTATAATTTTTGAGAGAGAGACAAAAGTGTCGATCATTAACTGTGGTTAGAGAGTCTTTATTCATGCATGTTCAGGCCCAGTGTGCATAGATGATACTTCAGTGGATACAGCTGAGTGTAAATTTTGGATCTCTGTGAAGGGTTTGCTGGATGTCTTGGTTTGAAGGACAAGTATCTGCCAAGGAAGGTGTGAACCTCCCTTGGAATGGGAAAAATATGACCCCCTTCCCTCTCAATTATTATAACTTTGAAATGAAGGGGCTTTCAGGCAGAGATGGGGAAAGGATGAGCAGTTCTTTACCTGTGTGTGTGTGTATAACAAGGCACACACAGCCCAGCTCTGGCACTGATCCCGGCCCCGACCCCAGTCCCAATCCCAGTCCCATCCCATTCCCAATCCCAGCCCCAGTCCCATTCCCAGCCTGGCCTCTCCCGCCCGCGGCGCTTTCCCCTCGCTGCAGTTCCGGGCACGGCCACCAGGGGCGCTGCTGGGTGCGGGCCGGGCAGGGGGTGCAGTGATTCCCCCGCGCCTGCAGGGGGCGCTGTGGCGCGGCCGCCGTTCCCTCACGCGGTGATGGCGACGGGGTGGAGGGATCGATCGTGAACGTGGGCTGAGCAGGAGCTTTGGCAGGGATGAACGTATCCCAGAGGAGCAAATGTTGTGTATCAGAAACTCTGCAGCTGTAGCGGGGTATCCCAGCAGGCAGACTGGTGTGGGGTTACACTGTAGTGAAGAAGTGGGGCTGGGCGGTGGCAGCCGGGCTCCCGAACGCAGCTGAGAGGCTCCCTCGGAGGGGGTAGGGGGGTTTGGGGTCCTGGGTTTTCTCCTGAGGCACCAGAGTAGATGTTGGGGGTTCTGTTCTAGTGAGGCAGGGTGTAAGAAAGGTCCCAGTGCAATGGCTGCCCCACAAGCAGAGCTCCACTCACCGCAGGAGAGGGCAGCAGGGACAGACCAAGCAGCGCTGGCGAGTTCTCCCACAGCAACCACGGCCTGTGTCCCCTCAGTGGGGAGAGCGAGGGCAGGAGAGGAGCTGAGCCCAGCCCCTCTGCCGGGCCCCGGCCAAAATCTTCAGGTATCCAAGGAGAAATCCCCAAGTAAGAGAACAGCCAGCTGCACCCTTCCCTCACCTTGATCATTTCTTCTGTTTCTCCTAAGTACTGATCATTATTGTCTCTAAACAACAGATGATACAAAATTCCATGAGAGAAGCAAAAGGCAAAATCCTAACCCCCAACATTGGGGCTGGAAGAACCCACTTCTGCCCAGATCTCTCTTGTAGGTTGGCTTTTTCTTCTCCCCCCCAGAATACTTTTAATGTAATATAATGTGTCTCATCATTCTGCTGCCTGAACTGAATAACTTGGGTTTATTTTAGGCCACAGCCCTGAAGTCCCTGGCACAGGCAGCTCTGAGTCTCAAGGGACAGTGACAGGGTTGAAAGAGCTGTGGCCCAGGGCAGGGCACTCCTCATGAAGCCCTTCAAACACAGGTGGGATGAAACAATGACCTTTGGAAAACGTTGGGTACATTTGGTGTGAATGGAATGAAACAATTTCTCATCTATTGATGTTATAATTTTGCATTTATTTATTTATTTCATTTAATGACTTATTTGTCTTAGCATAAGAATGTTTCTTGGATGTAGTATGATGCACTTGGATATCTTTAGAATCAGGAAGAGCAGCTGAAGCACCAAAAGTGATCTGAATTTTCCATTTTCTGAGAATTTGGTTGTGTAGCCCGAGCTGACTGATGCTTCTGAAAATTAAACCACTGGTGTAAGTGCTTAAGCTTGAACTCCTGACTAACTCTTGCTGAAGGGTGACTAGTGAGAGTTTGTCATGCCACAGCTGGGAGAAGAAGCCTTAACTCTTCCAATGAGCACTTCAGCCACTAAAAGCTTCCCATTCACTGCCTTCTGGTTAGTTCCAAAATCAAGTTTAAAGCTAGTCATAAGTTAATAAAAGAGATAAGTGCTTCTCAAATGTTCAAAATGTTGGGGTTTTTTTTCAGGTTGTAGTTTCTCTGTACCAGCTTGTAAGGGGGCTGTAGCAAAACAAACTGACTTGAATTAATATTTTTTAATCAGTGAAATTAAGCTGAGGGCCAACTGGAAGACTTTGGTTCTACTGGAATAACATCTCTGATTAGCTTGGGGCTAAATTACTAATTCCAGTGAGGGATTTTGAAGTTTTCATTGGGCTTAATGTGCAAAGCCCTTAAATATTCTGTCATATTTAGCAATCTGAAATACCAAGACCCCGTGAATCTGTGTCTAAAAGCTAAACCCCACAAAAATAATGCTCAAGTTTTTGCCTTAATACTCTAAACTAAGCAGATGTTGCCTTTAGTGACATTTTCAAAATCTTTACAGAGCAGTAGTATATTATTTGAATATTTTTAATGTGACAAATTAAGATTTCAATGCGATTCAGTACACACAAACTTAGAGCATTGACACCAATTAACTCTTAAACAAAAGCTTTAATGTTTTCTGGATATTGTACTCTAATGATGGCAGCTTGGTGAGATGCTGTTGTGTGTTTGCTGTTTAGACATGGATCTACTGAAATGAATATAAATGGAGTTCTAGCTCTTGATTAGTAATCTATACAGCTGTTAGCCTGAACTCTAAAATCTGGAGCTTTACAATTCAGGAGGGGGGGAAAATGGACAATTTCAGCAATGAGAAGAGGCGTTGGTGAGTTAAATTAAATGGCTGATGATAATTGTGATAGCTTACAGAGAATGATGCTATGTTATTTACAAAAGCTCCTTTTTGCATGGAATCTGATGTCTTCTCCCATGAGCTTGCTTATAATTCATATTCCACTTTAATATGCCTGCAAAATGTGCTTTCTTTCTGTATACGTATTATTTTTAGGATGTTATGTTTCCTTGGTGCATACACAATGAGCCTGAAATCCTGCAGGAATGTGTTTAATTTGAAAGTTTTATCCTCTGGGCCTGGTTAATTCAAATAGGAGGCTCAGAACAGTGCTGCAGTGCCGGCAAGAATGCGGGCATGGCAAATCATCTGTACAAAGCAGCAGAGAGCCCAGGTGCCCGTGGTGCCCGTGCTGGAAGGTGCCACTGTCCTCTCTGAAGCTGCTCTGCTTCCTCCCTTGCTCTGTCAGTGCTGGGAAATGAGGGTTGGGCCAGCTCTGCTTTCCTTTATACCCTCGGCGTTTCACAATTGCAGCCTGCCCAGATGCGCTCCCAGCCCGCGGCGCACACGGAGCTGCCTGCTGAAGCAGTGCCTAGACAGGATTGGGAGAGGGATTGCTGCTATCTTTCAATGCTGGCAAAAATGGAACCGTGGCCAGTTCAGGCCTCCACCCTATATTTTTTTGGTAGGTAGAAGGAATCCACTTGCCGAGTCCGTCCTTCTGTGAGATCAGTGAGCTGTGTTCGTTCTGCAGGAATGTGAGAGCTCAGGAATTCCAGTGTGCAGCCTGCTGGAAAGCGCTGCTGGCTCATGGGCAGCAGAGGGGAACGGGCCTTGCAACCATGGCTGGGAGAGAGAAATGAAAGGCATTTTTTATAATACCCTGGGCAGCACACGCAGGATGTTATGTCTGGCTTGGACTGGGCTGACGTGGTGCATTGGATTTTTTTCTTATAATGCTGGAAACATAGCTATAAAGGAAATTCAGAGATAGAAATGGAACAAAATTAAAATGAAAAGCAAGCTTTATATTTCACTGTGAATAATTTGTAGCATCTTTCCTCAAAGAAATTGGACTGCCACTAGAGATACGAAGCAAGCAGCATAAAATTTTCTGCAGATTTATAATCCACTTGAATATCCAAATTATGGCAGCCCCATTCTGTGACTGGGGAAAAGGCACGGTTGTGGGCAGCTGTGGGGTGGGGTTGGGAGATGCCTCCAAGCAGCTCAGCTCAAGGAGGATTCCAAATGTGTGTTAGAAAAGAGGAGACAGTAGGGTGGAGAAAATGGATGAGAACTTCTGGCTTGTAGCTGGCCAAGGTTTGTACATGCTGGTGCAGAACGAGAGGGTGTTAGCTCCTTCCTTAAAAGGGGATATGCATTTACTGGAGTCATATGTCCTTTTCTTCAAGTACCTCTGGAGGGTGGAGTGGCTCTTAGGACTTTTCCATTGCTGCTTATGAACAACTGGAGTTGAAACTTGCTTCCTTTCAGGAAGGGAACTGCAGTCAATTTTATTCCTGGTCTCTGATGGTAGACTTGTCTTCAACTTGAGACAGCACCCACCTGTACCTTTCTTGAAATATGTCTGTCTTCACTGGCTTCCATTTTGATGTGATGCAGGATGGGTTTGCTTTCTGTTGGAAATCCACAAGCCCTGTGCAGTCCGTGCCCTCTGTGGAATTCACAGTCACACCCCCAAAAGTACCCTCCCTTTTTAGGAGCACAAGTGTTGAAAAGCCAAGAAGGGTGCATATGTGGGGGCAGTCCCAGTCAGTGCTGTACACCTGAGCAGTGGCTGTCAAGTGCCTCATTTATTTCAGTACATTAATAATGCAAGTCCCTGAGGTTGATTATTGTCTCTGGAATTTGCTGTGTACAAATGCTTTTCTATTCTGATGAATTCAGTAATCAAAGTCCCATTGGCAGGGCCAATGCTGAGCAGCCCCTGGCTTAGAAAAAATAAGCTGTGGTTTTCTGGGATTTTTTTTCCTTTATTTAGGCTGAGACTTACATTGCCCAGGAATTTTTGTGTCCCTACTCCTGATTTTCATATATGGTCTAGATAAGAAATGAAGGTTTTCTTTAATAATTTTAAATACTAGGAAATAGAAGAGAATGAAGAATCCATGCCATTATATCTGCATCTTGCTTAAAAAGAAAATACTTTGTCTGAAGAAAAAACCAGACAAATTGTTAGTTTGAGTTCATTGCCTTCTTTAGAAGTCGCAGGGAAAGAGTTACTCCCCTTGCTTCCCTAGGAGTGTACACTGGGATTTCTAGCTCACATTTATTTTGCTGAGACTTTGGAGTCATGTTTTTCTATGTAGTTTTTGATGTAGGACCTAATTAGGCCCTACACATCTTAATACTTTTTGCTACATCTGCATTAAAGATGGCATTGCATATATTTGCATACAATTTACATTTAAAAGTTGGCCATGCTGTGTGCAATAATCATTTTAACAAAGTACCATTGACAGTCAATATACATATCCATGCAAAATATGTGGGGGTTATGGGAATAGGCACACAAAAGCAGATGGGTGCACACTGCTGTCTGTGTCAAGCAGTTTGGAAAAATCAGGTGTTCTTTCTTAACATCATCATTTTGTTGAAGTATTTCCCACAAGAAACCAAGAGGAGCCGAAAGATTAGAGCTCCTACTTTAACTGCACACTTTAACCAGGTGAAAGACCTAAACTGTTCTAGTACCCCAAAACATACCCCATAGTCTGAGCCATACAATGTGGTGCTGCCAGTCAGGATGCTCAGATGTGACATTTGTTTCTGCATCTTCAGCTGTGCCCAATCTGAATTTAAATGGTAGTTAAAAATCAGATGCCTGGGCAAGTTTGAGGTTACTGTGTTTTCATTCTGGCATGTAAAAGATAGTTTGTTTACTAATTTGTTTTCAGAAGTACTGTCAATGGTCAATTGTGGAAAATCCTGAGGGCTTTTTTGGTGTTTTCCTGTGGAAGCACACTGGCTTGTTAAATTTGTCACTTATCTCAAATGAGAAAAGGAATCTACTAGTGGCAGGAAATCAGCCAAAAAAAAAAGAAGTGAGTTACCTTGCAGGGCAAGGAATCTGTGTGTGTTGACACTTAGGCCAAACATTTAGTCCATGAGATGCAGATTTACATCTTGAACAGTCAATTTTAAAAACATGCCAACAGAAGTGTCTCTGTTTTACTTGGCAAAACTCAGCTTGTTTTTTGTTTGGGGGGATCAACATTTCTCACTTCATGATTGTGATGATGTCAAAACCTTTTCAGGCTTATTTTTTAAAAGCCTGAAAAGAGCTTGAAGTCAGCTGGTGCTTAGGCAAGTAAAGATCAGACAGAGGCATATTCTTTTCAGCCAGACTTCAGAGCTGATCTCTGGGGTGGAAACTGGGAGTTGGACTTTCATGCTACGGAAGAATTGCACAAAGCAGCAGAGTCAAATGTTAATTTATGTCTTGGTGGTTAAGTAATAGAAAAATCAAGAAGGATTAATAAAACCTTCTCATCTACAGGCAAATAGTTTGACATCTTTGCATTTACTTATCTGTGTTCATCTGTGTAGACATCATAGGCAGCTGAGGTTTGGGAAGTTGGCAAGCTGATGAATGAAGGATCTGATTTTGCAGTATTGAAGTGAACTGGCCTTTATCCATTGTCTTGGTGAGATGCTGTAGAAACCTGTGTTACTCTGTTCGGTGGGGAACAGAATGAATCCTCGCTTTTGCAATATTCCCAGATAAATGGAAAGGGTTCCTAAATCATGCACTCTAAAACTTGGTGTCACAAGTTTCTCCAGTCTGTTTCCTCTGCAAATTGAGCACAGCTGAACTCCTGTGAGAAGCTCGGAGCTGACCCTACTGTTCCTATAGCAGTGTGAAATTGGCTGAGCCAGTTCAGTGCTGGATTGCCCTTGTTAAGCTGGGTTGTTAACACTGGGGGTTAACCACTGTGATACTGCTGTAACCACCTGGGGATGACAATTGCCATGTGCAGTTTAATCACTGTCATTCTGGCTGTACAGTGCCTTTAGAAAATCCAGTAACAGTTCATGTTAATAGTCATTATGCTGACAATTAGTACTTTGGATTGTCAGTGATGTGAATGTTTACATCTTAAAAAGTATGGGGGAGAGAAGATGTGCAGCAAGGTTAATACTTCAGAAATACTCAAATCAAGGATTTTGGCCTCTTTAGACCTTAGTGCTTTCCTGCTCCCTTCTCTGTGCTGGGCTTCAGTTTCCCTGCAGATGATACAGCATCTGCTGGTGTATATTGTTCTATTATTATAATATATTTGCAGTGTGATACCTGCTTTGCCTTTGCACGTTTAGGACAGCACCAAGTTGTCAGTCTTGATTCAGCTCCTGGATATCTAATGGCTCCAATCTGCTGTGGCTGTGGGAAAACTTACCTGAAAATAGCTTGGTTTACTGCCCCCAAAAATCCTACACTGTGTTTAAGTAATTTAACTGTATAATAACTTTGTGCTTCCTGACATTCCCCCCTCTTTTTTTTTTTTTTGTTTTGTTTTGTTTTTTTTTTAATAACATCACCTCATCCAAAGGAATCAAAGAGCATTTTCTGAAGGGGCCCTTTTCAGACAAAAGGCCTTGATATCAGCTTTTCTGTTAGTGCATATGAATTCTATAAAAATAAGTTCTGAAAATTATTTCCATATCTGCTTAGTAAAATATGAGCTTAGTTTCAAATCCCATGAACTCTGAAGTTTCCCCTCCTTAGAGAGTGCTCTTCTGAGGTAACATTTCTGCTTTTATATTTACAGACAGACATTCTAATTATCTGGATGATGATTGTGAATGTGTGGCTTATAACCTATTCTGTGAGGGTTGAAAAAGCTGGAGAGTGATTGCAGATACTGCTCTTATCTTAAATGATGAGAAACTAACACATGAGAGAAGAATGCTGAAAACGGAATATAAAAAATTCATGTTTTACTAATGAAAATCTTCCAGATTAAGCACAAAAAGGAAAGGGAAAAGGAGAAGAAACTCCCACAGTAAACAAGTGAGAGGTTTGAATCCAATGTAGAATGCTCTATGTATAATTGATGATTAGAATTTATTTTGATTGTGCTGCTCTTTTTACTTTGTAGTACTAAAGCTTAACTGCACTGCAAGATTTGTCAGGAAGGAAATGAGTGGCTTTTAGGTTTCTGTTTCTCAGTACGTATAAATACCAAATCTTTGTGGGTTTTGTCACCTGGAGAGTTTTTTTGGAGGATTGGTTAACATGAGTTTGCTGTTGATAGCAGCTATAAATAATTAGTTCCACTGCTATTTAAAATGCCATGCTTACAGATCAGTGTGAGATCACTGAAATCAGCCAGACCCTTCATGGTATGCAGATACTGTTTGGCTGCCAGCAGACTTAGGCAGGTGCCATGTATGTGTTGATACTTCCTGCACATTTTTCTGTCCTGCACATTTCTCAGTGCTGCCATGTGCCTGGGAGGATTGGAATTATAAATTCAGACTTCAGGGTAGGATTTAAGAATTAATAGTGAATTCCCCCAAAGAGAGGAAGGGTTGATTCCCAGATGCTGCCTCAAGACTTCTAAATTTTCACCATTGTATAAATGCCAAAAGGAAGACATTTGAAAGTCTATGGAAAGGATATGTGGGAAAGGAGGAGAGATCCTTTCCAAACCTCAGTTACCAAGGGATTCTGTGGCCATGAAGGTGGCTGGGGGCTGCAGCACTGGTGCAAGAGGAGAGGCCCAGTGAGCTGGGTGTGCTCAGCCTGCTCAAGGAAAAGGGGGATTACAGTGTAGGGTGGGACCTCAGGGCATTCTTCAGCTTTCTAATGGAGAGCTGCAGAGGAAGGAGGTGACCTTTCCCAGGTATGTGCACACCTGCAGCAAGGGCAGTCCCTGCTCAGGGACCTCCGTGGGTTTTCCAGGGAGGATGTTGTGTCTTCAACCCTCAAGACTCAAACCCAGCTGGCTGTGGCCCTGAGCAAGCTGAACTAGCTTTGAATTTAGCCCAGTCATTACTGGCCTGTAATGAAATAAAATTTTCTTCTCATGGTGTTTCTAAATGACATGTAATAGTTTTCAATGTCACATGGCTCCTTCTGAATGAAATCCACTGCAAATTACTGGGTTTTATTTGAATTTATCACTAAACAGCCTTTGGCATTTAATAGCAAAGGAATGTTGTTGTTGTTGTAGCACATGCGCTCCCAAATGTTGGAAATATGGTGGCATATGTTCTTTTAGTGAATGTTTTAAGAATTGCTATTAACTTTTAAAAGGCAATATTTTGAAATTGTGAGAAATTAAGCACAAAACCTCATGAATCTTTTGTGCTCATTTCATGCACTGTATAGAGATCCTTTGGGAATGCTGCCATTATTTCATAATTGCTTGGCTGTTACTCATTCCAACAGAGAGCCACATTTTTCCAAAATAGTTACTCTGACCTTTGGGCAATTAATGTATGGCTTGTCAAAGAGGTGTTCAGCATTCCTTACACTGCCTCTGATGCAGTCTGATGTGCTCTTCATACTGGGGAAAAAATGAAGTTTGTAGTGTGTTCAGTCAGTGTGTGCAGCATGCAGATCTCCAGGAGCAGTGGATAAATGTGTCTGAGGAGGGCGACTGCAAGGCTGCATCTACTAGAGCTGGAATGGAAAGTAAGAGAAATCTCTGCAGTCATTTGTGCTTAAATTTATGCTCTGAAATGACAGAAGCACAGGCTAAGCTGGGAATCTGTAAAATACTTGACAGCCTGTGCATTACCAATCAGGAAGTATTTTAGAAGTCAGTTGAAATAGGGAGGTTTTGCATAGCTGTTTTCTACTATTAGCTGTTTAATGCTCACAATTGTTCCATGTTTAATTAGCTAGATTTGGGTTCAAAACCAAATAATTTGAAAATTTAACATGAAGAGGAAATTACATAGGAAATTGTGCCCAGGAAATGTGAGCACTGTCAGTTTATTCCATCTGTTGGTCACTCAGATAAAGCTCCTGAACATTTTTTGCATTGCAAATGGACATATTGTTCCTAAAAAGTTCTCAGGGAGAGAAGCTAGCAGGGTTTGCAGTTCATGTGTTGATTAATCTGCCTGCTATTATTTATTTTCAATCCAGTTGTGCAAATTAATAAGCTGGTAAATTTTCATCATGGTCTGACCTGCTATAGCTGTACCTTTCAATGCACTTCAGCAAATATATCAAAATGCAAACCAGCGCTGGCAGAAGAGGCCTTGTGACCAGATTCTGCCCTTGCAGAACACTGCTGTGCTCAGGACAGATGGATGCTTTAGATCTTTTAAATGTACTTCTGTTCACCATGTCTTGGTAGTCTGCATGTAGTTTTACTGGTCTTTACAGACCTTGAGCTTTGAAAAAGGCCTTGTATTAATTTTGACATAAATTTTATCCTATTGCCTATAAAAAGATAGGAACTGTGGTGAGGGGAATGCATGTAGTGTTGTTCAGAATTCAACAGCACAAGATTAACCAGAGTTAATTTACTTGTGCTTTTTACCTACGTTTTTGTTGTGTGCATCAGTTTTATAAAGATCACTCTGGAGCTGGCTTGAAAGAATTTTATTTGATCCTTGCACCTTGCACTGGCTTGGGGCCTTTTCCAAGCAAAATGTCCTGACTTGATGCTTGTTGAGGCACTTGCAGGTATACAGGATTGTTCAGAAGCATAAGTAGCCTTGAGGAGGAGAAAAGGTCACAAGCTCATTCCACAAAACAAGAAGAAAAAGATGTATTTTTGGGTGTTAAAATAGTGGGAATTCTTTGCCTTCATATTTTCTTTGTTAATGGATGCTATATCTTCTGTGTTTAACAGTAAATTAATCTTTCCTCTGTCAACACAAGTATGAATATAATAGGTCATTTACCTAATGGAAGAAAATAGTGAAAATGGGGAAGAAAAAAGGTGGTTTTGTTGTGTGTTATGAGGTGAGTAGCTGTGAGCTATTCAGAAGTGTTGGAAAATGGCCACGTTTTGTCCTGTGATGTCCCACAGATGCAGGGTTGTGCAGGCCTTGGGACATGGCCATGCAGGAAGGGTCTGTGAGCAGCTGCACTGACAGGAGGCAGCACTCAGAATTCCCTGTCAGGGGAGGGGGGACACTGTGGGTGCCCCAAGGCATGGCAGGGTACAAGAGCAGCAGCAGGAAACCATCCTGTGCTGGGGGAAACAGCAGAGGGAGATTCTGCTCCAACACAGGAAAACACGTTTGTCTTCCCTCGCTGATCGTGTGATGTTCCCTGCTTCTGGTCACTGGGGTGTGATGGAAATGCAGCAGGTGAGCTCAGTGGCTTGTGTGGGACTGCACAGGCTCAGGAAAAGGTACAGACCATGTACAGCACTTGATCTCAGCCCAGGAAAAGGTACAGACCGTGCACAGCACTTGATCTCAGCCCAGGAAAAGGTACAGACCGTGCACAGCACTTGATCTCAGCCCAGGAAAAGGTACAGACCGTGCACAGCACTTGATCTCAGCCCAGGAAAAGGTACAGACCCTGCACAGCACTTGATCTCAGCCTAGGAAAAGGTACAGACCCTGCACAGCACTTGATCTCAGCCTAGGAAAAGGTACAGACCGTGCCCAGCACTTGATCTCAGCCCAGGAAAAGGTACAGACCGTGCCCAGCACTTGATCTCAGCCCACTGGCAGGAGCTGCATCCATTGTCTGTGCAGTGCCCCAGGGCTCCTCCTGCTTTCTTGGCCTTTGTGATGGCCTGTGGCACTGAGCTCTGCCAGTTGTTCTGTGAGTTTGGCTGGGTCCCCTCCTGGTCTTTCCTGATAAAAGCATAAGCTGTTATCTGTTCTGTACCTTCCACAAACTGCCAATATTTCAGAAATATTTCTATTCTATCAGACTATTCCTTTTCGCATTTCAGATGCCCAAATTTCTCAGGCATATGTGGTTTCCTACAGTGAAATTTCATACTGCAACTGTCATGAATTTTGGGGTTTGTTCCTGCTGAAGGTAGAACAACCCTTGGTAATCTGTTCTGTGTGAAAAGCATGAGAAAAAGAATAAGGGAATATGTTCCTTATAAGTGGTGTTATGACACTTTGAGGTTTTTAGAGTTAAAACCAAAATGTAGAAGAACAGTCAGTACAAAGCTTGTTCCACTAGACACTGGGGGTGTGCCTCTGGTTTCGTTTCTATCCTACAGTCAGTGTTCTTCCTCCCTGCTCTCCTCTTCCTACCTTTTTTCTCTGCCCTCCCTCAGCTCCCCTGTACACAGTGTGCCAGAGTCACTTCATTCTGGTCAGCCTTTCTTAAGCTTTCTCTGCATCTGGACTTAAAGAACAAGTTTGGCTGTACTTGGAGGCCACAGTAGGTGAGGCCCATCACTTTAGTTCAGAGAAAAATCCTGCTTCCCAATATATCTTTTCCTTTTTTTTTTTTTTTTGTACTCAACAGCACTTTCTCAAAAACGTCTTCCACACAAAATTAGAAGCTAAGAGGAATGGTGTTCTGTGCCAAGGGAGCAGGGGATAAAAGGACTCAGAAATCCAGGCATCTGTTAATAGCTCTGTGACCAGATTGTTACATGACTTTGTGAAAGGCTTATAACCTGTCTCTATCTCCCTTTCTGCTACTAGAAAATGTGTAAATAATACTTTTCTCACCAGCTTAATTAGTAGATGCCCACAATGCATGAGAAAAAAAACTGCTGTGTTTTTCAGAGTTAATTGCAGTGATGTGCCAGAAGCCCATAAGCTCACCCTTCTGAGAACTGTCTGTACTGACTGCTGCCAAGTGTTTTCTTCAGGTCGCAAATTTATGAAAACTCACAGCTGAATTCCTTATGTTGGATATTGCAGAAGATTTAAACAAACTACTTATCATGTCTGTGTTTCTCAGGAGATGAATGGTTAATCCAGGATCTAGCAAAGGTAGTCTCTTTTCTTCCATCTGGTCTTATCCATTATCAAAGTTAGCTTGAATTTCATTCCAAAAGGACAACTGATCAGATCACCAGCTTACATGAAACCCCTTCTACTGCTGTTTGTTGCAGATAATATAACTGCAATTTCTTATGCAGTTAAGCATATTTGTTCATTAAATTTCCATTTTGGAAGTATCATTTGGAGTGGATCTGTCAGTTGTCAGAAATCTGCCAGAATTGTGATCCTCATTGGTCTATAAATGAGTCTTTGGGTCATCGCCATTGCACCCCTGGCCAAAAGCTCCAGAGGTGTAGATTGTGTCTGGCAGGGGGACAGAAGGCAGGTGGCTGTGGCTGACTCAGGTTTCATTGGTGGCACTGATTTGAGCTCCAGTGTTAGGGCAAGAAATGTGCCTTTTTGTAACCCTTCCCTTTGCTGTTGTTGAATGGTACTTTTCATCCCAAAGCATCATTCCACCTCAGCACACTGTCCCTTCACACCCCTCTGTTTCTGCCTGGGGAGTGCAGGTGTTGGGATCCCCACAGGTACTCGGGGCTCAGCATTTACCACTATGTGAAGCAGAGGAAGTACCTGTGTAGTAATTATGGCTGTTGACTCTCTGTTTGCCAGTGTCTCTTCTTGGATCTGCTTATTGAGAGCTTTGCTAAGGCAAAGTATGGCTGCTCCCCTTGCTGCTGCTCCTGCTGCCTTCAGGGAGGGGCAGGTTTCCTGACTAGGTGAATAAAATAGAAGGAGGTGGAGGAGGGATTGTCAGATGCGCCAGGGTGCTCTACCAATACAGAAAGTCAAGAAAGGCACAAATTAATACAGTGGAGAAACCAGTGAAGGTTCCTGTAATCCTTGTTGAAGTAATTTGAGAATAATGTTTTGAGTTTCAAGCCAAAGACATCACTGGTAATGGAGGAGGAGGCTGGAGTGGTGATCCAATAGCTCCTGTCTGAGCTGGAGACAGGTCTTGCTTTGCACATTCAGAGGAGGAGGAGGAAGAATGGCATTGCTGATATTCTCCAGGTGCTAACCAGGGGTACAAGGAGTGTCTTTTTATGGCAACCACTATATAGGATTTCTCTACACTAAAAATGCAGCAAGGGCTGTACTAGGTCAAATCAAGCCCAGCATCCTGTCTCAAACAGTAACCATATGTCTAAGCCTCTTAATATCAAATCAGACATGGCAGTTTTAAATTCAGTATGAGCCTTCAGAGGAAATGGAAGATTCCTTCTTTTTATGAAACCATTCCTCTATTTCCTTCTCAGTGTATTCTTTTAGCACCCTCAGAAGCTCTCTGATGTTCAAGACGAAATTAAAAGGATTCCCCCTGCTGTTCCTACTGAATTCAGTTAATATAATGAGTTTGTTGTTAAATGAAACAAAATAAAGCATGCCATGTCACAGAAATACCACTGAGATCCCATAATTTCCACCTAACAGCCAGTGTCTGTACTATGGGGTTATAACTTAAACAGGGAAGAGTATGTGTCTGTCAGCCAATGTTAAGTATTTTCCATAAGAGCTTTGGACACACAATCAGTCAGAAAAACAACATGCCTGTGACATAACAGTCAATAATTTTATCTCTAGTGCAGTAAATTAATTTCCGTGGGATTTCCTTACTTTGCCTGTGTGTATGCTTACAAATTCACAAGGTGTTTTCATGACTCAGACAATGTGCATTGTCTCCCTGCTTGCTGAATGCAAATCCTTTTGAAGAGCTGTGCCTCAGACTGCTGGCTCAGTGGAACGTTCCCTGTGATGTTTATGGTAACACAAAAGGCTTCTGGAAGGGGTTGGGCCACACCTTCTGGCAGCACCATCCACTGCCCTCCCTGCTTGTTTGGCATCTCTGCTTTTGAGTTCTTTTCTACACCTCTGCAGTTCTATCCTAGCATAAGGAAGTTTTGTCTTTTTAAAATGAGATTGTTTTGTTCCACCATCTGTTACTCCTCTGCCCACAATATTCATTATCCAGAAGTTCTCTTATGGTTTTTATTTTGCATGTGCATGTCTCCTTTTGAGGCCAAATGCAAAAGCCAGCTACAAACAAAATGTTTGTGTGTTCTCATGTTGATTCAAGTATCCAGAGCTCTGGGGTCATAGGGCACTGATATCCATCAGTGACTGCTGGATTTGTACCAAGAGACTGTCACTGCTCAACATTATAATTGGTTGTTTCTTAATTTAATTTTACACACTTGTGTTCTTTTTTTTTTCCCTCCTCTGCTGTTCTCTGTGATATGCCTGCAAGAAATGCAAAGATTTTTTGCCTTGAGACTTGTTCAGACCTGGAAAAATGCAAGATTGACTTTTGCTGTTTGTTGTACTTGGTTCTGATCTCAAAAAGTGACAGGCCAAGCTGTGGGTTTGTAGGCTTGTTTACATTTTGAGAGGATGGCAGGGCTTGGATTTTGGTCCATCACTAATTGAAATCCCATTAAATGTAATGCCTGCTTTTGATGAATTTAAACTGTTGTTTGGTTGGTAACTTAACTCTGAGACGTGGGGCTTTGGCACCAGAACCTGAGGTGATAGCATAAACCCCTCTGAAATGAAACTGCTGAGTTACTGCTCATGCTTGCTCTTACATGGGAATTTATTTAATGTCTGGAGACTAATGTGTAGCTAATGTCATTACCTTCTTTCAGGCTTTATTTTTATAAAATACTAAAAAACTGCCCCACTCAGGAACTACTTATGGAAACTTATTTTTCTTTCCTGTAAGAGACCTCTGCAGGTTTCATGTGTTTTACAGTTTTCCACCAGTTGAGTGGCACAAACATACTGCCTCTTAACACTAGAGGGTTGCTATTCCAGCTGACAAATGGTTTGAAACATTATCTGCAATGCAGGAAGTTGCTTTTCTAGTCTTTTAAGTATTTCTAAATCTTTGATAGATTTTTATTTTTCAAAAATTCTTACCTCTCTTGCCCTCCCCAGAAATCCATCTGTAACTCAGCTGCTCTGAAGGGTCTTTGCAGTTAAGGCCTGTTTAGGTTTTGCTCGTGAAACCAAGTGTGAAATCAATGGCCACAAGCCAATCCCTGTCCCATAAGGCTGAGCCTGCTGAAGTTTTCACAGAAACTCAAAGAAAATAGGAGAACAAGCCTGTATATTCATAAAAGCAGATCTCTGAATAGATGACTTGGGTTTAAGAATGGCTTATTTGCAGGTCATCTCCAAATAATTTAAATCTTCCCCCCTTGAGAGGCTCAGGGCTGCTGATAGTAGAGGGTACAGAGCTGGGAACCTGGGGCTTCTCTTGCTGTCTTGGTCACTGTTCTGCTGGGTGGCCACAGGTGAATCATCTGACCTGGATTTATCTCAGTCCCGTGTGTAGCTGGTGTCTTAGTCTGTAATATAAAAATTCTGGAATATTCTGCAAAATAAAAAGTCAAGATGATTTGTTAGGAGTAGAAGTTGGCTTGCACCATGATGATTTGGAGTGTAAGGTTAAAATCACAAGTGCATGACAAATTGCAGTAACTCATAGAAATTTATGTGGCATCCCCAAAGGAGCTTTGACTCCATTTGGAATACTAAATGTTTTGTCTTCAAAGTAGTATTGTAAATGCTTTGAGGCAGACATTCACTTACACTGGTACAGGGATTAGCTCCAGTGCAGCCTTGGCATGTTACCATTAGTAAATAAGGTCTTTAGGGACAGATCTCCAAATAAGAGGGTCCTGAGCATTCAGGTCAACAGAAAAGGTAATATGGAGAATTTCACAATATCTTAGTAGTTAGAGATTCAATTATGTCTTATTTTTCTCAAAAACTTTCTCACCAGACGAAGTCTATCAAACAGCCTTGCCAAATTCCTTGCTATTGCCATGGAAATCATACTGTTTTATTGCTTGAAAATAGCATACTCATTATGTGTGATGATATGAGTGTTTACAAAGGAAACCACAGCACAGTCTGAAAACAGAAGGAAGTTTTGAGTAGGGAATGTTTTACAAGAAGCCTTGTGGATGCTGGCCCGCTGACCTACCTAGGCCTGTCATTCTGTACATTCTGTCATTCATGCAGCTGCTTTTCTCTTAGTGAAGTTTGGCCCTTGAAAGAAACTTCCTTGGCCCTGTGTGGTTGTTCAGAAGTCGTCAGCAGGCCCCAGGCTCTGTTTCTTCTTTGAGATGAAATGTCTGGTTCTTTCTCTCAGGATGTAAGGAGTTTTATGCTATTTTTTGTGTCCTTTGCCCTCCTCAATTCTTTGTATATTTTTTTTTTCTTTCAAGCTTTCTTCCTCAATGCTTGACAAGGATTGCCCCGTGTGGCTCCTTTTACTGTGGAATTAGGAAATTAGCAAAAGACGATGTTCTTTTTTGTAAGACTTTGTAGGGAAGGGTGGTGAACAGTACTAATATGGTGGTGGTTGTTATTTACACCTCCTTTGTGGGTGTCATGTGTTTGTTTTTCTTCCTCAGGAGATAAAAAGTAGTAGGTGAAGCAGGTGAAATATTTGAGGGAGAAAACTGCCTCAGTGAATGTGCAGCCTGGAAAGGGAGGTAGGCCCAGGGACAGGCATGGACTGTTCCCCACACGCTGTTCCCTCACAGGAGGCCCTTAGCTCAACTGAGGAGAGACAGACGAGAGCTCTGGAGCCAAACTGGGACTCCTGGCAAACATCAGAGCAGGCTGAAAATACCACTTTGAGTTAGACACAGTGATACAGTTGGAGGTGTGACAACCCACACAGATCAGTTTGAGCAACTGTGCTGGGGAAAAGCGTTGGGTTTATCTCCTGTTAAATAAGACAACATGTCTAGCTCTGAGACAGGAGAAGGATGGAATTGGCGTGGGGAGCAGAGAGCAGGAGGAAGGAGAAAATCCTCTCCAAGGTCACCTTTTACCGCAGGGATGGGAGATTGAAGAGGACTTTCTTGCTGCTTTTGATGGCTAAAAGGTGCTGCAATCCTGGCAAATCTCTCAGGAATGGTTCAGGAAGTTCTGCTGCCATACCTGGAGCAGACAGTCATTTATCTGAGATGCAGTGAGAGCACTGCTAACAACCAGCTCGAATTGGCTTATTTTTTCACAATTGTCACAGAGCCACATTGTCTCAGCTGTGTGCCTCTGAACAGGGAAGTACAAACCCAGAAAAAGTTCTGGAGTCATTATTCTTGCATGTTTCTTCTGCTCTCATCTTGTCGTTTTCCCTTTTTTCCCTTTTCTTTCCTTCAGCTCTGTTTATAACCCTCCTTTCCTTTGCTACTTTGAAAACTTCTTCCAGTCTCTTCTCCTACAGGGAGATGTGCTGTCCTAACAGTATCATGTTATAATATCCACTGATAAAGACCTGAAATTACCTCTCTTGCCTTCTCTAAATCCCGGTGGAGCCCTTGCTAAAGTCTAATATATTTATGGCCCCAAGAGGGTTTTCTGCTGGAGTTGGAGGGGAGGATGAGGTAATGTGGCTGATAAAGCACTCCCTGTTGGGGTGGTGATGGATGAGTTGTAAGTCTCACAAGCTGCTGAGTCTCCTTCTTCCCACAAAAGCGTTTCTGTCAGGGTCTACACAAGAAAAAATTCTATCAAGATTATCAACCAACTTCTGCTTGAGCTGTGTGGGATGTTATCAATAAGGAGCAACACTTCAGCTGTGCTCTGACACCTTCACCTGCCAAGCACCCTGCTGTGTCCTAGGTTTGGATTGATGGCAAGTGCCTTCTGGTTTGTACCCAGAGTAAGTCTGTCACTGAAAGGCCATGTATCACATATCCACCACCTGGCACTACCAGGGGGGCACTTGCAGGTGTTTGCACATCATTTTGTGATGGGCACAGGTGTTTCCAAAGAGCTCATCAAGTTAGGTGACTTGTCCCAGGTCAGCCAGCAGGTTAGAGATAAAGCCAGGAATGCTATAGAAACCTTCTTGGGCCCCAGACCAAGTGCTTCTGGGCATCATCTAAAGATATTAGAATACACCAAGTCTCCTTTACAGCTCATTTTCCAGGGATCAGCAGAGATGCCCCTTCCCTCCCCTCTCCCCAAATTTGCATCAATTGCTCAGCAATAGGAAACCAATTGTTTGGGGTTGATGGTAAAGGGGAGAGTTCCTACTCCCCTCTGACTGCAGTTAGAAACTTCTGACACAGCTCTTGGAAAGAAATCTTCTCCTGTGTAAGGCAGTAACATTTTCTGAGCTGTAATAGCTGGTGAGTGAGGTAGTGGTGGAACGGACAGGGTGATGGTACTGCTGCTGTCTGGAGACAGCAGCTGCACAGCTGGCAGAGTCCTGAAACAACAGCTAAACGAAATAACTGGGGGAAGCACATGAAGTCACACGCTTGGGAAATTCACCTTGGAGGGCTTGAGCTGTAGGACTCAGTCACAGGTGCTGTGACTCAGGTGTCACTCAGACATGCATCAAGCCCCAGTTTTGACATCACTTTGAATGGTCTTTAGGAAGCTGTGTTATAATGGCAGTGGAGAACAGAAATTCCTCTGTGTGGAAAGCACTGTAAATGTAGATACTTGAAGCTTGAGATTTATTGAAGTGAGTCTTAACTATGGAGGAACTGTAATAAAAGATGGTATTGTGTTTCTTCTCAAACTATTTCCATTACAGCTGTCCCTCACCAGCATTGATGTGCCACTCTGCTGTCCTTGAAAGCTCCTACCACTTTTTCTTTACGTTTCCTAGTGCCTATTTTGGTTTCTTGCTCTCACACACCTGTAAGTAAGCCTTTTATAATTTGTACAGATAAACTTAGACCAAGCACAAAGCAAATGTGTCGTTGTTAAAAATAAAAAATACCAATTAGGTAACTTTAGGACGTACATGCACACTGTGTCTGTTAGGCAAAAAGCATTTGTCACATTTTATTCTAGTTCAGTAGATAGGTAAAGGGATGACTCTCAGGTAATGTTTCTAGTGACAAAAGTCCTGCAATCATAATATTTCAATCCCAATTACTTAAGAGTTGTGAAATTCAGCTCAGTATTGTTGCATGCGCTCAATAGCCAACAGATTTCTTGTAAAGATCTTTGTTAAGTAGCAGGATTTTTTGTGATTTTGGTTTTGTGTGGGAAGGAGTTAATGAGATGATCCTTCTAGGACTTTTCATATTTACAGCTAGAAATGAGCTATTCTACTCAAAGTCAGTAATACATGCTTACATTTAAAGAGAAAAAAAATTGATTTCCTCAGGAAGGTGAAATTCTTATTTGAGAGATTGTATTTTAATCCATCTTCCTTTCTAATTAAGGTGATTCTGAAAGCTGTTCAATTTCTGAATGGGCATGTATTAGTCAGTAAGGATCTCATTATGGAGTACTCCCACTCCTAAATATATGCTTGGCAGTCTGCTTTGCATTTCAGCTTCTTAGGTATTTTTATAACTTATTGCTAGAGTGTTGCAGTGGTGGAAAATTACTCATTTACTGGCTACTTCTGATTAAATTATTAGCCAGCCTGAGCACACAATGAACATAATGTGGCCTGAGAGCAATTGTTAACAGAAATGTTGGAGCATGGGCTGTTAACTGAAGGCCTGGTGGTTTGAGCACACCCAGGGACAGATTTCTCTTTCCCTGCTCATGGCAGGGGGGTTAAACAAGATGTTCTTTAAGGCCCTTCCAACTCAAACTCGACAATGATTCTATAATCCCAAGGTCATAAAGGAACTTGTTGTTGTCTCACATGAGTAAATGGAAGTTGCCTCAAAATGTACCTGAAGAATGGTTTGGGTGTGTGTGGGAGAGCACGTGCTCCTGAGTCCAAGGGAAGATCTCAGCAGTGGAGTTGCAGTGATCTGTGTGGGATCTGGTGGCATCCTTCAGTTCCTTAGGGGATCCTGCTGGGCAGGGGGTGGGACAAGCAAAAATCCCATTGTGAGGTCCTGGGACAGAGCAAAGGGATGTGCACAGCCAGGTTTGGCTCAGGCCTCCTGAAGACAAGTGTTTTCTTCTTTTTGATAGCACCTTGAAGAGAACAGGTTGCTCTTATTTAACAGCTCTAATTATTGGCAAGGATTTGTAGTAGACGCTACCAGAATTGCTTGTCTAAATCCCTTGAAAAATCAATTGAAATCTGTTCACAATGGAATCTGATTTTGTTGTTGTCCTTGTTATGATTTGTGCCAAAGGAAATCAGTGTGATTTCAGATTCAATGCAAAGGAAGGACAGAGATGAAAAACATTTCAAACAGTGATGTGGAAATGTGGAATAAGTCTGTGCAGTGAGCAGTGCAAAGCCTGCATGTGAGGGATACATACATGGTAAGGAGCAGAACTCTGTGGTAAGGGAATTTTGGAACTTCTTACCCATTGACTCATTTCCAGACTCTTAATGAGGTTTTAATAGGTTCTGTTCAAGCTGACTTCTTGAGGGATTGATAGAGAAAAAACATAATTACCACAAATCTGTAATGGTTCTGCATGCTGTAGGCTTCTGAATGTGGGTGACAGAAGTGTCCCTTGTCCTCACTGCTGCTCAGCAGGACATGGCACTTTGTCAGAGATCACTTCTGGCTGTGCTCGTGCCCCTGGGAGCTGATGGGGTCAGCTGAGTGTTGCAGGAATAACCAAAGCCCAGGGGTGGAGAACTTCCTGCTCACCATGAGAACAGACTCTAAGGGGGCAAATAAAATGGACTTTTTCATATTGTTGTGATCACTTCAGATGTGGTGACATCCAATAGCATCTTAGGATGCTAATGATGGAATCCACTTCCTTTTGCCACTTACTTCTTCTGCATCTTAACACACAGAGTTCCCATCACTGAGAAGTTACTTTTTTTTGGTAGGAAATGGGTGTAGTGGAAGTTACAATAGAGTAACACTTATTATCCTGCAAATACCTTTAAAAATAACTCTTGTGCAGACTCAGACCAAACAAATAAAAGGAATTATTTGTAATGTATATGTTTTAAGTGGCAGCTAGTGTTTTATGTATTGAGAAAGCATAAAGCTTGCTTCTATTTATAGTGTCATTTAAATTACCTGGATGTAATGAGGGTGTTTGATCACAGGCTAGAAGAGTGTGCTAGCTGGAGCAGTCTTGCCTATTTTTTTAAACATGTAAAATCTGGAGAAAAAACTTGAAGCCCTTTAGTTGAGTCATCTGACACAGAAATAGGGTAAATATATCTGGAAGTCTGGCTGTAAATAGGATTATTTACCCTTTCCTACCTCAGAGGATAGAGTTCTTTTCAAAGCCTTTGAACATATCATATCTTAAATAGATACTGAGTTGTTATATTAGATAATATGAAACTACATGACAGTAAATACAATATAATGAAGGTGACCTTGAACTGCCCTTGAGGATGCAGTGTTCTTTGAGAAAAGCTTTTTCTTCTGATATTAAAAATAATTTGTGTACTGGAGCTGTGCTGTAGAATTGTTTGTGTTGATATTCCATGTGTAGATTCTTTAAGCACTACTTCCACCAAACACTTGGGAAATGAGCATTACAGAAGAAAGTGAGTGTAGTGAATCCTTTTCCTCCCCTTTCCCTTTCTGTAAGTAGATTCTGCTAAAGAGCATAAATACATTTCTGTATAATCCTGCTGTTCTGGGCTCAGGTTGTCACCTGGAACCAGTGGCAGAAGGGGAACTTTGCATCTTCTATATTATATTTGCTGGGAAGTCTTTTATGAAAATGATTTGGATGTTATTTTGCTGATGCTTTGGTTTGAGTGGCATGGTTTTGGCAGTGGGAGGAGGTGCCAGCAGCTTCCCCTGTGTCTGAGAGAGCCAAGGCCAGCTGGCTCCAGGATGGAGCTGCTGCTGCCCAGGGCTGTGCCTCTGGGATAACAGATCCGCCCAGAGGAAACCCTGCACAGCAGCAACTGCAAACGGAGAGGGCAGTGAAATATCTGACAGAAACAGCTCTGCAGACACGAGATCTGAGGCTGAGTCTGTTTGGCCCATCTGGTAAATGGTGAGGGATTTCTCCCTGCCCTTATCTCAGCCCTTGAGGCTTCCACTGTTGCACACTTGGACCAGTGTGATGTGTACTATCCACTGAAATCTGCATGTTGGTCTTTGCACATTTTGAATCTTCATTTCTTAAATATACAGAGGGTAACCCAATTATTTTGCTTTTAAAAAATACCAGTGAAAAAATCATTTAAATGCACAAAATCTTTAGATAAGTATAATACAGTTTTGTATCTTGACATGCAGATAAAGATTGTAACTGGGCTTCAGAAACTTTCCCAGTATCTTTTCTGATCTTGGAAAGCAGTGATACTTAACAGTCCAGTCAATTCATATGAGATGTTTCCAAATGACCAGTGTTAGCAGTATGATCAAAAAGAGTATTTTGTGTGACTTCTTTTAAAACTAATTGGTGTTTTATAATTCAATGCACTTAATATAGCAAGGAAGCAAAGTAATCACTGAATTCCAGATGCAAAAGTATGTGATTTCCTGAATCTCTCATAATTTAGAAGATTTTTCTTTATAGTGTGTGATCTGTAAATAAGTGAAAGATGCTTTGACAGGATCATATAATATCTAGCAAAATACTTGCAAAATTTGCTTCAGATACTTCCAACCTAATGGATTTTATCTCTGATTATCTTGGTGTATTTAAGCTGTGGAGGAATTAGTTTACCATAGCTGAATTCTGATTGCCAGGATTGGGGGATTCTTCTGTGTGAAAAACACTGAATTTCAGTCAGTCCCAAAATATTTGGCTATTTGGAATCAGCTGGGCAGGTAAGAGCCCCTTAGCTTGTTCAGATCCACAGCCCAGGGCTATGTAAATACCCAGCTCTTCCTAAGCTGGCATCAAGACATTTTAAGAGCAATTTCTGTTGGTTGTGCACTTCAACCCTGATCTGCCATTGCAGATGATACTGTGGGGGAACAGGCAAACCCTTGACCCTCTCTGCAGTTCAAGATGGTTTTTTTGATGTACCTGTTTCAAAATGTATCTGAATTGAACATTGATTTAGGTGTTTTCTCAGGACACCTTTAAAAATCAGCTTTGGCCTTGGGGAGGAAGGGTGAAGGAAATGAGAGGAATCTTTTACTCTCTTTCTAAAAGTCAGAATTTTTTAGCATATCCAAGCCTGGTTTGTGGTGGTGGTGGGCACTGGGGAGATCCCCATGAAGTTTCTAGAATAGAAAAAGAACTAAAGTGGTATAGATTTTATATAGAATAAAAAAGGTGCATATAACCCCTGCCTTGATGATAATCTGCATTCATTAAAATGAGTCCATGGTTTTCATCCTATGCAAAATCAGAGCAGGCTAAAGGGGCTTCATAGCTAGAAGAGATGGGCTGTAAGGAGCCAGGGGAATCAGGATCACAACAGGAGGAGCAGGAAAAGGGAAGATGCAGAACATCAGAGTGTCCATGTGTGCTGATGGCCTGTAGAGCTCCTGAATATCATGGGCTTCTTTTGTTTTGTTTGTTCAGCTAATCCATGGGCTTCAGAACTGAAGATACTCTCATGGTGAATGACAAAGCTAGCTTAGATCAAATGTAGAGATTTCTGAAGTGGATTTTTCTCTCTTTATGCAGAACTGTTGGTAATTAAAATGTGTATTTTACAGCTGAGAGGAAATGTGGTTACTACTGAGGCTTAATTATTATACCATATTTATTAAGTGAAATATTTGTTTTATTTTATTCATTGCTTATTTAATAGTGTCAAATAACCAAAGTACAGTTTAACATTGGATGTTTATGGCAGTAGTAATTTATCCTTGTGTGGCTGTTTAAGCAGCTACTTGTTTTCCCCCTGTTGGAGATGAGGGTGCTTTGAAGACATTTAATGCTGCTACATTGAATCTGTGCCATTTCTCTTATTTGTGATAGCAGGGTGATCATCTGAGACTGAATTCAGTTGTAATCTGAATGTTTATTAGGAATATAAAGTCATTAGCAAGCTGATTCTTTTCTAATTACTGGTCAGGGATGAAAGACTTTGTTTACATCTTGGTTTACATGTATTTGATGTAGCAATATTTGGAATGTGTAAAATTATCATGCTGGTTTTTTTTTTTCCGTTGTCCCCCTTTTGGTTACTTCTAGTAAAAGGCCTGTTTATCTTTGGGAAGGCAGCACTTGGATTCCTGTGGCTGTGTTGGCTCTTGTGCACTTGTTGAGGAGGGTGTGAGTGAGTGTGCAGCCCTGAATGGCTGGGAGCTGATGGAGCTTGGCTTCCTCCCTCCTCCTGCCAGCCCAGCCTGGTGCTGTCCCTCCCTCCCTCCCTCCCTCCATCCCTGCAGGATGGAGGGAGGGATGGAGTCCCAGCACCTTTCCTGCTGCAGCTGCAGGAGGAAAGGTGCTGGGACTGCAGCCATCCCTCCCTCCCTCCATCCATCCATCCATCCATCCATCCCTCCCTCCATCCATCCATCCCTCCTGCAGCTGCAGCAGGGGAGGTGCTGTGCCTGCAGCCATCCCTCCCTCCATCCATTCTTCCTGCAGCTGCAGCAGGAAAGGTGGTGGGACTCCATCCATCCATCCCTCCCTCCATCCCTCCTGCAGCTGCAGCAGGGGAGGTGCTGTGCCTCCATCCCTCCCTTCATCCCTCCCTCCATCCCTCCTGCAGCTGCAGCAGGGGGGTTGCTGTGCCTCCATCCCTCCCTCCATCTCTCCTGCAGCTGCAGCAGGGGGGTTGCTGTGCCTCCATCCCTCCCTCCATCCCTCCTGCAGCTGCAGCAGGGGGGTTGCTGTGCCTCCATCCCTCCCTCCATCTCTCCTGCCGCTGCAGCAGGGGAGGTGCTGTGTCTCCATCCCTCCCTCCATCCCTCCCTCCATCCCTCCCTCCATCTCTCCTGCAGCAGGGGGGGTGCTGTGTCTCCATCCCTCCCTCCATCCCTCCCTCCATCCCTCCCTCCATCTCTCCTGCAGCAGGGGGGGTGCTGTGTCTCCATCCCTCCCTCCATCCCTCCCTCTATCCCTCCCTCCCTCCATCCCTCCTGCAGCTGCAGCAGCAGGAGTGACCGTCAGCCCCCAGGCACCCCCCCATGCTCCCTCCCCAGTTAATCCCACCATGTGCCTGCATGCTCAGCAAGGGGGATTACTTTAAGTCTGCATATTTTCATCTTTGCTGGGTCCAGGTCAATTTACTGGCTGGGCAGAGTGAGCCAGGAGCAGATTGGTGCGGTGCAGAAGCAGCCAGCTGAACTTTGATGAAAGGCAGCGCATCAATTTGAGATGTTACAATGTTTACAGGTTCTGCTGGATAAATCACACACAATCCAGCCAAAATAAATAGCCAATTTTTCTTCTTTTCCTGCTTTGTGGCAAGGTGATTATATTTAAGAGAAGTGTAGGAATTTCCATCTTACCAGTGACACTATATGAGAACCCGCTTAGCACTGAATAGTGACAGCAAATGCTGAAGTGGAAAAAATATTTTCATCCATCTGCGCTAATCTTCTTTTACTCCAAGATTTAATGGGCCAGGGGGTGGGGGAGAATGAGAGAGAGGAATCAGAAAAATCTTAAAAGCTTGGCTTAAGCTTTTAGCTTTGCCAGCTCGTTCTCTAGTCAATGAAGAAAGTGCCAGACTCTTCTGCATTTGTGGTGGGGATATTGTGATTTTATTTGGACAGTGATGCCTGCAGACTTTATTACCAAAAATAAATAACTAAATAATGATCTCTAAATAGGAAAGGAGGAAGGAAGAAGCTACAGCTGAGCAGAGCTGATTGGTTTTTTATAAACAGACTGGAAGACACAGTGTATAACTGGAAAAAGCCTTGTTGACAAACTGTGGAAGTCTCCTGGTTATTTCTGTAGCTGCGTCATTTAGGTCCTCCTGTGCCATCAAATCTGTGATCAGCCATGTTATTGTGAACTGCACAGATCTGTGCTCTGCTGGTCAGATAAAGGCAGAAGGATTTCAATCTTGCAACTTGTGCTGTCTTACCTTGTTAGATATCACGTTCTCAAGGAGTTTTTCAGCTGGGAAAACCGAGAGTGTTTTACTCCTTTTTAGGCATTGGATCAGGTCTGAGTCTCATCTTGCCTACTCAGTACCACTCTTTCCTACCCAAGGGCAAGGCTGTCATTTTAAAATGTCCATTTTCTAATGGCATGGGCCAATCTTTGCAGAATTCTTAGAAAATCAGCTGATAGCTAAGAAAGGTTTTGTTGCTGTGATATACAATGAATTAATAACAAAATTTCTGGGAAAGAAAAAATTGAGATTGGCCAACTTCTCAGAAGTCAATCTCTTCTCCTTCAGGGTGGGTCAGTTAAAAATATTTCCAAATTTTCTACTTAAAGGAAGGCCCAGGCAAAGAACCAGAGGTAAGACAACAGGAACAGAAACATCCATCTGAATTAATCTTGGCAAAAGAAGTCACCACTCCATATAATATATTTTAAATGCTGTTTTAGTTTGGATGTTTTCATCTCTCCACATCTCTGCTCTTTTCCTAATGTTAGCTGGGGGGGACTTTTCTTCGTTCTGTTTGGCTGTGCATATTTCACTGGATATTTCTGCTTCCTCCTTCCTTCTGGCAAGGAACACAAGAAGACTTACCTGGAAATTCAGCTTTAAGGCCCTGGGGCACTTCTGTTGTTTCTTTGGGGCTTGTTTGGGTTTTTTGGGGGGTTTTATTTTTTGTTTTTTCTTTTATTAAGTAGGTTTTTTTCATCCCTACTAATGAGAAATTGTAGTATGGCTCAGGTTTAATGAAAAAAAGATAGCATAATAGATACATCAGTGTTTAGACAGAGATAATAAAGCAGCAAGGCAATGTAACAGCTGCATTTCAGAAAGGCTTGGAACCTGAAGTCATGCATGTGCAATTAGTCCTGATGAGTTTTGTGATGGTTTGTTTATTGAAGTCATTGTCAAGTAGTTGTGAAACAAGACTCCTGGATTTTTCCATGTGCAGTAAATATTTGAGCTTGAGGATTTTGGCATCTTAAGCTGCTGCAGGTTGTACATGTAGACTGGGAGGTTATTTTTGAAAAAATCTCTTATTTCATGTTTTTCAGTTAAGTTGCAATTTTCATCATCGTTAATATGTGTTCTAACTTGGGTAGGTTTGGTACAACCAGAATAATTTCAGCTAGGTTATGCACTAACAGGGTGGGCTGATCTTTGCTCAGGGTGAGCTCCCAGGTGTGTGAGCTTTGCAGTGTGATGGCAATCCCAGTAAAGGAGGGAAAGACTTCCCTGCTGCAGTGCTGTTGGCAAGAGAGAGCCCTGAGACCTGGCTGATTGCACTACCCTGACTGCTGTTTGCATTGCACCACCACTGAGGCATTTCAGGGCACAAAGGGAAGTTCTTTGGTTCTCTCTGTGCAATTGGAGACACATAGAGAAACATTTTCTTCTCGTTTTCATGCAATAATTCCTGCTGTTGAATTTACCTTGGCTTTAGAAGTGTCAATATTTAAAGTGCTGTTACCATTATGACCCACAGTTGGTGGGCCACATTTTCTGCTGTGTATTTTCATTTTGCTTGGTGAAGTAAAGATCATATCTAACACAGGATATAGAATTACCCAGTTCTGCCCTTCAAATCACTGTGTAGTCGTTCAGCTGGTCCCTCCTGACTGTTGTTTTCTAAGCAAGTTAGAAATAAAATGTTTTCCTTTGGATGTTTGAAGGTGTAGTATTGTATTTATTGCTGTTCCTCTCTGAGTAGGAATGCCAAGAAAACTGTCTCAAAATCAAGTTGTGAGCTTCCTGTAGTTGACTAAGAGTAGGATCACTCCTCACTGAAGTGCAGGAAGGGAGTCTGATTCTGCACCAGAAGGTGAAGACTTCTGCTTTCTTGTGTTCTTCTTCCCTCACTGTGGGAGCTTTTGGCTCCTTGGCACTGAGGTGTTGATTGGTTTCTGCTCATTTTTGTTGCCCAGAGAGCTGAGGCTGCCATCCTGACAAGACTGAGACACCCCTGCAATGCAAATACCTACGGGACAATTTCACCTGATCATTTAGAGCCATCTTACTGTCACTTCACTTGTTACTTCATACATCACTTAGGCCATCCCCAGCCTACCATCCCTTCCTTTCCTTTGGGTGATACTCAGAAGAAAAATATTGCCAGACATTCAGGACTTCAAGGTCCAACTTGGCAGTAAAAATTGTAATTGCATTTGAAAAAAATTTGTATTCAGGACATAAACAGAGGGAAATGTGTGTGTGAGTTTTGTTTTTATTCCAAACCTACAGCAGGTGTGAAGGATTTGTTTGTTCAGTTGTTTTTTGGGGTTTTTTTTGTTTCTTTGTTTCTCAGTGGGGTGGGGGTTTTTCATTTGTTTTTGGGGTCTTGGAGGTGATATCAGCCCAGGAAATCTGTCTAGCCCCTAATTGCCATGTTGTCTTTGATAAAACCACTGTTTGCAATATTTGTTTGCTTTTGCTAAGAGATTTGTGAACCTCTATTCTTATTCTTTTGGTTCTAATCTGAGTCTTTGTGCTTTTGGGACAAATAGTCTGAAGGTTGATGTTTTGCCAAAATGAACACTTGCAAAACGAATTAAAATGAGAACTAATGAAAGCCACTTTGCTTCTGAATGACGAGTCTTTCAAAGAGTTCAATGATCTTTAATACATAGTAATTTTCACTTTAGTTAATTTGATTTAACTTGAATTGAATGAAGCTGTGCAAACAACACCAAGTCCCATTGATTTTCAGTGGGACTCAGGCTCTTAAAGTACTTGCAAAAATGATAAGGGTGCATTTGAAAATGTTGACAGCTCTTGTCCTTGGCTTAAGAAGCACTTGAAAAATATTGTGTTTAGCTTTTATAGTACCTTCAACAGTTATCCACTTCTATTTTAAGATTTTTCCTTTCTCGTCATTATGGGATCCATCACAGCCACTCAAAAGCTGCTGATGCCACTGGCTTGGAATTCAGCTCCAGAAGTGGCAGCCCCCACATATCAAAGGAAGTTATCCTCATGTGCATAACATCATGAGGCTGCTGGAAGCAAGAGTGTAGGAGAGCCTTGGTACAACATTTTCATCCCTTGTTCTCATAAAAATTAGCTGGGTTTTGATTTGTTTATTTACAACACTGGTGGAGATAGTTCTGAAAAAATGAGTTGCACATCATCTAGATATGTCTGTGTCCTGTCTGCTTTCTATTTGTTTGGAGGTGCATGGAAACTTTATTGATTGGTCTGTTACTATTAGCAATGATTTTAGTGTTTATAATAGCTTCTGTGATGGATTGCACTGGAATAGAGATGCACAGAGCTACAACTGCCCAATGACATGAGGAGGCAGGAAGGAAGGAGTGTTCCAGCCATGGAGTTTGTGGTACTGTGTGTAATAAGGCAGGAAATCCATATACTGTTAGTTAGCTCACAGTTGGCCATGGCTAATTGAATAATTGGTCCTGCACATGGCTGCAAGGCCATGCTGTTAATTACTAATTTCTTTGCAAGATAAAGAGCATCTGCTTGCTTTGTTTAGTGTTAATAGTCAGTGGTTGACAGAACACCTTCTGGGTTGTTTGTTTAGATCCCTGAGACACTTAGCAAAGCCATTTCTATTCTAACAAGCCATGCATCCAGATGCAGTGAATTTTAGGATCATTTGTAGGTTATTGCTCTCTCCAGTGTTGTTTTCCATGGCAAACACTAAAGGTAATAGTGAGTACACTCAGGAGGTACCTTGGGAGGTCACCATAGCCATCCTTAGGCCAGAATGTATGAACTCCATCTGGAAATCATTGCAGGTCTGCCCAGCAGATGTGGGCCCACCTGAACTGCAGAGATGGACAGTCTGGAGTTGTTCAGGTGATCCATGCCAGGTATTCCTGACAGCTGATCAAAGTTGGCTCTGTTAAGTTCAAGCTCAGTACTTGCAGTGCTGTCTTCAGGTGTCAAGGAGGAAAAGGTGATGACCCTTTGCAAGCTCTCAGTTATTCAGAGGCTCATGTAATATTTATCTAGTCTTGTGGTATCTACACCATGAATCCAAGAGTTTTTTGCATGTTTCCTGATGCCCATATTTCCTACTCATCTGAGATCTTTCCAGCCAAGCAGCACCTTTCTGTCAGATGCTTTTAGAAGCAGATCCTCCCCAGAGCCCCTCTGCAGCTGCTTACACCACCTAAGCTGAGCATTTTGCCTTCGTCCTTGCTGAATAACCATTCATTTCATATCACCCTCCAATTTGTGATCATTTAAATTCTCCTCTTTATTCATGCTGCTTGTGACCTATCCCACCTTTAGACTGTTGACACAGTAAAATTATTGTGAAATATTGCTACTGACTGTTTCCTAAACAATACCAACAGAAGACTTAGTCCAGCTACTAAAAAACTTATCTTCCTAGCATGCCAACATTTCTTTCTTCCCCAGACAGTTGTTATCCTCCTAAAAAGTTCATGCTTAGATAGTTTGAATCTGACCCTTCCAACCTTTCCATAGTTTCAGTTGTCTAATTGGAATCAGTGTAGGATTGGTACATAATTCATGTGCAAGGCCTGTGTCTGAGTTTGGTGTCTGTTCACTGTTTCTGCTGATAATGCTGGGATTGATCAGTTGGGTGGATCTGTCCAGTGCTAAGCCAGGAGGTCCCAGGATAACAAACCTGTGTGTTGTTTCTCAAGACTTTCAGATATATTTCTCTCCTCCCTTTTTTTGCTCCTGCTTTGTACCTTAGAAAAAATACCTCTTTTTTTTTCCTGCATTGACAGTGTAGGGGAAAAAACTATCCTTAGGAAATAATTTTCAATACATTGTTTGAACAGAGAAACTTTTCACAGATGATTACTTGTTAAAGGAATTTAGCATTCAGTCTTAATATTGGCATCAACATTCATAACTCAAAAAACCTGAAAAATACACGATGTAGATTAGCTTGAAGTATCTTGACCTCGAGGAGAATTGAGATGGGCTTTGTAACTGTAAACCTCAGAGGAGAGAGAGATCCTAAGGGCTTTAGTACCACACTTTTACATGTGCTTGCATATCACTTGTAAGCTTTTATTGTGTAACATTTGTACATGCCACATTAGTAAAGGAATCTGAGTCTCCATAGTTTCAATTTCTAAGTAATTGTCCTTTCTAGATAATGACAGGGATGCAATGTGGAGAGCACTCCTCTGTGGCCATAAGCATTGTTCCCTGCCTCAGACTGCACTGAGCTCAGACAGGCAGATACTGCCCCAGCTCTTGACAAGGCACCAAGGGCGTGGGAGGAGACAAGACTTGGGTGCTCCAATTCACCATGGGCTGATGAGGTGGCTGGAAGAAAGCAAGAGACCATGACCTCATTCTGTGCTTCATGAAGGAGGTGGATTTGTAAATAAAACAGCTGAGGCTGGTCTTTGATTATTAGCAGTGAAGAGAGAGAAGGAAAAAAAAAAAACCCCAAACCCAAAAACCACCCTTGAGCTGAAGCATTCATTTAAACACTCTTAAAAGGAAAACAAAATTAAAATCACTCCTTGGCATGATTGTGAGATAAGACTAAGTTGGTATTTGGGAAAAGCCTTTTTAATAGATGTTATATGAGACAGTAAAATAATTGAAACCACTCCTCATAAATTCATTTCTTAATTGAAAATTAAATAAATTATTTATATAAAGAGTATAAGAAAATCTATTGAAATATTAGCCATTAAAATATAAATGCAGTCAAGAAAGTAAAAATGCCAAGGCTTCATTTGGGGCTTCAGATGAATTAGTTTTGCAATATTTACTGTTTTTAGAGCCTCTACAGCAGTATTCTGTATATACAGCCTGAGCACTTCAGTTATAGCAAAAATCTGTAGATTGCAGACCTTCTTGTGCTGGATTTTTTTTTTTTCAAATCATAGGAAACGAGGAGTTATGATTAGCAAGTGGCTTGTTGGAATTACTGCACAGCTTTCTAGAGAAGCTGTAATTTGTAAATGAGGCTGGTGAATATGGGAATGGACCCAGTCTCAACTGTTCTGCTGTAATTATTCTGCAGAAGTGCACATTGTGATGCAGCACAGCCCAAATCAGTGTTTTGCCTGTGTTGCTTTCTTTTGTCTTGCTGGTGATTGGAAGAGGCCCAGGTAAAACCTACATTGATGGTAGGGCACAGAGTATTTTACTTAATTACTGGCAGCTTATAATTGTGCAGAAGTATACTTTGTTTATTCCCCTTCATGGTGGATTATGTATTTGGGGAAAAAATGCTACTTTAGAAACTTGCAGCTGGCAGTACCTACATTCAAGAAGTAATTAGTGCAGCAGCTGATAGGCCTTGCCCCAGCTTGTGTATAGGTTACTGACCACAGGTGCCTGGCTCTTGATGGCATGGTTAATGGATTCTGTCTGTCATCAAACCCTGGATGGAGTTAATAGTATAAAAAAAAAAGAAAAATTACACATTCCAATATAGTAGTTCTATTAGGAATTAGATAGGAATTAAGTTGTTGAACAGTTAGTAAAAATTTGTAGGAATACCTACCAGGTCTGCTGGCATCATGGATGGGGAATCAGGCCTCCAGTACTGCTGGCATCATGGATGGGGAATCAGCACTGTAAGGAAAAATTTGTGATCTCCTGCATATAAATCATCTCAGTCTCAGTTTAGTAACTTCCTCAGTCAATTTAGTAAGCTCCCTTACAGCACTCCAGAGGAGTTCAGTGTTCTCTGGAGCCATCCAGAATGCAGCCCTGACAGTGAGAGGGTTTCCTTCCTCTCAGAGGCAGGGCTGCCTTGCTCACACTGCACCAAGTTGAATTAGGAGTGGCAATGCAAGAGAGAAATCTATAGGGAAGTGTAATGGTAAATGCTGACTTGAAGCAGCATCAACATCAGCACTTAGATCTCAAGGATGGTCTCCAGAAAATGTTGTGTCCTGCTGTTTTAAAGTCACCTTACTGAGCAGCAAACAAAAGGTTGCCAAGGATGGTTGTGACTGATGGCTGACAGAGTTGTGGTTGCTGCAGCTGCCCAGGCTCCTGCTGGCACAAGCCATAATACATATTGCTACAGGTCATAGAATGGTAAATGAACACTTACTGCTGCTGTGGCAAGTGGATTGATTATTGTGTCCACCTCCAAACAGGTCTGCCTTTGTTTTACAAGTAAATGTATTTGCTCCTGCTGTGCTGAAGTCAGAAGATGAGTTCAGATACACAGAGCTCAAAGCAATCATGATGGTACAGGAGCTTGTTTCAGCTTTTACAAAATGGCCTGTCAAGTACATGTATATAAGCAAATAACTGTGGAAATGTACATTATTTTTTTCTTGCAGCTGTGATTTTATTTTTCATGGGTCAATGTACCTAGAATTTTGATGTAAGATAACAGACAATACTTAATTGCTAGGCACTGGCTTCACATCATAACCTGTGGTCTGATAAAAAGATACATTAATATTGATAAATCTACTGGTATTCTATTGATAAATTTTATTTTTAATACATTCTGGCTTTCTTAGTATACTTGAAAAACAGAGAAGTGCAAGAAAGCTTACTCTAAATAATTTTCAGTTTAGCGCCCAAGGTATGCAGATCTTGTTTTAACTGAAATGCAGCATCCCTTGCCTAAAATGGGAGTTTGAGTATTTCCACAAGGACTGGTCAGTGCTGTGCTACAGAAAGGATGCTGTCAGCTGAGAGCATGGCCAGTGAGATTTCTGGGCTGTGGGGAACAGTGCTTAAATCAGCATGAGCTCTGCTCCCACTCAGTCTGATTTGGGGAATAAACCACTTGAAATGATGATTAATCCTTCAGTGGGTTAAATATAGGAGTAATTGCCTCTCTAGCTATGGGCAGTAAACTGTGGGCTGGTGAAGTCTAGGCCCAGTTCTGCTTGTTGAGGCACCTTTGTCTCAGGAATCTGCTCAGGCTCCCAGACTGTCAGCTGTTCTACGAAAGCACTTCTGCAACATTCTCAAGGCTTTCATCTTTCCTCCAATGCAGAATGGAAAGTATTTTCCAACCCTGAAATGAAATACAGTTCTTGTTTTTGTGCCAGCCACAACTGTAACTTCTGGCAAGAGTCAAGTTTGGACTCCAGTCAGCAGCAGGATCAGGGAGGAGAGAGAAGTGGCCTAAAGCTTGATCTGCCACCCACCTCCACACTCTGGAGCTGTGTCAGGCATGCTGGGACCTAAGCCCTGCATGTGTTGTGCATGTGCTTCCCTTAATTAGGTCTGACAGGGGGCTGAGAGATAACATGCTCTGATCAAAAGATTTCCTTAGAACGGTGGGGCTCTTTTTTTCCAGTTAAAGGCCTTGGTACATATCTTTCACATGTTTATCCCTGTGCATATTTACATAAACCTGATATGTATCCTGCAAATCCAAATATTTTTGCAGATTGTGTGAGGCACTTTTTGCAGGGTTTTTTTGGCTCTCTTTAGAAATCTTTGCTCAGTATCCTACATGTTTTCATATGTTAACATGAAGCATATTTGCCCTGTGCAAAATGAGACTGAGGTGCCTGTACTGTGATGAAAATGGCCTAACACTGAATTATCAGAGGTGTATAAAGGTGTATATGCCCTTGCTCTGTCACTGGAAAGCAATTTTTCTCCAGAAATTGTCTGCCAAGTGATTTTTAAATTGTGTTAGGTAAGAACTAGGGAGTTACATCCAACTTCTTAGATTTAATTGCTTTTAGAAGTATTTTTAATATGGAACGACTCTGTCTTGTAGGAAACTGGTAGTAAATTATGTGAGGGAGTGGAGACTCAAACAAACCAGGGCAACCTTTAGAACAAAGCAAAATAAATGCTTGCCTGGATCTGTGTCAGTGGGAGGCCACTGTGACCCCACAGCAGTTAATTTGTTTAGCATGTTGCTGCTGTTATGCTAATTAGGTATTTCTTGAACCAAGAGACTGTCAGCTCCAAATTTCAAAACTTCTTTCTTTCTCTCAAGGAAAAAAATAAAGGAAAAGGCTGATGAAAGTTTCTTGCAAGTGTACGATTCTAGGCTGCCTGTGCCTTTCTCTGTGCTTGGCTTTTGCAGCCACTACAAAGCTCATTTTCTTTTTTTAACAAAAACACTCTGGTAACATTAGATCAATCTCAAAAGCACAAAATTAACAGAACTGTATTAAATTATAAGTGTTCCAGTCCTCTAAAAGAAATGGACAGCTTTGCTGAGGAAGGGCCTCTGCTTGCAAGCTGCCTGTTCTTCAGAGAGGTGAAGGAGCCACGTTGCCATCCTGTAGGATAACAGGGTAGGGGCTGACATTTACTGTCAGAACATTATTTGGTCAGTCCAAAGATCAAGAAATAAAATGCCTTGGTCTTGATTTTTTTTTTTTCCCCAGTAAATATTTCTATCATATCAAGGTAGTTTGGGGGGATTTTTTTAAGTTCTACTGTTGAGCTTTCTGCTTCTCTTTCTGTATCACACTTAAAGGACTGCTAGGCACATATCACTCCAGTATGACAGTTTGGAGGGTTTTTTGTATTAGCACTCTAAAAAGGAATTACTTTCAAGTTACCTTTAGTCTCAGTGCTGGTAGGATTGTGCCAGTTTGCATTCAGAATGTGAAACTCTACTTGTTGGCAATGACAAATCTTCATGCCTGGTTCAGACTGTTACAGGCAGCGTGCCTTCCTGCAGACATCCAATTCAGGTGCAGCTGAATTTGCCTTCATTCTTGCATGCTGAAAATTCCAGTTTGGATCTGTGAGTCTCCATTTCAGGCCACATTGAGTAAATGTTGCACTTCATGTTCACAGGGAAGACACAAAAATGCTGTTGGGTTTTGAAGTGGTGTAAATCTGGAGCAGTGAGACTGATTTAGCTTTTTACCCTTGCATTTGGGTAAAGCCAGCTCTCAGTCTTGTTTGAGAGACTCTCCTCTGTCTCAGTCTGTCTTACAATGCTGCCTTGGGTGTCCAAAATGGCTTTAGTAGCTTCATATCCACTTGGGCCCTGTAAGAACCACCTTTGAGCTGATGAATTTTAATTTATGTAAAGGACTTGGCCGTGAGCAAAATTCCCCTCCATAAAATGCACTGGCAGCCATCAATTGCCCTTCATATTGGAGGCAAGTGTGAGGCAAAAGCGAAGCTAAGCAAGACTGCAGTAGTAGTAATTGCCTAGGTGCTTGTTTAACCAGGCAGCAAGTAATGAAGTCAGGAACTGTAATGTCACATCAACTACATTACCTCGTTTTCTTCTCTTGCAGACACAGGGAGGTTAAAAATAATGAGCCTGTCTGCCTCTCCCCATACCCCTGAGCACATTGAATCACAAGCACCTTCTTTCTAAAACAAATTTATTTCTTGCCGGCCTCCTTCCCAACAAAGCCTTGCCTGTGATGAATACCAGACTTCACAGCATATTTGTCAAAGTGGTACACCTGTGAGGGTTGCAGCACAAGATAAATTTTGGCACGCCAAGGGAGTAGAGGGAGGTACCAGGCAAGGAATAAATCTTGGTGTGTTACAGCAGACTGTGAATGAGCGTTCTCCTCCTCAGAATCGCTGCTCTGACAAGTTATGATAAATTAGGCTCTTTGTTGACACCTTCATCGTGTTATTTATGGCTCGTTAATTGAACTGAAAAGGAGACTTGTAGCACAGCAGGGGATTGTACAGTGCATTTCCACTAGGCTGGAACCTGAACCAAAGAACAAAAAAGGGGAGGAAAAAGGTAAAGTAATATATGCACGTGTGTACTCTCCACTGAAAGGAGCTGGCTGCTGTAAGAGACCAGTCCAGAACTGTAGCAAGTGCTCTCAGTCCTCTCAGAAACATCCCCCTTCAGTCCTCCTGGATCTCCCAGTTAAGTCTGGATGTTTGTCTTGTTTCCACCTTTAATTCTTCTATCTGTGCTGCTCTGTGCATTGCTGGAGTGTGGGTTATCAATCCTATGTGAAGGCAAGCATCTCACCTGTGTTCCTGAGCTTGGCCATCCCTCACTTCCCTAACAGAAGTTTTCACTGATTTTTCCCTGTACTCTCTTTCCTGGAGTGACATTCTGATAACACTGTGGGTGAAAAAGAAGCATGCTGGTGTAACACCACAAAAGTACCACATTTGTACAGCAACACAAAATTCTGTTCTTTTGGGGCAATTTATGCCAGGGTCAGGACCACACTCACCTAGGGAACCTTCCAGCTCTCTGCCAGTGCTAAGGGCAAGGTCTTGTTACCAAACATCCTATTGTGGCAGCATAGGCATTTTCTCTGAGAAGGAGTAGTGTAAACAGGAAAGGGAGAGGTACAGGATCTGAGCGGGTGGCTCTCTACACTTGTTGTGCAAGAGTTGTCTGCAGGAAATATAGCTGTAAGTCATTGTGGGGGATGATAAAAGAGAGAACAGGATCTTCAGCGGATAAATACTGAGGCAGACAGGCTTGTTTCTGTGAAGAATTATAGATTTGATGCTGGGTCTGAAATGGTTCGAACAAGCTCTGTCCTGAAAGAAAATTAAGTAAACTGACGCCTGAGAGTATTTATCATGCATGAGTATTTTGAGAAAAAATAGAGTGCTCCAGGAATAGAGCATGTTTTCCTCTGAAAGGGTTCTGAGTTAATCATTCAGCTCCTTGCTGGAGAATACCATCTGAAATTCTCACATTTCCATGGCAGTATGAGCAGCATCATTTATGGATTTGCTGTTCGGGCTCCTCTCAAAGGAGCCAGGTCCTTCTGTAGTGCCAAGGTTGAGAGTTAAAACAGCGAGTGACAGGTCCCTTGTTAGTAGGGTCTAGAAGAGGCAGTAGTTGGGCTGGGTGTCAAGAGATCTGAGATTCACTCTGGCAGAGTTCCTTAATCAGCTTTGTAGGTACAGTCAAACTTCTTGAACCTCATGGTTTGGTGTGTGTCTTTTTTTCAGGTGTGAAATCAAGCTTTACTTCTGCCTTAGCTAGAGATTGAGCAAGTGGTTTGGCAGGGATTTAACCAGGTAATGAAAATTAGTTCCTCTTCTGATAGCTTTCCAGCCTCTCAAGTGAAATACAGGTGCAGTGTCTTTGTTCCTCTTTAAGGATTTCCTGGGGCAGCCTCTCCTGTGTGTCGTTCTGTCAGTGGGGATGTCACTGTATTTTGCCAAGTGATGCCCAGTTCGTGTGTATGCAGCTGCCCGCTGCTGTCCCTGAGCGGCCTCTGGGCCTGGGGTGTCCATTGTCCGTGGTTTCCATGTGAGCCTCCCTGCTGTGTGCGCAGCCCCTGGGCAGTGCTGTGGGCTGCCGGGCTCTGCTGCGGCAGGGACAGGCTGAACTGCACAGGAGCCGGGCTGTGGCTCACTGGAGGGTGCCAGAGCTCCGCACTGAGTCTGGGAACAGGATGGCAGCTCGAGGTGCTGCTGGCCCTTTGCTCCCCGTTCTTCTCTGCGGGGCTCTGGGTGAGAGCAGCAGAGCGCTGCCCCTGCCGGGTTCTCTGCTGTGTGTTGATGAAAGGGTTAAAGCGGCCGAGTGGCACTGAGCGTGTGGCGGCTCTGGGAATGCTCTATTTATAGCGCTGCTCTCCCTCAGCTCCGGGCAGTTGTCGCCTGCTGCCGCAGAAGCGGCCTCGGAGCACACCCCAGGTGCGGGTGGGTGCAGCAGCCGGGCTGTCACCCACCCTGCCTGTGTCCCGGTGTCCCGGCTGTGTCGCGGGGAGCCTCCCGGGTGTCCCGGCTGTGTCCCGGCTGTGTCCCGGTGTCGCGGGGAGCCTCCCGGGTGTCCCGGCTGTGTCGCGGGGAGCCTCCCGGCTGTGTCCCGGTGTCCCGGGAGCCCCCCGGGCAGTGGTGTGGCCGGGGGTGGCCGTGCCTGCCGGGCAGCTGCCCTCAGGGGCTCCTGGCCCAGCAACAGATGCTGCTTCTTCATTTCCCTGGGGGGGGGCTTTAATACCTTCTCGTCGAGCTGATGTAAAAGCTGATTTGGCTTGCAATCGTAACAAACATGGAATTGTAAGGGGTTTGATGCTGTTGTTTGGATCTAGAGAATGGGGTCATTAAGAGCAAGGGAGCATCAGATATATACAAAATACAAGGTTGGTTGCTGTTTCAAATAGCAGCCCAGCCCCATGGGAAGTGGCAGCAGCCTCTGTTGGTTACTTGCCTGTGCCTTATTCCTCAGGAAAGCCACTGCTGCTATGATATCAACGTAGCTCCTGGTCTGAAAGGGCTTCAGTTTCTCACTCTTTGGCTACCAGGTTCCTTCCCCTGCCCTATGCCCCAGAGCACCCCACAGCAAGGGAATACCCTGAGGTAAAACTTGCACACACCAGTTGGCTACCTTGTAGAGCAGGAGTTCCACATTGGATAGGTTTCAAGTTCAAATGTTGAAAAATGCTTTTACGTTCTGTTCCGAGCTGCAGTGTAATCTGGTGGCCTGATAAACTGGTTTCTGAGGGATCTGTCCAGTGCTGGAAAGCATTGTGCTGCCTTCTTGCTCAGCCTGCCTCTGGTGTTCCTTGCTGTGGTAGCTTCAATGGGAGTGTTGCCTACAGGGCCTCTCATGTGCTTCACACCAGGGGCTGCATTCCCTGAATCCTAGCAGCTACTTCTGGAGCCAGGAAATGGAACATTGCAGGTTGAGTGGGAGCAAGGACAAGGAAACCACACAGACAGGAAAGGTCTGAAAGAAACAAAACAAGTAGGAAAGAAGTTTGCTGCAGGCTAGTTTCAACCACCACTTCTGGAAACAGCTGTAACTACCATCCAGTTCTACTGAAGCAGGGCAGAACAACCTCCAGCACTGCATTCTGCTCTCTCTTCTCCAACTTTTGGTTGGGAGTTTGGTGCTTAGAAAGATCTTGTTTTTCATTTTGTAGTTGTGCCCTTCCTATAGCATTTTCTCCCCAGCCAGCTGGCTTTTGTTTTCAGTTACAACAGTGTGTGATTTTTTTCCCTCTTTTTAACAGTATCAAACAAATTGAGTGTTAAACTATTTCTTCAAAGTTTTCACTGACCGATCAACTTTCCCACTTGTTAATTGTTGATTAAAAACCACTTGTAATAACATAGGTCACATTACTAGCACAATAAACAGGTTCATGAAAGAGGGACTTTCACTTTAATGGCCTTGAGGAGCTGCTGTTTCCTCACCACTCCTTCAGTCTTCCCTGGCTGTCAGTTTTCCAGGATTTTGACTGAGTACACTCATTTTGGCCCACTGCTGCAACCATTGGTATACATTTGCAGCATGTCATGGTGAGTGTGGTAGAATATCTGTATGAGATAAGGAGCTGTAGTGAAATAATTCTAGTTTAATACTGCATTCAAGTTAATTATTGCCAGCTATTTTTTCATCCTTGCTGATGAGACTCAATGTTCACACACAGTATCTTGTCTTTGTCCATAATACGCAGACTTTTTGTGGTTTGGTATGAATTTTCTACCCTGAAATGGTTGTGAATTTCCAATTTTTAGCTTTTGTTTGTATTGGTCATATTATTGCCACACTTGAATTATAGTCTGCAAATTTGTGTATGTCCAATGCTTCATTTCCAGATGTTCATACAAAGGTTTAACCATCTCTGCACACGAAGGCAGCACCATCTCTTGGGCTTCAAATTCTCCCACCCTGGGAGATGCTCCCCTGAATTAACTCTCTCAAATGAGATCATGAACTGCAAACTGAAGATAACTGGGGAGAAACAGTTTACAGAATTCATGTAGCCTGATAGGCCCTTTAATTCCTGGACCACTTGTACAAAACCGAGGCAGATACAGCAGTGACGTGTCTGTGTCTCACATATTGAAGCTGCTTTTTTCCACAGCTATCTCTGTGCTCTTGTGTCTATGACACAGGTAGAAACCAAGCACTGTGTGATAATGAATATAGGAGAAAGAAGGGTGTTAGCACTGGTGCCTGTTTTCAAATCCAGCAGTTAAAGTCTAACATGAAAATAATTTTTCTTTTATCCACTAAAATTTTACAGTGGGGGGGTAACATTTGGACAATTGTGTCATCCTTGATCAGAAATGTGAGTAGAATCAGCAACTTGAATCAGCTCACGGGAGGTAAGTGCCACCCACACCACAAAATATTGGATTTGGTTTGTGTTTCTGCTCTGTTGTTCCTTGTTGATTACAAAGCTGGAGGAGGAGCGAAAAACAACCTCCAAGTCACTCTTACATAATACTTTGTTTTGAGAGGGTTCCACTAATCATGTCAATACTGAGCCTCTAGTTTTTGATAATTACATTGGAAATGCCCAGTTTGTACATAGTAATTCCAACTATAATTACCATGAAATTATATAACTACAAATTACCCTGTCATGTGGATGGACTAAATAAGCATGTACAGTACCTGCTCTGTGATAACAAATTAGAATTACATGGTTGGTTAACTAGCAGTAATATGAGATTTTTGAAGTGGCCAAGCTGGCTACTTACATGAAGAGAAAGTGTTGGATTTTCTTTCCAGTGCTTGGTTAGATTTCAGAATAACAGATTATTTATTTCCTGATATTTCTTTATGTGGAAAAAACAAAGCAATTATGGTTTGGGGCTTGTTTTTACTGGACACTTATATTGTATTAAATTGTCTGTTTGGTCACTGCCACCTGCTATTGTTCATTCTCCTGGGTGCTGGCTGCTGCTTGTGGGATGTTGCTGATTTGATTTGGAGTTTTTTAGGGATTTCTAACTTAATGTGTTAGAAGAAGATTGTTTTGCCTTTTTTTTTTTTTTAATCAAAGAGATTTTTTTTCATTGCTGGCAAAAAACCCCATTGATTGATAAAAGAGTTGTGGAGATTATATACAGGTGCAACCTTTCCCTTTCATTGGAGGAAGGGGGAAATCATGTCTGAAACCCATATACATGACAAAACAGAACATCCTTTCCAAACATCCATGCTGTAGTTCTTTCTTACACACAAAACAGAAATAATGGGGGTATTTCTGAGTTGCTTTTAACCTCTGACATGGATGGTGGGGAAGAAAGGCCCGTGCGGAGGCCGGAGATGGCAGCGCTGGCTCCTTTGAGAGCCTCGCTGGGCTCGAAGCGTGGCAGCAGCCCCTGCGAGGGGCTGCCCAATGGCACAGAAAGAAAGGCACCATGAGAAACTGTCCGCGTTTGGTTGGCCGAGCTCTGGAGCAGGAGCCGGGACTCGCAGCCCGGGGCCCCGAGGGCTCTGGAGCCGGGACTCGCAGCCCCGGGCCCCGAGGGCTCTGGAGCCGGGACTCGCAGCCCGGGGCCCCGAGGCCTCTGGAGCCGGGACTCGCAGCCCGGGGCCCCGAGGCCTCTGGAGCCGGGACTCGCAGCCCGGGGCCCTGAGGGCTCTGGAGCCGGGACTCGCAGCCCGGGGCCCTGAGGGCTCTGGAGCAGGAGCCGGGACTCGCAGCCCGGGGCCCCGAGGGCTCTGGAGCCGGGACTCGAAGCCCGGCGCCCCGAGGGCTCTGGAGCCGGGACTCGCAGCCCGGGGCCCCGAGGGCTCTGGAGCCGGGACTCGCAGCCCGGGGCCCCGAGGGCTCTGGAGCCGGGACTCGCAGCCCCGGGCCCCGAGGGCTCTGGAGCCGGGACTCGCAGCCCGGGGCCCCGAGGGCTCTGGAGCCGGTACTCGCAGCCCCGGGCCCCGAGGGCTCTGGAGCCGGGACTCGCAGCCCGGGGCCCCGAGGGCTCTGGAGCCGGGACTCGCAGCCCCGGGCCCCGAGGGCTCTGGAGCCGGGACTCGCAGCCCCGGGCCCCGAGGGCTCTGGAGCCGGGACTCGCAGCCCGGGCCGCTGCCGGCCGCAGCCGCCAGGGGGCAGCAGGGGGAGGCGGCGGGGCCGCGCTCGGAGCGGGGCTGGGCCGGGCCGGGTGCGGGGACATTGCGGGACCGCGCCGCTCTCGGGGGCACCTGCGGGAGCTCCGTCCGCCTCTCGGATACCCTTCTCTCGGCTTTATTTAACTGTTTTTAATATTAGGCTTTCCCTTGGCCTGGTTACTTTATGTTCTATCTCTCAGCGCCTGAAGTTTTTGTTGGAACTTAGAACTTCTTCCCGTGGTTACTGAAGCTTCATGGAAAGGTTCGGGCAGCTGTGCCTTTAATCTGCCGGAGCTGCTAGAGAGAAATGTGTAACTGAGAATAAAATGTTTGTCACTTTTTGCCCTAAGCCATACTATTGCAAGAGCTGAGCTTTCTCCAGCTGACTTTAAATTAATTTTCATGCCTTGATTTCTGGTTTCTTTGGTCTATTCTTAAATAAATTACATAGCCACCTACATCAGGGGGGAAATTGTTAAAGAGGTTTATAATCTCCATTCTTTGTTCTTATAAAAGTTTGGGTTTTTCTATATTTCTTGCTGAATCTTTTCCTTATCTGGTATCACCTCTGCTCAGGGATACACGTTTAGGGGAATAACTGGGCTGAAGCTTGCCTTGTTTACATGCAATTGCAACTCCCAATGCCTGGCTTCAGTTCACAGTAGTTTCTTTCTGATAGCCTCATTGGTTAGTAGCTGTGGGAGATGAGAACTAATAGTAACAGGTTTAAGCAGTGGTGGCAGCCCAGAGATTAATAGTGAGCTCTGGAGTAATCTCTAGAGCTCACTATTAAGGGAAGGGTCATCCTTGCTGTCCAAATCCAGGATTTGTAGACATTCCTTTCAGTTGCTGTATTAATTACTTATGTACTGTTCTTTTTGTTTCAAGCAGATGTGAATGGTTCCATATGCAGATATGTATCAGTGTTTGAAAAAGTAACACAGGAATTCTTAGCCTAGAAATTATTCAGGGTTATGTTTTTTTTTAGTTTGTTTGTTGTCTGTCTTCTGTTTTTCTCATAGCTGAGTCCACCATGTCTCTTTGGTCTGTCATTCAATTAAATACTGGGCAAACCTGTAGGAAGTGTTCAGAGATTCTTGCTGAGGACCTATTTCAAACAAATATCCTCTGAGGTGTGAATAAACATAAGGTGTATTTCAAATTGCACAGGGACTCTGTCTAGCATGCAGTGTTTATGAATGTGAATAATTATAATTAAATCTTTTCTGTTCTCAGATTCTTCTTTTTCTTTGTGTCATCTCTAAACAATCCATCTTTCAGAAGGTGCTGACTGGGAACTTAGCAGCAGAGCAGTTTCTCATGACTTGTTTGGTAATTGGAACATCTCAGAAAGCTTCTGTGAGAGTTTGTGGTAATTTTGGTTGCACTGAATGAGATAATTCAGCAATCAGCCAGTTTTTTTAGCTGGCTCAGTGGTCAATCTCTTAATAAGGTCAAGGTTTGAATTTGGGTAGTTTCAACTTTTAAAAAAATCATAAATATTTAGATTATTTCAAGTGTTGGAAAAACGTTTTCAGGCAATGGGTTTCTTTGCACAGGACTTGTTTAAATAACCTGAGCTGTTTGATTACCTGTTAAGAGATGTGGCAAAAAGGTGATTGACTAATGGGGAAGAGGGGGGATGTTCTCATCACTTCTTTGGGTTTTTAGTACAGAAGTGACTGTTAATTCAGATGTCTGCTGATGGACATTGATGTAAAAAGCACAAGAAGTTTTCTTCCCCAAAACCAGTCACATTCTCTTTCCAAGTGGAAGATTTCTGCAGCATATCTCACTCTGTTCACTGAATGTGTTTGTAGGACACATGCTCTTGGTCACTCAAAGATTTGCCTATTAGTGCTCCTGAAATCAAGAAAAGTCTCCTGAAAGAACTGATTTATTTGTTCAAGAGGACAAGATTTGGTACGACTGTTTCCTGAGGGAGGTGTCTGAACTCCTGTGCAGCTTCAGTGAGCTTCCAAACTGAGCTTCCCCTCCACACAGGGAATGTTCTGGGGTCTGGGGGTGTGTTATTGAACTTTGCTATTCCAAAACTTTCCCCACTCAGGTTTAATAGAAGGCTTCTTACATCATGGGACTGTGTAAATAACTGTACAAAGCATCCATGGTTTAGTAATCCCAAAGTAGGCCAAGGCCATAAAATGTATTTTCCACTGGTGCAGCACTTTCCCATTCCAGATATATTTAGTGTGGTGTGGTAGTACTTTCCATAATTTCAGTAATCCTTTTAATGCAAATAATTTTATTCTTATTTAACTCCCTCATTCTTTTGAGCCTAAATATCACCAAAATTAGACAGTTACCCAGCCCATTTGAAATTTAGTAAACTGAGGCTTAAAAATGGTAGATGACATGTGAACAGGTAGCTGAGTAAATGAGAAGAGAAATAGAAGTGATGGGAAGTAGAACACTGCAGTTGGTGGGTGTCAGGACAGACTCTGTGGAATGGGATGATTTGTTTGATACAATATTTTTGTCCCTTGACAGTTTTGTTCTCTATATTGTGCCAAACCCATGAATTATTGTACTGAGGTAGAGAACTCTAAGGCAGCAGGCAACTGACGTTGTTGTTGGCCTGGTGTCTGAGGGTTCCTGTCTGACAAAACTCTTGTGAGCAGCTTGAACAAGATCCAAGCACAGGTAACTGCCTCAGGAAGAGAAACAGTACCTGCCAATCCACACTTTGCTTCTGCATCTACTTCTCATTTCCATCATTTGTTGCTCTTTTAGACCACCAAAGATATTCTGAATTTCTTCTTCCAAGAGTTGAATTTTTCAGGTTGTGACTTGGTAATTTTGCTGTTCCACTGTGTATTGTAAGGCAGGTGCAGGAGTGCAGAGTGTCTGTAACACCAGTTATGTGCCATTGCTCCAGCTGAGAGTATCTGTGGTGTGAAGGCTGGCATGCCTTGGTTCATAGCTTTCTTAGATACAAGTCATGCTTTTCCCACCTGAGAAGCTTTGTAAGTGCTCTCCAGAGTTCTTGCTCAGTATATAACCTTGTTGCTTCAGAACTCAGTAATAATCAGGATTTATTCAAGGATTTTATTGAGGTTTTTCTCAATAAAAGAGATGAGAGTTCATATAAGACTCTTCTGTTCAATTTCTGGAAACTATTTGAATTTCTTAGTCCCATTCTCTTTACAAGTGGAGGGTTTCTGTGCAGCATATCCACCTCCATTCACTGAACATGTTTGTAGGACACATGCTCTTATATTATGGCTTCACTTTGAATTTGTCTGCATTCTTATTTGCATTTTTTCTGTGCCCCGTTCTTGCAGTGCACCTGATTGTCAGTGCTGATGCCTGCTTGCAGGCAGATGGAGCTCAGCTGGGGAAGAAGCTCCCCTTGCACTCTGAGAGCAGCTCGAATGCTGCTCCAGGAGGGCCCAGCCCACGCTGCAGCAGCGCGCAGCCTGAGCTCTGAGAAGGCGGCAGGATGGGCTCAGCTCACTGCAGCACTGAGAGGGGCTCCTGCAAGTCAGAGCACAGCCAAAGGCTCCACACTTCCCGTAGGATGAGAGGTACAGGGGCCTGAGTGAGTGTCCTGAGGTAGCTGCTGTACCTGGTGCAGTTTAGGGAGAGAAGTGCTCATCATCTGGGCAGGTCTGTAATGAAAGTGAGGTTCAGAGAGGCTGGGAGTGAGGAGCTGATGCAAACAGGACAGTTCACATTCGAAGCCTGGCTGTGCTTCACTAACTCACTGCCTAGCACAAGATGTTTCCTTTAAAATCTAGGACAGTGGCGTTTTTCTCTTGAAGTCTGTGTTAGCAAAGCCATAATTATTAATGCTTTAGAAAATTATTTATCAAATGTTCTGAGATGTATGTTAACTTAGTGATGAATCAGAAAAATATCTGAAGTTTGTGATTTATTCTGCAGACATAGAATCAGCTTATGGTCTTACACTAGGAGAATTTTCTGTTGGTTTCTTGTTTTTAAGGTAGAATAAACAAGGAATTTTCACTGTTTTGAGGAACGCTAATGACTCTTTTGCTGTTCGGATAAGTCAACCAACCAGTGGCTTTTAGGGCCGTGTGTTGCCTTGGTGCAGGGTGAGGTTTTAAAGTAAATGAAGTTATGAAGTTATGAAGTATCATCTCAAGGAATCAGGTCCTTCAGGAAAGCTCTTCACCTCTGAATCTAAAGTTAGGCCACTGATCAGTTTCCTAATGCAGCTTTTTTATTGTAAAGATAAAATGTCTGAACACTGAACTTGGAACTTGTAGGTGGCCAAGATTTACATTGCCAGCATCTTTAAGCAGTAAATACTGTGTTTTAATTTGGTTCCCCTTAGGGGGATGCCTGAAGAAAAGCACATCTTAGTATGGAGTAACATGTATGGTATGAGTGGAAGTAGAGAAGCAGATAGAGAATGTGGTTTGCTTTTAGCAGGGCCCCTTTGAGGGGGGCCTTGGCATTCAGCTTTACAATTAGAACAAATCTGTACTGTTGTAGTTGACAGTTTTGCATTCCTGTTGATTGTGTTGACTCGAGAAGGATGCCTGTAACTCATCAGCTTAGCATTCGCTAGCTCATTTAGCTGCATCTACTGGAAAATTCTCAGGAAATGTAAGGATTACAGCTGTAGAATTTAGGCTGCAAAAAATTAGTCTGTAACAGTATATATATTGTTTAGTTTTTATAGCTTTTATTTGATTTATTATTGGAAAATACAGGATAAAAATTATGATATATGTGTGGAACAGCTCATGTTAACTCTTTGAAATTTGTATTCAAGTAAGAGCTTAGGCAGTGCTGCCAAGAGTTCTTTAATGTATGTGGATGAAGGCAGTACCTTGTGCAAATTGTTCTGATTTCTGATTTATCCAGTAGGTGTTCAAGCGTATGGACTGGTGGAGCAGCCAAGATCCTGAAGAGATGTCTGCTCCCATTTTAGAGATTCTATAAAAGGGTTGCAAGTGTTAGTGCTCCTGGTAGCTCTGTTAATCTGGATGCTTGTGTTCTCTGCCAGACAGGAGGGACAGGTTTGTGTGTCCAACATGTGTCTGTCACAGCTCTCGTGACAGTGGCGCTGACCCCTGGCAGACTCCTCTGCTGACAGTCTCTTGTCAGTCTGTAGCCAGCTGAGTTTGTCTTCCCAAGACCTTCAGAAGCAAGTTTTTTTCAAGGAAAAACATTTAGTTTCATGTTTATTTAAAATGTTGAAAACCAGAAACCAAAAGGTTTAAAGTTTTGAGTTTGGTTTTTCCTATAAACAAGGTTTTGGTGCTGTATGCCATCAGTATTTGCACCAGAAGGATTTGTGTGTTTTAAGAGTGTCTTTTATATGATTCATCTGTTTCAGAATTGCTAAGTGAGCCACCTAATGACGAGTGCTGAACTTGGTGACCTGTTCAAGATCAGCCCATAGACATTCTTTTCAATAACAGAAAGAAATAGCAATAGGTTACTGTTGTTAAATCAGTTATAAGTTATTTTTATTTCTGTATTGAGCTTTCCATGGGAAAAGTTCTGCATTGCAGTTTGGACTCTCTTGAGCATTGTGAGATATTAATGATAACAGTACATTGCATGAGATGTTTAGGGACAAAACTGAACACGGGGATCATGAATTCAGGCAGTCAATCTATGGGACTCATGTGTTTGCTTGATTTGGTGAACAAGGCTGTGGTAACATCTACAAGTGTATGGTTTTGCCAGCAGCTGGAGGTTGGTACAGAACCAATGGACAATGCAAGTGTTTGTGTGGTACTTGATGTGACCCTGTGCTTTCCAGAGGCTGGGGGGCTGCACTGTGCAGCCTCTCCATGTGCACTAGCTGGTTTCAAGATGAGATTTCCCTTTCTGCATAGGAAATACTGCCAAATCCATGATAAAGAAAAAGGCTCCAATTCAGTGAACAGCCACCTCTTTTTTTTTTCCTTAATGGCCCACTTGTGGCATAGAAAAAAACTCCTTGTTTGCTTTTAGGTTACACCAACTGTTGATTAATAGTTCTGGTGGTACATAATTTGCCAACCTAAGGCTTGTTTGTTTGTTTTTTTCTGGATAGGAATTACTGTGGTGAAAAGAAAATTGAGTGCTGGAAACTGTTTGGACAGTATTAGACAAACATAAACATTGGCAAAGAAGGGGGTCTGTTCATAAGCTAAACATGGGAGTGCTTTTCTGTCTGCTATTGATTTGTGCTCAGGGCATACAATGCAGGGGAGCTGGGTAAACTCCAGTCAGAAAAGCATTTGTGAAAAGCACACAGACTGCTCCAGTCCAGGGGGGAGTGTGGCTGTGCTGGTGCTGGCACACCCTGGTCCATTTGCTGTGCAGGGAGAGCTCCTGTGCTGTTCCTAGTGCCTGCCAATGGCAGTTCTTCATTCCCCAGCAGCTCAGAGTGAGGCAGATGCTGCGTTCTCTTAGTGATGTAAGCCCAAGTGACAAGTCAAAATAAAAGACTTGTCCAAATTACTTTAACACAATAAACATGATGCCTCCTCATTGACAGCACGTTAAATACTAATTTCTCAAACTGTGGGTTTGAAAGGTTTTGACATGTGTCAAGATTCTGACTATTTAAAACCAATCTTCCACTAAAATTTCTTACAGATTGAAAGAGCAAATGTTGACTTGTATGACTAGCAAAGATGACTCTCTACTCTTTCTGCATTAAAAAAAAATAAATATTCTAGCTCTGTGTATTCCCTAGACATGATGTGGGCTATTATTTGAAAATATGTAGCTAGCTGAAATGTTGTTAATTGCCTTTCATTGATTCTAGGCAAATGTTCCTAAAGGTACTGTCCTAGTCCAACAATACCAGTGAAATGAGGAATGAATCAATGTTGTTGCTCTGGTAATTGCCAAATGCTGTATTTGCTGTGGAAAGTAGAGCTTGTACAAAAACAAAAGGGAGGAAATAGAAGCTGTGCTTCTGAAGAAGGCAGCACTATTCAGATAGCCCTTCTGAGAGCAAGAAAGGATATTTTCTAAGATCTTCTGATACTAAGGCCCTTTTACTGCTGTTGAGAAAAACATCTCTGACAGAGGATTTAGCTTCTGTTAATCCTTAAGGGACTTGTTTTGACAGACTCTTTATGGAAGATTTTCTCAGTAACTTCTGATTTGTTATAAAAGAGCAATTACTGATTTGTCCTCAAGGACCTTTTTGGTGCATGTTTGTTAATGAAGTTCATGTACATACAGGAATAGGGAGGAAAAGCCAGTTTGAATTGTTTGCTGTGAAAAAGCAGGAATATTTGGGTTTTCCATTTCACTGTCTAATGCACAGGGTGCTTAGAATCTGAATTTCATTGTGTGTGTTAGGTGGCCTGCTCAGCAGTTTGTGGAAGTGCATCTTGCTTTCTTGGCAGTGGACTATGAATTTTTGTTACCCTTTCTAAGCATGAAGGCTTTTCCTTGTGTTCAGAGTCATGCCCAGCATTAGATTTCAATCCATATTCTCATATTTTGCACAGGTGACCAGGAAGTCCTGGTTTTGTGGTGGTTGTGATAGTCAAGGGGAATAAACCAGATTTCTGTGTAATGCCTCTGTGTTGTTTGCTCCTTTTTTGTGTAGAACTCAAATATCCAAGCACACGTCCCTTTTCACAGCACAAGTCAGTACTGAGAGTGCACACAGAACAGGTCAGCTGTGTCAGCTTTCCCAGTTTTTATCTGTGGCTCTGCACACGTGCTCATCGTGCACACTGTGCAGGATAACAGGCCTGCATTACAATATTGTCTGAGGCTAATAAAGAGGTGTCCTGCTGTTTAGCTAAAAAGCTCTTGGATCACATTCCCATGATTTCCCCCCGTTCTCCTGCCAAGCTGTCTCATCCCTGCTCTAGAGGCTCTGTATGGTTGATGCTGTATTTGATTCATCTGCTGGCTGTGCTTGAGAAAACAACTGACTGTTAACCAGGGCTAATATTAATGCAGTTGGGATTTTGTCCTCTTCTAATCTGAACAAACCCAAATATTACAGGGCATACTGGTGTGATGTGAAAATTATGTTTCAAAGGCAAGTCTGGCCTCTGAACCTCTGCAATTTATTTCAACTATTGGCTTCTAAATGTTTTCCTAATTGTAGTGAATGTACTTGGTGTAAATCAACAGTTTGTGCTTGCTGCAGAGACTGTGCAAACCATTTCAGGGAACAATCACATTATCTTCTATCAAGCATAATAATGTAACATTTGTATCTTGGGAGCTGTGTAAATTTTGCCAGAGACATGCTGAAGAAGTGCACATCTCTCTGTAAAGTCTGCAAAAATTTAAGAAAAAAATTCTCAGTTCAGGGATAATTCAAGTGAATGTCATTAAATATCCCAAATCTCATTCACAACTTGTTTTTGTCAGTGACCCAACAGATGAACACTGTGGCAGATACTATCCTGTTTCAATTTCAAGTCTGGACAGTAAATAGCTGTTTCTTTTGGCAAAGAACATGGTTTAATTTAGAAAAAAAGAGTTGTTATTTATTTATGATAAAGGATAATTTCTGTGATAAAAATTTCATGTCAGACCTATCTGACACCAAAGAGGCAAATAAGGAACTACTCTGTTTTTCTTACCATTATTTCTATTCTGCCCTGACTTCCTGCTTTTCAAGAAATAGTTTTTGTTAGAGTAAAAAACCTTACAATAGACAGCTTGCAGAGCTAATTCTGATAAAGTTGTCTAGAAATCTCTTGAGGGAATGAGCTTCTGGTAAAATACCAGGTATTTCTCACTTCTGGCAGTTCTGGAAATGTTCTGAATAAAGCTGTTCCTGAACTATTATGGAAATTACCATGGTGGAGCTGCAACACAGATATGCAAATACCTACATCTAAGTAGAAAAGAAACTGTGAAGAAAAACTGGCATTTTAAAAGCTTCAGGGAGGGTTCTCAGCTTCTTCTGAGGAGGTTGGTAATGTCAGGGGAAGGGGGAGAAGTAGCCTCTCCTTTTCTTCCCAGAGGTATTCGCTTCTAAAATGAAGAAAGCTGCCCTCGGACAGGTCTGCTCAAGGGCCCACAGCAGGTTTGGTGGAGGGGAGGGAGCATGGTGTGTGCACATTGCACCTCACACAGAGACTGACTCTGTTAGCACTGCTTTCCACTGCTGGCATTTCAAAAAAGGAGCTGCTAAATGGAGAGCATGGGAGGAAATGTGTGCCCTGCCCCTCCTAGGTGAAATCTGGCATTTTGAGAATAAAGCAGGGCCCTCGTGACACCAGGTACAGCCCACATTGATATGGGAATAAAGTAGAGACTCCAATTTAGCCATGGTAACTTCCAGTGATGCTAATTAATCTTGACCCATTTGTTTTAATTTGACCCAGAAGTCACACAGCTCTCTAATATCCTAATGAAGGAAGAGATAAGAGGATGAGGCCTGCATTTGTAGCTGCATTGGTAAAATGTGACATCATATTTTTAAATTAGGAGGAAATGGTGGAAGTTTATGAGGGAGAACTCTGATGTGTATTATGGCCTCTGCAAGCACAGCTGTTAGAAAAGCCAGTGAGCTGGTTACAGCATCAGGGTTGGAGCACATCAGGTCCTTGTGGAAGCAGAGAGAGCAGGAAATGCTCTTAGTGCCTGATGACCAGGGGCATTGGCTCTGCTACTTACAGAGTCCTTCAGGAGAAACAATGGGCTGTGTTTGTGCTCCATGGTGCTCCAAATTCTGGGAGTCTCAGTGGTGTCTGTGTCTGACTGGGGGATTGCATCCTTCAAATGCCTTTGCTGCACTCCCACAGGCTGTGAAGATGTGCAGCACAGACCTGTGCTGGTTTGAGTTTGTCCTGGGAGCTTTATTGATTTTACAATAATCCACAGGTGGGCCTGCATTCCCTGGTTGTCCTTCTGAGAGTCAGGTGGTGCTCAGGAGCTGGGGGAGCCATGTGCAGCCTTTCCTTACCTTCTCCTGGCCATGAGAGTCACTCCTCAGGGTTTCCAGCTCTCTGCTCCCTCCATCCTCTCCCAAGGCTGGGTTTCTCTAATGCCTGGTTATGGTCAGCCTTCTGATCCTGGACTGCATTAAGAAAAAATAAAAAGGAGCTTTTGATCCATGTTTTTTGAACTTTAACAATGCTAATTTTCCTTCAATCACAAAGCTTTTTTTCTGTGTCCTTTCTCAGTGCATTTACTTTTCATGTTTGAGGTGTTCATCAGTCTGTTACCAAGTGCAGGTGATGAGGGGCTTGCTCCTTCTTACACTTGTTATTCATGAAGGTGTGTCCTGGGAGAGCTGGGGGCAGGGTTAGGTTTGAACTTGCAGGTCTCCTGCACTGCAAATAAATGGGTTGTCACCAAGTCACAGGTGCTCACAGCATGGTGAAAAAGAATGCAAGTCTTGAGCATTCTGATGGCATTTCTAGTACCATCATTGATTCAAAGAGATTTTTACTCAGTTACCTCATGAATATGAGGACAGAACCACTCTAGGATGGTTCTGTTAAAAAATCATCTTTTTGCATTCATTTCAGAATAAATATTTGAATGTCTCTATGTTTTGAGAGGGCCTCAAATGTCCTATGATCAGATGTAAAATGCCTATTTGTCTTGTGAATTAAAACCAAGGAGAAACTGATTTGTCCCATTACTTTATGCCATGCATAGCTTTGGTTTGAAATAACAAAATCTATCCTTAATCTCTAAGAGAATTCATTTTGTAAATGTAAGGTTACATGGGATCAAGGCAAAAGCACTGGAAACAAACTGTAATGTTGCATTTGTTGATTGTTCCTCACTTTGTGAACAATTCATTTAGAATCCATTGAGTCAGTCCATAAATTATTATTAACAGAGACCATAGAAAGGCTGGTAACATTGGACAGAGGCTGTAGTGGGAATTAAAGGGAAAGTCTTCAATGACAGAAAACGCTGTAGCTTTGTATCTCACACATTTTAAATTTTTTTACCGTGTTCTGCCTAAGAATTGTATCTAGGTGAAAAAGAGGTGGAGCACCTGAACAATGTCTTTGTGAGGTGCAGTTGATAAATGGCATTGTGCACAGTTTGGATGGCTGTGCTCTCTTACAGAAGGTAGTGTTGGAGAGGTATTTAATATATCATGTAGATCAAACCTTCAAGTGCTGTGGACTTTGTATTGTGAAGTGAATAATAGCTACAGCTTGCTGGGGCAGCAGTTCAATGCAGGTCATGTATTTAGAGCACATTGCACTTGAGAGCTGAGCTCAAAAGCTTAGCAGCAGACTTCCAGAAATCTGCTTGAGTGGCCTTGAACAATATTGAATTAAAACTCACAGCCCTTAGTTTCAAAAAAACTTTTTTCCCCTACAAGGGCTCTATGCTTCTAAAAACAGAATGGAGCCAACATCGCCAAGATATTCCTTGAACTGTCAGGCATCCCAAATTGTTCCATTCCTACAAGTTATTGCTCCTGGGAGGGTCATTAGAGGGATAGCCAGGATGCTGACAGCTAAACATTGTATCTGATGCTTTCTGGAGAAGTCCTTCAAAACTACAACTAGGCAGGAATAGTTACTGTTACAGATAAATGGATATAAACTCTGCCCATGAGCCTTAGAGCTCTGGAACTGCCTGTGGTTCTTTATCCATTTGTTTTATCTCTGAAGTATCAGTTTGTGGCACTGTCCAAGTCATTCTGGTTTTGTTCTGCCTAATATAACTTGAATTGCAGGAAACAACTGCTTCTACAGAGCTAATTTGACAGAAACTGTCTAGACTTATATTTTTTTTATTATAGTTTGGAGATTAAAATGAGTAACTACATGCTTATTTCCCTTGTCTACTCACATAATTACCTTGGTCTAATTTTGAAGGTGTCCAAGTGTATGGGAGAAAAGAAAATTTCAGAGTGCATATCTGAGGACAGTGCTACTGTTTTGATTTTAAAGACTAAAATTCAGAGCATTTTTGGATCTCTGTGACTGCACTTTGTTTTTTTGATGTACAATTATTTGGAAGAATGCAGTTTGCATAGGAAAGCTACTGAATTAAGAGAGAAGTTAACAGAAATGTTGTGTTCTTGTACAATGGCCTGGTCACAGAGCTGTGCTTTCCTTTTTGTGACTGTAGCCCTGAATATTGGAAGCAGAACCCAAAAAACCCCTAATAATATTCAAGTTTGCTCTATCAGTATTGCATGATTCATGTACTTTAAGGATAACAAATCCATTACCTTGATAACTGGTTTGTTGTTCTCAGAGTGTTTTAGTAGACTTTATAATTCCTGAGGGCTGAAGGCTCTATCTGAATAGATTTTATGAGAAAATATGGTTTCATTGTAGCTCAGAATAAAGACTTGTTTCTCCCTGCATAAATAGAAACTAATTTTCTGAAGTATAAAATTAATTCAATTACTTTAAAAAGTTATGAACCAAAAGGGGAATAAGTTCATGTTTGCTGAGCATTTGAAATGTATTTTGAAAATGAGTCTGAAAAGTGTTCTTGGGAAATCATCCAAAATAACAAGTTTGGACAAATAAATGACAATGTATTGCAAATAGGATATAACTTGATTATTGTTGCACAAGAACATAATTTGCAGCATGGACAAAATCTGATGTCCTTTTTCTGTAAATGATGTACAAATCTGTGGATAATGGGGCAGGGCCTTGTGCTGTATTTGGGGAGGTGTCAGGTGGTGCTCCAGGCTCTCTGGAATGCTCTGGGCCTGGGTAGAGAGGGCTGTGTTTGCATATCTGTGACTGTTCCATCCCAGGAACACAGTGTGGCCACATTGCAGCTGAAGCTATTAAAAGTAGTTATGCTTCACAGTACATTTTAATTCATTTATATATATTAGAGAGATGCTAACATTGGGCACTATGAGGTGGAGCCTTCAGGAGCTGAAATTTGGACTTTTCAGCCATTCTTTTTCTGTTTTAATTACTTTTTTTTTTTTTTTCAGTTTAAAGCATGCTATGAGCACTGCTGTTCTCAATGCATTCTTTCCAAACCTGCATGTTTCTGCAGGGGGCTGCACAGCTCATGTTAGGAGTATTTAAATAGCAGCAATGCCACTGGGAATGCTTTGCTTGAATAGTCCAGGTGATAATAACAAGGCTTGAGAGGGAGAAGGATTGTGCATGAGGCCTGTATAGTAGACAATTTCCTTGTGTAGCTATGGTGCAATAAATTGAACAGCCCAAAAGCAGGAAATTCTGTGGAACTTCTTCTATTTCTTTGTCTTGTCACTAACAGTTGATTATAATTACTGTTGTTAGTGAGCTGCCTGCTGAGAATCAAACCAAATGAGAGTTTGCTACCATTCTAATCTGTAGAGCAAAGTTCTGATGCTGCCTTTGGTTGTGTCTAGACAGACTGCCTCAATCCTTCTCAGCCCCCAGTCTCCAGCCTGAGCTAAACTGCAGAGTGCTGTCTGGGTGCTTTTGAAATGTGCTATTCCAAAAGGCTGAATTGCATTAAATAGTAATAAAACTTGGCCTACTTAAATTAAAGGCATAGCTCCTTTTTTCTTTAAGCAAACACCTGCTTTCAGGAGGATGTCTGATGAATATAAAACTGTTACAAAGCTTGAATATATCTTTAGCCTCTCTGTTATTTTTGTCCTCTTACCTGCTCTGGCTGAGGGAATGCCAGCTGTTTTTCTTGTTGACTCAATAGTCAGCAAGTCCAGCAGAGCTGCAGAACATAAGTGTGCTGTATGGATGGTAAAAAGCATAAATATCCATCTTAAACCAGCTGATTTTGTTAGAACAGGAGCCATTGGTAGGGAACATTGGATCCTGCTCATTAATTCAAATCTAGCTGGGGAGGGTTGCTGTGTTTGGAAGACTGGTGCCAGCAGCACGAGCAGCACAGGGCTGCAGGTTTGGCTCCTGAGGATGGCAGTGGAAAGGAGGTGCCCCAGGATCTCTCATTACCCTGGAGCAGAGGCTGCTGCTGGCCTTGCCTGGCTTTTCCCTGCAAGCACAAGCAGGAGATGAGCCAGCAGAAGTCTTGCTCAGTTGTAATGTGAAGTGATTAAATATTCCCTGCTGGTTGTTAGTTTCCTGCCTAAGTAAGTGTGCTGGGCTCATTTCTTATTTCTTCTCAACTAGCCGTGCATCCATTTCCACCTTCCTGAAACCTTTTACAGGTCCAGGGACAAATAAATCACTTCTAGTGTATTCCCAGGGTAGTCTCAACTAAAAAAAGGATATCAGCATGAAGGACAATTGCAGTGTTGAGCTGTCATCCAGTCCCCACAGGTACCATGAAAAATTACAGCCAATAAAATAACATTTTTCAAAATGTGACACTACCCTTAAATTTTTTTCTTCTGAATAAATGGGTTGTAGAGAGAATTTCTGTCCACTTGAGTACAAACTATTCTTCAAGTGCTCAATAATAGATTATAGATGAGTTGTATTATTAATTTCTAATGGAGTAAATGTTTTGCTTCAACATTCATTTTCAGGAGCTCAGTAATTTTTTTATGCTTCGTTATCATTTTAAAGATACTTCTTATAATAAAAAAAAAAGAAAAAATTCAGGGTTGAGCCAAAGCTGTCCAAAGCAATGAAATCTTGTGTTAAAATAGAAATTGAGGTCATAATTCAGCTTGTTATGCTTTAGTAAATGGTCAATGTGTGCAAATTTCCCTTTGTTTTGAGTGTTTCTTAGAGTACCATAGCAGTTTAAAAATCTTACTGTGATTTTGAGTGCCAGCCTAATGAGTAAGAGGTAGGTTTGTCTTTATTCCAATTTTCTAGATCTTGAGCATGATATTAACATAGATTTAGTATGAGTTTTCTGTGATGCTGCTTAAAACTGGTTAAAAAGAAATGCAAGTAAAATGTATATCTGCAGTTCCAGAATTTGAACATGACTGTTATTTATACACTATTTATGCATGTGTATCCCCTGACAATTGGTACCAAGAGCATCATTAAATTTAAGGGATTTGTATTCCCACATGGAGAGGTGAAAAGATAATTCTGTGAGGATCTGCTGTATAAATATTTCGACAGCAACTGGGTGAGAATGTTCTGTCCTACTCTATATTGTGTTTTTCTTAAATAGACTCCAATGGGCAGACTGTTGGTCATTTATATCTTTGTATTTTGGACATAGTTGCATTTTTGTGCATAAATCAGGTGCTAAAGACTTTCCTGAAAAGCTTTTTGAAAAGATACTGATGACTCCTGTGAGAGTGGTGCAGCCCTTCACGTGGAGCATATTCCACCATTGTTTATCATTATTAGCAGAGCCTGTGACTGTAGCTCTGAATACATTACTGTCCCAGACTCACTGCTACACAAATGCCTAACTCTTAATATTGGAAATACAAAAATCAACACAGAGAAAAAGATTCTGAATTCTTACTGTGGAGCTTAAGGTCTTCATGTAATGGAGTAGCTTGTTCTAGGTCCAATATAAGATGTCCAAGTTAAGTAGAAACACATTGGTGCCACGGATTTGCTACAAGCTCAAACCCAAACTGCTGTACCTCAGATAGGACAGGTACAGCTGCTGAGCACATGCTGGTGGTTACCTCCCAAACTGAGAGTAAAGGGAGAGCAGAGCTGGAAGGATGTGGTGTGGTGTGGAGCAGAGCACTGCAATGGATTGGAGTGTTCAGCAAAGTGGGAATGTACCTTGGAATGGTTAATGTCTCCCAACCAAGCAGTTCAAGCTTTGTATACAGACAAAAAGCAGTTACAGCATTTTAGATGCATATTTACATATAAACAGCTTTTCTCAGTTGTTTTAAGGAACCTAGAAATATTTTCTCTTTCCCCCACTCCCATCTTTCATCTGCAGGCTTCCTGAGGTTTTTTTGCACTCAGAGCAGAAAATACAATGGTTGGTTTTTTTTGTTGTATAGCCATTTTTATTGTATCAGCCTTATAAATGTGTTATACTGCTGCAATTAAGGAAATGTGATGTGTCACTAAACAACAGTTTGGGGTTTATCTGTGTGTGGTAATGCAAGATACCCATTTATAGAAGTGAGCAATACAAGAGGCTCTGATGATGATGGACTGAAGTTCTGGTTTAAGGTAGAGATGAACACAGTTCTGTGTTGGCTTCAGCTTCCTCTTGTCTCTTCACAAGTAAAATAGGATATACTTGAAGCTGTTGAGGCCTCTTGTGTTCTGTTCCTTATGAGTTTGGCTCCATGCTGTCAAGAGACAGCAACACATGTGTACACCTGTGCATGTGCCAGAGAAGTCAAGGGAGTAAATGTGATTTGCAACTTCTTTGGATTAAAGGCAGTCTGAGAATTTGTGTTGCCAGAGCCAGGTGTTTATTTAGTGCAGGCTTTATTAAGTTCTTTGTAAATGGTTACAAATAATGGCTGTGAAAACAATTTGGTGCAAAATGCAGTGAGTGTTTGTGGGTTCCTTGTGTCAAGGCTCCAGTAAAGAACCAGGGATATTCCCTGGCACTCATTTTGTTAAATGCACCTGATTTCATTTGCACATTGCTTCCATGTGTGCAGGATTTAGAAGGAATGCTGGTCTTCTGTTCACACCTGTGGTGGATTAAGGTTGCAGCATGGGCTGACCATCCTCTCAGCATTTTAGTCACGAAATCAGCTACAGACACCAGCTGACCAGAAGTTATGTGGCCTTCAACTAATTCTTCATAGGTATATGCCTAAGTTGGAAGAAAAATATTTGCTTTATTCTTTTGTGTGAAAAATCTCTTAAACGCATTTGCAAGAGGTTGTGAAGCACACTCAGGGACACTTTCTGCAGGTAAGCTGATATGCAGGGATGGTCCACAGCTCCCACTCCAAGTGTAAATCTGTTAAGTTCTGTCAACAAGTTTATTGGTGGAGAGATCTTCATTCCACTCGATGGGTGAAAGGTGGGACAGAAAATGAAAGTCAGTTGAGGATCCTGCAGATAAAGACATCAGAATGAAAGGAAAAGCATGCTGTGCATTTCTTGTAACACTATAAACAATCTGAATGTGATGTTATCACCACTTGTTTCAGGCAGTGTTATTTTGTGTGTGATTAAAATATTTTGGAGGACTCTCATTAAGGAATAAGAGGCTTGCTGAGTTTACAAGGCAAGGGTATGAGACGGATAAACTGTGAGGGAATCCAGGTTTTTGTTGGATAGACTAGATTATTTTGGAAGCTTTGGAAATTCTTTCATGAAAATTGTTCCTGCTGATTGTGTGTGTGGAAATGTGTTGGGACATGTGGTTGAAGGCTCTTTGTAATGGTTTCAAGTTATGCAGCCAGTCTCCAGAAAAGCAAAGAATGCCAGCTAAAATTAGCAGAATGCCAGCTAAACTCTAAAACTTGATTTCAGTTGTAGCATCCAGGCTGGGGGGTTTTTTTATTTGGCCATGAAAAAGCTCAACACTCTTTTAATGAAGGGCCTTCTCCCTAGAGAGTTTGGTGGTTACTGTATTGGAAATAGGGAGCGAGGGAAAGCAAAAGAGGCACCACAAGGACTGGTGCCTGTCCTTGTGCCTGTACCTGAGCACAAGTCACTCACTCCAGTGAGAAGCACAATCCATTTCTGCAAGCTGGCAAACAAGGCAGCCTGACTTGGAGTGTATTGGTTCATTGGGCTGCTCTCCTGAGCATGGTTCAGACAGTCTAAAGATATGAGGCATCACAGTGACTTATTTTTTAATTGCCTCTGATTGTTTATAAAATTAAACCAAATAGTTAAATACTTAGGTAATGAAGACACACACTTGTTCCTTGGTTAAATCAAAAATATTCTACTAAATTGCTTCATATAAGTAGATTGATACATTTACCTTGAGTATGAAAATGCTTTTTTCTTGATAGTTGATGTTTTTCCCAGCCACACTTTCTATCACATATCTTGGGAAATGAGCAGAACATACTGCCTGTGCACATGATGCATTGGGCAACCTGTTCCTGTTTACCAGTAAAGTAACTTAATGGGAAGTCAGTGAAAGTCTCGTTAAAATAATGCTGAGTGACCTTTGAGAATTGGCACATTTTACTTGATATGCTTATCTTGGTAAGATATTCATAGATGGCACAGATTCATCTAAAATGTATTGCTATGCATATATTCAAGTGCTCCCATTATTGGAGTTGAATATTTTGAATAGCTGAAAAATTTTCTAAAAATCCAGGGGTTTAATTCACATTTTCTATTGGGTGGGGAAAAAGGATGAACATATAACATGGTTGTCGAATTTTCTGGTAATAGTCTGCAGGTAAGGTAAGTGTTCTGAATTTTCATTTGTAGCTGTTCTGTGATACAAATATATATATATATATATGTCTTAAATACAGTTACTGTTCTTGTGCAATAACCATTGGCTTTAGGGAACTGCTGTTTATCTTCTTAGAAAACATGAAAGGAGAAAGAGGAGTTCATAAAACATTTTTGTTTTCTTTTGATACATCTTGCTCCAGGGAGTAGAGAGGAATGTGGAAAACAGGTGTCTCACAGATTTCAGCAGACATTCTCATTATATTCTCTTGGCTCAACAGATCAGTTCCAGATACCCATAAAGCTTAAATCTGTGATCTAACTTAGAAAGGCCATTGCACTGAATATTCTATGCAGATTGAGTAGGACCATAACAGTATGAGAAGGTGTTTAGAAATACTGGGGTTTTTCTTGTCTTGGAAGGGTTAACTATTTCAGTCTTGAGTAGTTCCTTATTTATAGCCTTCTGCAGGTTTTTCATGCATGATATACTGGGAATGGGAGTAGTGGAGGAGGCAGTGGACTCCTTTGAAAGAAATAGAGGACTTCTCTGAGAATTTCCTTCTATATTGACCTTAGAGTTCCTTCCATCTTTTTATTATACCAAAGAGTAAACTGACTGTGTGCAAAGCATTCGGTCCATGTACACCACAGGGAGAAGGAAAGGACTGGAGCTAAATCAGTAGCAGAAATGTCAGTTCACTGACAGCCCATCAGTAAAATGTGTGGGGTCAGTTCTGGTTTGGGTTGAAAAAATTGTTTTAATTCCTCAGATAGGAGACCCAGATTTGTATCTGCAGCCCAAGCTGTGCAATGTATAGTACAATTGTTCTTGTGTTTATTGTGTTTTCAGTGCAAGTATGGAATGCACAGGGATCTCCCAAGAATGTTGGTGCAGCTCAGGTGCAGTCCTGGCCAAGCACTTGGTAAAACTGAGCCATGTGCACAACCCCTGTGGATTCCCAAGTGCCAGGGCATGGAGCCTCGTTCCAGCAGTTCTCTTCCAATAAAATTATGGCCCTGGAGGGCTGCACTTTGGAGCACTGGGAGCTGCCTATTGCCAGTCTCTGCAACAGAGGGGGAGGAGGGATCTGTGCTACACTTCCAGTCTGTCCTGATGAAGCACTTGTTCCCCATGGCCTTGGCCATGCCTGTTACTGAGGGGGCACAAACACAAATTTAAAGGCTGTAAGGAACTGTCACACATCCCAAGTTCTACCATTTCAGGTTGCTGTGTAAAACACCAGTGTCCACCAACAGGTTATTGAATAATGGGCTACCACATGCAATGGAAAAAGCAACAAATCAGTGCTGGGCAAATCCCATACATCTTCAGGATTTGATTTTGTCCAAAACCATAACATTTTTAGTTTGTTTAGTCAGAAGAATTTATTGAGCTGCACTTTTGGTTAGTCTGATGTTTCATTTCAAAAGTAAAGCTCCCCACATCACTAATTCTGGGCTATGCATTTAATGTTGAAACATTTATTTAATAATATTGTTATATGTTCCATGAATTGCTTTTGAGAGAAAGTGTTTGTGGGTGTGAGAAGTATGTGGGTGCTTCTGTGTGTGGTCAAGATTGCTACTGAGATTACTTACATCAATTGCATATGGATGTCGGGCATGCAAAGCTAAAATGTGGGGGTGTGTGACAGTTACAAATCTGTCTGCTTTCAGAGGCTGATAGCTGCATTCAGCAAAACCCACTGCTTTCTGGTCCTCTGGGCAGTATGGAAATTGCATCTGACTGAGCTTAGTTTTTCCTTGGTTTATTTCTTTATTTAGGACTTAGATTGACTCCAAAATTTTAACATACCCTAAGATAGCCACGGCTTTGTTCATGCTGTACCTAAAGGTTTGCATGATTCTGTAAATCAACTCAAAGCTGACCCAAAACCTTGACACAACCAGTTCAGGTTGTGGTGAATATCTGGGACTTCACCTTTATCATGATGTCTACAACCAATGAAAGTAGCATGGTTACAGATGTCAGAGTTTCACTAAATTCCAGGTGTGAGTTCACCTAAATTGATGGCTACTCTCTGCTTGCAACACGGCCTTGTCCTGTCCATCGTGTGCTTGATTCTTGTTAGACCTCATTGAAGGGGGAGCTTTGAATCTTGCCATAGTTAAAGAACCAGAGTCCAACAGTTCACATTAAAAAATATATTTTATCTCCTGAATCTGAAATACAGCAGAGACATCAACAAATCTCAGCACATTGCCACCAGAATGCCAGCTCAACACTCACAGTCAAGGAAATGAATGCTTAATGGCCTTAAATATTTTACCCAATTCCCTTTTTTCCCCTACTAGTTACTTTAAAAATTGTTATAATTTTATTTTATTCATTATTACTGTGCACCTGGTGTAAATTTTACAGGAATACTGTTGTGGCTGGCTGTAACTCATCCAATTAGAATTGTAGCCTTTTGTAGAGTGTGGAAATGTCTCATATTTTGCTTTATAGTAACTAAAGAAACCCAAGTGAAAAGGCTGAAGTTGTGCCATAGTTAAGATTATTTTATTTTTGTTGAATCTACTTTTGGTGCAAGACCTGCAGTGTGTTCTGAGTGAGGCTGAGAGAACCTTTGGAGCTGAAACTGGTGGCCAGGGTTGTGGTATAATGACCTTTTGGTCTAAAGCAGGACAGAGATGTTGGTTCTGGGTGTTTTAATTTGGGGGCTTTGTTCTTTGCAATGTTCGTTGTTTTGGGGTTAGAGATTTTTTAAATGGTGACGGTAATTTCGGGGATCACTTTCACTCCCCCCTTCAGTCCCTGTGTTAGTAATGTGATAATGTCAGCAAGCATTGATATTCTAAGTGAGCTCGTTGCCAAGATGGTTGTAGAGATTTGTATCTGTCCTTGTTACAGATGAATGGAAATAAATAGTTGGTTTAATCATCAGCAGTGCTTTAACGAATGAGCCCCTTTGTCGTGCAGATCTTACATGTGTCTCAGATGTAAGCTCTAATGATTTGCTTATTAGATATGTTGTCTATTCAGATTATCATTTGCTTTTGCCCTTTTGAGGTTTTTAGTCTTCTCTACTGTTTTTTGGCTTTCGTTGTACTTAGAATTTTTAAACCCACAGCTTCTTATCTGGTGCTTATCAACCCTTGTTACTCTGCTGCAGCTCCCTGCTCTGCCCTCCCCCTGTCCCAGGCGAGGGGGGATGGAAATACCATTTTTGTTCTGGTGATTAGTTTCAGGCTTATGGATAAATATTTGTAGTGGAAAAAATGAGTAAGAGTCGCTGATGATGCAGCTTCTGTCAGTTCCCTGAATACAGTAAGGAACAGAAGCAAAAACACTCACGGTGGTAAAACTGCCTCTGTGCTTCAGTTTCTGATGGTATAGTACTGTGGAGAAATAAAAAGGGGAAAAAAATCACACCTCTAACCAGCAATGCTCTATGGGCAAAAGCTACTCCAGTTAGGCTGGACTCATTCGGGAATAGGTGCAGTAGAAATCTTGCAGAATTAGTCATTCTTCAGCTCTCTCAACCTAAACTGAATAACATGAAAGTGGCAGAGTATTTCCCCTTACTCATGGTGTAAATCTCGGTGGAACAGCTTATGAGAATTTTACATCATATATGCAGAGCACTTTGGTCAAATCAAAACATAAATCTTTTTCCTCATTTCTGGACTAATCCATGCCATGGGATAGCTATGAATTCTTCAGCTCTCAAGCAAACCTCTTTCAGCTGAGAGCTCTCTGTAAGGACATCGGAGGGCTGCACATGGACTGTGTTACCCCTGCCTATTTGCTTGTCCTGGGATGTGCTTTGCACATCCAGTATTGCCCTTCCAGTATTGCTTTGCTGCTGAGCAGCTCAGGGTAGGTGTGAGTGACAGTTTTTATAATAGAGACCCATAATATTTAAATCTATGGGAATTTTAGCTTGTAGTTGTGAGAAGAAAATTATTGGAAAGGATGAATATTTCAAAACTGTTGTAATGGATTAATATTTTCACCCCTTTATCTGTTCTGTTGTCATTGCAAAATGATTCATAAGAGACAGGAACTCAGATACTGACAAGGAACAGATCCCATCTGGATTTTCTAAGTGCTTTGCAGTCAGGGGGTGGCACAGGCATAATCCTGGATATATTTTCAACAGTACATGAGTGGATCACATTAAAGTTCTTGCTTCCAAAATGTCGTCTTTTACTTGAAGCTGAGAATTGGGGCATTTAAAGCCACTTCAGACTGAAGGCAAATACTGATCTAAAATGATACTTCTGACATTGCCAAATGGTTGTTTAACTACTTAATGAAAAATTTCCACTGTTTTGTTTTGGATGATTATCACTGCCCATACATGATTATAGTAAAAAGGATCTTGTGCTGTTTTCTGAGCCTGCCTGATTCCTGCAATACTTAGTAATTGGAGGGAAAGAAAAACCAAACAAAACTCAAAAGAAACAAACTCCCGCCCTATCTAGTCAGCTTTTCAGTCACAAACAGTTCAATACAATTTTACTTTCATGGTGTGTGCAGGATATATCCTGGATGAGCGACAGTCATGCTCTCTCTGAAGTTGTCAATCTATAGCTATGTGGTAATTTTATCTACAGCAGAAGCAAAGTTTAAGCAACCTTATTTTAGCATGTCAAATGAATAAAATGGTCGTGTGGCTAAGTTTAAAATCAGTTTTATAAGATGCAGATGCAGCTCATTAGTTGTACCAGCATTGCAGAGTCCTGCAATCAGCTGTGCAGCCCTGCAGAACAACATTAAACTCTTAAGTGTTATTTTATTTATGTCAGAAGACACTTTTGGGGTGCAGGCATTTTCCCCCATTACTTAGATGTCAATATCATTGTGCTAGCAATTTGGTACAAACAGCTAAGTTTTCACAAAGACATGTCTCAAAAAGCTGTTTATCTGACCATGTTGTTATCAGTTACATTGTGACATTTGGTTTTTGATTTTAGAGTCTCATAGTGAACAACATATATAGGAGCTTTGCCTTTTTTTTTCTGTATTCATATTATTTTTCTGTAATTGAATGCAGCACCTGCTAAATCTGTTTACCACACTCAGGAATTTCTTCAAAGGCAAAAAAATAATAGTAAAAATTAAAACAGGAATAAAAATTTTAACGTTAATATTCCTCACAATTAGCTTCTGTGACAAATGTTTGAAACTCAATTTGAAGTATTGCTTTGCTTGGGGTTTTTTCAAAGGGATTCCTGTCCTGCTAATCTGACAGGCAGGGTTGGAGGTACCTTGTGCCTGTTTCTGTGCATTTTGGCATTTCAGCGGAAGCACAGGGAAGTGTAAACCCAAACCCCTCCTCAAAGTACTGTTCAGATAGGGGAGATGATGCTGGTACTCGAATCACTGCTTGCTTAGCTTATAATGTACATTAAATGGTGGCAGCACGCAGCAGCTCAGAGGTTCCAAAGGCTGGTGTTGGGGGCAGGAGCGCTGCTGCTTTGGCAGGGCCCAGGTAATCCCTGCAGCTCAGCGCTGCCGTGCTTGGACACGCAGGCCGAGAAGCTCCGTGCACTGCCCTCAGAGCCGCCCTGCTCTGCCCGTCCCTGCCCTCAGAGCGGCCCTGCTCTGCCCGTCCCTGCCCTCAGAGCAGCTCTGCCCGTCCCTGCCCTCAGAGCGGCCCTGCTCTGCCCGTCCCTGCCCTCAGAGCGGCCCTGCTCTGCCCGTCCCTGCCCTCAGAGCCGCCCTGCTCTGCCCGTCCCTGCCCTCAGAGCCGCTCTGCTCTGCCCGTCCCTGCCCTCAGAGCGGCCCTGCTCTGCCCGTCCTTGCCCTCAGAGCTGCCCTGCTCTGCCCGGCCCTGCGCTCAGAGCCGTCCTGCTCTGCTCTGCCCGTCCTTGCCCTCAGAGCCGCTCTGCTCTGCCCGTCCCTGCCCTCAGAGCCGCTCTGCTCTGCCCGTCCCTGCCCTCAGAGCGGCCCTGCTCTGCCCGTCCCTGCCCTCAGAGCCGCCCTGCTCTGCCCGTCCCTGCCCTCAGAGCAGCTCTGCCCGTCCCTGCCCTCAGAGCGGCCCTGCTCTGCCCGTCCCTGCCCTCAGAGCCGCCCTGCTCTGCCCGTCGCTGCCCTCAGAGCGGCCCTGCTCTGCCCGTCCCTGCCCTCAGAGCCGCCCTGCTCTGCCCGTCGCTGCCCTCAGAGCCGCCCTGCTCTGCCCGGCCCTGCGCTCAGAGCCGTCCTGCTCTGCTCTGCCCGTCCCTGCGCTCAGAGCCGTCCTGCTCTGCTCTGCCCGTCCCTGCCCTCAGAGCCGTCCCTGCCCTGCTCTGCCCGGCCCTGCGCTCAGAGCCGTCCTGCTCTGCCCGGCCCTGCGCTCAGAGCCGTCCCTGCCCTGCTCTGCCTGGCCCTGCCCTCAGAGCAGCCCTGCTCTGCCCGTCCTTGCCCTCAGAGCCGCCCTGCTCTGCCCGTCCCTGCCCGCCCCGCGGGGCTGCGGCTCCGTCGGGCTCCCGAAAATCTCTTTGCGCATTTCCAGCAGCCTCCTGGGGCTCCTGCGGATCCTTAGCGTACCGCCAGGATGTTTTGGGAGGTAATGATTTAACACTTGAACAAATAAAACAGTCTCGTTTAGCAGTTTGCCTCCCCCCACACGTGAAGTCATTGACAAGCCGGGTTTAAATCCCTCATGTTTACAAACACACTCCGCTTTGCTTTGCTGCTTTCCCCCCAACTATTGTCTTACAGAAAGGATTTCACCTGCATTTTTCCTCAGCAGTAGTTGAATTGCTTACCTAGCCTTAAAAATTTCCTCAAAATATGAAATCTTTCACAAAAGCTGGCGCTGAGTGGTAATTTTGCTTCCATCTAATGTATTCCGGGTTTGTTTTTTTTTTGACTACCGAGACCAAGCTTGTAGCGTGGCAAGCACTAGAGACATACAAAATAGGAAGTTCCTTTTTTATAGAAATCAGTATTAAATACGCTGGGCATCTTGGAAAAGACTGTAATTTTGTCCCAGCTTGAGGGAAATAGCAGGAAAAAGTGCTTGTATTCATATGCTGACTGGTACTTAGTGGATGGTGATATCTCTGTGATGATTGCATTGATGTTCCTGTATTTTAGCCATTGAATCATACATGAAAAATAACTATCTGATCAATACTCTATAAATTATAGCCTGGTTTAGAGTGGGTAAAATGTGCATTGAACAGCAGCTGATTTACACGCATGGGGGAAAACCAATTTCCTGGGTGGTGGATTTGGCTTTTGAGTTGTTTAGGTTTTTTTGGTTTGGATTTAATCATATTCACATTAATAGTTGAACCCAAATTTGCGGTAATAATGGTCATTGAAGTGAGAGTGAAAGTTTCCCATTCTGTTTGAGATGTGTGCTACTTGGCTCTTTGCTTTAGTAGATGAAGATAAAAGCATTAAAGAAGCTGTAACATTTACCCTTTTTTTGAACAGATGAGTATCCTAGCAAATCACAGTATACTCACAACACAGAAAAAAATTATATTGAGCTGAAATTTCCATGCCATTGCTGTTATTTAATTCCACTTCTAGAGTCAAATTGGGGATAACAGAATTTTGGCAGCTTGGTGGTCATGTTTTCAGTCAAAAGCAGACTCAGTTGTATACATCTGGGTTTTTTCATTTACTTTAGTGCAAAAACCAAAAGATGCAGCAATTCTCAAATGTTCTGATCACCAAATAACTGCACAATTATATTGGAAGTAATTTGTCTTATGATTTCCACTCTTTCTTGATGGTAGGAAACATTGGGAAGGAGCCATACACCTGAAAGTGACTGAGAGTCTGCCATCACATTTAAGTTTTGAAAGACTTTATCTGTTTTAGATGTACTTGTAGAGCTGAATGAAGTCTTTTTGTCAATTCTCATTTTACTGGAACATGTTTTTCACCCTGCTTGTCACAGTGAAAACTGAAAGTTAACATTTCTTTTCAAAGATGGCACTCTTACAAAGGCTGTGACTGGGCTCTGTTGCCTAAGATGAAGTAAACCCATAAATTCAGTGCTCACACCAGTCTGGCTGAAGTATTTTTGATTGTGAGGATGACAAGCAAAGGGTCTGAGTTCAGGTAAAACTCAGATGCTCAGAGGTCACATTGGAGTGGAGTCTCAAGTATCCATTTTTATTAGCCTTTGATTCCATGGAGAGTTTTTGATGACTGTCTTGTACAATGTTCAAAAACTTTTAAAGGGCAACATGAAAGACTAAAACTGAAATACTGATGTGTTTAAAACATTAGGATTTCTAATACATTAAAGGCTTTGAAGCTTTAGATTTACATTTTCAGATATTTTTATATAATGAGGTAAAAATATGAACCTTAGTATATACTAAGATAGCACAAAAATGTAATTAGCAGTCCTAAACTATATCTGGTTTTCCCACTGTAAGTAACAGTGCCAACCTTCTTCATTTCTTGGCAGCAAATATCTAAAGGTAGTATCAGAACTGAGGAGTTTTTCCTCTATGTGTCCTGAAGAGAAGAAACAAAAGTGCTTTTCACCTGTTTCCTGCTGTTCCTTAAACTGCCAACAGCTCTTCAAGTTTCTTTAAGGCAGAAGCCAAGCCATGAAAGCTGCTGGGTGTTTTTCACTATGCATGTCAGATAGATGGGAGTGGATCAATTTGGTTTCTGTAGCTTTGGGTTGTGATCCCAGACTGCTTCTCCAACAGCAGTAGGTTGATAGGCTCAAATACCTGTACAGGGTGCAGAAATGTGTGCACTCTGTCAAAGCTTGAAATGGGCTTTGCAGTGCCTTAGAGACACACAAATTAGTTATTTTTTGCCTTTGTTACCTGCAAATCCGAAGATCAGTAATGAATCAGTTGACATTTGATAAGCTTCTTGCCTCCCTATTGTTTTTGGGTTTTAATCCTTCTTTCTTTTCCTTTAAATTTTTGGCACGGATGGAAGTTCTGGTTGGGTGAGTTCAGGTTTTTGGAGGAGGGAGGAGTTTGAATTGGATGATTCCATAAAAATGTTTTTCTTTAGGCTTAGAAAATGTCACAGGATCAAAATCATCTTAAGAATAGCACCTCTCCTTCCCTTTTAAAGACTGTATTTCAGTTAGATTTACTTGTCAGATTGCCTACTTGAGAAAATTGTCCAATCTTGCATTCTGCTTAGGTGATGGACTGCATGTTTTCTTTTGTTTGCTTGCTGCTTGGCACTATGGATACAAACAGTAATCAAATGAAAACAATTTTAAAATGGAACAATGTCACACATTTAAGAAAGTGTCAGAAAGGGAGGAAAGACAACCTGCTTTTGATTCAGTACAGTAAAGAACCTTCTGAAATCTCAGTCTGGATGCTGTACAGTAGCCCACTCTGAAGAGGGAGTCTGTCATGGTTAACCCTGCCAGAACTGTGGGCTGCTGACAGCAGAACATGTTGCAGTGGTAACTCTGCCATGCAGCAAGAAGGAAATCTGCTCAGCTTCCGTCCCCACGGCTGGCTTCATGCCTGTGCCTTGGACAGCTTTTGGAAATCTGTGGAGAAGTCCTGGTGCTTATTCAGAATTTCTGTTGAGCATTTGTGACTGGTTTCACAGGGGTAAGTAGATTGTGGAAGTGAACAAGGATTTCTTTGACCTACTCATTAAGCAATTGAGAAGTCCCTAAAATTCTAAAGCAATCCAGGTGGCTGAGATGCAGCCCTAGGCAATGTGCTGCAGAGCCTGTGTCAGTGTAGGGTCCAGCACACGCTGAGGAGGGAAGCTGCTTGTGCTTTCCTTCTGTCCCCCTTGTTCTAAATCCACAGGTAACTTATTAATGAAATCATAACTGCAGGATTCAGTTCTGTGCATTTGAAAGCCTGGGCTTCATTCTGAAGGTGCTAGTGTACATTGAAAGCTCTTCCATAAACTGAAAGATTGATAGTGTGAAAAGCCGGGGCTGTAAAACTCCTGAGTTTGATCTCCATGTAGTTACTTAGTAACTCTTTTTTGAACTCGGCTCCCTAGAAGTATTCTGTATTCTTAATGCAGTTTGACACCTAGAACCCTTACTCTTCTAGTGGAACAATTGACCTGTTACCACAGCTGAAATCCCTAAATCAATATATTCAGGATCAAATGTGCTTTGCTTTTGTGGCTGTTTACTTTAGCTAGCTGAGATTGATGAGCTGGCATCTGGAGATACAGAAAGGCCATTGCAGTTGTAGCTTCTGTACCTCTTCTTTGGGTTTTTTTGGTCATTTGTTTTTTTATAATATCAATTTAGGATTGTGAGGTGGCTTTTGGGGTCAGTGAAGCAGTGTCACTCCGTCTTCAGCTCTTGAAACTGAGTGTGTGACTAGTTCTGGAATTCAGTGGGGCTCTTTGTAACTCTGGCATAGAGGCTTTAGTACTTAAGGTCAGGTAGCCCCTACTTGCAGAAACCAGCTCCTAGGATTTGGGGGTTCTAGCTCGGGCTTGGTTCTGTTTGCATTCACACTGGCATGAATTCAGTGAGAAAATCAGAATTGTATAGAAATCAAACAAACCTTTCCCTTGCCTCCAGCTTTCATCTCAACTACCTCTAATCTGTACTCTTAATAAGAAAAGAAGTTAGTACTGTTCTTTTTGTAATGGATGAGTGACTCAGTTTTATTAAATCACTGTGGAATGAAAAATCCACATGCAAAATCTAATTAAATATTTTGTGTCTGATTCTGATTGTACTTACATGATGTGGATCTGACTCCATGGAGATGCATTAACTTATTCTGGTTTTATGAGGCCAGAGACTGTGGCCCATTGCCTGAGAGAGGAGCCTGTAGTTCCAGATTCCTGGGTGTTGGTCTTGGCTGAGCCCCTGCCTGGTGTAGGGGAATCTGCTCATTGCTTCTGCACTATAAAGCAACGGTGATCATGGTAAAACCTGAGAGGAACGTGGGGCTTAATGAATGCTGTTTGATGTGTGGCTCGAAAGTGTTGCAAAGGTTAAATGACTTCACATTCAAGTCTAGAGTGATGCTTGCACTTGTGGTGTAACTGAAGAAAAGATGGTACTGTTCTTATAAAAGTTGTCATCCTGTGCCAGGAAAGTATCAGCCAGTTTTCAATAAATGACATCCTTCTCAATGGGCAGCAGGAGTAAAGCAGAGAGAAGGTTTCTGCTTGGTGTTAATTCTTCCTTTAGCATTTATGTGAAATGAGGTTTAGTGTCAAGAGTTCTCAAAAAAATTTTTTTTCTTTTTTCTTTTAATATAATGCAACCAAACAACCTGCTGCTGTGCAACGTGTGGCTGGTTCAAGGTTTAGAAAACGTGTGTGCTGATCGTGCCAGGTCAGAGCTGTTAAGGGTTAACAAAGCAGAGCCCCACACCTCTCTGGGCTGTAATTTGCACCACTATGGCTGGGAGTTTGCACTGCTTTGTCTCCTAGTACAAGTCTAGGGAGAATTCCTTTCCTGGCTTTCCTTTTGAGAGCTTGGGGGTGGGAGAAGGCAGGAATTAAACAAATCTCCAGGTAGTCCTGATGTCATGATCAGTATTCTGCTGTGATTTCACTTGTCAGGGGCTGTTTGAGCTGCACTACTCAGAATGTTAAGCATCTGCTCTGTAAGTGTGTACACATCAGAATCATTACAGATTTGTTTATGGAGATAAATTCTGCCTCTTCAGATTTGCATGTGAATTGAGGGGCAGACAAAAGTTTATACTTTCTGGAAGAATTACAGGGACAACTTGTAGAGAAAGCAGTAGAAGGTAATAAAAATAAATTATTTAGACAGTTCTACAGAAAAACTACTTATTTGCTCAATTATGTTTAATGAACAGAAGTCTTAAAAATGCATCAGCATCACAATCTTTTCCTACATAATAAGCAAATGGATTTGATGCTATTGCATCTCCTTGCTGATGTGTATTTTAATAATCCAGCGATGATAATAGCTGATGTAATAATAAACATAATTGTACCAGTGTCCTCATTAGATCATATTTTCAGCATGGGGAGATTTGTGTTTGATCAGTCCCTGTTTGATAGAAGTTGCAGTGTTTGTTGTACCTACCCCTCTAAAAACCCTGTCCCCTGTGCATTGATGGGCTCAGACATTTGTCTTTGCTTCTGCTCAAGTCTCTTCAGTGCTTTTCTGTATCAGAGGGGCTGCTCAGTGCAGTGTGGTCTGGCAGCAGAGAGGTGCTTGAGTGTGGTTTTGTACAAATTGCTGGGTGCCAGGGTTCCTCCCTGCTCTTTCAGTGCAGACACGATGAGCAGGAAGCTGTATTTAACCTGAGAAAATCAGACCTTGATCGGGTAGTTGGCTCTAAATGCAAGCTGCAGGAAGACTCCTGTGTTAATCCATTTTGTCAACCTGTGGGAAACCAAACTAAGGTGCTTGGATATTCCATGCAAGGCTTTGATATTCCATGTAAGCTTTTCTGTGTAGTCCAGGGAAACACGTGCTTTTACTGTGCTGGAAAACCAGAGATATTTTTTACCTTTCATGATTAACATGTCCCTGGTGTACACCCTTGCATGGCAGGGTGCTGGTTGTTTTTGCTTTTATTGGCAGAACCTCCTCCCTTGCTTAGGGAGGGTTCCCAAATGCTCATTCTAATTCTCAGCCTAGGTAATCTCTGGCTTCTGTAAAAATCACTTCATGCCCATTGCAAGCACTTGGATCTTAACAGATTCTTCAGCTCATCAGCCTCTCAGCAAATGCCATGGAAAGGGAAGGTTCAGGCAGCAAAAAGAAGGAATAGAGTCAAGAAAACAGATTTTATTCTCATCCTGATCTGCATGCAAAGTCAGTTTCTATATGAAGTGCACTAGAAGGGAGACAAAACAATGGCTTTAGTTTTGTACTTGATGTTAAATGAAGTCAAATAATTTAATTTAGACTGTTGAGTACAGTATTATTTGAATTATTTTTATTATTACTTTGGAAGGCTAAGTGTGAGATTCTGTCATTCAGGGTTGCTTCCTGAAGCTCACCATCCTTTGAGGTGTTCAGCATTAAATTAAAAATGAAGTGTCTCCCCAGCTGGGGCATCTGTAGCCAGCAGAGAGTACAAAGTGCCAAGGAGGCCTTATAGAATGGTATAGAACCACAGAAGACAAACTCAGCAACTTAAGAAAATACCTCTGTGCCAGGACCTTCTCTAAATTTCTCTGGAGAAATCCTACAACCCTTCAAGAAAGTTGACCTCATTTGCATGTTTTGATTAGATTGCTGTCAGGCTTCTTCTGACTTCCTACAAAGAAGAGAAAAGCAGTTCTCTGAACAAGTCTCAGGAACTTCTTTGAGTCTCAATATATTCCTTATAAATAACTTCATAACTGGAGAGAAAGATTTTTGTGTGCTGTGTCTAAATCTCTAGGGGAAACATGGTTTATTGTGAAGAGGAATGCTCTCCATCTATATTCTATCTTCCACTTTAGTGAAGGGATCATCAATCTCCCAGCTAAATTCCTGAAGTATTTATTAGTTAACTCAGCCTCTGGTATTGTCACAGCTGGGGAGCTGTTTCTTTAAAGGGCTGTAAATGAGAGCATAACTCAGTACAACCCTGGATGAACACTGTGTGTTCAGTGTGGGAGCAGCTTTAAAAAAGAGGGGAGGCAGAGAAAGAAAGAAACAATCTTATGTCCCCTCCCTTCCTCCGAGGGAGGGGAAATGCTAGAGGTAGAAAAATGAAGTTTGAAACTATGATATATTTAGGTACAAGATAATGACCTACACAGCAGAGATAAGGCAGTGTGAGGACTGCAGTGTTCACTGCCCTTAATAGGTGTGTGAGTGTCTGGAATAAGATTAGGACAATGTGGGCCTGAAAATACTTAAAACATTCAGCAGCCCAAAGAGGGAAAGGGCAAACTGTACTTTCTTAATTTTTCATTACTTGTAATTGCCACTTGAAAATACCCCGTTAACATGGAAAGTCTTGTGTTTGCAAAGTGTGTTTGCTTCTGGTCACTTGGATTATTTTGGTTAGAGAAGATGAATTCATGAAAAAATACAATCAACTAGGCACTATTTTCAGCTTGATGGGTATTTCCCTAAGTGCCTTATAAATAAAGAAAGAAAGGGTGGAAAATTTAGACTTCTGACAGCTTTTCCTTTTCTAAGAAAAAGGAAAGTGTTCTAAGCAGTATTTCACCAACCAAAATACATATGAAAGATGCTTTGGCTGTACCCCAGGCTCTTTAGAGATGAGCCATAAAATCACAGTTGAAATACTTGTGCAAGTGAAGGTAAATGAATTATGCTGCTTTCCACTCTTGTTAAAAGGTGCTATGGTTTATTTTGATCTTCTTCCATAAAAATGTGGAAATCCTATGGAATAGAGAATGTTTTTGTCTTCTACTTCCAGAGTAATTTATTCTTCTACTTGGATATTACACAATTCTGGGTTTGTTTTGGTAGCATTTGGATTGCTTTAACAGGGAAGGGTCTGCATGTATTTTATAGGCTGGAATGGTGGATCTTGGGTTGGGCTAATGAATAGCTGGTCATTTACAACTGAAGGTCCTGTTACCTGCTTTAGGAGTGAGCTATCTTTGACTTGTCAGCTTCACTCTGAGCAATGAAGTAATTCATGTGATGGAGAGTCTTCCCTTGGCTGCTGGAGGTAGAGTTCAGCTGTATCAGGATAAATCATGGCTGAAACTCATGAGCTGGACCTGCATGTTAGGCTGTAGATTATGTTGAAGTAATCATAATTTGTCTAAAATCACAATTCAAGCTATGTTGTGGTTTTCACAGTCAGACAAAAATATTCTGCCAAAAAATATTCACTTGACAAAAATATTCTGCCAAAAATATTCACTTGACAAAAATATTCTGCCAAAAATATTCACTTGACAAAAATATTCTGCCAAAAATATTCACTTGACTGCAAGTGGTCTCTTCCTGTTCCACGTAACCCCCAAATGCACACACAGATGAAAACTCAGAGAAGCTCAAATGGTGGGAGGAGAAGGGGATTGCTGGTGATTTTTTGAGAGATTAATTAATGAGAGATTAGTTTAAACCTCACCTCTTGGAAGATTTGACTCTTCATCTCATCTCAGTTTTACCAAAGTGCAAGCAGCCATGAGGAATCATAGAATGTCCTGAATTGTAAGTGGCCCACAAGTGTCATAGTTGAGACAGTCCCAGTACAAATCAACACACTCCATTTTCAGAAGGTTCAAACCTGGTTTTATTATAGCATGCATGCTTTTTATACATTCTTACAAAACTCATAAGTTCACACTTTACTCATTGGTCACAAAAGACAAAGTGCTTATTGGAATAGGCAGTTGCAGGTTTCTCTTATTTATCCTTCTTTCTTTCTTGGTTTCATGTCAACAACCTCGGTAGAAAATTCTTTCAGGGGTAAATCTGGGTCCTCTTCTCAAACTTCTGTCTGGCTGAAGGAGTCACTGTAAAACCCCTTCCACACCCAGGGATCAATGGGTCCAAATGCTGGCCCTGCCTCTGGTCAAGGATCACCCCTGTGCCTGGAGCAGTGCCCAAAGCAGCTGGGACTGTGGCAGGTTTGGTGCTGTGGAAGGGAGGCTGCAAGGCATCCCTTGGCTGAGCTTTACCGAGAGCAAACAGACCCAGGCTGGCCAGAGCTCATTCCCAGTGGCCCAGAGCAGGTTCTCAGAGGCTCCAGCTGTCCTTGTTCAGGGGGAGGCACAGCTGTGTGTGCCATGCATGGCTGTGCCCTCAGAGCTGCAGTCCCAGATCACTGCTGGTTGGAAAGCAGGACACCAGACCATGGCAAACACTCACTGAGGTGCAGCAGGCATTCCTGCTGTGGAGATTGCTTTCCCCTCCTGAGGTTTGGAGGGAGATGTTGAGTTTCTGTCCCTGCAGTTCAGTTGGCACACAGAAAGGAATTTTGGAGCATCAAGTCTGAGCTATATTTAAAACATGGGTTAGAGCAAAAAAAGTGATTTCTAGCCATGCCCATGACTACATCCAGAAGTCAGTTGTGTTGGCCTTCTCTGGAATGGACAAAGAAATAGAGAATGATTAAATTATGTAGCTTTTTATTTTGCTGCTATTGAAACAATGGCAACCAGCTGTCTCAGTTTTCTCCAAACCTTAGTGATAATGCTTTCATTAAAAAAAATAAACCAAACATTGTTAAGGGCAATGGGTAATGGAATAACAGGCATTTTATAAAGGTAGCATGCAATAACTCCAAGAACTATGGGCTGTTCTTTTCTCTTGTAACTTCATAGCTGAATTATACCACTGGAAGTCTCTCTCTGCCTTCACTCCTTGTGCCCTCTCATGTGGCAATCTCTGAAGTAGTAAACAAGGAAGGACATACTGAAAGATTTTCTGTCTCTTCCCTTTTTCATCAGCAGAAGTGTTTGTTGTTAGAGGGGGTTTTTGTGTCCTTTTTTTTTTTCTTTTCTTTTTTCTCAGCTGCTGCTGAATGGTTCTTTAAATTTTAATGGCTGAGGGAAGATGCTGACTAGTGCCACAAGCTTTCCTACTCCTCTGGGGATAGTGATTTGGATGTGTCTGTTTCTCAACAGTTCTTCTCATTGTAGAGAAAAGTTGGTGAGGATTTTAGCAATCTCACCCATTATTTGCACATGCAGTGGGCTCAGGTGCATGCCAGAGCAATTTTAGATTCTTTTAATAAGATTTCTGTGAATGGTTATCATCATTCCAGTCAGCCAAAGTATGGAATTAAGCCGTAAGAAACAAAGAGCTTCCAACAGGTTGAGAATAAGGACATTTGAGGTCAACCTGCTTCACATATTTATGCTATTAGTCTTTAGAGACATCTGTAATTCAGACAGTTCTAATATCCTTTGTGTTTTTCAGTTTTACATTTTGGCATCATATTCAGAGTAATTTTCCATAATGTTTAAAGAGAGGAAAAGAAGATGTTTGGAAACATTGGAAACAGCCCCACAGTTTTGCTGAACTCCAGGGTACCATTTATTTTGAGAAATGTTCAAGCCACTTTAATTGTTTCCTCTTTTAATGGCCTAATTGAGTTTTAGTACAAGCCAATGAAACTTTTTTCTTCTTGCTGTTTGTATAACATGGAGAACTCCAATTCCCATCAGTTAACAGGAAGTGTCTGACTCCTGTTCTTCATTATGTATGTAACAGAATGTGTCAACAGAAGATTGTTAGAAGTAAAATGCAAATTTACTGGTTTTCTTTCGTTCTGTTTGGTTTATTTGGTTTTGCTTGGTTGTTTTTCTTTTTTTAGTTCTGCCATGTTTTAATCAAAGAATTTGAATTTCTTGTTAAATGCTAAAAGTAAGAGGAAGTGCATTTTAAACAGCCTATTCTTCAGCAGGTCTGCAAAGGCAGTTCATTTATTAGATTGTACTCATAAAGGCTTAGCAAGCAGTGAGGACTTTACACAGAATCTTTTCAACATTAATTTAACAGATTAAATCATTCACTGCAAGTTTCCTGTGATTTTTTTTTTCTTTTCATACTGAGAAATGACGAGTGTACCTGCACTTCAAGTTTGGCTTTGCAGTATGTGCTTTTATCCAGAGCCTGCTGTGTCCTGACACTGAGTTTCATTAATTCTGCCCTCTCTCTGCAGACTGTGTATCACAAACAGCCTTGTTGGTTTAGTCAGCAGTGGACTCTTAAGAGGAGAGTGACAAATGATCCTGTCCTAACTGTTCCTTGAGCTGCAGCTCTGTCCTGACCTTATTCACAGCTCTCAGAGCTGAACTTAAGTTCTACCTTAGTTTCCTGACCCTCTATCCCACTTGCAGGAGAGCACAAGGAATCTCTTCCCAGCTCCAGGTGAGCATTTGCTGAGCAATGCCATTAACCTGACCCCAGCTGTTGTTGTTGAACTCTCCAGGCTGAGCAGGACAAGAGAAGAATTCCACCTTTAAGAGCTTTCAATTCACTAACTGACATCTACCAAAAAGTGTCCTGCTAGCATTCCAAGGCTAATCATCTTCCTAGAGAGGCTAAAAGCTCACTACTGGAGTGGCAATAGTCTTTGAAGAGGATTGTGATCCTTGCTGGAGGGTCCAAGGTATCAAAGTTAGAGAGTCCAACCCAGAAATCAGTGCTCTGATCTTGTGTTCCTGCACTTGGGCTCCTATATGACAATTTATATCTTAATGATTCTGATACGTTTTCAAAGTGTGCAGTAAACCCACAGAAGGGTCATTTACTTGGCACCACAGGCAGCTCCAGCTCAACTAATTTATAAATATTGTAAATCACTTTATAAATTATATTTCATGATTACTAAATATCAAAGAAACAACGAAGCAAAGAGGTTTCTGTGCCAAACATAATTATGGAGATTTTGGGTAGACAGAATGCCAGGGAAAGAAGAAAAAAGCTGTTTCCTTTATATGCTACATGAACATTTCTTCATCTAAAAAGCTGACTTTAGCCATGAAGAGTTAACATTGATGAGGAATGTGTGGAAACCTTACATAACTCGTTCAGTCTCATCTCATGGGTGTTTCTCTGTACACTCTGCCAGAACTAATTTCACGGTTTTAAAACAACTCCTGGTACAAAAAGAATACGTAATGAGTTGCCGTGAGATATGATTGTTTCCCATCTGAGAGATAGAAGGACCTGTAGCTCTCCAGGACTTATTAGAAATCATTTCTCAATTAAGTGTGGGATGTATAGCTTAACAAAGGCTGTGTGGTTCCTCTTGATACATCAGGGTTTGACTGAGCAAAGCAGACCTTCTGCAGGCACTTGAGATACTCTTCCCCCTCCTTTCCCCCAGCGTCTTTTCCTCTACTAGTTTATAAATTCAAAGAGACCGTAAGCTTGTGTAGACAAAAAACACTGACCTGGCATGGTCTGTCTTATCCTGCCTTCTAAATCCCTGTCATATCTTAGAGTTTGAAAACAGACAAAGCTTTCTGGTGCTGTCAAAAAAGTCATCTTTGAGAAAGGAAGCAGCATCCAAACTGTCAAGACCAATCCTTGCTCCCTCTCAGCCAGTGACGTTTCACTCCTGAAGCCTGCATAGCAATAAACTACTGACTTCAGTTACCAAAGACAGAGCCTACACAAAGTGCTGGCAAAAGCAGAGTCCAGGGCAAGAAAGTTGGATGGAATGGGGTGGTGAAAAGGAATCTCTTCATTTTAACGTTAGATAGGTACAGAGAGACAAATTACATTCTCCCCTTCTTAAAAGCAGAAAGTAATTTTATACACCCCCGTCCTCAGCATTACACAGAGTGGGGAATGCTTCAGAAAGTGTGCCTGGGGTGTAAGCCAACAGTTCATGGCACATCTAACCTTAGTTTGAAACACAGCCTTTTGGTGTGTGAAATTTAAAAAAAGAAAAGAAAGAAAAAAAGTTTTGATTAGGTAATTTTTGCAGAGACAGTGGACCATAAGACCACTCTTCCCACCCCTGCGTTTCAGGCAGACATGAAACAGTTCAAGTTCAGTTTGATAGCTCTGGCAAGGTCTCATATCACTTTTGAGACAGGAAGTCACAGGGGACTTAACTGGCTAATATTTGCCCAGGTCTTTCCAAGTCATAAAGTGAGATTTATTTCAAAGTATCAGAGCCACTTCAGTTCAAATGAGTTAAAGTAGCCTTAAACACTAAGGGAAATTTATGAGGATCTTTGGACCTCCAAAAGACTTGAGTAAAGCAGCTGGGATTGCTAGTAAAATCTCAGCACTGTAAAAACGTGATTTGAAACAGAAACGTGCATGGATTGAGAGGGATCTCCTCCAGCTCAGTCCATGGTGTTACTGTGCAGCTGGGAGCTCTATCATTTCAGTCAGCAGTCCTGAATGGAAAATTCAATGTGATGATTCACTGTTTTCTACATCTTCTTGAGCTAGGAGCAGAGAAACGAGGCAAAGATTCCTTGCTCTATCCCATTATCTGCCCTGCTGCTCTCTAGGGAGACTTGTTATGGAAAACCTTTTTGTGGCTGGAAAAGGGAGGAGGCTGCTGGGAAGGTGCAGAATTGCATCATTTCTGTGCTGCCAGGTGCCCATCTCAGGCACAGGTGAGGCTTTGGCTGCAAGGAAGGGTTACACTGCTCTGTCTGCTGGGCAGAAGTGGTGACATGACAGATGATGTGGTGGCAGGATGTATGAAATAATGTAGATTAACCTCTCAAATTTTCTGTAACAGCAGTGCTGGAAGTCCTGCTATTTCTTGGGAGAAATCCAAGAACAAATTTCCATGCTTCTTATCCCAAACTCACTAGTGATGAAGGAAATTTTACTTCAGTAAAAATCATCTGTGTCCCAATAGGAAATATACCTTTTTATAGGAATTTTTTTTTCACTTGCAAAACCTGTCATTTTTAATGTGGGAAGGAGCCAGATGATGTGAGGCACAAACACACGTTGATTCTCTTTTTAGAAAACCAGTGAGAATAGGGATGCAAATTAGTTCACAATACAGTTCTAATTAATCACCCTCTCTTCTCTTTTCTTTATTCCAGTTACCTTGAATTAGAAGTCATGTTATCCTTTGGGCTCTGACTGACTTAATGCTTTAGAAAACTGCCAGCTCGTAATCTGACAAGGAAGTCAGAAAGGGTCAATACTCTTTGTATTGTAGTTACTCCAAAGCAATGACTGATTTTAGTTAGAGTGGTATTTCAGGGCTATTTTCCTTCTCATATTTCAAAGCACAGCTGAAAATAAAGTGAGTGTGCCCTGAGACACTGACTGTAACATATGTTGAAGGAATGTTCTATAAAGATAAACCAAACATTTCCCCAGCATTAGCTGTAGATGCAGTCTAGATTGGATTATGCTGTTTGACCTGTCCAAGATTCAGAGATGTCTGAGCTGGAGGTTTTTTTTGATGGTCTGTTTTGCAGGGGGAGGAGAAGGAAAGATTGTGGTAGAGTAAGCAGAAAATTATTCAGCAGTTCCCTGTTACGTTCATTAAGAAGGCAGAGTGAGGCACTGAACTGTTATTTCAGTCAAATCTTCATTTCGTTTCTGTCAGTATTTTGTAAATAATTAATATGACATTTTAAGTTGACTTGTTTCCCAAAATAGCTGGGATACAATAATAAACTGCACTGCAGTCAATAGAAATTGCTATAATACCATGTCCTGTTTTGAAATTATTTTTCACTTACCAGTCAGGCTGGATATTAGTGCTTCTAGGTAGGAGTTTATTAACTGCATTTGCTCTTTGAAAAGAGCTCCTCATAAAGGCGACTTCGACAGCAAAGGAAAATTTCACAGCAGTAGCCAGTTTCCTCAGGGAACAGTGCCATGGTTTCCCAGTGCAATGTAGATCTGCTCTTCTGCTCACTTAGAGGCAGGGGCAGGAAAGCACAGGAAGCCATGGAGACAGGGACAGGGACAATCTCAAATGTCACAGACTTTTAACTGCATCAGTGCCAAGGGCAGTTTCTGGGGCAGCCAGAAAACCATGGAGGTGAACAGGGCCCAAATCAAAGCTCTCCAGCAAACCAAAGCTCAGGAAAGCTCTTGAAGTTTTACCAAGACTTTTCCTCAGGAAAGGAACATGGAACATTAGCTATTCAGTGCTCCTCCAGGACCTATGAGTTGTCTTCCTTGTCGGCTTACAAGGGAGCTGCTTGTGCTGATGACCTCGTGCACTTTTGGGAGTGGAAAGGTTCCTGCTACTGAAGCATCTTTCCCAATTTTAGGGTGGCTGAGGAGCAGGGAAAAAAGCATTAGAGGATCACTCAGTGGCACACACCAGCTCCAAGATTGAAAAGATGACATTAACCTACAGGCAGAAGTGGCAGAGTGCTACTCTATTAATTTTGCTCATTTATTAAATGTCTGTGAGATTTTTGCAATGCAGCCCAGTTGAACTTGCTAATTTTTTTTTAACCTCAAACAGAAGACTAGATAAAGCCCAAAGGAAGATGTGTTCTGCACACTTAAATGGTGTTCAATTCATAATTAGCTTTAGTGAAGGTTTGACTTTGGCCAGTTGAGCAGAGACAGGATACTTTATTTTTGGAGCTAAGGTCTTCACCTCACTACTGTGGTGCAACATTCTGGAAAAGCTGGCAAGGATTGATGTGCATGGCCAGCTTTTATGTGTTCAGATTAACTCATATGAACACTTACTATTCTGGCTACTGTGGGGTCACTGATGCTTTTAAACAGCACTGAAGGGTCACTACTAGACTGAATAAAATCCCAGGCTCCCAGAATTTTTCTTCTGTGTTCTTATTCATATATTAGAATTTCAGGGTCTTTCATATGTTCTGCCTTCAAATTTGACTCATGGTCATAGTCCACAAAAAAAGGACTGCTCAGCTAAATATTGCCAGTGAAAAGAGCAGGAAAGTCTTTTAAGTTCTATTCTCTAACACAGTCGTTTTGTCCCTCCCCACCTTCCTGACCCCTTTTTCTTTTTCTTTCTAAGCTGTGAGAAATGTTACCACCACCTCTAACTTTTCTTGGCCAATTGAAGAATAAGTTTTAATTTTAATACCCCTCTCAAGCTATAACATTTAAGGAAATACAGGTTACAAACTGTGTATTTTTTTTCCTAGTGCCGACAGGGGAAAGTAATTTCTCATTCTCTTTCTTTTCCTCTTTTCCGCTTTGGGATGCCAGCCTTGCAAATCAATATTTCATTTTGAAGAAGCCATGTTTGATGCCAGTTCTACTTATTTGCTTTGCAGTCACTGCAGTAATTCTTTGTAGCTCTGTCAGTATGTAAATTAAACCAAGCATAGATAGCTTTGTGTTGCTTAATGTTCAGCTGATAAAAATTAATGTGGTGTGAAATGAGCATTTTATCTGACTGCAGATACAGTGCCGGAGTTAATTAGACTGGCAGAGCAAAACGTTATTAAACATACAGGGCCCTGATCATCAAGAGCTGGGTGAACCTCAAAAATGTGGGTTTGGGTGGGCAGTGTAATGTAAATTGACTGAGGCAGGCTCAAAGCAAACATACTGGGAATGGTGCACTACTTCAGCAATAAGACATGACAGGCAGAGCAGTAGTGCTGATGAATGCATGCCTTGGGTGCACAGGGTAAGGTACAAGGCAAGCCAAATGCTCCCAGCACGCTTGGGAAGTGCATTAATCAGCATTAACACATGATCTACAATGTCTTATTGTCATTAAACATTGCCAGATCTCGAGTTCAGAATTTGGTGACAGTTAAATGATCAGTAAGCCAAATCAAATAAAGTAGCAAAACATTTAATTCAGCATAAGTTATTTCAGTAAAAGTATTTTCATACATTCACTTAGCTCTCTTGGAAGACTGCCTTGCAGCACTGGTGTATACATTGCAATTTTCTCTAATTAAAACAAAAAAGAACTAATAAAGAGATCTTTTTTCTATATACTAAATATATCCTGTAAGTTTTGGCTCACTTCATCTGTTGTCTGAATAGGGAGCCTATTTTGATATTTCTGAAGAGAATCAGATGTAATAATGCCATGAAAAGCTGTGTTGGATACAACCAAAGAGGCCTCTACTTTTGATGCTGTGATAGGTGAGTTTGGAGCAGTGTTCTAGCAGTATTACTGCCTAGGCAAAATGTCAATCTAATGGTGTAGCCAGTGAAACCCACAACAATTTATGGCTTTTGGACCACATTTCCTAACGTGTAATTGGAGGCTTTGGGCTGTGGTTATTTGAAGAGGTAGGAAGCTCTAAGTGATGTTTAAGCAAACCTACAAGGCAACACCCCAAATGTCAGGTGCTTCTGTGGCACCCAGGTCTGAAGGACTCTGGAGGCAGAGCAGATCACCTGAGAGGAAGCCCTGTGGAGCAGTTTTGTAAAAGGAGCAGCTGCCACTGGGGGTGGGTGGATCTGACTGGGCAATAGAGCTCCCAGAATGCTTTTCTGCCTCCTTGTGAGCCCTAGAATGCTGCTGGACAACCTCTTTTTACTTCCTGGCAACTTCCCTCTTAAGTAACCTCTCTTGGTTAGCCTGGGAGTCTGATGTATTTTTACCTGGGCCTTCATCCTTGTGATACTCAAATAAACAGTATTTTCACAAATCTGATGTTTCTCTGTAATGCAGATGATCTGTTTAATGCATTTTATCTGTTTGTCTTTTACTTCTGTGCTTATATGTACTATAAAAATGTTTATGCTCCAGTACTTCCCCTTAAATGAGGAGGCCTTTTGTTTTTCAGTTGGTAGTTCTTTTGTCTTGTGCTGGTCTGATGCCCCAATGTTCCTCCAAATTGGTGGTATTACTTCCCTCTCAGCACCTTCATATTGCAAATTGCTGTCATAGAGGCTTGCAAAATGTAATGCCCCATTCTCCCTTGGGTTTCTTCAGCAGGTGAGGTGATGGGTGGGCTCTGAGAATCCCCTTTATGAGAAGCCCCTTGTGCTTTTGCATTACATAATAGTCAGTGAGAGTCCTACTTCACTGCTTCTGAACATTTCTGAGCAGTGCACACAGTAAAGTCTAAACATTAGGAGCAGACAGCAGGACCTCAGTTGCTGTTCTCAAAGCTATTAAAAGCTAGCAGAGGGTGGTCAGTACTTACATGGATGCACAAATTGATATCCCTCACTAACTACATAATTTGCTTGACACTGACTGAAACTTCCTGGCATAATTGAAGAATGTAAGCTTTTTGGCTGAGTCTCAAAGGGTCAGTGAAGGTGACCAAGGAATCCTCTGAATGTTCTACTGAAACCTCACCACAGGAGGACTCGAGAGGACTTTGTCTGTGTGCCCATTTCTTTAGCTGTGTTTGTGAGAAACAGGATGACAGAAGGTGTCTTGGTGTTCTTATGCACTGCATTGTCCTCCTTATCCCTTAGTGGTTGTCAGATAAAATCCAAATCTCCACTTATTTAAAGTATTTCTTATTTGAAAGAAACACTGTAAATTCCCTCCCTGTTTTCAACAGAGTTGAAATACTGCAGAAGTTGGACTGTGTATTTCAAAACCCATGCCACTGCTCTCTCCCCTTCAAATGGCACCATTTGGTGCTGTGCCCCTGTAGATCCTTAGAGAGCTGCACATGGCTGCTGGTTCTTCTGTGATGGACACGGAGTCAGGCAGCTTACTCCTAGTTCAGAATTTCTGCTATGCTCTGTAAAATTCCTCTGTGCTTACAGATGTACAGAAATGTAGCAAGAGCAGCATTAATTACTGTCCTAACCAGGAATGAAGGAATTTGCCAGACTAGAAACAGCTCCTTGCTAACCTGGAGTGATCTGTATGCTGGCTCCTGTTGAGTTCCCCCATTGCATTTTTTACCTTTTTGAGAGCTACTCAGTTCTTTGAGGAGTTGCATTTTACTTAATACTATTTTCTTTATGTCCTTCAATTTTATTTTTCTCTCAATTTTCTTGGATTCATTCTGTCCTGTACAGGGGCTTCAGTGCATGGAGGAAGACATCCAGAACTTGTTGTTCAGAACTGGTTTTGTCCTTTAACCTAAGGGATCAAGTGTAGATCCTTTAAGCTGCTGTGTGACTTGTTTTGTTTTCAATGTTTCCTTTCTAATTTTTCTTTACCAGGAAATAAAAATTAGATCCCTTCCTTTATAGTAACCTGTATTTACTGCCTTTTACTACTGTAATGTCCAAGGCCAAATTTCCAGGTACATTGGTTTTTGCATCTTCCTTTTTGTACAGCTCTCCAAACTTTTCACTGGCACGGGTTAGGAGTTACTAGGGCCTCAGTTTGGGATTTTGAAAAGATCTCTAAAATTACAGATGATCACTCTTTTTTGGGCTGGAATTCTCTGTTGAGAATAGTCTCTTTTAGATTTTCCAGACTTCTCTCTGTTTAGAATTAGTTGTAACAAAAAACCAAAGCAAGCAAAAGCCACAGCAACCAACACCACCACTTAAAATTATGATAGTTGCTGCAAATCCCATAAATCTCTGTTGGAGCTAAGGTCATTTTTAAATAAAATCATGATATTCAAGATTTTGGCCAGCACCTAATTGGCAGGGGAAAAAAACCAAACTATCTCTCCTCCAAATAAATTAGTGTTTGAGGTTTTTTTTATTTAGTCACCTAACACTATCCATACCTTTGATGAATTTAGAGGATGGAGTACTTTTGCTCTGATGTGAACTTGTATTTATTTCTGTAGCTTCCAATGCTATAAAAATGAGTATAGAGGACCAAGCTGCTGTCACTGTTAGGCAAAGCTGTTTATAAAGCTCCTAGCTCTAGAAAAATACTCTTTAGACTTCTTCCTCTTTTTGATTCAACAGAACAATCTGAAATCTTCATCTTACTTGGTGAAGTCTAAATCAGGCCCAACAGAGAAACAGAATGAGATGCCACATTTCTGAAGGGCTGATCTTCCTTCCCCTTGTTCACCCTTTTCTTACAGTTACTTGGATGGCAACCCAGATTAATAATGATGGAATTTTGTTACATTGCAAACTAAAATAAATTGCTTATCTTAAATCCAACATCTGTGTAGCAGTACCAATATCCTTACCACCTGGGATTGTTTTCAGAAGAGTGAGGATTTATTTAATTATAATTTTTGTTACTGTTGATCTGTTTTGCTGTCAAGGATTCGTAGGGCCACATCTCAAACTGGAAATAAATTATTAGGATCCTGTTTGCAGCAGTTCACTTGTGTTTGCTCAGGAACAGACTTTGTCCTATAACAAAATCTGAGGGTCTGTCTGAACAAAACCATGTTTGGAAGGGACTGCTGAGAAATGTTTGATTATCTGTTGTGTGCTCTTTTTCCTTTGTGAAGTGATTTGTGTACTGTAGCAATAAAACGAACCAACCAAACAAATCACCGTCCTGATAGAAATCAGTCATTTCATGTCATCGATTCAATCACGTTGGTGACTCTAGATGAGCGACTTTTCCTTTGTATCACTCAGGGTTTGCAGCAGTGATAGGTGTCTGTGGCTTGGTCCTGCACAATCCTGTAATTCCTCCCTGCCTGCTCATTAAGTTTACCTGAGCAGTGCGGGCAGTAGTGCTCGCTATCATTTATCTCTGCATTACACCTAAATCAAGTGTGTGTGCGAGTGGCTGAGATTAATTCACTTCACAGCTCTCCCTAATCGTGGAGATTCAAACTATGCAATGTTCCACCCTGGGGGGAAAAAATGAAAAAGTAAAGAAACCAACTTGTATAAAATCTGGAGTCCATGAGGAGAGGGAAGGTCTGGTTGTGTGCTTCTGTGCCCCTGCGAGCCGCGAGCTTTGGGCTGGGGCTCCTGCCCGCCCTGAGGCTGTCCCGGGCCGAGCTCCGGGGCCCGGGGCCGAGCTCCGGGGCTGTGCCGGGCCGGGAACGCTCCTGGTGCGCTTGGCAGGGCGCTGGCAGCCGGGAGAGGCAGGGCTCGGCGCTCCAGGGCAGCTGCAGTAGTGCACGAGCTGCTGCCTGCGTGCCGCTGGGACAGTGGAGAGCGCGCTGGGGGCAGAGACGAGCAGTGCCCTTCACATCTGCATTTCGCTCACTATTCCCCTCCTGGAAGCAGTGAAATAGCACAGGGACTGGATTGCAGGCTGAGATTTGGTTTCGTTTTACTTGTGCTTCCAAAGCCTTAAACTTTAAATTCCAATGTTGTTTAGTTCAGCCTCGTTCAGCTTAATTGCTCTAAATGGAAGTGATTTGTACAGGCATGGATAAATCTGAAATAATGTGAATAATGGTATGTTTTTATAGGCATTCAGGGAGAAGTTAGAACTTGCTAATATTCAAAAAATGTACTTTGAAAATAAGGTCTGTGGCTGATATAAGAAAGGATTATGTCAATCCCCCTAGGTTATTCCTAGAAAAAAACTCTTAATTTCACAGTAACTTTCTTTGCCTATCTAGAACATTACGACTTTTCTTTTTCAGAGCAATGGTTTGTAGTAAAATGTGAAAAAATGACTTTTTAGAGGTGTAGTTAACCTAAATATTAGGTACCATCAGCATTAGTCAGTGTAAATAAAAAACCACTTCAGCTTACAGGAAAAACTGCTTCAAAGAAAACAGCAGCAGCTATAGGAAAGGTAAGTAGGTCTGTGTTTCAATAGCTCAGTGTTCCTTAGAGGGTCACAGGAAGTTCATGAGAGACCATGAAGTTTGTGCTAGCCAGGGTTCGGCCAACGTTCCATTTCCAGCCCTGATAAACGTGCCCTGTGTGGTTTGCTCCCACTCCTTGTCCCCGCGCAGTGTCAGCCACCATGAGCTGCCAGCAGCACCTCTGTGGTCTCTGGGAATGTTCACAGCAAACCACTCCAGCTGGGCACAGACCAGTGCACCTAAGGAGGCCCAGGTGTGCAAGGATTCCTCCAAGTGACGTGGAAGTCTGTTCCTTAGGGCTCTCCAAACCCATGCCATGGAGTGGGCACTGCCTGACTTTTGTATGGCCTTGAGTGTCTGCAGCAGTCAGTGGGAAATGCATTAAGCAGGGAGAGCAAAACTAAAGATTTGACTCATTGTAATGGAGCTCCCCTCAGTCATGTATTTATTGAAATTAGAGGTGGGGTAAGTGACAGCACTTGTTAGCAGTTGCAGAGCCAAATTTGGCTGTGAGTTGACATCTCAGTGTGAGAATGATTTGTGTATCTAACAATCTAATGTGGAAATTCTGGTACTGGATTAGCATTCTTATTGTGTATCCTGCTTTAATATTTTTGTAAACATGTGCTAAATGAAATCCAGAAATACTGTGGCTGACATCTGTCCATGACCAATATTCCCAACTCATTCATTACCTAACACTTAAAGAGTTGTTTAGTTCACATGCACAAAACTGTGTTAGGTGCTAAACCAGACCAGGTCAGTTGAGTTTTGTAGTGAAAGGTGGCTTAGGGAATTGGTCTGAGAGGTCTAACTTAAGTCACTTATGAGGTCTTTCCACCAAATTACTTCCTAGCAGGAAATCCCAATTTGTTAGAGCCAGTGCCTTCCATGTCATCATTCTGATGATAACTGATCAGATCTCTTTGTGCAGAGAGAGGCAATTTCCAGTCAAGGTTGCTGGGCCAGACCCCTGACTCACCAGCTACTGCCACTGAGATTTAGAACAGAACTGAAACTTCATTCTTTCACCTCCCCTGTGAGTAGGTATGGGCTACTTACATCCTGGTGTCTTTTCAGTTGGAGCTGGTGCACTTAGCAGAAATAATTAATGATTCAAAACATTGGGAAAAGATAAGCTGTAATTCTGCCTTAACAAGAAGCAGGTGATCTGATGGGGCCCTCATGCTGCAAAGGACCTTTTGGTCCTTTTAGCTTAAAAGGGATGAGGAAGGGATCGGATTTTTATTTCCTGGCAAAGGAAAATTAGAGAGGAAACACTGAAAACAAAACAAGTCACCTGGGGATGAGGCTGCTCAGAATACCAAGAAGGCAGCAGAAGTTGCGTGATAAGATGGAAATTCTGAAAATATTGCTTCAATTAGGATAAGCACCTAATTATTTCAATGCTGATGTGTAATGGGATCTGCAGCCAAAACTATAAGACTTCAAAGCATGAGCTTTATCATCAGATTTCCAGTAGCACCTTCTGTGAGTCACAGAGATGAATTTTGTTCTCCAGCTCCAAACCTGGTCAAATTCCAGGGATGCAAAGAGAGGCAGCATGGAGTTCCATAGTATGGCTGTGGCTTTTTTTTCAGTGATTGTCATCTTCATCTGAAGATGTAGCTCAATGTTCCTGTGGAAAGAATCCAGTGTTTTTTCATTAATGCAAACATGGGGTTATTTGTGCATAATTTAGAGGATTGCCATCTGTGATAACACAGCACCTTTAGCCATCCCAAAGCAGTTGATATTTGTGTCTGTAACTGTGTTGGTCTGTCTGCCCTGGACCTGTGGTGGTCTGCAGTGGCAGCAAAGGAGTGAAGGAAATGTGTTTGAAGGTGTAAAGAAGCAGGAAGAACATTCCTTGCTTGGTTTTCTCAAGTGAAATAAATTATTTACCTGAGACCTGGCATGCTTAAACTGTGTGGTGGAGTTTGGTGCAGAGATCCATCAAGCAGCCCTGCCTGGCCTGAGTGAAAAACCAGAATTTCTGTGTTTTCTTCAGCATGGCCCTGCAAAGCTGCTAATCAGGAACAGGAATCAGGGTAGCTGCAACTGCTTCCTTTGTGCCTCAGCTGTACCAGTACAGGCTCCTGTGCTATCAGGGATGCTGTGAGGTTGTGAATTATCTCTCTTACAAAGCTATAGATAGGCTGATCTCAGATGGCATTGAGGGTTTAACAGGTAGAATAAGCTTGTTAATGAGTTAATGATGTACTTAGAGTGACTCATAATAGAACCTCTTAGACTGAGGTTCTGTTATGCTTGTCTTGGAATTTTCTATCACTTTCCCTCATTTGAATTACCTGCTTCAGTCTTCTGAATGTTTTGGGGATTAACTTTAGCAATCAACAAATTTCATCATTTGCCACCATGGCTTTTTTTAGCTTGTTTTTAAAATGTCCATTCCGTGGTACTTTTTATTGCAACCATTTGTGGTACACAGCAAAGTTGCCATTTGTGTCACATAAGGGCTAAAGACAAGCACTCAGCTGTAGCTCTTGGGCTGCTTCCTTCACAAGAAATGGCCTTGACATTTGGGAATTTTCTATATCCCATGAGGTGAGATCTTTGAAGCAAGACATTTATAATGAATTAAGTTAAAATCTACTTTTCTAGTGGATGATATGACTGATGTGGTTGGCATGCTAGGTAATCACTCCATTAAAATGTTGAAGATCACTTTTAAATTAATGAAGCTGACATGGTATGAAGGTTGTAGCCTGCATTTTTTGTGGAATGTTTGGTTTCCTCCCCTCTTCCAGCTTTTTTTGTCCCCCTGTAGCTCTAGGAGGAGCAAAATTTGGATCTTATGTACATTGTACATTATGATTTCTGTAGGGCAGAGTTCCATGCTAGAAGCATCAGAGTAACTTTTAGGGGTTTTTTGGTTTGTTTCTGTTTGTTGGAGTCTCTTTGTTTCCATCTCTGATAACTAATTCTCAGTTCTAGACAACAGCAAGATGCAAATGTCTCAGATCTTATTTTGCTACGTCACAGATTTGGTTTTGAATTAGTACTTGGATCAATTTCTCCATGCAGATCAAAGGAAGCAATGTTTGAATGAGTTTTTTATAGCCAGGTATAACTCCTGCAGCCAACAAAGGACAAAGTTGATTGAGTCTTGAAAAGACTGTCCTGGAAGAAAAATAAACAAACCACCCTCCCCCAAAACAATCCAAAAACCTGGTCTGTCTCAGAGCTTTGAGACATGCTTGAGTTAACAAACTGCTATTAGTCAAACTGTAAAACAGATTAGGAAGATTTCTTATTTATTTTCAATTGATTTGGGTATTACATTTTTTCCCCCAAAATGTACTCCTTGCTAATTGTTTGGGGCTGGAGCAGAGTGGCAGTTGGCTCAGCAAAGGCAAGCAGTGCTTACAAAAGCACTGTTAACCCTTGCCAGCTAGGGTAGCATGGCAGGCAGCATTTAGTGCTTGCTCCTTGTTTTGTAGAGGGGATTAAAACCACTGCTCTGTGCAATGCTCATTGTAGATTGCAAGTTTCAGCCTCTAAGTGAAAGTCAGAGCATTTGGTAATTAAATACATTTGAACTTGCACTACATTTTATGTGAGGACTGAAGCTTATTGACATTAGTGGATTCATTTTCTGAATTTACCCACATGAGGTCAAATGAACTCCAAACGGTTTTGGATTTTCTAATTTATTAAAATCCTGTGCTCAAGCTGAGGGGGGTTTCAATTTATTTTTTTTAAAGTCAGATGGAGCCAATTTATCTACAAGTCAGGTAAAACAGGATGTAACTTTTAAAAATCCACATTCCAATGCGAAAGAGTGAAACTCAGCAAAATGCACAAGAATTAATTATAAAATTAAATTTTATTTTTCATGTCTGTGTTGCCACAGTGAATGAGGTTTGAAAGGGTAGGGAGTAGCACTCAATTCACTGAAGTGTGACAATTCTTCCGTGTCAGTGATTTCAAGCCTGAAGGGGATGACATCCTGTAAGCACATTCATCCATTTGTGTTTATTAAATTAAAGCCTACATGAATTTGCAACAACAGACTGTTCATTAACAGAAAAAGAGACTATTGCTTTCCTCTTGGGACTGTTTTGGCTTTGATCCACTGATCTATTCTTACATTGACATAAATATTAGGGTTTTGTTTGTATTGGTTTTATTTTCTTCCTGTGAAAGAGATGATAAACAGCAAAAAAAATTTCTCACCATGTTCATATGTATCATATACTGTAGGAAGCTAAATTAGTTATGAAAGATAATAAAAAAACCGTGCATAATGCACTACCCCAAGTGAAAAAGGGAATCCTAATTTTTTTCTCGACTATCTCTACTAAATTGTGCTGTACTTTGCTAGCTATACAGGTGTTGGGTGAAAGGCAAAAAGAAGTAAACACCAGCTAGGCAGTGTTATGCAATGTGTTGTTTAACACACTTGTTTCAATAGCACCCAAAGATTCACAGGCAGACTGTGTATTTTTATTGTGCAGCAGCCTGGGCAGAGGTAGGGAAATAGCAGGGGTACCTCAAAGGGTGTAATCTGAAGCTGCACATGAGACTGAGAGAGAGCAAATCTCAGCTGCAGTTTTCAGAAGCTCCCCAGTTCCCTTCTCCCCGTTTTACAGTAATGCATAGTTCAAGCAATTGGGAAATATCTGAGTTATCAAGTCAGGATCTGTCTCTGTACAAGGAGGCAGAGGATTACAGGAAAGGGGCTACAGTCTCCCTGAGCAGTTGATGAAGTTCCTGAGAAAGGGTAGAAAGGAGAAAGCCTGCAGATGTTTTTGCAAGAAGCTACAGTTGAGCAGAACAGAATAATAGATACAGGGGTCCCAAAGACTGGAGACTTCAGTTCACCAGAGAATACAATATACATAAAAGATGAGGCTGTAATTTGAGGGTTACAGAAATGATTGCTCTAGTTCTTCAGCATGAAAAAATTGTCTGTGTATCAGAAATAGGAGAGCGAGAGAGCAAAGATTGCTTTTGAAATACAAATTTTGTAGTGAGAATAAAACAATGGATGCAAAGGAGGGAGGGATGAAGTGCTGGAGCAATCATGCACAAGGGGTGGGTGTCTTCAGGGCGTTGGAATTAGCACCTGGAGCTGGCTGGAGCTGCAGAGCAGGTGTGGTACTCTGCAAGGGAGGGTCAGATAGAAATCAGTCTGGCTGAGGTAAAAAATGGATACAGCATGTATATAAAATGGAAATGGACTGGTTCTTGAGGCTGAAGCTGCAGAGAATGAGTGTGTGGGATTGTGTGACACTGCAGCCAGCAGTGAGTCAGAGAAAAAGGCAGAGCCAACAGAAAACAAAAGCCACATGAAAAGGAGGGTGCGTCAAGCTACAGAAAACCTGGTTTGGTCAGGTTACTGGGGCTTCCTGGCTGTGGTAAGAATTAGAGGACCTCTTGGGTAGTTTAATGTAAATTGGGAAAAAATAGCTGAAGCCCATCAGCATCAGTAAGTATTTTTGCTAGCACTGAAACTAGCATATCTAAAATGGGTCATAAAAAAAAATTTAAGACCAAGATAATTAGGTATATCATTGAGAATTCAGTCTAGGTGAACTGAATGGAATATTTCCAAGCTGAATATAAGTAAGGTTGGTCAAATTATGCCTACCCATCCTTTCTTGCTTTTGGCATTAAATAGAGTAAGTATTAAAGAACTTTGAAAAAAAAATCACTCTGCTATGAAAGCAAGTAAATAAAAATTCATATTGAACCAAGATGCCAGGATTATAACAGTTATTTATGCTGCTGAAACATAACTGTTCCCCAGTGTGAAGTTGGGAGCCTGAAATCTGGGAGAGGTGTAGCTCTATAAGAGTATTTCATACTGGCTTTCCCAAGTTTCTGGGTTCTTCCCCCTCTGGGCTATTCCCCCTCCACCCCCCATTGTGTAAAGAGGAGTCCCAAGCGATGGTCACTAAATGCCAGGATTCATGCTCAGGTGCCACAGGGTCAGAGTGGCCCCTGGAGGTCCCTGCACTCAGCACTGCCTGGGGGGGAGGCTGGAGTTGGCTGCTGCAGGTTGAGATCCCCACACCGTGTCAGGGCTGCCTGGGTAGAGGCAGGGGCTAAGGCCCTGCTTGGGTGCAAATCCCTGAGGCAGGAGCTGCTGCTGGGGGAGGCTCAGGGTGTGACTGTTCTCTGACAGCGCTCAAAGCCAGCTGTGTTCTGCTGCTTCTGTGTCCAGGCGCTGCCTCTTTGGCCACGGACTGGTGGTGGGGTCAGCAGGCTCTGCACTGAGCAGGAGGGTAGCACAGAGGCCCTCCAAGTGTTTGAGATGGAATTCGTATGCATGCCAGGACCTGGGAATTTCTGCCTAAGGAAGTTCTCTGTGGTAGGCTCTTCAGCTGAAATAGTAAAGGTAGCAGAAGCCTTGCACATGGCTTCTGGAGATAACTGACAGGGACACTTAGCTTTTTGTCTTTTAGCATGAATCCAGGAGCTGCCAAAAGGCAGCACCTTCAATCTGCAAAGCTTGTGCCTAAAGCAGGAAGGTGATGGGCAGAACAAGAACAAGAGGCAGGTCTTAGATCTGGAATTCCCTGAGCAGCTTTTTCCCCTTGCAGCCCTGCTGAGTGACCTGTCCTGGGTTTGGCAGTGTTTGTCCTGGGTGCACAGCAGCTGAATCACCCTGTGCACACCTGTGGCACTTTGTCATGTAGTGACCTCTCTTCCACAAGGCCAGGCTGAAAGTCAAGGAGCCAGACACCCTCAGTGGCAGCTTTCTTAGTGTTCATGTAGCCTCCTCTCTGCTTTAAACAGAAGGGAGAAAAGAGAGAGGCAAAACCCCCTTTTTTTGGAGTGGTGACAGTGTGCATCCCACAGTTATCTCATTCTTCAGAGGCAAGCTTGGCTTTCCAGTACCATTATTAGTTAATTGTTTTGAAAGTGATGCATCTTTGGACACAGCCTGAGTTGCTGGCTATTAAACCCTATAGTTATTCAGGCTTTTGACTCCTCTGTAATTGTGCTTTTTTTCTTAATTAAATTGTTAATGCCAGTTTACATGGTGCTTATTTACAAGCTGTAGTAGAAGAGGGATCTCCGTGACTCTTTGTAATGTGTTGAATTTGCATGATTGGCAGTGGTTTAATATTTGCAATCTATACATCAAATAAATAAGCATGATGATTTTGCAATATTTTTTATTAGTGACTCACTGAGTTAAGCTTTCTTAATAACTCCCTTAGACTTTCATAAAAAATGGATAGTGTAGGTTATCAGAAGTGATTATTTCACTGTTCTTACTGGATTTCTCAAAGTGCTCAAGAAGTTGGTTTGGCTGTTAAAAGGGTCTTTTTATAAAATAGGACAGTGATTCACATACCAGACTTCCTCTAAGACTTCAGAAAGGCTTGGATATGGGATTTTAGATTTATGTGTATTCATAGAGCATAATTTCAATGAAAAGAGAAAAAATAGGTGGGAATACCTTGGATACTTAAGCACATACAACAAGGAACTATAGTGTAAATGACTCAGTTTAGGTACCAGTAATTTGTGAAACAAGGAAAAAATATTTTTTTGCAGGTCAGAAAATGTTTTGGGGACCCTCTCATGCTCAGCAATTACTTTTGATGTGGGTCAGGTATGAATGCTTATTCTCTGGGAAAAAAATAGCATACTAAAATTGGGAAAGGAATAAAAAGAATATGCAACAAAAACACCATTTCAGTTTATCATTTTTCCCCCTTTTCTTCCAGATGGGGAAAGAAGATGGGCTGAGGCTTTGCAGCTGGCACTTAGAAATAATAACACCTGAAAAAATAAGGCTCATTCCAAATGTGTTTGTGTTGTTGTTAGGGAGCTGACTGTTTTTAACCCAGTGCCTCTAGTAAGGCACACTTTTACCCAGTCAGACCATGAAAACAAAATTGGTGCTGTGTCAGCATCTTGGTGGCAAATAACACTCAAAACAGATTATAGGATGTGCTAGGAATACAAAATAAGGTTAGAAATAATGCTTCAGCTGTGAGTTCTTCAGGCTGTGGAAATAATAGAGCATAATTCAGTAGAAGAGGAACCAGGGAGTCAGCATGCAGAGGGAAAAAATGAAAGGAGAAAGAAAAATGAAGAGAAATGGAAATAGATGTAGGGGAAGTTTGGCAAGTCCTATCAGTGGAAAATTCTTATGCTGACTGTATGGAAGGGCCAGAAGGGATTTAAAAAGGAGCCAGAAGTCATTCTCACATAAAGAAAGCAGTGCCTGATCTTTGGGAGTGCTGCTCTGCAAGTCCTGAAGAGGATATGAAAATAGACATAGAAATCTGGGTATGTTTGGTAGCAACTTCCAGATGAGCCCAGGCTGGTGCAGGCCAGTGCTACAAACTGCTGACACATTCTGCACCTTTTTTGGGTGGCTGGAGAGCAGGGAGGCCTGCAGAGCCTCCTGCAGTGAGATGTTCTTCTTCAGCCAAGGCTGGTGCTCAGTCTTATTATTACCCACAAAAACACTTAGTAATGCTAAAAAAATAAATTAACTTGGGATGTGTGTTTAAATTACATTGTGCTTGGGGTTTTAGTTTATTTGAGCTATTAAATATACTCCTTTAGTGTACACTTCCTCAGTGCTGTGTGGTGAACTGAAAGCAGCTGGCTCTGTGAGGTGGATAAACACATATTTACCTTTATACTGCTTGTGGAAAGGCCATAATGAAGAATGAAGCTGAAACCATGAAGTGGAACAGAGTAATGAAAACTCCAACTACTGCTTTGAAAAGCTGTTACTGAAGTCTGGGTGCTTTGTGTCTTTCTTCACTGTCACATCTGAGCTTTCCTACTCTGTATTTCACCACAAACAAAACAAGTATTCCAGCATCTTTCTCCTGTTTACAGCAGGGTGGGGATATGAATTTTTAACAATAGATTATTACTTCTTCTTATCAAAGCAGACATAGGCTGAATTCCATTTTCAGGAAAGCTCTACCCTTTCTTCATTACAGGTTTTCTATCTCAGGGACATTTAGAACTTCTAGTTCTGCCAATGGTGGAACAGTGGAGACAAAGATCTGGAAGCAAGATGCAGACTCAGCCTTCAAACACCATAATCTCTCAGCAACCATTATGTTAAGTTTAGAATAGCTAAAATCAGTCAGCAGCCTGGTGGGAGCACTGACATCTGTGAGCAGGGTTCAGTCTGTGAGGAGGGGAGCCTTGCAATCTATTAAACACCGTGTTACAATATTCAGTGTAGGCATCACAGAGGCAGGGATTAATGTACACACATCTACACAGGAATCTTTGATGCCTTCAAATGCTCCTCATCTTCTGCAGAGCACTCAGCAGCATCGCCTACGTATTTCACAGCAGCCTTCCCACCTGGGCATTGCAGCCTGACAGTGGGAAGCCTTTTGAAATGACACTGAGGCATCTTGGTGCAGCTTGCACTCCAAGATCTAATAGCTATGGTTTGGGATTTGTTTATGTATCTGTACAAACATCTGCACAGACACAGAGCTGGGCAGGCCAAAGCTGGAGAAATGGGAATCAAATTTTGAGCTTTAATGTCACAGATAAATAATATGTTTAAACTCTCCAAAGTCATTTGTCTGCTAGTAATCCTCTCCAGCATGATTGAAACAGGAATTGATACTTTCACAGGTAGTAACAAGCAAAAAGCTACAACAATTTTTTTATCTGCAAAGAAATTCAGATTGTGTAACTGCTCCCCAACTTTTTATCTGTCTTTTTTTTTTCTTTTGAGGAAGTTTGATTAATTTTCTGGATGCAGATAATTTTGGGGTAGAAAAAAATTTAAACTCAGATTCCCTACCCAGCATCTATCACTAGCCTGAGGAATAGAGATCTAATTCTGTTTGATTTTTATCTTCAGTGTTTAGTACAGAGTAAGTACTAGAGGGTGTATGAGCCCAAGATAAACACTAACCAAAATATCACTGCAAAAGTTTGGCTTAAAAATTACATCTAACTGTTGTTCAGATGAGGGTAAAATGAAAGATAAAGTGCATTCAGTTTTATCCTCATTCTACACTTGTCCATTAAAGAAACATTCACCCCTTTAGCTGAAGCAGTGGCACAGTAAGTTTAAAGCGTTTCAGCCCAGTGTAATTGTTAATCTTTTTTACTCTCTTCTAGGCATTAAATTTACTCAAATATGAAGGAATAAGAAAATACTGATTAAATACTGATTAAAATCAGTAAAGTTTTCCTTACATGGGAGGCACACACATGTTGGTCCTTGATACTGATTCAAATCCACCTATGCAATGCTTAACTGACACTTCCTCTACTCTGTTTAATTGACATGTAAGTGGAAAATCTTTAAATGCACATGGCCAGAGAAATCTCTCTCAATTCCCCTTTCCTGCTGGCCTTGAGTCCATGGCAGAGGAGACCCTGTGCTGCCTTTGCATGGAACATGTTCCCAATCCCATGGTACAATACAGTCTGTTAGCTTGGGGTTCTGGCACTTCACTGGAGAACTGCTACTCCACTAGTAAAACACTAAATCATAAGCATATAATGCACATTGTTAAAGTTATGTATAAGAATACAAAATGTAAAATACCCTGTCTCAGAGAGCACCAAAATAGAAAAATAGGAGACGTATTAGAAATAGGAAAAGAGGAAAGTGCAACAAACAGTGATCCTCAAAAATCCAATGTGATTGGCAGTTAAAAGGTGGTTCATTTAAGTGAACCTGTGTGCAGTGCAAGTAAATGAATTAATAATCAAGGGAAAGTCTGTAAAAAATATGTTTCAGATGATAGCTTTAAGTGAATTTGATCTCTTTTAGATGACAGAGTCTGGTCTCTAATTAGGTTTCTATTCTTACAGTGATGGATATGAAGTACTTTCTGAATCTGTTTGACCTTCTCAGCCTGGGGAGCAAAATTATTTCCATAGTCCTTAATTTCACAGGAGTTTTGCATTTGTTGCCACAGAGAACTCTCACAAACAGGGAAGAAAGTTTAAATGGTTGAGAGACCTGCTTAACTCTGTGCACTAGGCACAGGCTTTATTACTGCTTGTTTGCCTGTGGAGCTCTTCTCCACCCTGTACATCTGCTTCAGAATTCGTGTTATCTCTCTGACTTGGGCTCGGTGGTTACTCACAGGGAGCTTCTGCACTTGCATCTATCTTCTGCATTGCTTAATTTCTTTTGGAAATACTCTATTCTCTCACCTTATTAATGTTAAAAGAAAAAAAAGAAGGGGAATTTATTGCTAAAGGCAGCAGAATAGAGAACTTCTTGGTGGAGCAGTGTGTCTTCCCCTGTGAGTGCAAGCTAAATTAGTTCTGAGGTGCTTTCACTCAGTGGCAGCGTAATGAGAGGCAGCAGGCACCTCTCCGTTAATAACGTGCCAGCCACACTGGGAGCAGCTCCCAGCCTGCTGGGACAGCTCAGCCACCAGCACCAGCAGGTAGGAGGCAAAAAATAGGCTTAGGAGAGAGGAAGCACAGGTGGAGATCAGGGCTCTGGTGTTCCAGGGTGTAAAGGCATTTCTGTCTGAGGAGAGGGAGTGGCTCAGCCTGGCTGGAAGGGCCGAGTTGCTGCTAACTTCAAAATTACAGCAGCACTGCTGCTGCTCAGGAGGCCTTGGCAGCAGTGTGGGACATGGAGTCATTTCTGAATGGCTGCTTGTTTTCATTGCCTGCTCACAGTCAATTGTTTTATTTCCTTGGTAAAACTGGGATGGTTCTGAGTTGTGCAGCCCAGTTCCAGAGGTTCATGTGTGATGCTGCTGTATTTGTCAAAGACGAGGTGCTGGAAGAACCCGAGCACCATCTCTGTTTTCCTGAGTTCACACAGTGTTCCTCTTTCCTTTCTGTTATGAATCCCATCTTACATTGAACTCCTAAGGGTTAAGTTTTACGTGGCAGTCAGGTAAGAACACAGATGGTTGGTTCCTGCACTTTCTTCTTTCCATCTCTCCAAATCAGACAAGCAGCTGAGTGAAAATCTCATAGCCACAACTTCAATATGAGTATTTAGGCTGGTATGTTAAACTCCAAGGAGCTGTGGACATGAGTGAGGTAACCCTGCAGCTCTGTTGAACTACAGCAAAAAAACCCTTGAGAAAAAAGAGCTTCTGTGGCTTCAGGAGCAGGAATAAACTGTATATTTTTCTAGTCCTCTTGAAATACCTGCTGACATTAGTTGACAGGAAATCTTATGGTTACTTTCAATAAGGTCTCACTCCTTTGCATGGGAAGCCAGCACTAGTTTTCCTGTCCAATTTTTCTAGTTTCTGGATTTATCTGTTTCTGTAGAAAAAACCACAGCATTAGATCTTTGAAGGAAAGACTGCATCAGACTGTGCCATAGAAGATTACTTTATACTTTTGTTTCTCCATGCTTCCACACATATTTCTGAATCTGTGTCATTAATCTTCAAACTCTGTGGTTGGTACTAGGATTTTTGGATTTCTAGGTTAGTTGTCCAGTGTTACATACACAGGTTGAAAAAAAAGAGTAAATCCAGGAGAGAACTGTTTTTCAGGTTGTGGTCCAGAAACTCACATAAAACTCTGATTTTGCTCAAAATGTCAGGCATCAAAATGGCTGCTATCTCCTCTGTGAATATGGATTATTTGTTACAGGGTGTAGTTTTTTTTAGCATTTTTGGACTCTTTGAAGGTTTGAACACTTCAAACACAAGGAGCAGGGACCACAACTTAATAAAAAGTCTGCACATAAGGACAAAGGGGCACAGCTGTGGTCTTCAGGATCAAGTAGTGACAAAAACAGCATCTTGAATATAATTTGCTGAGCTCATTAGACAACATCTAGCAGAAAGGGAAGAAATAGCTGTGGTTTCTAACACTTTTATATTTGCTTTCTTGGAGACTTAATCTTGGGTCAACTTCCACAGAAATTGCAGAGACCAAGGAATGAAGTAGGTTTATTATTATAAACAGCCACAGCAGCAGATAAAATGCCATTCATTAGATTCATTTGGCTCCTGCTGTCTGAGGAAATCAGAACATGTACACGTGCACTTTAAAGGAGCCCTGTTGCCTGTCTGCTCAGCAAACCCCCATGAGTCAATAGGGATTTGTCTTGGGTCTCTCAGTGTGTGAGAGCACATCCCACAAATGGACAAGATGCTCGTCAGCTGCTTTATAATGTAATTCTGCTTTGTTTCTATTAAAAATATTCCTAAAATCACAAGTCTAGTAAAATAATACCCTCTTTTTGGATGTTTTTTATTCTGCAAAATACTTGGCCCTACTGTGGCCAGGAAGTTTGAGTGGTGTGAAGACTCAGGTGTATAAATAGTTGATTTCAACTACTCACTGCCCATTTCAGTCAAGTGTCCAGGTTATGCCAATCTCATTTTACTTCTGGTGCTCTCTGTGATACTTGAGGAAATATTTTCAGATGGTGCAAGTACTTGTATGTATTTTATGATTTCTGCTTCTTTCTGATTAGCTTCTAGTGGCTTAAGAGCACATTAGAGACATAAATTGCATATTACAGCACAGTGCCCTCAGCTGTCACCTCCAAGTACTATCATCCATCTTGAGTACACAGGAGTCTGAGGCTGGAGCTTCTCCTAGGCAAAAATTCAAAATGAGAAGAGCTCCAACTCAGCATTGTCTTCTGCTTATACATCAGAAAGGGTAAACACACTGTTGCAGAGGTTCCTACTGAGGACTTGGCCAGTAAATGCTGGCTGGAATGCCTGGAAAGAATTGGTGTTTTAGTGCAAGCCTAAGGAAAACATTGCTCAAAGCACCTGGGTGAAATCTCTGGCATTTTGCTTAACCTCAGCCATCCGTGTGACCCTCCAGGCATTTCTGCAATAGAATCTGTTCCTGCCTCTTCCTCCACTTCCCCTCTGCTGGCCCAAAAATAAAAAACCAACCAAAAAATCAGGGAGGCATTGATGTCTTCATCCCTTTGTGCTTTGAAACCATAGGAAGGTTTAAAGGGTGTGACAGAAGTGCTCTGCATTGGTAGATCTTTGTCTATTTTACAATTGCCCAAACAGCTGCTACAATTAACTCTTCAGTCCATGATAAAGCAATAGAGATAGCCTTCCAAAACATCCTCTTTGCCTGATTTCCTGCTTTTATCTTCAGCAGCTGTTTGTCATAGATGTCATGGCTATTTGACAGATTAGACTCTATATCTATATATGCTCTCATGGCTTTACATGCAGAGAAATGAGATAGGGAGGCTTCTTTTATGGCTTGATTGCATTAGTGGGCAGCACTGTGAACCTCCAGTTTTAAAAGCATGAATATTTGGGCCAGGAAAGTTTTCGAGGTGAGAGCTCAGGCAGACTAGCCACAGCAGTTTAACCAGAATTATTCAAGATACTGCCACTGCCCACAATCTTCTCTCCACACAAAAGTCATGAGCCAGAATTGGCGTTGGCTGATCCAGTGCTGCTCTTTTCAGCTCAGCCTGCCACTGGAGCTGGAGCCTAGATTTCCATTGATTTGAATCAGTATTTTTAAGATTACTAAGTGCAGTGTGAACTTCAGTGATATTTAATGTTGCTGAGAGTATTCACAGTATATCCATGGGAGTAACAGCTGCTCCAGATGTGGGGAAGAGGAGCTGCCTTTAGTGGTGTGGAGCTCTCTGCTGGCATCAGGCTTGAGGTTAGAGCAGACCTGGAGCAAGGGCTCTTGCAAGGAGCATTGGTGGTAGTGCTGTGAGGGTCAAAAGGCTGCAGTCTTTCCTTGGTGCTGAAATGTTTCTGTATCAATAAATGTAATAATTTTGTAAGGGATTCTTCTGCCTGCCTAGCCGGTTTTGGTGCTTTGATTATAGGGTGGCCAAGCAGAGGCAGAGAGTAAATCGATGGAATTTTAAGTGCCTGTCTTTTTGAATTACTAATCATTTGGCACTAGCCAGCAGTACAAACATGAAGGAAATAACATCTTCTGTTAAGAAAACCTTGGTGATGGATCAGTCTAGGAAGCATCTTGGCTGTGTTTCAGATGTAAATCCTTCATTGACAGCACTGGGAGCTTCATTGATGTAGACAATTTACAAACACTACAATTCCTTCTCCATTCTGCCTCCATGAAAGTCCATTTCATTTTATATGGAGATATTATGTAAGGGAAATTTCTTTAGGGCAATGTTAATGAAAGAAAAATGCACAAAGCCAGAATGGAGGAAACATAAAATACAACTCCTGTTTTGTTTTTTTGGTTTGTTTTGTTTTTTCTTTTCCACATTATGCTTTGTGCTGTTGTATCTTAGATACAGAGAGCAATATAGAATTGTGTGTGCTGTTGAGAGAGTCAGCATAAAGATGTGTAAATGTTTTAATATTTAATGCTTTCTTCTCAACATATGCAATATAAATATCTGTGAGCAGACTGAACATCTAATAAAGGTGACCACAGGTTATACTGCTGTAATCCAGTAACATGACGAGCAAGTTTCATGATTATATGGTCAAAGGAACAAAGTTATGTGTTTCTTGTTATGTGTAAATGACATTAATACAAGTTTTCTTACTTATGTAGAAATTACAGACATGGGGAAAGGAAAAGCACAACAAATTACAGCATGTCTGTGTATTCCTACTTGCATTTCATCAAGGCATTATAATGTTGATAGAGAACAACAAACAGGAAGGAACAGGAAAAGTGGGTTTAGGTTATGCTTCCAGCATGACTGCCTTATGCTGTATTTACAACACTTCAGGAAAGAACTGCAGAGTGCTTGCCTGTGTGATCTTCATCGTTTTTCACCATGATCACTGATAACATTTTCAGATGGAGAGTTGCTGTCGTTTCATATGCTCTAGAAACAAGAAAAAGCCAGTCCTTTTACCTTGGTGAAAAAAGAGACCAAATGCATCAACATATTGTGACACTGAACACTTGATCAAATATAGTAAGTAGGTGCTATAGCACAAAACTTCCAGTCATGCAGAATTATTTTGAGAGCTGAATGGATGTGTGACAGTGCCCTTATTGGAGGATGCTGAGCTCAGTAAAAATGGAAATCTACAATTTGAACATTGTACATTTAATATAAAGCATAAATGTGCAAGGGAGTTGTTAATAGAATACAAGAAAGAAGTTAAACAGTGTCATGATAAAAATGGAATGTTTGAGAGCCTAGATATGTTTTTAAAATGCTGCTTTTCTCCAGGTGCAGGAGTGCCATTGTTTGGGTACAGGCTGCAACAGTGGCATGCAAATGCACACCACTCCCAGTTATTGTGCTTAGCTCAGCTTGTGGAGCTGGCAAAACACAAAATATGCTGCTATGGCATGTCGAGTGTAAAAAGTGAAGCTGTTATTAAACCAGAAGTTATGTTAATTTAACTCCATTAAAAGATTTGGGATGGAAAGTAGGTGTCTGCATGGGAAGGATGAAAAGACAAACAGCTAGCAAGAAGAGTCATTTGACTATTTCTGAGAAGTTGTATGCAGGCCCAAATTTTATTTATCCAGACAGCTTTAAGGAGTAGCTGTTGAAGAAACATCTTCCAAAGGAAAGGTAAATATTTTGTGGGTGCCTTGTACATAAAGGGTTAGCAGTGATCACAAACCAGCTGTTCCAGCTGTGTGGGGTGGTGAACCTGGTTAATGCTGTTTTCCTGCACCAAGTCAACTATTAACAATCAATATAAACCTGCTGGTTAGGTACCATCTTTGTACACTCTCAGAAGACTTTCTGGAGTGCTAAAAAATTACATGGATATTGCCCTCTAAGATTGTTCCCATGTCAGCATCCCAGCAGCAGTCAATTGTTTGTCCAGAGAGAGGAGCTGTGCAGAGTTGGTGAATCCAGAGCACTGAGATGGGTCATGTTGGGCCTCCTGGAGTGCACAGAGCGGGGGTCATTGAATGCCCCCACCTTGGTTTAAAGCATCAGGCACTTACAATTTTATTACTGCCCATGTTAAGCTATCTTCTAGCAGAAAGTTAAACTCCAGTTGAGTCTGTGTGCCAGAATTTTGGCTAGATATTCCCAAAACCTGTTTGTACTGAGAGGCTGTGTGCAGTGTGGCTTTAGCTGCCATCCTGTGTCAGCTTTCAGATGGTGATAGGCGATTGAAAGCTCATTCACCTTGATGGCTCTTTCCACAGAACACGCTATAAGCCTCTTGCTTTGTTTGCAATCTTTCTCACTCTCGTTTACAAGGTCAGGACTGATGTTTTGGTTGTTTTCCCAGCAGTGTTCCACTGACCCATTTTGCTTTAATCCCCTGATGTCACTGAAATAAACTGAGGAGGGGGAGATTTCAGAACTCGAAACAATTTCCTCTGCTGTTGTGCTCTGCAAATTAATTTGATACTATTATGTAAGCGTAATCATCTACTCTAATCACATCACAAGATTGGGAACAGACAGAAATAACAGAAGGGAACATTCTGGATAGTGAAAGGGAGTCAGTGGAATAAGCTGTTGGTCAGGACTGGAGCTGGAACACTTCTGAGATTCAGTGTTACCAGTGCTCACTTGTAGCAGTCATCTGTAGCTGTCTGGGTTAGAGCCTCTTGCTCACTCCAGCCATCTAATACTATTCATGAGGTTTTTATTTTTGTCTCAGGCAGAGAGCTGCAAAGTGCTTGATTTTCTAGTGGAAGATGGCAGGGAAAAAAAAGCAAGCATTCTTTGATCTTGTTCTTCATATGTTTATCTGCATTTTATGAGAATGTGAAATCTTGTGCTACCACTGGCTGTCCTTCCCAGAGAGTAAACAGATTCATAACTGAAAGCAAATAGGCAGATGGGCCCACAGTCCTCTCTCTGAAACGTCTCTTTGATTAATGTCACTAGCAGGAGCTTACTGGCAGATGTTTCATTAAATCTTCTCTGAGTGGAGTCAGCTTCTTGAAATGTAACCTCCACATCCTTCATTCAAGCGGAGATCACAGAAAAGAAAGGGGTTTTCCTTGCAGATGAGTTGGATATTTATAGGTTTTTCTTCTGCCAGTGATAGTCTGGGTGCAAAGTTTCCCTCTTGCAGCCTATGGCAGAACTACACAGTGTGAACTTCAGGCAGTGTTTCAGAAACTCGTACAGGGAGCTCTGTGTGTACAGAGTGTGCAGGCTTGGGAGCCCACTTTGGTTGTTGTCTCTTTTTGGTTTAGATGTACCAAAAGTTCACGTTGTGTAAATGCAGTGCAATCTGCATTCCAGCCTGGCCTCAGAATGAGCGAACGCAGATGTTCTCTGCAGCGTGCTTTGACCTCCTTAGCATGATTTCCTCTGGAAAAGTAAATGGAAGAGAGGGGATTATGAAACAGAACAATATGTTTGAAGGCCTGATGGAACCAAGCCTGAGCTGGGAGGCCTTTGCTTTTCTTCCTGATATTGATTAGTGCTGTAGCACCACATAACCCAGCTGACACGTTTGGTTGTTAGATCCTCATATGCAAACATCCCCATCATCTCCATCCCGTTTAAATTAACACCCTGGAAACTCAGAGAGTTTATCAGATGTTGAAAAGCAGAATCTGACTCTGGGATGGGATTCCAAAGCTTTCTACCTCTGACCCCTTTGTTAAAGCCAACTGAACCTCATTTACCCTGCTAGGTCACTGTGGCAGAACCTTAGAAATACTTTGGAGTCACTTAAACTTATATTCCACTTTTTGCTTCATGTGATATTTTAATTTTTTATTTCTTTTAAATAGGAGTGGGAGTGTGGCAGATAATGCACAGAAAAACAGAAAGCACAGGTGCTTAGAGTTACATGAGATTTTATTGGTATTTTAAGAGCTAAGCTGTTTATTAGAGTAGAAAGACTGTCTGTTGCATTAAGCAGTGTAATGTGTCACAGGGTGCAGAGGTAAGGAGTTTTAAATTTTATTGTCTAGGATGCTGCCCAGTTTAATGCCCAAAAAAATCATTACTGCCTAATGGTGGCCTAGTTTCTTTCAGAAATTAATTGGTGATGCAAAACCAATATCTGTTAGAAGATTTAACCCTGAACTGACCTTGCAAACAGCTGCCATTAAGACTGGAAGAAAAGAGCTTTCTCAGAGAGGCAGAGCATGGCAAGGAGAGCACCACAGGTGACCTTACTGCCATAGGTACACAAATGACTCAGACTTTCTTTGCATGTGCAAGAACCTGATGTTTGAGATGTTGAAAACACATGTGCTTGACGGGCAAAGGAAGAGTTTCCTTGTGACTCACTGTCTCGTCAAGCCCAAGTAGGATTAGCAAACACTGCTTACCTTGTGGGAAGCCTTCAGAGCAGGAGCAGGGGAGGCTGAAGGGACGCAGTGGAACTAACTTGAAAATAGAGTTGTTATGGAAAATAGACTGATCTGTTCAAAGAATATCCATTTCTGTGCAACAAGATTCTTCATTTAGCAGGTTTCCGCTGTACAGTAAAGGACATTACCATTTCAAAGGCCCCAATAAGCTCCTGGCTAGCAGAACCAGCAGCATTATTTCATTACAGGCTCTTTGCTGAAATTGAGTCTTCCTGCCATGGTTTGGACTTTTACTCTGCATAAGTATAAAAGACTTTATTTCTGGCATGCAGTCTAACAAAGCAATTACTGTTATTTACCTCTGGTCACTCAGAGAGAGCCATTTCACAGAGGCTGTGCTGAGTTGGACCAAACCTAACAGAATTGTTACTCCTGCCTTTAATGATCTCCCAGGCACTGATTCACATCAAGGAATACGAATGGCTTTTCCAAACAAAACCTTAAGCGTTGATATAGTGCAAGTTTTGTATTCTAAAAGGACAGTCCAAGTTCTAGCACAAGATCTGTTTTTAGTTTACATGCCCCTGAAGCTAATTTATGTTGTTTGACTGCTTTTTATGTAGGATTATTTGCTTTTGAATGTATAGTGGTGTGTTGTGGTTTCCACCTCCACTGGGCAGTTAAGTGTTTAGCATTGTTCAGAGACTTTATTAAATCTAATGGTAATTTATAAAATGACACTATAGAATGGAGTGTACAACCTCAAGTGTTCCCCTAGCTAAAAAGGTCTGTGGGAACGGTAATTGATTCTCCTTTTCATTTTTCTTTTTTCTTTTTCCATTGTAACATTTCTTCTCAGACAGAGTTTTAGTTTCAGATCTGTGTTTTGACGAAAGACCAGTGAATACTCAGGAATAAATTACAGCTACCTGTGGAAAATATACCTTTTGTCAATGCAGTGTGACTGGAGACAAAAACAATGAAAGATGACTGTCATGTAGACATCATGAGCTTGAATATATGACAACTAATTTCTCTGTACCCAAATCTGTGAAAGTCTCAGAAACTGGTCAATAGAAAATGCTATAGTCCTTACATATGTACCCATTTGTGGAAATTATTATGAAATGGGTGCTCTAAAGCAACAAAGGGCATGGGGAAATAGTGTTGCCCATTAGAGCTGTTGCAGATATGTTCTCATGGCTAACTTTTAATAAAACACATGTGAGCAGAGGATGACTTGAGATTAGGCAACCAAAAAGAGCACAGAGTGTGCGAGTGAGGAATTGCATCACAGTGGGATTTCTCTGGAGGAGCTGAGCACGTGCAGTGCAGGGACAGCAGGACAGGTCCTGCAGGATGGTTTCATGTGCAGTCTGTCACCTGAGGCTGTGTGGAGACAAGGGCCAAACCTGGACTTCCTGTGCTTGTGTTGGAGCTCAGGGGCTGCTCAGCTGCTGTCACTCTGCCTCTGGGAGGGGGCTCTGCTCCTGTAGCTCATGCTCATTTTTCACTCACAGTAAAAGCTTTGAGCAATCACTGGCCTGGTCTCAGAACCATGGCTAGTGCTGGTGGGGAACATTGACACGTACTGTTCAGATGAAATTACTTACTTTATTTTGAAAAGCACAAGGCTTTTACCTTTATTTTTGTCAGGAAGTTTTGGGTTTTTTTCCCTATTCTTTTTCCAACAAATCCCTGAAATATTTTTACATTCTTCTGTCCTCATCCATATTCAATAAGAGATTGAGATGTTGGTGAAAAGGAAGTACAAGATACAATTAAGAAGCCTTGGTCCCAAACTTAGCTCTAGTGGGTTTCCTGTTTGCACTGAGCATTATGGGTAAGAGGATATGGAGTGTGTTTTACAAGCAGCCCAAGCAGCCTTGACCTCACTCCCAAATTGCTAAATATCCTCCAAGTGAGACAAGCAGCACAGCACCCCAAGCCAGAATTTGGCAAGGCAAGTGCTTGCACTTGAAGAGATTGGCAGGCCCCTGAGTACAGGAGATCCTGCACCCTCGACATTCACTTCAAAACTGGCTCTGGTGTGTATTAGAATGAGCTCAGTTTTTTCCAGTAGTTGAATTTCAGTCATTTGATAAAAGTCTTTAATCCATCCTACAGTGTTCTTTTTTAATTACAAACATACATGAAACCAGTCAGGGAGCAGGACCATCCCCCTTGGTTAAGTAATCAAGTACAGGGCTGTGATCTGAGAGGCTGGATCCTGACTGGAATGGCAATGGTTTGCTAATTTACCTTTTCTTCTCAAAAGGTCAAACTCCTTTAAATCACAAGTGAATTCAGGAAGCCAGAGCCTATTCATAACTAGGAAAAAGGGAGAATTTGCCATAAAGATTATTCCCTATGAACAGTTCACTCAGGTCTACTTTGCATATTACAGAGTCTGTAACTAAAGTTCTATTTCTCCTATCCAGAGAGATTTCAGTGAGTGTCAGTTGTTTATAGGTCACAGTAATTCACTTCTGTAAACAGAGTGGCTGCAGAGCACACCTGGTGACATTAATGGCTCTCTTCCTCCACTCTTAGAAGTCACCGAGGCTGAAGTCAGGTTTGAGAGCATTTCTGAAAGCAAATGAGCCAATTACAGCAGAATCAGAAGAAAATCAGCTGCAGTTGGAAATGCATGAAAGCAGTTTAGTCACCTGCAGGTAGCATGCTGGGAGAAAAAGGTGTTTATGGGAGAGCAGCTGCTCTCAAGGCAGCTGCATCAAAGCCTGGGTGCCTGTGCTTGCCTGCTCGTAGGCTCTGCAGATCCATGGTGGATTTCCCTAGTTATCCAAATGTCCTTATCTGCCTTGAGTGTCTTTTAGACAGAGCAACCTAGTTAGAGAGCAGGATGTCAATTACTGCTAATCTCACTTAACTTTCTTTGGAATATTCACCAATTAGTATCTTTGTCTCTTCCTGCCTGTCTTTCTCCCTTGCCAATTTCCAAGTTATGTCACAGGATTGCCAATGAAATGTAAATCTGCATAACCTGCTCTGCCTTCCAGTGTCATTTGTGTGAGCTCAGAGCTTTTTCTAAACAGGAAAAATGTTTGAGCTCTTGTAACCAAGCCTGCATTTTCCCAGGCCCATTTTTAGAGTGCACAGTACCCAAGACAGCGTTTCTGAGTTCATACACAGGGTGAGGGTCTTCAAAGCAATGGAGAATCTTATCTGGGCTCTTATCTCTATTGGTGCGAGCGTGCTCAGAGAGGGGAGGAACAGAGCAGTGTCAGGAAAATGCACAAATCCTCTGAGCTTTGATACCCTTGCACTGAGCTGGGGGGAATATCTTATGTGGTTTCTTTGGTTTTTTTGTCTCTTTGACAACTTCAGGACAACTTTGATAAACTGAAATTCTGAGAACGGTAGGTTTGTTTGCTGTGCAAAAAGTAGGTGAACTGTAGTTCAGTGGTTAAAAATCCCCACAAACCTCAGAAGTTAAATTTGATTGCAAAGCAGCTTTATACTAGGAGTAATTCCATTGTCAGCCTGTCAGTAATCCAGGTAACAGGCTTGCTTGGCTTTGGATAACCAATAACAAAGCTGGGGGAGATGTAGTGGGCCTATGCTTAGGTTGCCTAACATTTTAAATGAGATTTTTTTCCCCCCTTAGAATAACACATCTATTGTTTGCAGAATGCTTTTGCAATTCAGCAGGGAGAAATTTATGTAAAGAAATGTTTCATCAGTATTCTGTTCATTTTTATTTGAGTTAAAGTGTTAAAATTATTGTCTCCTTTTTTGTTTGATGCTGCACAGGAGGGAGCTGGGAGCCTGCTTATTTAACAAATGAGTGAGAGAAGAATCAGGTTCTAGCTGCCATCAGCATTCAGTACATGCTGAAAACTGCAGAAAAGCCAGCAGGGAGATGCTGTAGTGTCTGCAAAGATCAGTGTCCCATCTCAATAGCTCCTGGAGGTGGGGCTCCCACCATGCCTGCTTCTTGGGGAAGAAGGAGAAAAGGGCTTCCATGTGGAAGAAAACAGAAATTTAACATACAAATCTGCCACCCCTGCTTCCAGGCTAACATTTGTCATTGTTGAGTTGCCTTCATAGGTTATTCCTTAGCATAAATTTAGCTGACTGGTACTTTAAGGTGATTTCTCAGATGATTCCTGGCTCTCTGAGCCACATCATTAAACCCTTTTCCTCTAAACAGAAAATACAACATTGCACACCTTTGAAAACAAATGTACCCTGGGCAGGAGAAAGCCCTGTTGCTGTGTTTTTGTAGCACCACAGGGCAGCCCAGCAGCAGCAGTTTCAAGAAGGCACACACACACACCAAAATGCTCTTTAATGTTTAAGAACTTTTCCAACCAGGATTACTTTTTTCCATATCAGTCAGCCCCAGTCCATATGGTGGAACTCACTTGCACAGTGGATTCAACAAGATTCTTTTCTTAAAGGGGAGCCATTTAATTGAGCCAGCAATTATTTTACATGCACACCAAAAAATGTCTGATAATCCCTTTCAGTTTTGTTTCTTATGCAAACTGGTCTTCTGACACTGTTATTTTCTAGGTATTGCCAAATGTATTTATATTGGTTTAATTCTCTAACTGCAATCAGTACCTGTTCTTTATAATGGAGGTACTTTTTGCTTGCTGTGGGTAAAAAAGAAAAAATTGGAAAAAATCAATAGCAGGTAGTCTCTCTCGGTGGCAATTACCCTTGCTAGTTATATTCTTGTTATATTCAAAAAAGGAATAGTTGAAAGCAGGTGAATTAATCCCTTATTTGCTTCTGTCAGTCACAGAAAAATGTTTCCATGTCAGGCTTCTGGCGAGACACGAGGGCTCCGTTTAACCACAGAGGCAGAAAATTCCTCCCTACTGACTGTGACTGCTGAGTGTGCAGGTGCTTAACAGGACCACCTTCAGGTACCCAGGGCAAAAGGGGGAATAACTGCACAACTTCTCACAAAGAGAGCTTTGAATGTCATGAGGTGCATTCTGTGGATGCACAGCCTGAGTGGCATAGCAGGGTGTGCTTGTTCACCATTCAGAGCTGGCCTCCATCCGCAGTGTGGCTGTTTTTGGCCATCTCCTGATCTCCCCAAATGTGCTGTTTGGTGTGTTTGCTCTCAGTTCTTTTTCTGAGTATGAAAAGAGGGCATTAGGAATGATAGGTCAGTAATGAGGTAATTCTGTGCTTCATTTCACTGCTGGCTGTGTTACTACCTTGTGAGATAAGCAGCAAAAAGAAAACACACTGACTAGTGTGACAATTTCCTGTGACAAAATCACTGCAGCTGCAGTCAGAATTTCTGAATCAGAGGAGATGTTGCATTAAATAATAATTACTCCCTAATTCTGTAACTTCAGTTCCAGCAGCCTGGTGGTGCAGGCTGCAATAGAAGCTTACGCTTGCCTTCAAGTTCAGTTTTTAGGATTATCTGAGGAGTGCAACTATCAATTCAAATTATTCAGTGACTATGTTAAATATTATCACATGGAAAATAATAGGAATAGGAGAATACATTGAATGCCTCAGGCTGATGTGACTTTGGTGTTATTAAATATTGATTGAGAACATGCATTTAGGTTAAGATAGGGTTTCAGAGGAACAAAAAGGCTTGACATTTTCAGACAGGTCTACTCACACTTAAGGATGTTCTATTCTTACTCATTTTCCAGGGAGGTAGCATTCCTTTTTCCTGAAATCTCTCTCCCTGCAGATGTTTTGACTGATATGGGAAGAAATAATTGCATTATTTGCTCTCTACAAACTGTTACCATGCCTAGACATTTCTTGATGCAGAACTAAAGTTTGGGGTTTTCCCTTTAGTCAGGGTTTAATTCTTGCTTTGAAAGCAATGCCTTCTTTGGTTCACCAGCAGGAAATCAGTGTTTATAACAGGGATTGCCTTTTTGGTTTTTGCTGTTGTTCTGTTTCCTCCAGAGAAGTAATAGATTTTTCCAGAGAGTACATTCTGCTGACCACACAGTGCAGCCTCCAGATTTCTGTGAAGCTGATGTTTCATAAACCATGTGAGCCAAAACCCTCAGGCCCTGTCTTTCTGTCGTAAGGTGTGTTTAAAAAATTCTCAGAAAACGTGCCTGCTGCCATGACACAGCCTTGGAGGAAGCCTTGGGGACTGCCATCCTTAGGTTGGCCCTGCCTTGGGATTAATGTCCTCCAGAAGTTAATAGTGTGAGGATCTAGTGGCCACTGAGAACTAATAGCCAAGGTGCCTTACATGAAGCATGTATGGAACATTAGAGGATAGCTTCATGTCATGCTACAGAAAATCCAGTTAGAAGGAATTTCTGCTGCTGTGTGTCCTTGTTCATACATCTCAGTCTTAGAGGGGAGCACATCTGCTTTTTATCTGCAGAGAGGATGTTTGGCTAGAATGAATCCAAAGGATCAAGGACAAAAGAAGTGATGTCTGCAGAGTCCTTCCTTTGGGGGCAGACTTCAGACAGGGCTTTGCTGGATCTTTTCAGTCCTCCAGATTGCTTGTAGAGTCCACTTTTTAAATATCTTCACTGCCAGATTTTCTTGTGAAATCACTGCACGTGTCAATATCTCAGGTAGTTTGGGATTTAATGTTGGCTTCATACAGAAATGAGAAGCCTTCATCCAGCACCTTCTCCTAGGCCTTGCTGCTTTTCTGCAGCTTGGCAAGAGCTCAGACTTGTTTGTGAGTCATTGGAAATATCAGAGCAATGTGTGCCCAGTGGGCCAAGAATGCAGGTGAGCCCAAGCAGGGCTCTGCTATGGAATGAAGGTATGTTGGGAATTTAGTTTGCTGTCTACAGTGATATCCCATGTTTATTAAATGAAATATGAAATACAGATGGAAGCCATCACAAAGATGTATGGCCAAGTTTGTCTGCTGAATTGGGTGCAACACAATTTATATTGGAGATTAATTTCATTTCTAAATAGAAGAGACTTTTGAGGAAAGAAAAGGAGTGTACCAGCCAGCACTGTCAGAATAAAAGGAATTCAGCGTGCTAATTGGGATGACTGATGACAAAAAAATTCAGCTATCTAAATATTTTGTCTTATTTTTTTGTAAATGAGAGTTAAACTGTTGTGTAAAAAGTAGCTACGAACCCTAAAATAGCTGTTCAAGAACAACTGGCAAGAATTAGCAATCAAATCACTGTACATGTGAAAGTTATTACAGCTAAAATAAAAAAAAAATTTAGATCAGGGTTAATTATAAGATGATGCAGTAGTATAATTAGTATTCTTCCTATGGAGGATTATGGGTCCTTCTAAATGCCCTTTTTGATTGCCTTCTTCCCTTTTTTAATTTCCTCCTTGTCCTTTTTGATTATCTACCCCATGACCCTCAGGGCTCCTAAATGTAATACAATTGGAATAACATTTTTGTTAGAGGTGTTTTTTTATATAGGCTATTAACCTCTTGCTTACCAAGCACTGAGAAATTCCTTTCTGTGAGAGCTCCAGGAGCCATAGGGGGACTCTCTGGAATCCCTGGAGTTTTTATGTAGTGCAGCTTCTTGCCTGTCCCAAAGCAGTCTCCAAGGATCTGTCAGGAGCTGATGTGCATGAGAATGAGCAGAGAGAGAGAGCACAACTTCCTTGGGGTGTATTTTACATCTTGGCAAGATAAGATCTAGTGGATCTTTGATATTTCCAAGGCTGCTTCAGTGGTCTGACTGTGAACATCAGAGTTTTATATAAAAGACTATTGTCAATTATCCGTTAATGGGATTTTTGGAATATTCTTTCTTATTATTATTATTACCTTTAAGAGCAATAGGCTGAGGGGTTTTTCCAGAGGGTAGGTTTCTCACTTCTTTGGCATCCTTAAGAGGACAGCAGGACCTAACACTTCAGTCCATTTTGGATCCCATGAAAAACAAGGATTATTTCCTTTTAATGTTTCCTTCAGTTGAAGTAATAACTAATATTTTGCTGCTCAATAAACATCCCTATTTTGTACGTTTCTCTTGGGGCTAAATTTTTTATGGAGGCTCACTCTGTTGGGAAGGAACATTGTTTGTACCTGGACAATCAGGTGTTGTTATTTTCCTGAGGTGCCTTTCAGTCAATATTGTTCAGTGTATACTTTAAAACCAATGGGAGAGGCACCTCAAAATACAGAGTGCTGCTGACTAATGAAACTAAGGACATATTCTTGCTTGTTTACATTTAATATCCTTTACTTAAGTCTAATGAAGAGACATCCATCTCTGTTTATAAATTCTTGCCCATTTCAGGCAAGGGCTAGAGCTCTTTTACTTTGAGATATTGTTATCCTCTACTCATTGTCTGTTTTTCCAGGCTTGAATAAACTCGTACTTCAAATGTGCAAGTAGAGTGAGGTCTTGTTTTCACTTGGCCAGCAACTGGTCACAACTTTTCTGTGCAAATCTAAATTCATAAGCAAGGAAAGCACTGTTAGCTCTCTTTAAATTTACCCAGTCTGTAACCAATGTTGATGATTTCTTGTCTGTGTTTGGGGTTTGCATGAGACTTGTCAAAATCCAGGCTCCTGCCTTCTCAGACTACATCCCTTCCTCTAGGTAGTCTCTTGAACAAAAGCATCACTTGCATGTCTTTCAGTTCAGTCTCTTTGCATGGTCAAAATGATAGGACTTAAAATATAATTAAATTTTCTCTTTAGGGTGCTCAGCATTTTAATGCTTAAATGGAAAGGTCATTGTTTTTCACTCTGTCAGGAATGCAAGTCGACTGAATTACACCAGTTCTCAGTGCACCCCAGCTGGGATTGTTACAGCTCATGGGAGAGTTCCCAAAATCACAGAATGACTGGGCTGGAAGAGCCTTCAAGATCATTGAGTCCAACCCAGTCCCAACACCTCAACTGAACCATGGGCACATTCAGTCTTTGTTTAAACACACCCAGGGATGACTCCACCACCTCCCCAGGCAGCCATTCCAGTACTTTATCACTCTTTCCATAAAAAAATTTTTCTTAATATCCAACCTAAATTTGCCTTGATGCAGCTTGAGGCTGTGTGCTCTGGTTGTGTCAGTGCTGCTGGAGAAAGAGCCCAGCCCCAGGTGAGCACAGGCACCTTTCAGGGAGTTGTACAGAGCGATGGGGGCAGCCCTGAGTCTCCTTTTCTCCAGACTGAACACCCCCAGCTCCATCAGTGGTTCCACACAGGGTTTGTGTTCCCAGCCCCTCTCCTGCCTCATTGTCTCCTCTGAACATGCTCCAGCCCCTCAAGGTCCTTCCCAAACTGAGGGGGCAGAGCTGGGCACAGCACTCAGGGTGTGCCCTCCCCAGTGCCAGTACAGGGGAAGGATGATCTCCCTGCTCCTCTGGCCACACCATTCCTGATCCATCCCTCATCCCCCTGGCGTGGACCCCATCTGCTCCCAGGGATTTATGCACATCCAAGCAGCTCAGCAGTTCTCTGCCTGCCTCCTCCTGGGTAACAAGGGCCCATTGTGCTCCCTGACACCATCTGCCAACCCAGGAGCACAAGCTGTCCTGAGGACAAGCTGTCCTCCCACTAAGGACTGAGGCAAAGAAGGCAGTTCCTCTTTCTCTGTGGTGTTTCTGTGCAGGTGTTTTGCCAAACAGATTTGTTTAAGAGTCACACAGGTGCCACTAATCTGGTGGCATTAAACCAGATTCATTAATGCTGGCTGAGGATGAAGGAAATCAGAAAACTTTTAAGAAGAGAAAGTTTTCTACTCTGTAAAAGTGAGACTCAAACAGCTTTAGACATGAAAACAGAGTCAAGTAGCAGTAAATAAAACCTGATTGATCCATCACCTTCTGCAGTGCTGGCTTTGATTAAGCAGGTGTGAATGTTAACATGGAATTGAGTCTGCAGTACCTCATGGATACCTGGGAAAGAGCTTTATGATGAAAGGGTGAAGTGATTGTTTTGTTTCCTGAGATAGAATTACTGTTATGTTTCTTGTTTTTCAGTGTCTGTGGTTTGCTTTTCATTGAAGGTAATTATGAAGCAGATACTAGGAAAGCCATGTGTTATTAGACATAAACGTGGGTCCAGGAGAAGAGAAATGACAATCCAGCAGCAGTTGTACTTTTGTTCAGAGAGCTGGGTGCAAGAATGTCATCACTGCCTGTTTTATGCCAGTGTGAAGGAGCTCATCTGAAGAAGGAAAGCCAGAAACAAACTCCTTAAACTTTCTGTACAAAGGTAGTATTAGTTGAGTATTGGTGTTGAGTACCACTAAAGAAAGCAATCTTAGCCAGAGAGCACAGAGTTCCTCTTTCATGTGGAAAAAGATACTGATGGTGTTTTAGAAGTGTTACCAGGTAAAATTCATAATTTTTTGAATGAGTTTAAGTGCATCTTACTGTTCTTTGTAAAATTTGATACTTTTTTTTTTTTTGAGTAAGAAATGTCTTCTTTTTTTAGTCTAGGACTTTCACACCAATAGAATATTTGTGTCACGTGGGCAATATACATTTGCTGTAAGTCATTGGCTGCCACACTTAAAACATTCTTGGGTGTCTGTAGTCACTTTGAGGTATTTTAGAATGAAAAGACTGGGTTTTCAGGCTGCCAGACCTGGAAGCTTAGGTAGGAAGACTGCTGGGAAGTTTTCCAGTTCTGCATCTCTGCTGAGATCTGGGCAGTGCTGAAAATGAGTAGCTTGGCCATGGCACTGGTAGGCTCTAAACCTCTCTGTTGGCACGTGCCCGTCAGAGAGAGCTGAGCTGAGCTAGGGAGTTCTGGAGCACTCTGTGGGCACAGTCCAACTGGAGTTTCTTCACTCTCCTCTCCTCTCTCTGGTTGTGTCTCAGAATGGAGTGGTGCTTTCGGGTGGTTTGTGTTATGCTTGTGAAACTGAAAGGACAAGGAGCAGTTCCTGGAATACACTCACAGCTCTGGAGATGGAGGAGCTGTGAGTGCACAGCTCACCTTGGCTTCTTGGGACCAGCGTGCCCTTGCCTTGCTGTACTGGCTTCTCTGCTTGATTCCAAAATGGGGGATTGCCATTTCTAGTTTTCCTGCTTATAAAAAACACCTTCAGCCAAAGATCAAGAAGAAGGAAGTAAGGAAACAAAAGACTGCTTAAATCCTGCATTTTTAGGGAAGCAGTAGATATTGCCATCATTTTAAAACTTTCTCCTTTTTATTGAGTGTTAACCAGAATAAATCACGTTTTGCTTTCCCCCAAGGTTGTGAACCAATAGAGGTTCTCTTGGTCTCAGACACTGCAGATTGTGGTGCAAACCTGCCAGCATTGAAGGCAGGGTCTAGAGCCTGCAAGCACTGCCTGTGTCAGCCAAGGCTGGCCCTGGTTTGAGTTTGCCATGGTGTTACACCCACAATGCTGCAGGAGGGTGAGGGTGGCAGTCTGCATTCCAGCCACTCATCTTCTGTGCCTTGGGTTTTGGTTTAACAGGGAGGTGACTTGAACGGGAGGTGACTTGAACAGGAGCATTGGGGTGTGTGGGTGATTGAGGGGCTAACTTGAAACACAGCTGTAAGAAAGCCACCCACAGAGTCTGCCAAGGCATTTCTGCAGGCCAGACCTGCCTTTCTGCACTGTGTTCAAGGCCTGAGATCCTCTGTGCCAGCCAATGTCTTAGCAGCCTCCAATTCAGTAAGAAATTGGCCTCTTGTTGTTCTCTGAAGAGTTGGTTGTTTACAAAATTGATTAAACAAATTTTTTTTTGAGTTTTTAGTTTTGTAGTTCTATGATTTTGGTTTTCATTTGGTTTTTGGTGTTTTCTGTGTTTGTTGGTGGCTTTTTTCCAGTGGAAACATTTAAGCTCCCACATTCTAGATGTGAAAGAGTTGAGAAAATGCAGTGGTGATTAGCCTGCATTCCTTAAAATCTGAGCTTTTAATTTCTTTCCCAGTAAGCTGGTATAACCCAAATGGGTTTTTTAGGCTTTCTAGTTTGTGAAATAAGCAATTTGTAGTGGAGCTTACTAAGTCTTGAGGAGCATTGTGAGGGAACACATGCATGGTTGTTCATCTTCTAAGATGTAGATCAAAAGAACAATCAGTATTTTGTGTAAAACAGATTGTTGTCTTCAGGAACCTGTGAAGAAGACATGAAGTGAGGGGAGGATAGGCCCAGAGTTTCCCTGTGCCCTGTGTTGTGCCCAGCTGTTTTCTGGGGTTGTGCAGCAAAAGAGCCAAGTTACAGCTTGGGAGGGAGGTGAGGATCAGGGTCTTCCAAGGCCTGAGTCAGCTGCTGGTCGTGCATCTAAAGGAAGGAATTAATGTCTGCCAAGAGAGAAAATGAATGCCAGCTTCTGGCAGGGACACTGCAGTGGGTGCTTGTGAAGAGAAAACTCTTTCTCAGGGTCGGGGGGAAAGTGGTGTTTGCTGTTTTGGTACCTGCCCTTGTGGGTCAGTCTCAAATTCAAAAACCAGTTCGATTCCAGCGTGCTTTGCTTGACCAACACAGGCAGATTATGTTTCTGATACCTGCCCTTATCAAAACAGGAAAGCTCAATCACTGTGATGGGTGGTGTGTTGGTCACCTATGCTATAGTCAGGAGTCAGAAGGTTTTAATTTGACATAAAATGGGGGAAAAATGGTATACAAGACAATTTTCTCCAAATTGAAACTTAGAAAAGATAAGGAACACTGCTTGACACAGCAACCACAAAAGCTGGGAAATTACAAATTACAGATATTAGTCATTCTTTACTGGCAAGGGGAGGCAATAAAAACCCCAGATGTTCAAATATGGTGTGGCAAATAAAGTGACTTTTCTTAATAGAGGAGGCAGCAGTGGTAGGATCTGTTCATCTCGAAAATGTTGAGTGTGATGAGCAGACAGCAGTGGACTGCCCTTTTGAGAAAGTTTTCTCATGCACAGGATTCTTCTGTTCATTTGATAATAACTTGTTACTAAAACTGTAGAGTTGGTCTCTTTCTCCACATTTTCTCTGGCTACACTCTGGGCATGAGAAATTATCTTTCTGACTTTCAAAAATTTCAGCCCTTTGTTATGGCAACACTTTCACCCATGAGAAAAACCGGGACAGACCTTGAGGTCTGCCCAATTTTTTGGATATGACTATTAGCCAGAAGATTTGCTTACACCCTGCATCTAATGAGGAATGGTACCCCCTTGAATGGGGTTAAATGATGTAGTGTTTAAACAATTAGAATATATTATTACAAACTTCTAGAAGTAGAGTGATGTCTGTTCAGTGCATGGAAGCATTGCAGACAGAAAGGAAGGTAGGAGGCTGTGCTAGATGAATCTCTTGACAAGCTGTTTTTTTCAGAGATTTTTCTGTGGACCAAAGAATATGAAAGCTGTGTTTAAAAATTTAAAGCCTTGATATGTTCCAGTTCTGTGGAGCAGCAGAAGGAAGAAGCATTTTACAGTGCTGTAATTCCCTATCCAGCAGCTCTTTCAGTTAAGATGTTTATGACAGCTGTTTGTACTTGATGGAATGCACGAAGACTTGGTCATTAATTATTGCATTTCCCCCCCAGTTATTATTTGTATTCAGTGGGTCAGGTGGTTATGATCCTGCTCTTGTCAGTGCAGTAAATGCACTTTAATTTCCCTGAGAAAACCCCCATCCAAACCCTTTCCCCCTCCCTTTTTATCTTTCCAGAGGCTGAGAATTTTGTAGGAAAAATATTCAACAGCAGTGAGTTATGGAGCTTTTTTCCCTAATGCAGTCATTTAACAACTTCAAGCTGGCAGTGATCCCATCCACCTTAATCCTCTTCACACTTTGCAAGCAGTCAGCCGAGAGCAAGAGAGCACTGGGGCTTAATAGACTGCAGTGTTTGAACCATGGCATTTATGTTCAGCTTCCAGAACTGGCCCTAAGTGCCTAGTAAACCCTACAGCTTTGCTTTCATTAATTAGAGACTCCCTTCCACTGATTTGTGGAAAACCTTGGCCAACGTGTTCTTTCAGCTCAGTAAATATTTGTACGAGTCGTGTATGATTTTTAGTAATGAATACAGCTCATTTTCAGGGCTTCCAAAGGAGGCTCTTTCCAAATATTAACAAATTCCTTGTCTGACCTGTGCTGGACATGGCAATTCAGGTTACAAAAAGTTAAATATAAATCTTGTCTGGTTTTGAAGATTTTTTTTCCTGAATTCCACTTTCCCATGTCATCCTTTTTCATTATATTTGCCAGAAACTTGAGGGGGAAATGGAAAAAACCCCACAAACAAACCAACAATGGATAGCTATTACTAATTTAAACCAACTGGCTACTGCTGTCATGTGTCTGTCAGCTGAATGTTGTGCCATGATGCTGCTCATTAGAAACCTATCAGGTCGTGTTCATATGACTTTTCTGGGCTATATTAGCACCTTTCAAACTTGGTTGTGTTTGTCCTCACCAACAGAATCCCTGTGAGGCAATATTACCCCTGTAATGCAGATTGAACCAGAAATTGAATTCCTGGCTCGTGGGCCCATCCAAATCCTTACCTTGGATGCACTGACCAAATTGTGTGGGAAAATACCCATCCAGCTATTCACACATATGGAAATGCATAAATGAAAGTGAGCACTGAAACATCAAATTCCATCTTGGAAATATCCCTGGAGTTACCTGGAGAATTGATCCAATGTTCTTAGTTAGTTGTCACTGGGTTTGTGCTTTCAAAGTTCTCCCAGTTACTGCTTGGGTTCTTTTTTAGTTGTCTCTCCTGTCTCCTTCTCTTACCTTTTGTTTCAATGCCTGGTTGCATCTGTGCAGTGCTGATGTTAGCAGGTAATGTTATTTTTATGTCAAGTATCTTAGGCAGGAGTTTCTCTAAGCTTCTCATTCTTTAATGTACGCAGTTTGGAGATGTAAGAAAACAAAAAGACCTTGACTCCTAAAGTATTGGTAGAACACTTAGTGCACATTATCCTGGGGTTACTTGGGTTAGCATAAATATTTGGACGTGAGAGAATGCTAAACTAAGTCTGTCCAGTTTACTGTACTGTGGTGAGATAAACCCATAGTAATATTTCTTAACAAATAATTTTTAAGGCAGCAAAGCCTCGTGTTTAAGGCTGTAGAACACAAAAGCCACTTGGAGATATCCCATCACTTTTTAATGCATACCTTGATATAACTACAATGAGAATGAGTAATTAATTTCTTTTTAGTGTAGCTCATCCTACTTGTTTTTTCCTTGATCAGTTTATTCACGCATTAACTGGTAGAGGTGTTTACCCAGAGTTGTAGGCAGGCTGTATTATCTATCTCCCAAGTGAGCATGATGAACTGTGCTGGCTGCCTTCAGGCACATGCCAAAGCACCCAGCTGGGAGCCAGCAGGTCAGGGTGTGCTGGCCTTCATCCCATGCTGGCCATGTGGCAGTCAATGGGTGGGGCTTTGGCATGTGGAGTGTGTGGTGGCCCCACAGCATCTCAGAATCCCTCAACTGTGAGGTCCTCTTTGAAAACAGCTGGAACCCCCAACAGCTGTTTCCTTAGTTAGTGCTAAACCTGACAGCAGCCAGGTGTGAAAGGAGGGGGAGTGCTGGAATAGTTGTAGGAAGTTTGCACGGCAGGGGTGACTTCAGTTTTCTCAGGAACGGGTAAGGAAAGGGATCCTTCAGCTATTATCAAGTAGTTGGTGTACAGAGGTAGCATCATTTCTATCTGCAGGTTACAGGAACTCCAGGCACCTTAATTAGGTACCTAAACTTCAGCTGAGCTGCCCTTCACTGGAGGCACATGAGCACGATGGATTTCCAGGCTGGGAATTGGCAGTGCTCAGCTGATGACCCAACTGAGAGCTGCCAGGGGACCCTCCTGGCAGCCCTTGCCTTGATATCCAGCTAGGGATCACGTTTCAGCCAGTACAACTCTTGTGTTGCTAAATTTTAGTGTTCTGATATAGGTAGTGGCTAAATTTTCTGTATTCTCCAAACAATCATAAACTTACCTGTAAGGATAATCATCTCAGATTTTTAAAACTGAAGGCTTTTTTAATAAATTACACTCCTCCTATATTTTGTCATTTTAAGAATAAGAGGAACAGTTTTGTTGAAGTTGCTTACTGTTTGGTAATATCTCACATTAGCTCTGTTTTAGTGGAGGAAATGCAGGAAATCTGAAGCAGGTGTCATTTTCTCACTGACCATGCATTCTGCACTGCCAACTGCATTCAGGGCTTCTGTTGGCTACAGCTGGCTGTTGCCTTGACCCCTTCAGAGAGACCAACACTTCACTGCTTAAAATGCAGGAAGTCATTTAAGCAGTTGAAATGTTTAGATGAGAGGGGTTTTTTTAATCAATGAGACATCTTGTGAGTTAAAGTCAGTTTTCCTGATGAATGAGTCTGAAGAGCTCTCAGCCCACCTTTACATCTCGTTCATGCTGCTGTGAGAGCAGAGGCAGGGGAGACATTTGCCCTGCTGCAGCTTGTTGGATTAAAGAGAACCCTTTGGTAGCAAATGCTGTCACTGCAGCAACTTTTGCAAGCACTAAATTTACTTATGAGAAGTTCTTTTTTAATTGCCCCAGGACAACTCTTTGCATGTCATGCTTTTGCCTGGAGAAAGTTTTTTATATGGAAATACTTTTTGTTTTCCTAAGATGGTATAGAGGATGTCTAGAGTTTGTCAAGCCAATTGATCCTCCAGGGAATGTGCTGACTTGGAGCATGTATGGAGGATTTTTAAAGCAGCTGAGCAAAATCCCTTCTCAGATAAGACGCTTTCTGTTTTGTCAGTTAAGAGCATCTTCAAATCGAAATAGCTCAAACATAATCAAATCTCCCTTGCTCAATCCCTTGCCTTCTCCTCCCAGCCCCCTCCACAAGCCATCCCCAAAAGGATAATCCTGGCAGTGATGTCATTAGAATGAATTTACAGACCAGTGCTCAATTTTCTTGTCTTGAGCTTCAGTTGCTAATACTGGTGAAAGTGAGCTGTGTATGTAAAGGAGTAAGGTTATGCCTTTTCCACCACCCTTATTTAATTTCCCTGGAGCCCTGAGAATAAATAACGTGGATTATTTGGATATTATCATGCCTTTTTTTTTTTTTTTTACTGGTACACAGCTTCATATTGCTTCCAAACATTTGTAAAAGCTCTTGCTGTATTCCCGAGGGAATCCTTGTCTTCAGAGAGCAGAAGGTTTAAGGAAAGAATTTTGCTGGCTAAATATGGTTTTGGTAGGTGTTGTAAACAGTGGTATAAAGTACAGAATAGACTAAAAATTATCTATTTTAACAACATTTCCTTGTTTTCTCAAAATATTTTTTTTATTGTGACTTTCCCCAGTGATTTTGAGCTCCACAGAATATTTTGTAAGGATTAAGAAGCATGAATGAATAAAATTGATCTAAACATATCAAGAATCAGGATCCATTAAAAAGCATGATCATAAGGACTGATAAGGCAAAGAGGAAGAAACAGGCTGAACTAACCTGCTTGTAGGTAGGAGATGACAATGTGCAGGCATGATGCAGGTTTGTGCACTGGTTGCACAGTGAGTTGCTGCCAGGGCTGCAGGGTGAGTGCAGTCCCTGAGGCCTCAGTGCTTCAGCCTGGCAGCTCCAGCCCTGCTGTGTCACTCACAGCAGTGACACCAGCGGGTCCCTTCCCTCAGCCTTGGCTGTAAGGACAGAGATACATGACACCTTCCCTGAATCAGTGCACAGAGGGGAAAAAGGCTAAAGTCAGGCTGAAACGTGTGCTGGGAGCAGAATTTTTGCTTGGGGCTTTTATCTAAAATTAACTTTCTTTTTTCACTGCCAAGTTGATGTGCATATTGAAAGTGGTAAATACTTGCTTGAGGTACTCTGCTGTCTTTTGAGTGTAATGTATAAAAGACAAGAAACCTTTCAGATCTGAAAGAACTCGGGACTGACTTGGCCAGATCATGTGGAAGTTGGTGGGCAGTGGGGCTGCCTTGCCAATCCCATCCCCAGAGTGAAGCCTGGGTGCATTGCAGTGGGAAATTGCTGTTCTGCAGTGGGAAATTGTGATTTTGTAGTGGTGGAAGGCAGGGTTCTGCTGCCCTAGCCAGCCACCCAACAGGAACACAATTCCCTGTGAGCAGAGCTGCCAGCACACAGCAGTAACGAGTGCTGAGTCCCAAATTCCAGAGGGTGTAGCTGTGGTGTGATCACTGGCATTCTGTACAGCACATGGCTCTGTGCAGTCTTTTAGGACACTTATTAACCTTTTCTTCCCTTCTCCATCAGCACCAGGCATTTTGAGTAGAGCTTCCTAGGAAAGCTTCATTTCCTCATGGAAGATCTTTCCTACTTAATGGAAAGTTGCTCCTAGGTCCAGGGTCCTGGCAAGCATAACCATTAACCTTGCCATACATTTACAGACATCCCAGAGCCCTAATGTAAGTGAAAATTACACCAGGCTGGTATTTGTGCTCTGTAATCCTGTTGTTACAGTAAACAAAACTTTACCATACTGTAAGAAAAAGTGCTGTGAAGTAACTATGTCATTTTGGGAGCACTGATTTGCCTTATCTTCTTAGGATCTTCCTGAGATAGTAAATACCCCTTTTTAGGGGGTAAAGAGGAAATCCACTCTTATTCTACCTTGTTTTATAGCTTGATTCAGTGTAATTCACATATCTCATGGCACTTTTATTACAAAAATTCTAAAACATACTTTAGGTCAAGGGCATGTAACACCTTATTCTGTCTCTTAATTGTGACTGCATTTGAGCTCTGCAGCATAACCATCTCTGTGAAGGAATTCGGCTTTGCAGTAACCCCCGAGTACAGGACAGGTTTTGGCTGTCCTGTGCAGCACCAGCCCTGACAGCAGGGCAGTGAGCACTACAAAACTGTCAGCACCCTAAACACACAGAAGCAAAACCAGTGATGCTCCTTCGTGAGAATGAGAAAAGAAAACCCTTGAAAAGTGAGTGTCCATCCAAACTCAGAGTGGTTATGCTAAATAAATGTAGTTAGGTGACAATTAAATGCCACTAATTCTGTTTAGATTTGTAGCAAATATGAAGCAATTGGCCCTGTCTTTAGAAAAAATGCATAATGTTAGGGACTTCTCATTTGAGATTTGTTTCCATCTATTAATTCTGATTTCTGTAAACAGAGTCACCCAGTGGGGCTTAGATACTTTTTCTGTAATGAACATTTAAAATCAGGAAAGAATAGACTGCTCTTTGACAGACATGGAGGAAGGTCATAGTTTTCCTTTTTATTACTGGCACTGAAAGTGCAAGGTGAGTGAAACTTAACAATTCCTATGACTTCTGTTGTGCCATAGTATTAAATAACTGTTAAAAAGGAGCAACAAGTGCAGCATTCACAAGTAGCTAAGAGGGAATTAGAAATTTGTCAAACTCCTGTCAAGAAATGTAGTTCACATCAGGAGCAACCAGTTTATTAATTTTGCTGGAGTCGACAGACTTTTCTCCAGAGTGTTCTCCACTTTCCTGAAATAAGTTTAGTGATTTAAACTCAACTCTCCAGGGATCTTGGCTCTGAAGGAGTCTGAAATGTTGAAGTGCTACTTGTGCTATATTCAAGTCTCGAATTTTGCATGAGCTTCTAGCACAAATCCTTCTCTCTCCCTGTTTTCCCCTCATTCATCACAGCTGTTGAAGACATAATAGAATCTTACTTCTTTTCCTCAGGAGAGCAAAGCAATGAGAAGCTGAGACTCGACCTCAGTATATTTTGATATTAAAAAAAGAGAGAGTTACTGTGATAGGAGACAACCTCAGAAGAATACTGAAAGGCAAATGTACAAGCACTTTGGAGTGAAAGTATTCTGGGACTGATAAAGTAATGTGTGAGGAATTGATTGTTCTAGATCACAAATATTACCTTATAAATACTTTGCAGAAAAGCAGAGCAAAGAAAATATGATCTATATTCAAAATATTGATCACCTTTCAAATAAACTTAAAATTATCTGGTTATATCAGGAACCTGATACCCAAAGCTGGCTTCATTTGATGCATAATGGGCCAGTTTTATCCAAGATGTTAAAGAGATGAAAGTCATTGTGGTGAACAAAGGAATTTAGCCAGCCTAATGCACTTTTTGATTTTGAAAGGGGTTGCAGGGAGGAATATCCACCATATGAGACAGCTGTCATTTTAAATCCTGTAGAAATCTACAAAACAACACTGAATCCTCTGTAGTCAGTGTGGGATTATCTGTTTTGCACTACAGGATGATTTGAAGAACATTCAATAAACATTTCTTTTCTGTGTATTCATTGTGAGTTCTTAGCACATAATAATGCTGTGACTGTACCACACTATTACAGGAGCTACTTTTAAAACAGAGGCCAAAATTTGATTTCTAAAATATATGTGGGTAGCAGTATGAGATGCACATTAAAATTCTGGTGCTCAGACACGTTAGATTGGTTATTTTGTAGTATCTCAGTCATCTTGATGAAGTCATGAACTGATTGTGAAAGATGCAGTGAGAAAATTCTTGCTTGGGGAGTTTTTAAATTAAGATTGCTGCTATAAGTCAGGCAGCCCAGTTTATAAATACATGACTTGTAGTTACATAACTACGTAGCTTCTGTTTCTTTGTCTGAGAACTGCAGATAGGGTTTGGTTTTTGGGGATATATAAGCACTAACTTGATGATGGAAGTACTGCCAAAAAGCCAACCCAGTAACACCAAGGAAAACACTCTACCATGGCAGAGTTGCCTGCATTTTTAGTGTGGGATGAATCTTAGTATTTTGAGATTTGTCCGAGTGTCATTGTTGGGGTTTTTTGTTCATTTGTACTTTTTTCCCTGAATTCCTCACATCTCTGCAAAGATTGCATCTCTACCTGTAGTCAGTCACAAGAGTGACTTGGTAAAGTGCCATTGTCTGGGTTGATTGTCAGTTAGAGAAGGAATTGACCAAAACCAAAAAAAATGCTGGTAGCTTGCAAGCATCTCACCTTGTATGATATTCCTGCTTGTTCTCCAAAGTGAACCTGGACTTTATTGTGGCTATATTTGGATCAGAGATGTCCCAGAGTGACTTGGATGTCAGAGCAAATGGGGTTGATAAATCACTTGGTGGTGTCCTTCACCCGTGCAGTTTGCTCCAGCTTGGCAGAGAAGCCCCCTCAGTGCATTGGGGGATTGTGCTGCTCCAAATGCCATCTCTCAGGTAAATACACAGCCAGTACATATACAGTGAGTTCCAGTTATTTTCCAACTTTGCTGCATCCTTTTTCATCCCAATTTTGTAACTTGGCCAGCCTCTCCCCTGCCATCAGCACTGTACATTTGAAAAGCCCGTGGATCTCTTTGTCATTATAATGATTATAAATGATCATCATCACAGAGCTGACCAGGCAGTATTTGTAGTAGAATGGTAGGAACTACTAAAATTTATTTATTATCATTTATTAAATTATTATTCCGTGCCTGTGGCACAGAAAAAAACTTAGTGGCAAGGTGCTCTTCTTTTTGGTGTTGGCAACCTGGTGATACAAATAAGATTTGTCCATTGTCTGCTCTTTGTGTGCAGTTAAAACTCTGAACATTTGGTTTGACATGGGTTAAGAACATCTTTGATGTACTCTACTGTGATTCCATGAGGAATTTGCCAGGAATTGCCTGCCATACACCATCACCACTGGCTTCAAGGGGCAGAAACAAGTAGCATTTTTGTTTGGCCACACGAAAGTATTGCTCTGCTTTGAATACATGAATAAATTGACAGTGGTTCTCCCTTTTCACTGATGAGTGTACAAATTTCATGTCTCACAGAAGAGTGTTAGAAGAATTGTTATCTATAGTTTTTAAGTAGGCATATTTTGCTTATTTTTAAGAACCTGAACACTCTTTTTTTTAATGGTTATTCCTGAGAACCAAGCAGTTAAGACTGATGTTTGAACTGGTAATGAGTTTTTGAATTTTGAACTGACAGCAGTGTTGATGATCTCTTTATTTAAAGAGAAGCAAACCTATTTGACTAAGATCAGAAGGAGAGAAAACACTTGGATATAACTCACTACAGGTCACCTTGCAGCCCATTTATTGACTGACTGCTTTCCATGCCAGCATTGGCAGAGTTTTATCATCATCTCCTACTTATGGACAACTCATGGACAGGTTTTCTTCTGGTCAGACATTTCCCTGGCTGTCTCTGAAGGGTCTGTGAGAGCATAGAAGATCAATGGATGCATTAAAACCAGCAGCTTTTATTGGAAGATATGATAGGGTAGAACTATAAGAAAAACAAGAAAAATTTTATCTGGAAGTGTGTTCTAACAGAAACCCATATTTTTCCTTGCCTGGTGTAAGAATGTCCATCAGCTAATTTTAAATTACAATGCAACGTGTTGAGCTTTGCAATGTTCTTAAATAATGAATGAATCTTGCACAAATTGTGAGTAAAAAGGACTGCAGCCCTTTGGTTTTGTTCCGTTTTGGTTTTGTTTGCGTACTGAAGGAGCTTCAGCAGTCTGTGTGAGGATGTTCACGTGGCACATCTCGTACCTGAAGGCACAGAATTGGGGCATTGAGGCTTCCCTTATCTCCCATCTAGAGGGACTGCCTCGAGGTGAGGCTTGGTGGAATGGGGACTGCTGCAGCCCTGTGGTTGTTATCTCAGCTGGTATCTCAGGTCCCGGGCCTCTCTCTGAGAATTTCTGTTCTGCTGGAAGGACAGTTTGATTTCAGGCACGGTTGGCCTGAGGTAACGTACAGGAAGACAGCCCCCACCCTCCACTTTGTTTGTAACTTGACAGTTTTCTGGATCTTATGGAAATACCCTGAACTCTTGGAGTCCAGGCTCATGCTTTTAAATGTGAGGTTGTCAGTAGTCTTGAACAAAGCAGCCTGAAAGGCTTTGATAGGAGCAATGTTTAAGTGAAATGTTGCTTTGAAATGACTTGAAAAGTGTCCTTGGATGAGATGTCTGATGGGGGAGATCTGGGAGAGCAGACAAGTGAAAAGTCATTTTATTCTTCACGGTGGAGGAGCAAAGCCCCATCCCTGCCTGTACAGTGGTGTGCACTGTGGGGACTCCAGCACACACATGAACACATGAAGTGCCCACCCTGCTGCTGCTGGATCCTCCCAGTATCAGCAAGCAGGGAGTTTGCACAAATGGTGCTGCTTGTGTCACACTCACGCCTGCTGGGACGTTTTCACTGGCCAAGCCACACTAAGGCAGGAGTGCAGTCACTGAGGGGTGGCCAGCAGTGAGGATTGGCTTTGGGGACCATGGCTCAGGGATAAAACTGGCACTGGTAGGCCATGGACTCAGTCCTTGGAGGTCTTTTCCAGCCTAAATGATTCCAGGATTGATTCCCCTCAGGAGACTGCACACATTGCAGAGCTTCTTGCCCTTATCTGGAATGTGAGTTAAACAAATTGTTCCAGTAATGTGCTGATAGGACAGACCCTCAGCTGAAGGGGACTCTGTTCTTTGACTGACACAGGAAGGAACAAGTGCAGTGCCTACAGTGGTGTCTGCCATGCTCCTGCCAAGGCTCTTCTGTCGCTGATAAACTCTGGGAAACAGGGGCTTGAGCAAAGAACAACGCTCAGAGAGTCTGGGACTGCTTTTAGGAAATGCTGGGTTTGCTCACACCCTGTTTGTCCATCCCAAGGGCTGGAGGGGCTTGTTTGGGTTTGTGCAGCTTTGTACATTGGCCTGGATTCTGGCATGTGGCTGTGCTGCTCTGCCAGGCTGGTTTGAAATCCTTGTGATTCACTCACCCAGTTGTGTAACAGGGACTCATTAAAACAAAGCTGCTCCATGGGCTTCCTCTAAAGGCTCCTGCTGGACACAGTCTGACATACAGTTCTGAACTGTCTTTGATTTCTAGTGTGTGGAGTACAGTGTAAATGTGGATGGATATGCCATCTGCTCTCTGGTGATATTTGTCATGGCTGATAATGCAGATTCTTTGTTCTTTTTTCCTAATGTAAGACACTGTTTATTTGTGAGGACAAAAATACATTAAGGCTCAGAGGGACTCTCAGTGAGGTTGTGCAAGAAGGAAGAAATGGTTAAAGTTCATATTAGGAACAGTTTTGTATCAGAAAATCAGTTTGGAGTCTGTTAAGAATTCTTTATTTGAGAAAAGCCTCGGAAGAGCAGGGAATTCTTGTAGCTGCCAGCTGTACAGGTGACAACTCAGGACAGTGGTGACTGCTCTCTAATGAATGCTCTGTAACTTTGAAAGAAGTCATATGTACTCACATTTTCACAGGTACTACTCTCACTTTAAAAGTAGGGGAGGCTGTCAGCTGCTGAAAAATGAAATCATAAAACGCCTGGATGATGCAGGAAGTCATGCTCAGAAGTAGGATGCCAGTCTGAATTCCAAGGGCTAAAAAAGTCATCTACCTCAGTAAAACAATGTCAAAACATTTTTAAAACATCCTTGGGGTTTTTAATCTGTTTTTTTCAAATACTTTGTATCTGTATTTGAATAAATTTTCCAGAACACAATTTTTTACTTTTTTCTGTAGCTAATTCAGATATAACCTTATGATTCAAGCAGTAATACTGAACTGACCCCTTAAAAAATAGCTGTGAATAATTTGTTGATAGAACTTAGGTACAAGGAACAGCTATGAATCTTAGGATAGAAACGTAGATAGATAGAATCTATCTATTCTATCCTAGATAGAAAAAAGCATGGGTTTTTTTCAGTACAGAAGCACTTAGGTCAACATTGATTACTCTGACTTTGTTCTATAGCTATAGATTTGACAATGTGATTGATCTAGACTTGGTGAAAAAACCTAGAACCTTGTTTCACATGGTAAGATCTTTTTCCTTTTCAATAAAAGATGTGAAAAAGCCTGGGAAAATCTGGAATGTTTAAAAACTTATGTCATCAAATTTTAAATTGAAGGATTTTTTTAAAAGAGACATTTAGGTTTTATTTTGGAGGGGTGGTGTCATAATTTTGGAAAGCTTTCTGTCCATACATGCCTAGTGGCTCTTGTCCTTGATCCATGCTAGCCTAGAATCTAATTTTAATTTTTTCTGGAGTGAACTGTAAGCAGTAGATTTTAGTTTTGAAACAAAATAGTGAAATTACTTGGAGTACTTTCAGTAGTGTGTGCTGATCATCATGACCAGCTCTTCTGTCCTAGACAAGGATACTGTTTTGCTACATGATTTTATTTCAGATGGTAATTCATTTAAGTTGTGTTTGCAGTATTTGAATATGTGTTATTTCACCTTGCTCAGTGTAAACAATAGCCCCCAAGGATCACAAAATTCCTTCAAGCCAGAGCTCCAGACAGACTTAAATAGAAACCAACCACTATTAAAGTTTCTGAGAGAACGAACTCCTTTCTGAATACACCTAAATCTGTTATTCTGCCTTGCTAGGTTCTCTGCAAGTGTCCCAGTGTTGCACATAATCTTCTGCCATAATTGCCAGCTTTGTGTGGTGACAGTAAAGAAGAATTGGAGTGACAGGATGAAACACAGTGGGATCCAAGCTTGTAATATGTTTTCTTTCTGGTTTTATACAATATGTTAGGCAGGAGGCTTACAGTTTAAAATGTTAAGGTTTGGGGTTTTTTCCCCTGGGATTTCCAATCCATCCTAAAATGCCTAAGTTGCAAAATGTGCTAGGGACAGAATGCTGGCCTGAGGGGAGGGTAGGAGCAAGTTAAAAAAAGCCAAACCTGTAATGATGCACACACCCACATGTGCAAAGCATCTTCTGCCAGAGCATCTGCAGAACGTGCTGTCATCAGAGCAGAGTTAATCACCTGATTTGGACACAAAGAGCAGAGCCAGGGCAAACACGGTGCTGCTTAGCACAAGTCCTGCAGATGGGCTGGGAGCTCTGCTGGTGATGCCTGTGTTTATCCATTCACACTTCTGAGGGAGAATTTTCTTGGAGGTTTAAGAAAATTGTACTCAAGAATATTCTTCTTTGATATTTTGCAGAGTAATGTATTCTGCCAGACAAAGGCCTTTTTACTTATCTTTCTGTACATCAAAGTGTGATTTCCCCTTGAAATATGGGGAGCTGACAACTGTACAACAGCAGCAGGGATCTGGGTTCACAGAGTAAGCAGTGTTTCATTATGCTGCTTTATTTGGATGGGCAACTGTGAGAAATAGCTTATGATGTATAAAATATCTGAGTCTCTTTTTGTACTTTAAGACATTGTTATCTCTATTTGAAGCTGGCTAGTGAAGGTCAGTCAGGCTAACTGCTTGCAAAAGAATATCCTGTCTCTGTTGGTAGATACTCTTTTCAAAGTTCATTGCATTCAGCAAGCTATTTTTGTAAATACCACCCATCATGGCAAATTACATACTGTTGGTGGGAGGGGAAAGGGAATGAAGTTCTTTTCATTTAAAAAAAATCAATTGTTGTTGTAAAGAGCATTGCATAGCCACGATGAAAAGTGTAAGAAGTTAATTTGTTTAAGATTTGGTGTTGATCAGGAATGTCAAATTGCAGTGCGGAAGTGATGCATTCTGTGATAACTGTAATACTGAAACTTTCACTCACTGATAACCATGGCACTGATAGATTGTGATATTTTCATGACATTTCCTTTGCTTTACTTTGAAGTCTAGTTGGTTAAGTCAGGAAGTCTTTCTGTATTAGCAACACTGAAGTTACAGTGTTGATTCTTTCTCTCTTTATGTTTTATATTTGTTGTTCAGTGAGAATGGAATGCTAGCAGAGTAGGAGAGTGCTAATATTGGCAAGCAGTCACTCACTTCTCCAACCTATCACATTTTGAAATGAAACCCATTTAAAAATGGGATTTTTTTATTAACTAACATTTTTTAAGGAATCAGTAGCTTCTTTGTGCTCTGCTTATTGAAAATAAGTCTGTCTGTCAGTGGTGTGTTGGGTTTAGTTTTATTCTATGGTGTCTACTCAAACACCGTACTCTGCTACATAAACTGATGGTCCTGCCTCAGAAATATTTACAAACAAGAGCAATCCTTGGTAATTGTGCTTGATCTTGTGAAGGAAACTCCTGGTGTGTGCTGGACTCGCAGAATTGGTTTCTCAAGAGACCCTGTTGATTTTGAGAGCCGATGCATTGGCTGCACAGGAGAGGCATTCATTCACATGTGGCTGCAAGTGGGATCTAGCACTGGCCCAGAGAGAGCCACAGTCCTGTAACTCCCCCTTTTCACATTAAGTGTCTGACTTATTTTATTTCCACAAACACTAATTTCTAGGTTATTATTACCTACCTTGGATGTTCTGAATAGCAGTCCTTGGCTTCCTGCAGTGCAGTGGAACCTGAGCACAGTGTGGCATCTTCAGTGTTTATATTTAAATCACTGCTTATAATGTATCTTATAAGATACATAGTATAATATACATATGATATGCATATAATATACTACAACATGCAATTAATATAATAGACTAAAATCTAAGATGCATTATAACTAAGATCTTACATACAATTTAAGTAACTTTTTGGATATGCTGGTACCTTTTTGCTCAGTGTTGCATCTTCAATGTTTATATTTAAATCACTAGTTATAATGTATCTTACAATATAAGATACATAGTATAATGTACATTATGTATAATATTCATATACATATAATATACTAAAATATAAGATACAGTTATAACTAAGATTTTATATATAATTTAAGTAACTTTTTGGATATGCTGGTACCTTTTTTGCTCAGTTTTTCTGTCGCTTAGACTTACCTGTGTGAAAAGGAAAGCTACTTAAAACTTCATAATTTATTTTACATCAGTGAAGATTACTGATTAATTTAAAGGTAATCCTGTTGAACTCATTGGCAGCATTTATCCTTGTTCCACCAGATTGCAGCTACTTTAAAACCACAGCTCAAAGCAAAATACTTGGTTTCAATGCAACCACCAGTGGAATGATGAAGCAGATGCAAAAATATCTACCTCTAAGCTGTTGCTTTAAAAGGTTATCTAAAAATATCTGCATAAACCAGCTAAAAGATTTTACCAGATTATAATCAGTAATTATTATGGAAACATCTGATTTGGAAAAACCCACGACGCATCTCACATTAAAAAAAAAAAAAAAAAAAGGTAGAAAAATCGAAGCAGTAATATTTCCATCAGTGCAGTGTTTCATGTACCAGGGAAAGTGGGTCCTCAGTCAGCGAATACAGCTAAGTCTGTTTTGTGCTGTGGCAAATCCCATTGTGAAGAGGCTGTGAGTAATCAGAAGTGACAGCATAAGCACTTTCTGTTCAAAGTGATTTTACAGAAAGCATTATTTTCTGAGAAAAGTACACATATGGCTCCCATAATGCTGAAAGAGCACTGCTGTATCCATTTATTAGCACTAGTGTTGGGAGAGGAAGTTTTGCAAATGGTGCTCAGATTTAAGACCTTTTCCTCTTTATGCATTTCCATTGCATAAAACATCCTTAAAATCATAGGAATCAGACAGATAGGCAAGGGCAAGGCAAGAGGGTCTGCCAAGGGGATGTTAGGACAGTTTGTGAGGATGAGGATGCTGTCAGGAGCTGTACCTGATGCTCAGGGGTCACTCAAGAAGTCAAACAGCAGCAAAAATGCTCTTTCTTGGTGAAAGAGCCAGTGGGCCAAGAGCAGCTGTAATTTCCAGTTCACAGGGTGAGCCAGACCTTGAAAGGACCTGGAGAGAGGGGTTTGCACTCACACCAAGCACTGCATGAATCCCATGAATGCATTTTGATGAAGGGGCTCAAGACCTCTCTGCTCCTTCTCCCTCTTCTTGCCCTAAGCTGTTCCTGTAACAGTGCTCACCCCCTTGGCACCCCCTGTCCTGTCCTGTCCTGTCCCCTGCTCTGAGCCAGCCAATACTGCAGGGACTGCAATGAAAACCCAAGAAGTTTTGCTCTTACAAATTATCAATTTAAAGGATGACTTTGCCCCCTGTAGTAGATAGTTATATCTAAAGGGGTTTATTTTTGTTATGTTGGGGTTTGGTTTTGTTTTGGTTTTATTGCTTACCTTGGCTCTACAGTTTGTGGCTGTAACAAATATGATTCCTTTGTGAGGCATGTGCAGGTTTGGCCAGGGCCTTTCAATTTACATTAACACACATATATAGTCAAGTTCTACTATTCTGATTTCTGTAAATTGCTTTCTGTAAATTGTATATTTGCAAAACTGCCCAAAGGAGCTACTCAGAACTTCACTTCCCAAAGCCTGAAGCCTCTTAACTTTTCAGGGAAAGCAAAGGTCCCAGTGCTCCCACTTGTAGAGCTTGGTAGTTAAAAACCAAAATGCCAACAGCAGCATAAGTGTGATTTTAAAAAAAAGTCCTCATGACAGTTATGTCAAACTTGATAGCTCAATATTTGGGATTGGCACTAGGGTTTTATGTGTCTATCAAAAACATGAATAATCTGAAAGCTGTTTGCTTTGGAAGTCAGCTCTGTGTTTGGAAATAAGGTGTCTTCATTTTTCTGAGTTATTGTAATTGCTGCCTCTCTTAGATGCTCCACAACCAAGAAGCCTGGAATAAAAGTCTATTTCTTTCCATAGGAATTTGTTTTGGAAGAGATCGTTGAAGGAGTTGGAGGGTAGCAAAGGAGATTTCATGAATATTAAGGCAGACAATCCCAATTCCAAAATTTCATTACAAGCCTCAATCACAATGAAATGTTTCAAATACTTTTACTGCTTCCAGTAACCTCTTTCTCATCATCTCATAAAATTACCCCCAAGGAGAGTGAAGCTTAAATACTGATGGTCTGAGTATGTCACCAGTTATCTACTAAAGTGGAGAAAATATTGTTTGTATTCAAGCATGAATTCCAATGACATTTAACAGAGTTAATTTTATCTTTATTTGGTATTACGAATTTTGCCTCATTCTGTTCACTCTGTTGCTTTCTTTGAAATGCCTCTCAAATTTCACTGGCACTGGACCATCCTTGGTGATTGCTGCCACATGCCTGTCTAGCATGAAAACATCTTTATTACTTCAGAAAGTCTATCTTTAACGGCTTGGAGATATTTGCATCTGGCTTGGAATTCTGACAAGCAATAGTCATATTGAGAGAGCTGTTTGTTTGGTTTTAATGAGCATAAGCTGCAGCTTGCATTCAAGGAACTGCTTGAACTTCATAACACAGCAAATGACTTGTGCTGCTCCAATCCCTGGGCACTTTAATGGGCACTGGGCAACAGGAGTGGGGAACATTTCTGGCCATGGAAAATAAAGGGGGCTTCCATAGCATTACTGGTATCTTCTTTTTGTGTCAGCTCCAGTTTGAAACCAGCAGTGGGGAGATAGGCATTGCAGCAAGCAAGTTGAAGCAATGCATGTTGAAACATTTACTGGGGAGGTGTAAGGAGAGAATATACCACTAAAATCTTCACACAGAGGGGAGATCCTTCCACCTTGAACGTACAAATCATGGCAATTTTCATTCCTCCTTTAGAGTGGCTGCTGTGTGTCTGATAAAATAGATTAATGATGAATTATATGTCAAAAGCATTTACTCAGTGGTTGCTTTGCTAACACTGGTGTCGTTTCTTCCCTACAGGTATTTCTGTAACAAAGAAGACTCATACATGTAAGTAATACCTTTTGATTTGCCCTTCTCTCACAAATGGAATTTCTGTTAGGCCATGCTGTGGTGCTCAGACTAATTGGTGTTAGTCTGGCCTGAGAAAGCTCCATTTTAAAAATTCTGGTGTTTTTTCTGCCTTAGGGGTTTCAGTCCTCTCCCAAAGTGTTGTTGGATGTACAATGTGTGTCTGTATATGTGGTACTCACGTGTCTGTAAAGTCAGAGGGCAGAAAAAGAAAGTTGTGAGGAAAGGCAGAATTCCTTACTGTACTATATCTACCTTACAGCTGGCTGATAATTAACATATCCAGAAAATGCAGGTGAGGAGAATGGTTATTTTTATGTCTGTTACATATGCAGTATGATTCAAACCAAAATAATTTAATTGTACATCTTCTGTCCCTCCCTATGCACTAATCTGTGAGAGAACTCATTCTCTGCCTGTGCTTAAGGGACTTGATGAACAACTGGAGGTTCTTGTTTTGCTCTCAACCATATAAGCAAGCAGCCCCCATAAGTGGTGACCTTGGAAATGGCTGTTGATGTGTGCATTTACTTACATATACATTTATTCCAAATCCTCTTCAAAGACATCATTTCTGGGGATCAACTCTTATCTATCCTGCAGGGAGCTCGAAGCACAGTTCTGAGAAAAAGCTGGGATTTGTAGCTGAAGGAGTATGTTGAGATTCTTCAGATACTGTCTGTGGAGGTTTGGCTATTTGGTAGTGCAAGAATTGTGCTTGCCCAGGATATGAAACAGGAGTAGGCTAAAGCTGAGGCTGTTACTCTCATGAAAGCCTTCTTACAAAACAGGTGCTAGGCTGCTCAAAATTTACAAATATATATGCATTTTATGTATTTTGAAGTATTTTCACCACAGCTTTCTAGGATGTCACAAAGTGTCTTACATGGCTTTCATTCTTATTCATTCCTGGTTTTATAATACTCCTGGAGTGAAAAATCTGACTTGAGATGATGAAGTCTCACTGTGTAGAGTTAAAAAGCAGATTTGAGAATTTCAAATGAGAAGCTGATTCATGTGAGTTTTGAAACAAATTTTAAATGTCTCAAACTTTTAGAGCATGATGGTCCTCCTTTGCCTAGGTGGGCTTGCTGCTTAAAGCATTCTGAGGGCCAGACCCTCTTTGGCTGCACAATGGTTTTGTTGAACTTAATGAGAGCTCCAGGCAGGCAGCTGAGGGCAGAATTTCACCCTGGTGTTTTTGGGAATATTGGAGCTCCTGCTGACTGGCACTGACAGCACAGGACACTGAAGTGCTCCATGTATCTCCAGGCCAGGCAGTGCCCAGCCTTGCCCACGGGGTCTGATTTGTGGCCCTGGCTTGGGGCCACCCCTCTCTGGAGGTGCTGGGTGTTTGTGCCAGCTCAGTGCTGGGCTCTCTTGTGTGCAGGTGAGTGTTGGTTTGTAACAGCCCCTGGGAATCAGCCAAAACCCCTGGCTTTTGTACAGCAGTGCCACGAGCTGACCCCCAGAGCCACGGCTCCAGCTTTGGGAATTTTGTAAGGAAGATGAAGCAGTGAGCACAGAGCTGGAGAGCACAGGAAACAGCTCCTCAGCCACCCCAAACTGGTGCAGTGTTGTCACCCTGGATCTCAGCTGAAGCAGTTTCAGGCCTGTGATGAAAAAAAGATGTGTTTCTCAACTGTGAGAGATGATTAGTAGTGCTCACCATCCAAGGCCTTTCATCTAGTTCAAACAGAAATTAGGGTCCCAGTGTCTTTCATGTTGAGAACTCTGTGCTTTTCCAAGAGAGCTGTCAAAGAGTAGTTCCCCGATTTGTTAATCAGTTGTCATGCAATTGCTGAAGCATGAACAGAAAAGTTGCCTGAATAATGGGAAGATAAGCTTGCCCATTAAGAAAGGATTAAAATAGAAGGAGCAATAGGCTGTAATTGGCATGATGAAAATGTAAGCTACGTTTGCTAGCAAATATGTATGAGGTTTCATTCTGTTTTGGTTGAAGTTCTTTTAGGATTCATTCCTATTATGACAAATTCTCATAGAGTAGGAATGGATGTAAATTGTGCATCTTTGGCGTTTCAGCACCACGCACAATAAGGTTTTTTTTTTCCCTTGTTGACTAGAATTAGGGTTTTTAATTGAATAGAAAAAGCTAATAAAATTTACAGTTTTGGAATGAGCTAGAAAAAAAATATAAACACCCAAATAGAAGCATTACAGAGTCTGAGTTGTTAACAACTACAAATGACAGAGAAAGAGTTTGTGCACCAAGATATGCTCGAGAATTTGCCTATCACTTTGTATAAGAATAAATAATTTATCCAAATGAAGTTACCTAGAGTTAAGATTTCTGCAAAGAAATTTCAAGAAACATTCTTGCAAACACTTTGTGTAGTGTATATAGCTTGCCTGCTCTGATTTTTAGAAATATGGACGAAATTGCCTTAATCCAATTTTACAACGTGTGGTATATGAGGCTATTGACTGACTGTAAACTACCACTTATTTCTAATGACCTGTGATTTAATTAGGGAGAAAGAAATGGAGTGGAGAAAATTAGTGGAAAAGAGGAAAGAAATTAGTAGAGAAAAAAAATTGTTTTTAACATAATGCCAGAAAGTTTGATACATGATGCATTTCAAACATCCAATTAATCCTTTTCAGACTTCACCCTCACAGCTGTTTGAGCTGTGCAGATTTTGAAATTGGTGGGGATCTGTCTCCAGTACTTAATTTTTCCTGGGTTTATTGTTTGAGGGTCTGGGTACATTTTATCCCCTTCTTGACATTAGTCTGTGACAAAGGTGTCCAGTCAGCTGAAACTGAACTCCTGTGCTGATGGCAGGTGCTCAGGTAGTTCTGAATCCAACAAGAGCTTAATATTTGTACACATGCAATATAGTAGTGCTAAAGAAATGCAGGTCTTTCATAATATAACTATCTAAATAAAACCTGAGAGATTTTTATCCTTTTTGAGGCATTTCTCCAAGTATTCTACTTCATTGGTGCTTCTCCACATTTTCTCTTTATTACAGTTTAATTGGTTCAAAATCTGACACTTTTAAACAGGGAGTGCAATAGTCTTCCAAGGAGCACTAAGGGGATAAATGTTATCCACCCCAAAATGCCCTTCTCTGCTCAGTTCAAGTTTAAGATTAAACAGGCTTTTGAAGAAAAAGATACATGCCTTCTGTCTGTTTGTAGAATAATTCTCTTGAGCTCACATGGCTATTTGTCAGGTTAACCATCACTTTAGATAAGCTGTAGTCTGTCAGATGGTAGAGGACAAGTGCTGTCTCATCTTCCATACAAAGTGGGACTTCTGGTCCTTCAGTTCTTTTTGACTCGAGGAAGACATGACTGACATTTAGATTCTTTTCTGATCATTTGATTGGCAGCAATATTTGTAAAACAGCCCTCTTCCTGCCATGTCTCATGTTCTGAAGAGAAAAGTACTGCAAGTGAATTGTAACTTTGCACAACTTCACCCTTTTTGCAAATTCAGAAAGGCATCATTGTATCAGTGATGATAAAAATCTGAAATTCTGGGAAACAGAAGGCTGCAAAGGACCTGGCTTTTAGCACTGACCCACTGGGCTTTAGGCTGTCCTGAAGTGTGGAGAATTTTGTTTCTGGCTTTTTAAATCTAAGTCTTGCCACACTTCAAGTAATTAGTTTCATGGCCTCTACCAGACCACTTGTGACTCAGAGCTGTCACACAAATCAATCACCTTATTTTTCTTCAGATCCCTGTTTTATCTTGGGCATTGACTTTGTTAAATGAGTTTGAACTTGCCTCTCAAAGTAAGGGGTTTCTGCAGATGCAGAAGGTGAGTGTTGCACTGATTCAGGCTGTAATGGAACCTTCTTCCTCTCACTGTTTGGGTTGTGAGGAGCCACAGTGAGAAGCTTTGAAGGAGTTGGATTGCCTAGCTGGAGTTCACATCTGCACTGATGGCCAGACACATCCAGTCCTTTGCTTACCTTGCATTGGTACAACAGTAGAAAATGCATCAATTTTACAGCCTTCCTGACAGTTTTCTGTCCACAGCTCCTTTGGAATGTTGTTTCACAGCAGAAAAGCACCAGAATCCCTGGCTCTGAGTGACACCCACTCGTCAGAGCAGAGGTGGGACTTGCAGGGCTGCTCTTACCTGGCCTGGATTAACCTGGTGCTGCTTTGAACTGGGGGCTGCTTGCTGGGTTCAGCTTTCTAGGGCCAGTGCACCTACAGTTCACTGTCACCAGTGTGGAGCATGGCTTATCTGAGCTGAGGCCACAAGTGACAACTGCTTCATTCATTTAGACTGAATTATCACCATTTGGAGAGAAAGAGCATGTTTCTTCTTGTGATTTATCCAGATATTTAAATTAGAGTAATTTTCATAAACAATTATGTCAGTAGGCATCTCTGTATGAATTCCTTAATGTTGGGTGAACAGTTCCTTACTTAAACTGAAATTATCCTCTCAGTAATTTCTGACAGATAAGAAATGTTTCCAAAGCTAGATGCTGCTTTTAATGACATGAGCTCCTGCTGGAAAATTAAGTGAAAACTGTGTGGTTTTGATTTTTAGCACTAAATGAAACCATTTGCATGAAGAACTGGCAACTTTGTAGGCAAAGGGTAGTAGAAGTAAACCCGTGCCTTCTGCTAGCTGAGATCCCAGGCCCTTTCCTCACTGGGGCTGTTCCTACACTCATCTGGCTGTAGGTGTTGGTCTCAGGGTGTATCTTGGCTCAGAGTCCTTTGCCAATACACAGGAACTCTGGACTAAGGGGGGAAAATTCCCATTTCAGGTTTACACTGGAGATGGGAAGTCCTGACTGTACCATAGGGAGGTCAGCTTGACTGGCCACTGTGTGTGAGCAGAGCTGGGAGCTGGCAGTGACAGAGCTCAGGTGCCTGCAGCACTGCACTGTCCTGAGCAGCCCCTGAGCCTTGCCTGCAGTGCTGCTGCAGCACAGGGAGCCAGAACCAGGGAATGTTCTGCCCATGGAGACAAAGACATGCACTCGACACTGTCCTGGGCAGAGATCCCTGCCTGCATCATGGCCTTCCTGGAGACAAAGACATGCACTCGACACTGTCCTGGGCAGAGATCCCTGCCTGCATCATGGCCTTCCTCTCTTGGACTCTCAGCAGCTGCTAAGAGCACACTGCTTGTTAAAAATGCAGAGGCAGATGTGGGCCAGAAGACAGCTCTTCAGCTTCTCAGATATCCAGCATTTCTAGAACTACTTTTCACCAAAGTTCTACAAGCATACATTAATGTTTGCAGCTTAATGCAGATTGCTCTTCTTCTCTGATTTTACTTTCCATATTGTATTTACTGACACTGCTAAAGATTTCTCAACATTTCTCAACAATCTAGTTACTTTGTTTAATTGCATTAAAGGGAAAGCCATTGTGATTTTTTTTCTGATCTGATTTATAATTACTTATCTACTGTGCATTGTACTGTTGACTTCACCTCACATGTTTCATGTGCAGACTAAAGTAAGTAAATGATACTTTTCCCTCACAAAACAGGAGCCTTCAGAAAACTGATGGTTAACAGGATCTGCTGTTAGCACCAAGGCCTAAAGAGAACAGGTGAAAACTAAACCCTGTCCCCTGAGGCCAATAAAATAGCTGTTTGGTCCCCTGTGTGTAACCTCCTAATAACTTTACTGGGCAGCCTTAAGATCCCTTGGGGGCTTCTCTGCAAGAGCATTCCCTCTCTTTGTTCAGATTGCTTATTAAAAATGATTTTATAATGAAGTTGCCTCAAATAGCTGCTACTTTCCTGCTTGTCCTTGAAGCACTGTTTGCCCTGATGAAGAATCTGAAGACAGCTATCTAGGGCTGTTCTCTTGTTCAAAACTTTTACTGAACTACGGCTACGCTTCTTTCTTTTTCTCTTTTTACTTTGTTTTTCTTCTTTTTTTTTTAAACTTCCCTGTTGTGAGCCAAAGCAAGCCTCACCATGAGCAGCTCAAGTTTGTGCCTTTAATTCCCCTTTGAGGCCATCCCTGTGGAAGGTTTGGTTTGGTTGCCACACAAAACACTGTGTCAGTGACTTGCTTGTTGCCTGAGAGAAAATGAATGTTGCCTTCTTTTTGGGTGGCCAAATTATTGAGTACAGGGCCAAAGATGAAGGTATTGTCAAAAAATGAGGAGAGGAGGGAATATTTTTCAAGTTAGAAAGGGTTTCTGGCTGTTTTCTGGGAGAAAGAGTACGCAGGATAGCAATGGGTGTGGTGTGTGATGTCCATGACGTGGCTGTAGGTGAAATCTGTGGATGATCTGGTTCTTCCTGGCAGTTCTGCACCAGTGAAATATTTTCTCTGTAAAAATTCCAACATTTGTGAGAGAGACCAGCCCTTTTACCCATGTGGAAACAGCCATGGGGATGGCTCAAGTATCAAAATATTTTATTAATGTATGTTTTGTGTCCTCACAGAATAACAGGTCTGAGCTGAGACAAACCTGTTGCCTCTAATCTTCTCTTAGCTGCCCAAAAGCTTGGCATGTGCCTGGGCCCCAAGCCTTTGGCACACTTGGAAGGAACATTTCATTTTCTCTAAGGCTGATAGAACAAGCAATTAAATGTACTGTCCTGGCAGTCCCAGGGGGAACTCTGTCTATTAGCTGCACTTGGAGATAATATCAGGTCTCTTCTCTGCTTCTGTTCTGAGTATATGGAGCAGCTTCTGTCTGTTTGGGGCTTTTGGCTGTAACCATTATTTATGGGCTTACTTTGAGTTTTCTGGTAAATACCCTCAGATAGGGTTTTTGGTGCCTTTAATAATGAAGTAGTATGCAAACCAGAACAAGGGAAAAACAGCAAATAAGTTGAAAAGTAATTCTAACAAATGAAGACTGATAAGTATTTGCAAAATGTTAATAATCCAGTATGAAAATTTATTGGATTATGAATCAGATACTTCTAAATTGCAAATCAATATATTCCTGTTCTGCTCACACTTCATTTCTCTTTCTGGTTTCTCCTGTGGAAGCAGGCAAGGTGGGCAGAGACATTCTCTTTAATGTTTAAAAAATATTTGAAGGCCCATGTTTCAAGGAATGATGAAGTGTTAGGAGAGCATTAAGGAGTTTCTCACATTAGAGGTCTAAATTCTGTTAGTGTGGTTGATGGGTATTAAAAGATTGTGGACGTGACTCAAAAATAAATTTGAACTGTTTGTGGATGTAGGCAGTAAATGCATTGGGAATGTCTGTAGTGTTCTCTTATACCTAAGTCTTGCTTTAAAAATTCATAGAAGTTGCTCTTGCATGTTTTGTACCCTTCTTTTTTCTGTCTATTAATTCCTAAGGCTGTTCCTCTGATGTAGGAAATGGTGAATGAAGTCAGGAACACCTCCTGTGGTGCAATGCACTTTACCAGGGGAGGTGTGGGACTGCTCTGAACCCTATTGCAGCTGCCTCAGTGAGTCCTGTTGGCTGAAATGTGCTTTCATCAGCCCTCTTAGCATTGCCTGCTTTCTGTTGTTTTTAAAATCTCCTGTCTTTAGAATTCTTGCAGCTGTTCCATGAAGTTAATGTTTCCAGTTTGATAAGAACAGCTGTCCACAATTTTGGTGTGTTTATTGGTTATAGAAGAGAACTGTGTTATGGGCTGAATCTAAGCTTAAAAATATCTGATATTCTTCCCATTCTAAGAATTTAATCCATCTCTGAGAGCAGTAGGAGTTGTTCTTTGCAAAGTCATTAAGTTAATTATTTTTTTTCAGATTTTGAGTGTCTCGGGCACTAGAAAACTGACAGATGAGACTTCTCCAAATCTACTTTTGCATTCTGTGTATTTTTCAATGCAAACAATGTGAAAGCAAATAGGAAGTGTTACTGCTCATGACTTTCTTCTTTAATATGTGGGTTGCATATTTTGGCTCTGAATAGTCTAAGTCTAGCCAGTCTAACTGTGCTTACAGGGAAATACTTTTGACTACATCTTTGCAATAGCTCCCTAAGAAATAATTGTACTTTCTAAACAAGACTTGTGCAAGACTCATTTGGTTTGATTTGAACAGTTCCTTGAAGTCACTCCAGTCTTTATAGAAAGGTGAATCTTTGTGAATGGATTACCACCAAATACAGCAAAGTGTTGGGACTAAATTAGCATTAAAATGAGGATTAAAACATGATCTGTGTACCATTTGTTCAAACATCAAAAGTCCAAGTGGATATTTTTTTCCTACAGATTTATTGCTGCTACTTTTTTCATGCTTTGAGAAGAATCTGTGGAGTTTTCTGCTTACATTTCAGTTCATGACATTGTTTATAACACAGCGCTGCATTTTTTTTGTAGTAAGGCTGAATTCTAATGATTCTAAAGCAAGCACAGTCATAGGGACTTCTCCAAGGTTGGTATCTGAACCAAAAAAAGCACATTTTATTATCTGAATTTTGAAACCAGGGACTGATTCCATCATTCCTAATAGACTCATTTATTTGACAGTGCATTGCTAGACTTGAGCACTTGCCATCCTGACACAACTATTGAACCTGAAAAGGGCTCTTTAATGTATGTTGATAGCTAAGCTTAATAAGGACTGTGAAAATATTGGAAGTTTTGCAGCCTTTCTCTAAGCACATCAACCTAGAATTATTTAAATGTTGACCCAGCTGGGAGCACAGTCTGATGCAGACAGTAACTAAGGCAGCTCCTTATGGTAGATCAGGTAATCACCTCAGCTCATAATGAGGAGCTTGTTCTTAATATTATGACCAAATGATGATGATATTTGTAAAGCTCCTCATTTAAATATAGTTTTGCTACTCAGGTTTTTCTCCCTTTAAATCTCCTAGCATGATGAAGTAGCAAGGACAAAAAGTTTCAAAGGACAATGTGAGTTGGTCTAAAGAGCTGAAACTTGACACTGAAAAGGCACAGAAATGGATCAACCCAAAATCAAATAGAATCCTGAGGGAATTTGGGATACAGACTACTTAAAATTCAATGTTTCAACTTTTTTCCTTTTGTTTTCAGAACACTTGAATAGTTTTGAGCTATATTGCTAAATGTGTATATTTGTGTATTTTGCTTAGCTGGGGATGGCGGGAGAGCAGGGAGGGAGAACTGTGCAGGCAGCATTTCAGAAATCTTGCCAGATATGAGTTACAGGTAGCAGTACAGGTGAGCTTTGAGGTTTACATGGATCAAACCATAGTGACAGGTACTTTGGTGTGAGTTTGAGTTCTTAAATGTCAGCTGCTTTTGGAATTTGCACAAGGGGTGGGAAGATGGTCCTGCTTACCCAAACCATGCCCACACACAAATTCCTTCTGCAAAATTCTTCATTACACTGAAACACTCAGGAAAAATGGTGCCTGGTGTTAGTTTGGCATAGAGGAATAGTTAAATGTTTTCTTGTGTCTCAGTAGTTGTGTTTCAGGTGAAAACATGAGAAAAAACACTGTGCATTCCCAATAAGACAAAATGACACCATTTTTCTGTAATGCCAAAATTACTTACTTTGAATTAGCTGTACATTCACTACAAAAGAATAGTTAAAATATGTATGCCTTGGCATATACTGATGTGCTGATTAGTGCACATTGAAATGAGCATCACAGGATTGAAATAACCTTTTTTCTAAATATGGGAGGAGAGAGAGAGACTATGTCAGTAGCAAAATTGCATTCTCCAGTGTGAATACCTTTGAATTGAGTGTAAATATCCATTGCTACTTTACCTCTTGCTTTTAAAACACACAGTAGTAGAACCTTGACTTGGTCTTTAACCCCACTGCAGTCACCTTGCCTTAAATCACTTTATTGTCTGGGTTTGGATTCACAGTTCACTTGATCAAAGGAAAGGATCTCACCTAAATAGAAGTTACTGTTTTAAAGGATTGCATCTGGGACTTTGGGAAGTTTCCTTTCTTAACCTTACTGCCATTAATGGTTAGATTCTCAAATTGAACTAGAACTGAACCTTCAACGAGTTACTGTAAAAAACATAAGAAGTGAAATATATAGGAAGCCTTGACCAAGAGGATGATGATTTGGCTGGAAAAAATGAAGACTTGTGAGATATTTTTGTTATCTGTCTTAGCTTCCCCTGTGTGTATGAGAAGTTTTTGTTTAAAGTGAGCACAAACTATCAGTTGTGAGGTGCAGCACTGTCACTTGCTCTACAACAGACTAGGCATGCCCTCGAAGCAAAGCAATTTCCTCTCCCTTTTTTTTTTCCTTTTTTTGAGGTGTTTACCACCAACTTCAAAAGTCAGTTCACAAGAGTGGTGGTGTACTTGCAATTTTCTGGAAATTCAAACAAGCCTTTCTTTAATCTCTGTGCAACAGAGGTAGGGAAACCTCTGGTTTCAGAAAGCCACTACATGACCAAAGGCATTTAGTGATTTCCTCTTAGATAAAGCCATCAGTTGATAACCATCCTTCTCACCAGTGTTTGTCTGAAGAACTGTTTCATTATCTTTGTTATGTTACCTAACTGATATGGAGGTGTGATACTTGCTGGCTGTAAAGGCAACTTCTAGAGATAAGGCAAGTTTCCTGTTTTAAGTCTTCACATTTCTTTCACTCTGACCCTTTTTTCCTTTTCTCTGCCTGTATTGGTGGCTTAGTCCAGAGTTATGGTCCTTGAGGTAAAGGTGGAAGTAAAGAGGTCATTCAAAAAGACAATTTCACATGCTGCTTTGAGGATATTAGGGTACTAAAGGCTGTCTGAAAATAATTTTCCTGTTAAACAGAGCTTTAGGTACTTCAAAAAACATTTCACTGAAGGTATCATTCTCTCCTGCAGTTTTCAGAAGGGAGGTAGGAAAAGCCCTTGTTCACTCAGAGCAGGGTGAGTTGTCCTTCATGTGGGATGGTGGTGGCATGACTTTAAGAGCTGACCTAGAAATGAGGCAGTTCAGGTACTTCAACCTTAAATTTCCACGTCCTGTCAACAGGACTTCACCACCTCACTGTCAGCTGTTTTGAGAGTACATTTTAGCACGAAATCCTGTCTTTAGAAGCAGTAATGTAAATTTCTCCAGAACATTTTGTCTTTGAGAAGCCAGCAATGTTGACACCAAAAAATCCCTGTTCTAACAGGGAACCTTTTAAAAGAGAGACAGAGAACCTCAACTTGAGCATAAGTAATTTGGGAAGTTGTTATTATTATTCTTTGTGAAACTAATACCTGGCACCCCCAGTTTACAAAAGAAATTCCTTGATTGTGGGTTCATTTGCTGCTTTTCACTGGTGTTGGAGGGGAGGTTGTATGACAGCATTGCAGGTGGGAGCCCAGCACCTGCTGTATAAATAAACTGCTTTCCTCACTCCAGATTAAATCAGCAGTTGAACTTGTGGTCCAGCCTAGCAAGTGGTGATGTGTTCTGGTGAGCCCACACTGGGAAGGTTTACACTTAACTGCTTATTTCCTTTTCTCAAGATCCTGAGATCACAAAGCTGAGCATTTCAGTGTGGTGGATCTTTTACTGTATGTTCTGCATAAGCACAAAAGACTCTGCATATCTGTTGTAGGTATAGGCTGTCCAGTAAATCCAGTTGTTTCTGTTGTGTCAGATTTGGCTTGCATGTTCCAAATGACTTCATGGCACTGGCATAGGAGCCTCCATGCTGCTTCTCTCCACATCAGACTTGTTTTGCTCATTTTGTGAACCAGAAGGTCTGTTCAGGAGGTAGGAAGGGAAACAGAAGCTTCAGCTCAAGCAGGGGGTCAAACTGTGCTGGCAGGAAAGACCACAGGAGCTGAATGATGGCAGTTTTCATATTTGATCCATTAAATCTCTGACATTTCTGTTGGATTCCAGTGAGATTGGAACACATCACACCTCCACTTGCATGCATCAAGATAAGCATGCCCAGATTATAAAATCAGAGTATGAGTTCTCAGCCTCTTTCAAAAGAGCATTTCTAGGCCAGTCCAAGAATCTCTCTGTGCAACAGCAGCTACCAACTGAAATCTGACACTGTGCTCTGAACATATCATATTCATAAAAACAACCTTTTCTTTTTACTAGAAACCCTCACTTCTTTAATTGTTGCACTCTTCATTTTCCTCACAAAACTTTTCCCTTTAAAGACATGATCAAAGACAGGTGCAGTGAGATTAAAAAATGGGAAAGTTTTGTATCTTTTGGAATCAGTAGAAAAGCTGCCCTTACCTTTAGAGCCAGAAGAGCCACTTCAGAGCCACTTTGTTCACTGTCAAGTGCTGTAGCTTCTCCTTTATTCCCACAGTGGTACATCATACTATATTTAGTTGTTTTTCACTCTATTATAGAAGTATTAATTTTGATAAGGAAAGAAACCAGGATCTTATCAGACTATTTGCCAGTAAAGTTGGGGTAATAGAGTTCTCCCAAACTGCCCTCTCTTTGTGTTAGTTCTCATTACTTTGAGCAGCACTCTTGGTACTTTAAAATGAATTTCAAAAAAATATCTTTGTTCTTCATTTTAAAAGATGTAACAATAATTCCATGAGATGTTCTATTTAACACTTCATTGGTTATTTAATATAAATGCGAATCCTAAGCTACATGACTTTTTTTTAGTGCAGTTTTGTCAGATGATTTTTTAAATTTAATTTTTTGGTGCTTAGTGCTGAGAAAACTATTCTTCATTTCATTTCTAACCATGTGTTTTCATGGAAACAAACCATCTAGAACACATTGTATTTCTATGAAAACACAAGCTTATTAAATGTCAAACAGTTTATGTTTTCCTGGCAGTTATCTTGAAAATTGGCACATTCACTGTGTCAGTGTTCTATGATGTAAGTTTAAAACTGTCACATTGTCAATGTTCAGACATTAAAAGGTCTGAAGTCTCACACGTGGGGGAGGAGGAATTAGGCTCTTGTCAATGAGCAGGTGGTGATAATTTAGGCACATTTGTTTGAGGTTTGTATTAAGTTAATAGGAACTCTCTAGTCTGAGTATCCTCAAATATTTAAGCTGATAAAGAGGTGGCGTCAATGTTGGAGTCAGAGTCATTTGTGCTTACTAAGGGCTGACTATAAATATCAGGGTTGCTGGTGGAGCTTGAAGTGTCTTTGCACATTTAACTTTATCACTCAGCTCATGCATTGCAGAAATTGCTTTAAAAAGCAGTGAAGCTGGGAGGAGCTGCTCTCGTGGCTGTCCATACCCTGTGTCTCTGGAGCTGGAGGATCCTTAGGGCTGTGTAGCGAGGGCTTGAGCACTGCTCACCCATTTTTGCAATTATAAGTGAGGGTCACATGGTAATAGGCTGAAAAATTCCTCTGAAAGCAAGGCTGGCTCCCGGAAGAGAGAGGAGCCTCCTGGGTGGGTTTGTGGCCCAGCCCTGTGTCAGTGAGGAAGGGCGTGTTGGATGAGCTGTGGTTGATCAGGATGTAATCCTATTTTATGGACACTGCACTCACATCCCAGTCTGGCCCTGCTCTGCTGGCAGGTGAGGTGGGCATCAGCCTGTTAAATAAAAGATGAAGGAAGGATTTGATGCATCTGGAACAAAACGCACAGGTCACAGTAGAGAGAATTTTATCTTCCCTTAGATAGGAAATAGTGGCACAAGAAAATCTCTTTTAGCTCTTCAGCCCCCATCATCCTTACACTTCAAACCATACCCACAGCACTAGTGCCTCACTAAGCTTGACATTTCTAATATATGTGGATTAATAGGCAGTAAAAATAATTTTGTGTTTATCATGCTGTGCTGTATTTTATAGAATAACCTGGTGTTGATTTTATGGTTGAATTCAATATGACTCTACTCAGAAATAGCTCACATGCAAAAATCTTCAGGATTAATTTATGAGTTTAGTTGCATACATTATCCTCTCACATTATGCAAATAATTAGGAAGAAAATAGCTATTTAGCGTATTTATTATCTCTATAGGGAAAATGTACACATTTTACATGCATGTTTCAACTATATTTTATCTTCTTGTGTTTGTGAAAAAGCCTTTAATATATTTCTTTACCATGAATTTTAAATTTCACAGTGGAATTAGCTAAATGGTTTGTTTTGCACTCTAATGGATGGGATTTAAATCCAGTTTTTCACATCACGCAGGAAACGTCTTTCAATATTCTTCTGACTCTCTTCCATGTACCAAAACCGAAGACAATTTCTCATTCTTGGAAATTGACTTTAAAGTAGTAAAGATGCTCAGAGTTCCTTACTCGGAGTTTGTCTAACAGCCGTTCATCTCTCTGGGGTCTGCCCGTGCCGCTGTGTGCAGTCTCAGCGGCAGCCGTGAGAAAGCCCCGTTCTTGGTCAGCCCTCGCTGGCTGAGCTCTGGGAGCTGCTGGCTCTCCCTTCGCAGCGCAGGCGGCAGAACGTGCCCGGAGCATCGCTCCCCGGGACTCCTCAGAGCGGTCCTCGCCGTGTCCCAGCAGCCCTGCCCGTGCCTAATGACAGACATCACCTGGTGACAAGCTCAATGACTCCTGAAATCCCGGCCCCCGGGCCACGCGCTGGGCTTTTATTGTTACACACAAACACAGAGCACAGAGGGAATTTATCACCTCCCAATTTCCCTGACTGAAATGGGTGTTTCATTATCTGAAAGAGGCAGTGAATGTTTACAGAGATTTGTGTAAGAGCCATTTTTCATTTTACCTTGCTGATGGGCACAGTGGATTTGTGAGCCTGGCTATATTCTCCTGCATTTGCCAGGATTTTTTTAAATGTTGACCTGTGTGTGTAAGTACACACATCCATAGGTCTCGTACTGTATATCAGAATATATCAGGTGTGTTGGTGTGAAGCTGTCATTTAATTTTAAAGGAAGGATGAAGCTATTTGAATGGTGCTAAGCTGTGATGTCATAGACTTTGTACTGCCTAGACTCTGTATTTGTACTGAGATTTTTTCCCCATTTAGTAGCAGAAAAATTTTCTGATTTTTCCCCTGAATAGTTTTTCTCTCTGTGTTATCTCTTATGCTAACAGTGTTACTAAAGGAAGTTATAATTTCTTAGCCTCACCCATGAGCAAGAGGGAGACTTACTGGAGATGCATCAATATCTGTATTGATGTTGATACACTCTGTGCAAACTTCTCTGTACATGTTTGCTACTTCCTTGTACCTGGACACAAAGTGTAAAGACTGCAGAACCCAAAGCCATGTCTGCTTTGCCAAGTCGTGCAGATGGAGGGGAACGGTTCTAACCCTGCCCAGCACTTGCCCCAGAGGATCTGACACCCACACTGCTTGGGGTTGGTCTGTGTGTTGGCTTTGGAGTACATGTGGTGGCAGGAGGCTTCCTGCAGTGCATTCCATATTGTGTGGGAGGGCATCTTTCAGTGCACTTTCCTCAGAGAGGGACCCTGTTCATGTGCCCTTGGGCCACTGATGCAAACCAAGGCAAAAGAAGTTTTGGGGACAATTGCTGCAAAGCACCCTCCTGCTCCCAATGGGAACACTCTGGGAGACACCCACTCAAAAGGTGCTAGGGCAGGTTGGGTATGGGATGGGAAATCTCCTGGCCAAAGGAGTGTTTGCTGTGCCAGCTCTGCTAAACTGCCTTTGGCAAGGGTCCTTTGCCTCCAGCCTTGATGTTCTCTCAGAATGGTCCCCGTGGCTGCTGCCCATCTCAGACACATCTGGGAACAGAGGCCACCTGTGTGCACAGGGGCATTGTCAAGTGAAGAGCTTTGGGAAGGGATGAGGTGTTCATTCCTTCACTGTAAAATGACTGCTGAAGGTTAATCTTATTATACTTTTAGCAGTACCTCTAAATTCTGTTCAGAATTAACTGCTGGTTGGAGAATGCTCTTTATATTGTGCTTCAGTTTGTAAAGGCAAGTCAGATTGATCTTCTGGTTTTTTGTTCCTATTTCTGTGGTGTAGCATATCCAGTGTAAGAACCTGAAGTTCAATCCACTATTTAAAGTGCTAGAATTCAATATCAGCAGTAGAAGTAGTTGTTATAATTATTACATGAATTACCACATACAGAGAAAACATTTGGTAGGGTGAAAGGGAGAAAGGCTGTTTTGTGTCCCCTGCACATCATAAAAATGATCAGTGAAATGCAACTTTTAATGCTCTTCTATTGTTCTTGTATGGATTCAGGCCCAAAAGCTATATTGCTCATTTTGGAATTTATTGCTTCCAGTGCTCAAAGCAATGGAGATACACAGAGAAAAGAAGAAAACAAGGAGGTGCACCATAAGGAAAGGTTTTCCACACAGAACCCAATTCTTTTGCAGGTGTACACGTGTGACCTTTTTCTTGTCGTTGTCTATGCCCACAGAGCCTCTGATTCAGAAATTTTTTTTGGCAGTGTAATGCACTGCAGGAAAGGTTTCGCTGCCTTGGCTTACTCACTCAAAATTAGCCCTAGTAAATACTAACTTGGTGTGATTTGTACAGTGCTGACAATGTGTTGCTTGGCTGAGTAACTTGTAAAAAAGACTGCAATAATTAGCTCCTACAAGTTCACATTTTCTTTCATATTTGAATATATGGATTGTCATTTGCTGCCAGGCTCTGTGTAAGTGTGTCAGTAGTTCCTCACATTGACTTTTGGGTGCATTGAGCTGCTCAGCAATCTCTGGTGCCTCCATCCATTTGCATGGCTGTGGTGAGCTAAATACAGATGTTCCTACCCATCCTTTTTTATAGTGTTATGTAGGAGTGGGGCTGCAGAATCTCCTCATGTTTTCCTCTGAGTCACTGTTTCTGTTCTGCGTCAGCCCTGCTTCATTCTCTAATGTCAGTCAACTTTGTTTCTTCACCCAAACCCATTTAATAGAATTAGGGAGTATTTATTTATGTTTAGATCATCATACCTTTGGTGTTCCTTTTGAAAGTTTAATCTAAACATTGCTGCCCTTTTTGGTCATTACTTTCTTAGTTCCATTTGTTGCAGAGAAAAATGTGTCCTTTTCCTTCTTCATTTTCAATGGAAACAGGAAGCCCAAGCAGAGAATGTCTCTTCTTTTTTTTCTCCCTCAGAATTCCAATGTATTTCTCTCAATGTATTTCTTCTTTCATGCTCTTTTGCAGACATAGTGTTACTGAGGTGAATGAGAGGAGTCATGGACAATGACTGTATTAGGGCTTATGTGTTAAGTGGTTTTCCTTCTTTACATTTTAATTTTTAACATTACATTTCTTTTTTGTTTGAAAATAATTCATTTTAAAGAATTTAAAAATTGAAAAAACCCTTTACACTGGAAGTGCAATGATTTGGCTGAGAAGGCACAAACAATGGTGGTCGGTGCACCTGAGAGTTTTGGTTTTCAGTTCTTCACTTACACAAGCTGGTACTGAGAGACCTTTAATTTATCTTGCCAGCATAGAGAAATAGCCACAAGAACTGCTCTGTAATATCCTTCTAAACAGTGTTTTTCATCCACCTATAATGAAAGGTGTCTGTTTTATGTTGCTGCCCATTCATCATTCCTTGGACACCTGCTGCCTCCATCAGTTATTTCTTAAATCTGAGTTAACCTTCTAATGTAATCCTGCTCTCCTTTCTTCCTTACTTAAACCCATTATTCCACAAACCAAGCAGTCCAACATGAGTCCAGTAACCTATGAGCACATGGTGTAGGGTTTAACATCTATCACTTGTGCATGCTGTTCCTTGGAGCAGTGGATTTTCACCACATCTTTATGAACAGAGGAGCAAAGTACCCAACTCATCTGAGCTGTTCATTGTGTGCTCAGGGCTTTGCTTTATGTTTTCCCTCCCTGTCTTAGGACTGCACATTGTTCTCTAATTCATTCTGTAGTCAAGAATGGAACAATTAGCCACAAACTCTCAAGCTCTGGCAGATGATAATTCAAAAAAAAAAACAAACTTTGGCTGATAATGCCTCTCTGTGAATTATGAGCTGGCTGTAAGCCAGGGAACACTCCTATTGTCCCCTGTACAGACATCCTTCCTGACTCAAGTGCACCACAAGTAGTAACATTTTTCATCTTAGAGAAGTTTAACCACAGCTTTCTTGAGCTTTTAACTCTTTCATGCAGTGTTTGTGAATCTCTCTTAGCCAGCTACCATGTAATTCTCAGGGAAAAAGCAAACCCTAATTCTTTGCATTTCAGTGTAATTTGGCAGTTGAAGGGGGAGGTGGTAAATAAAGTTTAAAGCATTTAGGTAAACAGCCACATTACAAAATCTTATTGTTAGAACAACAAGGGTTTTAATTAAAAATGTCAGCCACAAAAGAAATTCCTGTGTAGGCCTCTGCCAGTGATTGCAAATCAGTTTCCATCTGTGCTTTAGTACTGACACATAGCCAAGCTCCTGTGAAGGGAATATTTCTGTTGCTTTTACTGTTAGTACTCTTTTCTGTAATGTTTTCCTAGGCCCCAGTCGTGTACCTTGCCCTGCTCCCCAGGTAGCAGGCTGAGTAACACTTGGGCTGGGTTTGGCTGTGCAGGATTAGTGATTCCAAAGCACTGCAATGACATTAACCATTAGTGCTGCAAATGTATTTATTTCTGGGGAAAGGAATCTCGGCTTTGCTTCCTAAACACAGTCTGGTTTGCTTACTAATAAGTATTATGAACCACTCCTCTGAGCTTGGATTTGTCAGCCCAGATCTCTGGAAGTCTTTCTGGATGACAGTGCAAATCTGTAGTTCTGCTTGGAAACAAGTGTCATTTCCACAGGGAGCCTGGACAGAATTTTTGTTCCCCTGAAAAACACTGTGATGAAACCCATGCTACATAAAACCTGGTTTTGCTTTGAGGAGGAGGATTAGTGTGTCTGCTTCTCATAATTACTTATCTGTACTGGCACACATATGGAACTGGTTTTCATCCATCAGCAAAAGGATTTCTAGAAAAGTGCTCCCCTCCCAGTGTAAGGGTGAAAAGCAGAGGCATTACAGAAAAGCAAGAGCCTGGGACTGCCTTGTGTGCTTTTCAGCTTTTTATTGGATAATTGCTGATTCCAACATTGTACTTTTCAAATTTAATCTTAAAATAAAATAAAAAAATTTAAATTGCCATTTAGGCAAATGGAAAAATACTCAAGATATAGAGTGAATCTCTGGGGCACTAATAATTAAAGGTTGTTGCCAAGACTTTACACGGCGCTCTGAAACTTTCATTAATATTTTATTTCATTCCTGATCAGCACATGGAGTTTGGCACATTTCAGGACTGATTTGGTGGGCTTCCAATACAGAAGCCATAGTTTAGCTGAGTACTTATTATGAAGAGGTTCATGTAGGATCCAATTAGTGTTTAAATTTACTTTCTTTCTCATACTTCACATTAACAGTTCCAAAGATTAATTTATAGGACTCAATAATGACTTCTAGGGAAAAAAAAGTAGTCAAATTAAGTATAAATGAAAAGGTATTTTGTAGTAACTTGATGAGTCTTGGCATAAGCTTGGCTGCTCTTATTTGTAGCTAAGCTAACTGGTGATGACCTTTACCAAGCAAAAAGATAAAGGAAAAAGTTGAGGAATTAGTGTCTCAAGGGTGTCACACCTGCCAGTAAGAACCAGTCTGTTCTTTGGGAGTCTGTTGGTTGCACAAGTTGTGTGAAAAATGACAAATGCCAAATTTTGAGAAGGAGAACTGAGACACAGAAACTGAAGGGATGTAAATCCTTTCTCAGCTCCCAGCTGTGGTGTTGTGCCCCTCACCCTTTGGGCAAAATCAGCCTGATTAGCCCCTGCTAGCAATCCAGACTGCTTTGTGTGTGTTGTGCTGCAGTTTGGGGGCAGGTTTGGAGCTGCCTCAGGAGCGACGCACTGCAGGGCTGTGTCCGGCTGTGTGCTCTGTGTGCTGCCCTCAGGGTGACACTGACCCCCTGTGCTGCCCTTACAGTGACACTGACCGCCTGTGCTGCCCTCAGGGTGACACTGAGCCCTGTGCTGCCTTCAGGGTGACACTGACCGCCTGTGCTGCCCTCAGGGTGACACTGACCCCAGTGCTGCCCTCAGGGTGACACTGAGCCCTGTGCTGCCCTCAGGGTGACACTGACCCCAGTGCTGCCCTCAGGGTGACACTGAGCCCGATGCTGCCCTCAGGGTGACACTGACCCCGTTGCTGCCCTCAGGGTGACACTGACCCCCTGTGCTGCCCTCAGGGTGACACTGACCCCCTGTGCTGCCCTCAGGGTGACACTGAGCCCTGTGCTGCCCTCAGGGTGACACTGACCCCGTTGCTGCCCTCAGGGTGACACTGACCCCATTGCTGCCCTCAGGGTGACACTGACCCCGTTGCTGCCCTCAGGGTGACACTGACCCCGTTGCTGCTGTCAGGGTGACACTGACCCCAGTGCTGCCCTCAGGGTGACACTGACCCCAGTGCTGCCCTCAGGGTGACACTGACCCCGTTGCTGCCCTCAGGGTGACACTGAGCCCTGTGCTGCCCTCAGGGTGACACTGACCCCATTGCTGCCCTCAGGGTGACACTGACCCCATTGCTGCCCTCAGGGTGACACTGAGCCCTGTGCTGCCCTCAGGGTGACACTGACCCCTGTGCTGCCCTCAGGGTGACACTGACCGCCTGTGCTGCCTTCAGGGTGACACTGACCCCCTGTGCTGCCTTCAGGGTGACACTGACCCCCTGTGCTGCCCTCAGGGTGACACTGACCGCCTGTGCTGCCCTCAGGGTGACACTGACCCCATTGCTGCCCTCAGGGTGACACTGACCCCATTGCTGCCCTCAGGGTGACACTGAGCCCTGTGCTGCCCTCAGGGTGACACTGACCCCTGTGCTGCCCTCAGGGTGACACTGACCGCCTGTGCTGCCTTCAGGGTGACACTGACCCCCTGTGCTGCCTTCAGGGTGACACTGACCCCCTGTGCTGCCCTCAGGGTGACACTGACCGCCTGTGCTGCCCTCAGGGTGACACTGACCCCAGTGCTGCCCTCAGGGTGACACTGACCCCAGTGCTGCCCTCAGGGTGACACTGACCCCCTGTGCTGCCCTCAGGGTGACACTGAGCCCTGTGCTGCCCTCAGGGTGACACTGACCCCAGTGCTGCCCTCAGGGTGACACTGAGCCCGATGCTGCCCTCAGGGTGACACTGAGCCCTGTGCTGCCCTCAGGGTGACACTGACCCCCTGTGCTGCCCTCAGGGTGACACTGAGCCCTGTGCTGCCCTCAGGGTGACACTGAGCCCCTGTGCTGCCCTCAGGGTGACACTGACCCCAGTGCTGCCCTCAGGGTGACACTGACCCCCTGTGCTGCCCTCAGGGTGACACTGAGCCCCATTGCTGCCCTCAGGGTGACACTGAGCCCTGTGCTGCCCTCAGGGTGACACTGACCCCGTTGCTGCCCTCAGGGTGACACTGACCGCCTGTGCTGCCCTCAGGGTGACACTGAGCCCTGTGCTGCCCTCAGGGTGACACTGACCGCCTGTGCTGCCCTCAGGGTGACACTGACCCCGTTGTGTCCCTCAGGGTGACACTGACCCCGTTGCTGCCCTCAGGGTGACACTGACCCCAGTGCTGCCCTCAGGGTGACACTGACCCCGTTGCTGCCCTCAGGGTGACACTGACCCCAGTGCTGCCCTCAGGGTGACACTGACCCCATTGCTGCCCTCAGGGTGACACTGACCCCGTTGCTGCCCTCAGGGTGACACTGAGCCCTGTGCTGCCCTCAGGGTGACACTGACCCCTGTGCTGCCCTCAGGGTGACACTGACCCCCTGTGCTGCCCTCAGGGTGACACTGAGCCCCATTGCTGCCCTCAGGGTGACACTGACCCCAGTGCTGCCCTCAGGGTGACACTGACCCCGTTGCTGCCCTCAGGGTGACACTGACCCCGTTGTGTCCCTCAGGGTGACACTGACCCCAGTGCTGCCCTCAGGGTGACACTGACCCCGTTGTGTCCCTCAGGGTGAGCGCCGCTCCCTGCTCACAGAGCAAAGCCGCGCTGCTGCTCGGGCAGGGCAGTCCGGGGGCACCGCGGGCAGGGCAGTCCGGGGGCACGGGAGCTTTTCCTGCTCCAGGACCAGCCCCAGGCCAAGGGAAGGCCCTCGGCTGCTGCTGGAAGCTTCTCTGTGTTCACACTCCTGCTCCGGTGCTGCTCGATGGTCCCAGTGACCCCGGGTTCTGTGTGTTCTCCTGTGCTGTGAGTCCCTCTCCTCAGAGACAGCTTTCCAATTGTTTCACAGACCCACTGGGTCCTACTTGTTTCCCAAGTATGCTTCTTATTTTTCTTTTTAGCTGCTGGCAATATCTGCAAACAGGGAAACTTTTGGCACTGTCAGCTAATTGAAATTTCTGTGGGACGAAGTAGCCCCTGCTGACACTTCAGTTTAACTGCTTTACATTCTATTAGCAACTTTTTGTTGTGTAGATATCCAGGCTGTAAGAAATGTACTGCTTTTAGATAGAGTTTGAATTCAGACTGCTTTAGGAGGGAACAAGTAATGTTGATTGATGATGCTGCTTAACATTCTTTTTGTGTTAATGCTAACAATTTCCAGTCAGAAAATGTTTTTCTACTGTATTGCTCACATTTTGCAAATTTGTTTCTCTCCCCCTTACTACACAACTTAATCAGATACTTCATAAATATGATCCTTTCCCCTCTGTCCATCCTTCTGATATGAAATCCAGGCTTGTCCTTACTAATAACTAATAGCTGCTTCATGAAACATAAGAAATTACTTTGGAAAGCCTTTCTTCCCTTCTTTCCTCAGCAGAAAGCCTTTTACATTATTGTTTATATAGAAGAACGTAGTTATATTTATTATTAGGAAAAATATTTTCTGTGCAGAAGGCCAGGCCCTGCCACTGCCAAAAGAAGGACTCTGGTATTTTGGAAGGAGTCTTAAGAGAAGGTAAGACCATGGTTTGTGATGAAGGAAAGAAATCAAGTGACTGAAGCATTCACTGCTGCAAAGGAGAGCTTTGTGATGTTGGTCAAGACTTTCTGGATTGCCCCTGGTAGGCTTCAGTGGACCATTCAGTGATGCACACTGCATTCTGTAACTACTAGTGGGGAGATTACTCGAGGAATACTAAAATAGAGTATAACAATGGCAGTAGATTTAGCCAGGAAAGTTTGCATTACAATAAAGAACAGCTAGCATAGGTAACAACAGCAGCCACCTCACAGCAGCACGAGCTTGGTGTTTCCAGATGAATGATCCTTCAGTGGCCTTAGCTCTGCCCTTAGTCACTGCTAAATGGTGCTCCCACTGCTGTGCTGCAGCCTTAAATCACAAAACCAGAGGTGTGAGAACTGTGCTAAGGTCTTACTGGGACAGATGTGGAAACTGATTTACCACTGATACTGAACTGACCTGAATAAAGGGCAAACAGAGTGGCCATAGGTATCTGGGTGGGAAGGAGAGCTGACAATACGGAGCCTCTGAAATCTGCAAGCGTCTCATCAAAATCTGCTTTGGTAATGCAAAATTTTTAGACTAAAAATAAAATCTATCTCTTTCTTTAAAATCCAGCCTGTCTTTATGTACCACCAAGCGACAAAATAGGCCTGATTGTTTTTTCATTTCTATTTTTTTTAAACCTCCAGCAGTCACCTTTAAGAATCTGACCCTTATTCTTTGTGCTAGGGAGATAATTACTCATTCTCAATTGCTATCCCTAGGACCAGTTAATGAATGCTACATAATGAACAGAAGTAGGGCAACTGGATGAGAACAATGCAGAGGTGGGTAAGAAGACTTCATTTGGTGAGAAGATAATGAACATGAGAACTTGTGGTTTATCTGAATACCACCCTTGCCTCCTCTTCAGATAGCTCCTGCATTGTTACTGCTCTTCCTCAGTCAGTCTTTGTACTTGTTAAGTGACAAGAGGAAGGTGGTTATGAAGGAAAGAAAGGTTTCCTCAGCAGAGATTCAGGCAGGAGAGGTTCCTGTCTCTCTCTCTCTCTCTCTCTCAGACCCATCCTAAACATATTTATTTTCTTATGTGCTATCCAGCACCTTCCCAAAAGAGGCTCATTCTGCAGGCAGAATCATCACTGCTTTGCAGTGCCTGGTTTTATTATCTCTCTGCAAAATTTGTCCCTTTCTTCCTTAACAAAACTGCACCAAATCTAACTTTTGGAGGAGAAGACAGGATTGATTCTTGATACATTGATTTCTGATGTGGGTACTGAGAGAAACAGCAGCTGGCCCTACCACTGCAGGTCTTGCCAGGTGTACTGCACAGCTGCACTCTGTAGCCAAGTTTTACTTGTATCTCAGGAATAGCAATCTCTGCCACTGGAGTTCCACAGCCCATGCACACACCCAGGAAGGTAGCACTGCTGTCCAGCTGAGGAGCATCAATGGATAATGCAGATAAGTATTTCCTGTGCCTGACAGCCTCTCCAGAACTGTTTGAGTTGCAGTGAATCTGTGTTTTGAAGCCAGCACTAGCTCAGGATGGGACTGGTGTTCTGTGAAGCCCAGCAGCAGAGGTAGAGGACTCAGTGACAGGAATATTGGAGATGAACACAGAGCCAGGCAATTTGTTCTTTCTGCTCTGGGTTTTGTTAACCTGACTGACATGCACAGACAGGAAATGGGGTCTGAAGGTCTCTGACTTGTTAACCAAAGTATTAATTGCTTAATTGCAAAATTTAGTTCAGTAATGTGCTTTCTGATATTCCAAACACGACTTGACCTTTTATAATGTCCTGTTTGAACTGGAACAAAAATTAGTTGAGCTAGAATTTATCTGAGCGTGTCTTCCTGAGACTGTTTTTGAAATTTCACCTAAACCTGTCAAAGACATGTTTAATACTCAAAATGGCAGAAGCCATAGCCAGAACAGCTTCCAGCTAGATATGTGGTAGGAACATTATGCACACCATTTGCTAATGCAGGCACGTACAGGCCAGCAATAGTTCCAGAATCTCTGCCAGAAAGCTAATGAGAACATAGTTGGCCATAAACTTTCCTGTGACTTGGGCAAGGGCACATCTAATTCCAGTTGTCTCATGTCCACTAGCTGCAAAATGGAGGTATCAAAGCAAAAGTGCCAGAATAAATTGGAATTTCTTGAGGGTTTGCAATGAGAGACTGAGACATGATAATGGAAGAAACCTGCCATGGGCTGTATTTGCATAGGTGTGTGTATGTTTTTCTTGAGCAAACAGGCTGGTTGTGTGTGCCAAGAGCTCGCCACATGTGTGATGGGCTGATGAGGAAACACTCTGTATGCTCCATCCAGAGCCTGTTTGAGGGGGAAAAGCTGAATGCAAGTGTTATCTCTTCTGTAATAGTCCAGGGAAATGTGGAGAGAGGGTGTCACACCCACACCCTCAAAACAGTGAACTGTAAAGGCTGCACTCCACAGTGCTCATGGCCCTGTTCATCCCAAACTAGAAGCCTTTTTTTCTTGCATGACATCCTTTGGAATAGCAGTTAGCTTTATCCCTCTAAGGATCTAGGAAAAGCATGCATTTTTCCTGGTGCTCTTCTGACTTAGGATCTCTCAGGCCTTGTCCCATGAAGATAGGGATCCAAATCAAGAGCTGTTACCCAAGAACTCCCTGAATGGGGAAAACTTTCTCTCCTGCTTTTGAACTCTAACCCCCCTTCCTTCCCATGCCCTCTGCTGATAGATTTTAAGATAAAATTTAGAACCTTTGATTCATCTCCAACAAATCTCTACCAGCAGTCGGCATTGCCAGATTGTGTTGCAGGGCATAGAAGTGCTTGGTGAAAATCCAAGTGCAGTCACAGTGATAATCAGCCATTAAAGGCCTCCTCACAGTAAGCCTGGTCTCCTGTGGAGTGTGTCACCCAGGCTTCTCCAACTCAGTGTGTCACAGCATCTTTGGCTGTTTTCTTCATGTTCCAGCTGAAACCTTGCTGGTAGGTGAGCTAGAGGTGCTATTTGTATTCCATGTATAAGCATGTTTGGAGCTTGCTTGAATAGTCCTACAGGATACTGGCTTTTAGGGGCTGCATGGGCTTAGGTGGTTGGAGGCTGTGAGCCTTGCATCTGTAAGAATTGCTATTGTGTTCTTATCCTCCACTGGTGTTTGATTTATATCCACAAAAGTCATTCCCAGAAGGAATGTAACTAGATTTTTCTCCCAGATTTTTAATTTAATTGGTGATTGTTTACATGGGAATGCTTGCCAAAGTGAGATGATTTGGCAGTCCTCTGGAATATACAGGTTAAGTATATTGATTTCATCTTTTCCCAAAGGAGCTGTTCTTTTTGTGCAAAAGCATCATTGGTTTTGTTCTTGTGTCTGAAACTTTGTTTACATGGGTTTAATTGAATTCTGTCTATATTGTACAGCAAGTGGTAGATTCATATAGTTCTTTCTTCCTGGAATACAGATTGTTTGCACTCTTGGTTTGTTAATAAATCCTGACATTCCCTGAGCAGAAATTCTTCAGTGCTTTCAATGCCATAAATACTGAAAATAGGGAAAATCTGTCCTGCCATTATACACTCAGTTAATAGGAGTTATTTGTAGTGATGGCAGGATCTTAAACCCTTGTCTTAATGTGATCAATACTGTCCTTAGCTTGCAAATAAGCATGTCTGAATTGATAACTTACAAACAATGTCTATAAATCATAATTATTTTAACATTAGCCAGAAGCTTCTGCCAGTCTCAGCTTTTGAATTGTACATTCCTGAAGCAAAGTGAATACAAAGCCAGAATTGCTAACTTTGTTTTCAGAAATCATATGTGTCATTTATTTCCCACTTACGCAAAAAGTTGGTTGGGTTTTGGATCTGTAGTTTCTGAGTAAGCTGTTTGTTACCCCTCTGGAGTTGAACAGCAATTGGAGCACCTTGGCTGGAGTGTTCTTTGATCTGCTGTAGCAGCAGCTCTGGATGGGTCACTGAGCTCTGAATAGCCTGCTAAGGAATAGCCTGCTTAAATGTCCCAGCTCCTGCTGAACTGTGCTGGCCCTGCCAATGGCTGGAGCAAAGGAAACCCCAAAGAGATGATTTGGTAATTGAAGCTTAATTGATTTGGTAACTGGTGCTGTGGATCTATCCATTTCTTTTTCTGGTCACATCTTCTATTGACATTGGTTTTCTACTTCCTTTAAATTCATCAGCAGTTTTTCCTCAGTGATCCTTTCTGTGATCCAGGTCCAGACAAAGTGATTCATTTCATAAAGCAGAGGCATGCCAGCAGAATTCTAGTTCTGCATTAATAATAACAATAACAATAATAATAGTAATTGATCTCCCTTAGGTCCATTCTGCTGGTCTAAGTTGGAAAGAAGATGGTAATGAAGCAGGTGCCCATCCCTGGGCTTCTGACTGTACTCCTGCAGAATCAGATTTCAGTCTGGTGGTTCAGAGTCAAAGTCATTCCTGCTGTAAAGTGAGATTTGGATGGAGATAAATCAGGAGCAAATGTGATCCTTGTAAACTTAAATTAAAAACACCTCTACTTCTCCTAGCAAAATGCTTCTTTCTGACACACCTCCCCTACCAGGGACTCAGTGTTAACAAATGAAGCTTCTCTGAGCTATTTCTCATTCCTTCTTACCGTGTCAAAGTTGGCAATAGATTTCCTGATATTTTGTTTTTCTTTTCCCTCATTCCTGCAGGATTCAGTCTTAACTCAAGAATTTCTTTTGATCCATAAAGACCTTTAGGAAATTAATTTCAAACACTTGATGTTCCAAATACTTTTTGACGCTTTAGGGTATATTGCTGGACATACTGTTGATAGTTTAAAAAGCCAAGACCCAGCAGCTGCAGGAATTTCTGTCCATTATGGAAAATTCAGCATGCTTTCTTTGGTATGGCAATACCAAAAGTCTGCTGGCATACCCAACTAAAGTACTTATAACCATATAAAGGGAATGCCTTTTAGGAATTGGACAGAAACACAGACATAATATTTTCCATCAATTAGATGTTGAGAAGTCCCAGACATACAATGCTGCAAGTGAAATTAGATGCCTTGGGAAACCTATTCCAAATGGAAATCTAATATGTGGGATCCTGACTCAGTCACCACTCCCTCAGTTTTCTACCCTCCCAAAATATATTTGGATATGCTAGTAATGTAAATAAAGTAACATTACACCCAGTAAATATGCACAGATTGGATCATGCAAGCTGCACTAAATGCAGCCATAGACAAACCACAAACTTGCCTATAAGGTATTTTAAAATCTTGCCAATAATGCACATTTGCTGAGTTTCCTATGTTACTGCAGATGTGCAGGGCTACTATTTGTGGAATCCTTTCAGCAAACTGTGTATTATTTATAAATGGAAAATGAGGGAGTTTATGGTGAGCCTTCTGTCATAGTTGTTTGGCACATGGGAATTATAAATAGGACTGGGTAATCACTGATGTGCTTTGCATTTGGCACTGTGGTCATTTCTGACCCAAAGAGAAGCCACAGGAGAAAAATATATGAAGGCCCCTAGCAGCTCTTTTATGCGTTGAAATATTTTTTCTGTTTCACTCCCTGCTTAAGCTGCACACTGAATGGAGTATTCTGTTTTTGCATAATTCTTTAACTGCTCCCACAGCATGGCTCTTTTCAAAACAGTTTGCCCCTAAGTGTTTGGGGGTTCTGTGTTAGAGGAGTGAAAGCAGCACCATTATCAGTGCCACTTGCCAAAGGTGTTTGAGAGCCATCCTGCGGGTGTCCGGGTGAGGAACTGAGCACCCAGAGCTGCAGGGCTGTGCTGATGCTTTTTGGATGTAATCTGAGATAAATGTTCCCAAGTGCACAATGAAGTCTTCTGCAAGAGGAAGTGTTCTCTGAACCCCATGGAAAGCCTTCAGGCCTGGTCTGCAGAAACACCAGGAACAACCCAGCACCCAAAAGGTGCCCTTTGCTTCCTCCTGGCCTAGAGAGGGTGGGAAAGAATTGCTGATGTTACTGGTGGAGCCATTATTCTCTTTGGCACCTCCAAGGGCAACATTTTTGTTTTCTTCTCACATCTAATTCATTCAATTTGCAAGTAGTTCTGGATATTTTTTTAAACTTTTTAAACACAATCTGTGATCTAGTTGCATCCAGTTCTGCCTCTTCTTTGACTTTTTTCAATGATAGCTGCTTTCCTCATTTGAATTTAGTTGGCAGCTGTATTGATTGATGTTCCTGGTAGAATAGAATCCAGCTGTCTTCACTTAAGGGTATTGCAATGCAGGACAAACACTTTAGACTGTGTCATCCATGTAAACAGTCTGTGCTTCTAAAGCTATGTAAATCCATCTGGAAAATGACAATCCATGCTTGGTTTTGCTGTGCAACAACGTGGACAGAACATGGCTCTGGGTTTTTGCCGAAATCATTGCAATCAGCTAGCAAGGTATTATATAAAGGCAGTGCTTTAATGAAGTATACATCAAGGCTGCCAAATAAACAGCTTTTGAGGCCTATGCATATCATTATTGTGGGAAGTGTTTCTACTAGTATATTAGATAATAGGTGCAATTTGAAAAAAGAACATGCAGTCCTGTTCCTCTCCACCCCTTGTGCACCCTTTGGGTGTGGGCATAAAATATTGAAATGTGTAGCTCAGCACATTTTCAGTTCATCTGGTTAAAAAGAAGTTGCAAAGCAGCGTAGATTTTCTTTTGCTTTCCATCTAGATCTGATGTAGAAACCCAGTAGATGGTTTTTCTTAAGTGGGCTTTTTTTTCCCTCCTCCTTCTTCATATTTTGACACTGCACTTATGGGTAGTGCACCTTTGTGACCTTGTAACTGCTAAGACTTTTGCATGAAGCTGTTTTTGCAGATGCAGAGAACAAAGGAAATTACCACCTTCCAGGTGTGCTCCTGAAAGCACATTTCAGGTGTATAAATAGTGCTGTTAGCTGAGGAGTAGATGCTTACTCAGTGAGAGCCCATTTGTCCATGTTCTGATGGGTTTTATTAATTATTAGTACATGGCAGTTTAATCTGTAAGTTTGGGGCTCCCAGAGGTGGAAGGCTCTCACTCTGTGGTCATTTCCTGAGCCTGCAGCAGCTCTGCACCACTTCACAGCAGAGTTTCTACTTTGTGCCTCCACTGGCTCATCCAGCTATTCCTGGTGGAGCTGATTTCTTTTCATTTCTGTAACGGCGTTGCCAGCACTTCTCTGTAGGGAGGTCAGCTAGGAAAACGACCAGGAGAGCTTACAATTCCCTATGATGAGTGAAAAAACCACTCTAAATGGCTCGGTCTTTTTAAAAACCCTCTATAATGAAATATTCTCAAGCCAGGGAAATGCATGTACAGGAGGAGTGCAACAGCTTGCTCTTTATCACTAAAAACTGCAAGCTTCAACATTGCTTTTGTTAAACAGGGATTTTTTTATCTTCCTATCCAATCACCCCCTACCACCAGGCTTTAAAATTCTTTTTTCTCTGGTCAGAAAGCTGGTTCAGATGCCATACCTGTGGTTTCCCTCGTATTCTGGATCTTTTCATAGAACTTGGTTTCCATAGTAAATGCTTTTCAAAAAACGTATGGTTCAATAAAAGTACTCTGCAGTTCTTCATTTTATAAAGGAGTGCTCTCATTAACTCACTGTTGAATAACTCTTACAACCTCAGATCTGTTTGAATTCTACTCTAAATGTTCCATTACAGGCCATCTGACACCTCATGAAACACATTATAAGCTCCATTGCTAAGTTTCTGATCTTAAGTCTTAGTCCTCAAACTATTTTATCATACTTACATTTGAACAAAATATGCTGAGACAGCAAATGGGGATCCACATTTAGCCATGTAGAAACCAGGAGAAAGGATTGGTTGGTATTTACTGTTCCAAAAATGAATGCTTTCCAAACTTCCTAGAGTGGTGTGATGGGAAGCTTTTGTATTCTGTGTTGCCTCTTTTAATTTTGTTTTGTCAAGACACCACCACGTTTGTTATGGGAATTAGAGAGGGGAGGATGGTGCACCACAGTTGTTCAGGGAGCCCTGCTGAACCTGAACACAAAGCATGACACTGAGAGCACATAGATGTGGAGAACTCCCCTGATTCTCCCAGCAATTCCTGTTTAGATCCCGTAACTCAGGGAGAGCCCTGATGAAATCAGGGAGTTGGTGGCAGTCCTGCCCCTCATTTCTGCGTGTGCCTTTTGAGCATCACTTCCCTGCAAGCCCCAGCTGCAGCTCTCAGAGGGCTGCAGCTGCCATGCACATGGGAATGCTGTGCACACGGTGTGGGATCCCATCCTGCAGCACTGCCAATGCCAGTGGGGAAACCACAGCACAGTGCTCCCACTAATCCCCTTCGGCAAAACTCAGCATTGCCAGAAAGCAAGAACAATATTCATGCTAATATTGATTTGTCCTAGTGATAAGGGAAAAATATAACCCAGAAGTAAACGAATTATGTCCTTTAAAAAGGCAAAATACAGCTTTCAGATGTGACCTAGTTGTGTTTGGCTTGGGTTTTTATAACAGCCCTGTGAGCACCAAGGTACTGCAGTGTTGCTGTATCCTGATCCTCAGTCTTGTAAACCCTCTGTACTCCAGCAGTTCTTACAGTGCAGCCTTTGCCAGTCCTTCCTATTGATTTCTTTATCTTCATCAGCTGGGAGAATAATTAGGCCCATTTCTAGTGAGATTTTTCACCTCACATAGAAGCATACAGGCATTCTGCTACTCATGCTACCAGTGTCTTTTAAGTTTGTTTTTATGTCTTGCTGCATTTTGGATCACACCAGTAATCTGTCACATCTCCAGCAACAAGCATACAAAATGTGGCAGAACATTATTTCACTATTTTGGGTGATTATATCCTACTCAGTATCATGGCACATAAAAACAAATTACCAAGAAACTACCAGAGTATTGGTAGGACCAACTAATGGCAAGCTGGTGTTTCCTTTTATTTTTGGGAGAAAACAAATGTGCTAAGCAGTTCAATGGCTGGGTGGGAAATAACTTGAATCAGCAGTGCAAGTAGGGAAAACAAGTATCTGAGCCTTTAAAGGAGAAATATCTGTGACAATATGTAATTATATGGTTGTGTGATCATAAGTGCTCACAAAGCATTGGTGATGCACCTCTAAAATGACAGGTTTTGGTATAGCAGGATGAAACATATTCTGATTTTCTCCTGACAAAGACAGCACCTTTTTCACTTAGGAAAAGGGCAGGCCTGTCTATGATTACCATGCTGGCTGTAATCCCCATGTGAACCCCAACTGCCTCCTCTTTCATACAGACCACTGATCCTGCATGCATTTTTGGGGGCAAATACGAGAATTAGTTCTTGTGTCAGGGAAACTGAGTCTTCTTTTTTGTTGTTTGTTTGGGTTTTTTGGTTTTGTTTGTGGTTTTTTTTTAATCTTAGGTAGGCTTTATAAATTTTTCCTTTCAATTTCATCATATAAAAATTCAGTGTATTTTTTTCCTTCTTAGTACTGTTAAATGTTTTGCAGGCTTAATTTAAACATAATGATTGCCTGAATACATTTGTTTTCTTATTTGGTTGACAAAACCAATGAAGCATTTACATTGCAATGCCTTGGCATGTTTTCAGTTTGGGATCACTAGACAGCTAAAGAGGAAGGGCTAAAGTCTGTGAAGGTGAAAATAATGCACTTATTTCCCCTTATGAAACTGCAAATATTGCTCCTTGCAGAGTACCAGCCCTGAATGGAAAAGTCCACCATGGAATAAATGCTTTTGTGTAGTTTTAAATGCTGTATGGCATGACCAACATTTATACAGACAAAGCAAAAAAGATAAGATTGGGGAGAAAGAAGTAAAATGTCCAGAGCTTTGGAATGGTGTATTTTCCCTGTCCCAGGCAATGCACATCTGACAGCCTCCTGTGGGCTGGGAGGGTCCGTGGGCCCCCTCAGAGGCTGATCCTGCCTTCTGAGCAAAGGGCTGTGGAGTGCTGAGGAAAATTAGGCACTGAGTCCTCAGGAGTGGTTACTCCTCCCTTCTCCTAACATTATCCTCAGAGATCCTTAGGGGTCTCTAGGGATAGGGCACTGTTTAATTTCTCTCCTTTTCAGAGGGGACTCCAAGCCCTCCAAGCAAAGCTACTGAGGATCCAGAATTACCTCCGTTCTTCCTTCCTTCCACTGGAGAAAAAATGTCACAGTTGCAGAATCAAATACCATCACTTTCCCTGACTAGAGTGGCTCAGGCAGCAGGGTTTGGTGACCCTTGCTGTTGGATTGCAGCATTCTGTGGGATGTTGGCAGACCCACCACAGGCACCCACACATTCCCAGCTGTGAAGGCAGCTGCTTGCACTTGCTGCTTGTGTCTCTCGTGTCCTGGGCATTGCTGAGCATTCCTGGGCACTCCTGTAGTGCCCTTGACTTGCAGTCTGAGCTTTCAGGTTCTGTTCTCTGCAGCTTCCATTTGCTACTTGTCCCTGTTTCCCTTCTGTACTGAGGGGGAATGCAGCAGATGCAGCACAGATCCTGAGGAGAGTCAAGAAGCTGTCCCAGGGAATACTGTATTTTCCCATTCCTTCCAAACTGAGGCTCAGAAGGAGTTGTCTGGTGTTTCATGTTGTTCAGAAACATGCTACAGGAAAATGTAATCCCTAAGTAATTGCTTCTATCAGAATATCCTTTGATTTTTACCATATGCCTCTTCTCTGTGATTTTTCAAAATTATTAAGCAGAAGGTTGTGAAGAAAAATGAAGATGATTTCTGAGTAACAACAGCATAAATCCTCTCAATTTTTCACATTGAGCTGGTTTGCCACACCTTATCTATTTCTTGTTGGTACTTCTCCTCCTGATATCAATTTCTGTTCATTTTGTATCATATTAACTATTTTCAGCAGTGCTTCAGAAGCTTCCTCCCTCTGCATTTTGGTGCAGATCTCATCAATACCTCTGAGCTTCAGTTCTTTTTCACCTCCTTTTGAAGTGTTCTTCCATTCACTGAGCACATTGCAGCCCTTTAGCCGCATGCTCAGAGGCTCCTTCCACCGCTCACCTGCCCTGTCCTAGCACTGGGCAGCCTGGCACTTTGATCAGTCAGCTGGAGAGGTGCTTCTGGCTGCTGTAATCCTGGTGAACAAGAGAAAATTAACATTCCTTGGTCTTGTACACCCTTTTTTGTCTTTCACTTTCTTTAAAATTTATTTTCTTCCTACTTCTGTGAGTAGTTATGTTCTTTAGTTTTTCAATTTTTTTTTTTTTTTAGGTATTTAATTTTTCACTCTTTCATCCCCTGGCTCATACACTTTTTAGTTTTACCTCACCTGTTGCAGATATTTCAGAACACCTGGTTCTTTTGTATGAGTCTGTAGAAGAACAGTGCTGTGAACACTGGGTGCAGGCTGTTCACCCCAGAAGGGTGAGGGTGGCCCTGTGGGTTTTAGCAGGACAGCTCAGAGGGGGGCAGCAGGCTGTGCCTTACCTGCAGCTCACTGTGGATTGTCTACTTGAAGTGGTTGGTTGAACAAATGTCAAGTATAAGAGCTCTGATGAAGGACTTAAACTGAAAATGCAGATTGATTTCAGTAGTTCATGCTACAGAGCAGATAAATGACTCTTAAAATAGCAAAAGCACTGGTTTGTAGAAACAGACCCCAAAAAAGTCAGTAAAGACTTTTTTAATGACTTTCAGAAGTCAGTTTCAAAAACCCAAATGTTTTGTCCTTTAGCTAAAAATGGATAGAATAATTAAAAGCATTGTTGAATTACTGGACACCTAAGAACCCAAACAGTCCAGTACTGAAATTCAAGTGTCTGTGCTAATTGTAACTCATAGAGTACATGCTTGCCATACATGGGCTTTGGAGTGAAGAAGTCTGTGTTTTGAGAACAGGGGCGTATGGCCCAGAACCTGAGCAGAGAACTGTGCTGAGGAACAGCTGCCCTGTGCTAGAGGTACCTCCCCAGCTACAGCAGCCTTAAAGTCAAGATTAACAGCTCTTCAATTAGCCTTGACTCTGTTAGAAATGTCCCTCATATTTCATCCTCTGGAAAGGGATATGGGGAAGAATATCATAATGTTTCCCTGTTCTTTGACAAGCCTTTCAGTAGCCCTGTCAAAGATCCTTTAAAATGGAATTGAAATAATCAGGAATGATGTGCCCATGTGAAAAATGCTTGGCACTTCCTTTTCTGTAAGATGGGTGTATGGAAATAAGGTTTAAATTATAAGTTAAAAATGATTCTTATCAAGCAAGTGCTGGTAGCTCAGATCAAATCACTAAAACAGAAAATGAGATGGTTTCTAAATCCTTCCCCTGTTTTGCTTTCTAAATAGCATAAAAAAAAATACTGTCACGAGTTAAATTAATACAAATGCAGATTATAAAACCCAATTGTAGATGAAGCAATAGATGATTCTCTATAGGTGTTCTGCTCTATGTGCTCTGCTTTGTAATCAAATTTATCAGCTTAGAATACTGCACTCCCCTTTCCAAAGTGAAAGATGGTTCTGTGCAGGTGTTCTCTGAACTTGGTGATTATTAGCAAAACAGTGCTCTCAAATAATTACCTTCCTTTGTAAGTGAATCATCTTATTATTTTGCTTCTATTAAAGTCTAGTATCCTTCAACAGTGTCATGTTATCATGTCTAATAATCAGAATTATGCAAAGGAATTATCTGTATGGATTTCATGCCCAGGAACTGTGTCATCGTTTATTTACCACTCTAAGTAGGTATGCAGTGTTTTGTTTGTTTGAAGTGCAGCAGCTGAAGATGTATTGACTTTTGAAAATAGATCATTAAAGTTTGTGTTTTCTTTAAAGTTGAAGCCTTAAAGCCATAATCAGCTGCCATTTATTTTTTACTAATGGAATCAGAAGTAATGAATTTTCTTTGATAATTTCAAGAAGGTAATGGTGGTGTGGAGAAAGAAATCAGGAGTGAAAGCTGCTGAAGTGGCTCTAAAGTTTGAAGAAGTGAGAAATGAGAGAAATTAGCAATGATCTACTAGTACACGAGCAGAGAATATGTTGGACTTTCCAGTGTTTCTGTTCTGGAGCTCAGTATTAATCTGAGGAGGAACTGGAGAAAATGCCAAAGCACAGTACTTACCCCCATTCTGTTAAGCACTGTGCTGGAAAAGAGGGGGTCAGAGAGGCTTGGAAACCCATATAACTGTGGCCTGAAGATTTAATTCTGCAGAGAGTCCCTACGCGGAATTTTAATTGTCCTACAAAGCATGTTGGCATCTAAGCTTGTGTTTTGCATTGAGACATAGGAAATGTACAAGATCTATAGTGCAAAGCTGTATAAATAATGTATATGCTCACAGAAGCAGGAAATATGCTGCTGATCAGCCAATGCCAACTTAGATGAATCCTGTCCTGAAAGCTGCACTTTAAATGTAAGCAGTAAACCCACTACTGACATGTGGCACTACCAACTGAAACACCAATAGTTATAAAAAGAGTATTTCATAATGCAGAATCATTGCTTGGTTTGCTTGACTGGACAGATGCTTCTACTTCCCATGAAAGAAAAATCATTTCCATATTAGCTCTCTGAGTGCCCAACACAGCTTATCTGTCCCACTAATGCTCCCATTCTTAATCACACTGTTGAAAATGGGCAAAATTTGCTTGCTGCTCTCAGAAAGCTTAAGAGGGAGGTTTGACTGTCACTGGGCATGACATGGAGCAGTTTAAGTGCTGGCATATTTACAGCTGCTCTCGAGTTACTTCTGCTCAGTGTGGGAGTGAGTGCAACAGAAATTCCTCCTGTGGAACATCCTCATCCCATATGTGAGACTGCTTCCATTGTTCTCTGGCCACTTACACATCATTTCCAGAGTTTATGGGCAGAAAGCACAACTCTGGCTGGCTGTAGATTAACATTTCTCTGGTTATTCTTAAGAATAGCTGAAGCATTCAATTTGTTCAACAGATGAGAGCACTGCCATAAGCAGCAAGGAAATCAAGAGGCTGAAGTGCTGTGAATCCCATGGCACGTGGAGTGGCAGAGGATCCACTGGGATATGCCCAAATCATCTTGATTGCTGAACTATTCATCAGAAAAAGGCAGGAAGCTCCAGGGTTCCTTCTTGGTGCTACATCTGGCCAGACACATTTGTGAGGAAGATTCTGAGCAGGAAACCTGTCTCACTTCATCTCATGCTCTGCTCACTACTACCATTTGTCCTGCTTTGGCTATCCCTGATGATACAAAACAGGGCAGAAAGGGAAGCCCAGGCATTAAAAAAAGGAAAAAAACCTGTTACTTATCCGTGGTATATAACTGGCTAATGATCTAAAGCCAGTAGTCAGGTCAGTCATAAATTTACAGGAGGTAGCAAATGCTCCAGGCTGGTCTAGGGCATCCCTGTGAGCATTGCAATTCTTCTGTGAATGGCTGTATGCACAATAGTTTGGGAAATGGACCTAACACCTTGTGAAACCCAGTTGTTACCCCAAAAATTGAACAAAAATTCTACAGACCAAAGGCTTTTTAGGGAAGTGAGAACTTTGCTAATACTGTCAAGGTATTTTTCAGAAAGGGACCAAAGCACTTAGAGGTTCTGTCTATTCTCAGCAGGCCTCCAGAAGGCCCCAGCACCTGTCCAGCTGACAGGATCTGGAATTAAATTATGAGCTAAATTATGAGTTAAAAATGGTTAGGCTTAAGATGCTGAGATGCTCAACTGAGCAGCTTTGCCCACTCTGTGCTACAGAAGCCCACACCAAGGTGATAAGGAACAAAAGGACTTTGGAAGATTCTAAACTACACTGAAGATGTTCCACTACGACCAGCACAATTCTCTCTTGGTTGATTTACAGGAAAAGGTGGTTCTTTGGAGAGCCTGTGTATTCTGAAAAATGATTATATGGCAAGGATCCTTAAACAAGGGTCTAGTAATTACTTCTTTGAGGATAATTAGTATCTTGCTGTTCTTTGTGCTGCTGCCAATCAGCAGTTGGTTTATACACTGTCTATTGACGTTTCCCCACCTAAAGGGATATACAGAACAATACATAGCTGCAGTTTTGGCAAGCAGCTCTGGCCAAATACCCTGGTAAGATTATGCATGAAAAAGAGAGCTCTAACAGCTTTCAAACAATTCCTGCTTTTTGGCATCATTAATGCCAGGATATTGCAGGAAGATTTGATCTTTCAAAACTGTGAATGAGAATCTTTCTGAGATCAAACAGGGACTCTGCAGTGGCAGCATGAGGAGTAATCCAATAGCAGTCACTTCATAATGCCCTTTTAGGTGGAGACAAAAGGAGGAGGCTACCAAGTCCAGTTTGATCTATGTCTTGATAACTTTGTATTCTTTCCATGGCCCCACTTGCAATTGGTGGCAGATGATGAATTGGTGATAATCTCATCTTTCTAATCACTTTATTTCCAAATGTACTGCTGTTACCTTAGATTCTGAAAAGCAGCAAATGTGATAGGCTTGCAAGGTGAGAGGAAGCCGGGTGAAAATTCAGTCGACTAGATCTTTAAAATCTTTTGCTACTAACAGCACGCCTAGCTGATAATAATGACTTTGGACTTAGCTTTCATCCAGATGAACCCCAAAACATTTTGTCAACTCATACTTCATTTCACCAGGTGCAGAACTGCAGCAGCTGTTTGGCAAAGCACAGCAAGCAGTTCAACAGTTGGGGATAGCAAAGGACTTAATTGGGAGTTGTGGGGTAGTCTCTAAAATACTTGATTAAGACACATAGCTGTAGGCCCACGAGGCACAGAAGCACACCTCCTCAGCAGGAACTGAGGCGGGCATTTTGGCTGAAGCAAAATGGAATGATTGCAGGGTCAGCATAGTAGCAGTTTTAAATAGATGAAAAAGAGGCAACTTAATGAGGACAACCTCAGGTTCATCTTCAACAGTGTGCTACTTGGAGGGCTAGAAATAAATGAACACTAAAATACCACTAAATCTAGAGGGGGATATGTGTTAGGGAGCAATTGTTTTCTTTTTGGGGGTATTGCATGTATCAGTTGGAAAGCACTTAAAAATTGATTGCCAACAGGGTGGACAGAATTGTGAACTGTGTTTTTAAAGATGATCTAGAGCTGCAGTTTAGTTTCCTACACTTGGTTTTGGGTGTATTTGGTAAACAAGGATGTTGTGATCACTGCACCTCCATGGTTTCAACACATGGCTGTTGTTGAGTAAGAAGCCAAAAGGGCACAAGCAGAGTGTTCTGATGCTTGGTTTTAAACTCTGGTCACATCTAGACCTGCAACACTCAGATGAGCTGGGAGCTGAATGCTTCCCCTGATGGGGACGTGTGATTGGGCTGCCATTGGAGAAAGGCTTTGTTTCAGTATCGCCTGCTTCTTCCCATTTACCAGCAGCTGTTGTCACCATCTCTGGGCAGAGTTTAACTCCTTAGAGGAGCTCTTTAAATGTTGAAAAGAAGTTTTCAACATTTTCTATAGATGTTTGAAGTCCTGAAAAGCACTTGAGCATTTCTGGATGTTACTGCCGCCTACTTGAATCAATATAAGATTTCCTAAACATTTTAAAGAACTTATTTCATTGCAAGCCTATGAAGACTTCAGAAAAACATTTAAAAATATGCAGAATTATGTGGATTTATACTGCCAGTCTAAGCCCATTTTATAAGTGAAAACATATACGTAAAACTAGCTGTAGGTCATTTTAAAAGAGGTGAAGAAGCTGTCTTTGCTAAAGCTGAAAATGTGGAGGTTCTGGATGATTTATTGAAGTGCTCTTATATCACATTTCCTTCCCAGTAAGTAGGTTTTCACCTCCATGGGAGAATGCAGCATGCAGCTCTTGCCCTGCAAAGGTTTGCATGCAGTGATGGAGCAGTGGGGAAATGCTGTACCTCAGAGTGGTTTGACTGCTTCAGCTTCATAACAAGCCTGTGAGGCTAAACCTTCTTCAGACAGGGGGTGATTACATGACACATTTTCTTTTTTAAGAATGCTTTTTCCTCTATGCTAGGTAGGGAAGAAGGGTGGTGGTTGTGCCCTGTGTTTATTATTCAAATCTTAAATTTTAGTGATAAGGAGGTCTCAAAATTATTCCTAAATTAAGCCTAACCATGCAGCTTAGGCAAGAATGCAAAACTTGACCCAACAGTCTGCAGAAATGCTCCCCACTGACATTTCAAGTCAGAACAACATAAACATCTTTGTTTAATTAGTTGCATTTAAACTACTTCAGTTTGGGGATGTCCTTGAACAAATAGTTAGAAGTAGTTGGTTCATCTTAGAAGCTGAATTTATTACTTCGCTCAGTGGGTTTAAAAAGAGGTGGAGGAAGCTTCTCAGTGTTTTCTGTCCTGTGCCTAGAATACTCAATTAACACTGTCTCTTGCATTACCAGTGCTAATAGCTGTCATAGGTGTTTCCCCTTTCTCTGTTAGCAATTTAACACTTCTCTGTTTTGCAGCAGGGTTGAAAAGATTTCTAGAAACAGTTGTTTCCCTCAGATTGCTGCAGAGGCTTGTGGTTAGGCTGACAAGCTGAACACCTTTTATGTCAGCACAACACAGAGCAATACTTGATAAGGTTCCCCAATCTGTTCCCATCCCTAAAGCAGCAATCTAAGGTTTGTAGTTCTTGGATGTTTGGGTGTGCTTGGGCTGTGCCACAGTGGCTCAAAGGATGAGCACGTGCTGTGGTCAGGGTCTGTTTGCAGGCCACTGCTCACTCTGAACCATTAATAAACACATCTGACATGTTCAGGAGGTCTTGGAACACAGAAGTCAAGGCAAGAATTGAATGTACCCTGAAGTGTAGTTTCTCACTCCTGTGAAGTGTTTGCAGTCTTGCAGTGTTTCATGGGTATCTATCAAAAGCTGAAGGAGCAGGCAGGATAGACAAGATTCTGGAAGCTGGGATGCATTCCTATCAGTCAAATGAAACCCTGCTGCACAAACAGTGAGAGCAATTGCCTGTCAAGTGTACTGTAATACTCAGCTCAGTGTTATTTGACTGGCACATTGTGTTGTCACTGATACCGTGTCTGAACTCCAGAGAGACTGTCACTATTGCAGTAGTTTGGTAAATGGGGAAGGAAATGGATTTTGGATGGAGTTTTCATGATGAGGTCAATGTGAGACAGAAAACCCAAGTGCAGATGGGTGTGTTTACATATTCCAAAGTCAGCAGATTGCTTTAGATGGGATATTGATAACAAATAATAAACTATTTTAGGTAGGCTCTTCTCACATAAAATGTCTGATGACAAATCTTCTGTGATTTTATGAAGTAGCCTTTGTAAGAATGCAATTCTGTGTTGTCTGCTTATTATTGAAGCCGTTTAGCACATCAGATGTCATTCCAGATTACCAGTTGCATTTCAGCTGGACTGGAAACAAATCCAGATCAGTAATAATGTAATGCTGTGTACCTTAAGGTTAAATGTCTGACAAGACAACTAGTGCTAATGGACTATGACATTTTTCAGGCCATTGGTCTGACATTACTTGCTGTGTCAGAGCAAAATGTTTACAAAGATCTAACTCCACATTACAATGCATTAGGACATCATTCTTCTCTCTTGTGCATGCTCCAAGCTTTCTGGCTGCATCTAAATCCCACAGCTGGCCCATGTGTAAAAGCAGCATCCTGCAGGCCTGAGGAGCTCTGAGCAGCACTGCTGGTGGGATTTGATTCAGTCCAGAATGCCCTGTAAGGTTTCTGTTCAGTACATTGCAACTTTACAGCTTGTGCTGCAGGTAAAACTCCATGAGCACAAACCCATCTGGGACCAGCTCTGCCACTGTACATTTTCTGAGCAGTATCTCACTGTACATGTGCTATTGGTAGGAATGGCTTAATGTAAGGAGAGCAAATGTAGATGAAAAATTTTATGACAAAGATACCTGCTAAATTTACACTACTGCAGCAGATTAGCTCTTGGAATTTTTAATGTTTTAATGTTTTTTGAAAGAAGGAAAATTTAAAACAGTATTTTGCATTAATGGGGCTTGAATGACTAGACTGATAAATGGTAAGTACACTTGGATCAAATCACATTTAAATAATATCATACTGTATTAAGAACTCATTAAAGAAATAGGTAAGAATTAGCAATTAAGGGCCATTTAATACTAGATTGTTTCAGTGTCCTCATCTCATAAAGGCTTTCTAAATATAGGGCTTCATTTCAAATATTAAGATGGTTCCTCTGGCTTTTGTTTGTAACTATTTTCCCTTATTTTTGTTAAATACTTATACTTCTGATTGAATTAGATTAAATAGTATAGTATATTCTGTCCCCTCTTAAACAGCTTGTAATGCATCAATTTTTTTTTTTTTTTGGTGTGGTTTTGTATTTCATGAGAGTTTATTCCAGTGGCTAATACAGGAATTGGAAAAAAATACTGGTTTTGTTAATGCAATTTTCAGCAAAGTGTGTGTTTTTTTAATAGCTCGGATTATTTTTGTGTCTGTGGGTGTGCTCAGTCATGCGCCATCCCTCCTGTAGTGTGGCTGTGTGTATATCCATGAATGTAAAACTTCATCTCACAAACTGACAGTACGGTGACATCTGATGCTATAGAATAGATGAAAACTCCAGCAGTGGTATCATGTTTCAGACGTTCCAAGTAAATCCTAGGAAAGCATGAACCCGTCACCAGACAGATTTAAAATGTAAATGCTGCTCTGCTTGATCGAGTCAGCGACTATTAACTGCGGAGCGTTGTGCCAAGATGTAGCGGCAACGCGGTTATTTTTTACTTAAAACAACACTCGGGGGGGCTGCGGGGAACAAACGCGCTGGAGCTGCGGGACCCGAGGGACGGGAGCTGCTCTGGGGCGCTGCGGGAGCGCTTCTGCCGCCGGGGGCCGGGCAGCACCTGCCGTGCAGTGCGGGGCCGGGCAGCACCTGCCGGGCAGCACCTGCCGGGCAGCACCTGCCGGACCGACCCGTGCCGTGCGGGGCCGGGCGGAGCAGCACCTGCCGAGCCGAGCCGTGCGGGGCCGGGCAGCACCTGCCGGGCAGCACCTGCCGGGCCGGGCCGTGCCGGGGCCGGGCAGCACCTGCCGGGCCGTGCCGGGCCGTGCCGTGCCGTGCCGTGCGGGGCCGGGCCGGGCAGTACCTGCCGAGCCGAGCCGTGCGGGGCCGGGCAGCACCTGCCGGGCCGGGCCGTGCGGGGCCGGGCGGAGCAGCACCTGCCGGGGCCGGGCAGCACCTGCCGGGCCGTGCCGCACCTGCCGGGCCGTGCCGTGCCGTGCGGGGCCGGGCGGAGCAGCCCCGGGGCGGCGGGGGCGGTGCTGCGCGCCGGGCGCGCCCCGTGACCGCCCCTCGGCGGCGGCAGGGGAGGGGACGGGGCGAGCGGTGTAAACAAGGCGGGGGGCCGGGGCTGGCTCGGTGTTAGCGGGTCACATGGAGCCTCATATGGGCCGGGGGATGGCGGCGCGGCGCGGCTCTCCGCTGGCAGGCGGCGGCTGCTGCTGCTGAGGCGGCGGCGGTGCTGGTGCTTCACGCCGAGGGCCCGTCCCGCCTCCCCTCCCCGCCTCCTGCTCGCCGCGCTCCGCTCCGCTCCCCGCCGTTCGCCGCTGACAAATGATGTGCGTTGTGCTCGCCGCGATGAAAGGTAGGCACGAAAGCCCGGCCCGGGCAATGAGCGGCGCCGGCCGGAGTCGCGGCGCTCCGCGGCCTCCGCGCTCCCGGGGCCGCCGCTCGGGGTCCGGCGCCGCTCATTGCCGGGCCGGGCCGGCGCTGGCCGTGCGGGGCCCGGGCGGCTCTCGGGGCCGCGGGCGGCTCGTTCCCGGCTCGGTGGCGGCGGGAGCACCGCGGAGCCGCTGCGCTGAGCGGCGCCTGCAAGTTCGAGGGCAGAGGCGCTGCCGGCCGGCGCTGGGCTGGCGGGGCTGCGGCTGAGCCCGCTCCGGGCCGACACCGGCTGCGCTCGGGCTTCCCGCAGCCCGCGGAGAAAACGGGCTCCCTAAAATCTGATCCTAGCCAAGAGCAAAGGACGTGCAGCATCCTCTGGGCGGCTGCCGGGGCTGAAATGCCGTCTTCTGGCAGCTGCTCATCTTTCAAAGGCTTTGGAATAAAAGGAAAAAGCCGAGTTACTTAGTGACTTATTTTTTCTAAACCTGGAGTTTTCTCTTCTTGCGGATTCGAGTCCTTAATGAGGGGCAGTGGCAGACTGAGGACAGTCAAACGAAGTTTTTGATGAGATACCAAAAGTTTAGAGGTACGTTTGTAGTCTGCCCTGTTTTTTAATAAAATTAGGTCCACAGTAGAGCTTTGCATTGCAGTGTTTTTCAAGTCATAGGTATGGGGTTTTTTTTAATATAGGAAAAAAAATTAATTTGAATAACCATCTTACTTACATACAGTATTTTTTCACAGTAATCTAAAAATATATGAATTTAATGCCCCCACTAAAATACTAAATGTGTGCTGTTTAAAATGAATTTTAGGCAAAATTTCTCTTTAAAAATTCAGTTACTTGGGAAAAGAATATTGAGTCTTGCTTCAGTTAGAGACTGTTTCCTTTTTTTTCCACTTTGCAAGGCACTAGGTAATGCACACCAGTAGCAGCATAGTGTTTAAGGACGGTAATTTTCAATTACGCGGCTTCCTTTTCTTCTTGGAGAGAAGCCTGTGTGAATAAAAAGAAAAGCACTGTATTCATTAATCATTAGCCATGCTGAATGTATTTGGCAAGAAAATGTAATTGGGTTGATTCAGATACTTGCATCTGTAACAAAAGGAAGTGCATTTTTTTTAAGTGCAAACTACATGGATATTTTAGCAGTCCTTTAGAATTCTACACATTCTGATAACAGTTTTTCAGCGTATCCCTTATAAGCCTTTTAGAACCATGAAATTAAATAAACAATTTTTTAAAAAGAGGGAGGGAAGTACACACACAAAAATATTGGGGGTGTGATTATGTTGTGTGCTTCTGGACAGAGATTTAAGGTGTGTTGTAAAAGAACAGGCGGATGATTTACAGCAATTCAACTCCGAAATATATTTTTTATTCTCTTGGGAGTTTCATTTAAACCAATTTCCACACTGATGGAAAATCTTGGCAGAGCCCAGCTTTTGGATTTTAAAGTGTAATTCCTAGTGGCTTTATTATGGAAATGTGTAGGTCTTTGTACTTTTTACAGACCACTTCTATAGTGCATTTAATTCATGTTTCATAATATTTAGTTCTCTAATGCATTGAAAAACTTCCTTGGTTTCTTATCCTTTCTCTAATTTGCTGGACAGGTTTCAGCTGGAGGAAATGTGTTGTCATTTGTCTTAAAAGGGCCTCTGACTGCTGTGAAATAATAGATCCACAGGCCAATATTATGATTTGAGAGAAGTAGACCAATAGAATAGGATATGGAGTTTGTTTAAGCTCAAAAGTAAAAGGGAAAAACGCAAAATCTGGACGTGAATTGGGTATCTTGTTTGTTCTCTATCCTGTGGTGGTGTCTTCTAATCTTTTACAGTTCTGAAGTTACAGTGCAAAAAATTATGGTCTTAAGGAGAACATGGGATTTTCATATTTGGTTTAATTTTCTTTTTTGGGTAAAAGGGGGAGTATTAATGCCTTTCCTATTGCTGTTCAGGTAGCCCAAACTGATACCATATGAAGTTATTTTGTGAGTTGTTTTATTTTTCTTGCAACACAATGTTCTGGCCAACATGTTCTCTTTAATTGTGAAAATTCCTGAGCCTGCATCCAGGTTTGGGTGGGTAAAGACGAGCCAGCTGTCACACATGGAGCACTGCACTCACACACCTACAGTGCTGGGAACAGACCAGTCCAGGGAAGAGCCTGGGCATGTCTTTGAGACAGGCTGCGTGTTAGGAAATGAAACTTGCTCATTTCAGGCAGAGCAGAAAGAGGATTTTTTTCCAACTGATTTCTAAGAAAACAGGCAGAGATGAAGCATCAAAGTTCTTAATGACTGAATAAGTATTTTCTAGATTGATGGGCTTTTAGAAATTATTTGCCAACTGCTGTGAGTCTGTAGAGTATCCAGGAAGCCTTGCATTTTTAGTTGGTAACACAGGCTCAGCAGCTGACACTGCTAAGGGACACAGCAACTTTACGTGCTCACCAGTGAAGTTTGCGAAGAAATCCGATCATTCTGCCGGCGTAGGCACTGGTGCAGATCTTATTCCAGAGAGAGTCTTCCCTGGCAGGAGCCTCAGGGTGACTTCAAGGAGAGCAGAGCTGAGTGCTGATGGGCAGGTACCCTGTGCTGGGGTGGAACCAGGAGTTCCTTTGTCAGGCCAGTACAGAACGGAGGTGAGCCCAAACCAGGGCAGATCGTTTCCTGGCTGTGGGGCTGTTCCACGTTCTGGTGCCTGCGTTGTACAGAGGTGTGTCAGTCAGTGCTGGTGAGAGCTCAGGTGCTTGTCCTGTGCCATCATCAGGCCTGGTCAGAAGGGTTCAGTCCACTGATGAGTTATAAAGTATGGACAGGAACTTGGCAATAGTTGCGTTAGCATTGTTGTGCACGTTCCTCAATAGAGATTGGTGGAAAGGCTGATGTAAATTTTCTAATCTATTTAAACCCAGATGTATTTACTGTTAAGGTGGCATTTGAGGTCCTAATCCTGACTACTGCTGTGTTAATGTAAAGTCCAGTCTGTTGCTGTTTTGTGGAAGATGGACCAGATGAGTAGAATCTGTTGTTCCTAGGCTGTAAGGAAAATTGTTTCGCTTTGGGGATCTGTGCTTGAATCATTGGAAATATAACTGTCCTTTCTACTGACTGCTCCCAAATGAAAATTCAGTCGTTAAAAAACACTTGTTTTAAGGAAGATGACTGCACTGTGTCAGGATTTTTGGAATCTGACGCATTTTTGCGGAGAGCCCGAGCTGCAGCCATGCAGCAGGCAGCGCTGTCCGGGCTGCAGCCATGCAGCAGGCAGCACGGCAGGGCAGCAGGCAGCACTCCTGGCTGCAGCCATGCAGGAGGCAGCATGGCAGGGTGGCAGGCAGCACGGCAGGGCAGCAGGCAGCACTCTTGGCTGCAGCTGTGCAGGAGGCAGCACTGCAGCAGGCAGCACGGCAGGGCAGCAGGCAGCACTGCAGCAGGCAGCATGGCAGGGAAGCAGGCAGCACTCCTGGCTGCAGCCATGCAGCAGGCAGCACGGCAGGGCAGCAGGCAGCATTCTTGGCTGCAGCCATGCAGCAGGCAGCACTCCTGGCTGCAGCCATGCAGCAGGCAGCATTGCAGGGCAGCAGGCAGCACTCCTGGCTGCAGCTGTGCAGGAGGCAGCACTGCAGGGCAGCATGGCAGGGAAGCAGGCAGCACTCCTGGCTGCAGCCATGCAGCAGGCAGCACGGCAGGGCAGCAGGCAGCATTCTTGGCTGCAGCCATGCAGCAGGCAGCACTCCTGGCTGCAGCCATGCAGCAGGCAGCATTGCAGGGCAGCAGGCAGCACTCCTGGCTGCAGCTGTGCAGCAGGCAGCACTCCTGGCTGCCGTGTCCCACTGCCCCAGGTGCTTTTCCTGCAGCGAGCGGAGCCGGCAGAGCCGGGCGGCTCCGGGGGCAGACAGGGATGCACGCACCGCTGCTTCATTTGGGTGAGCTTTTCCCAGTCTGTCAAGCCTGACCTTTTGACGTGTTTTTTGTCGTGTATCCTGGCACCAGCCTCCCAGCACGTTGGTAATTACTCAGTGCTTTTCACCAGTAAACAAATGCCTATGGAAAAATATCTTGCTATAGGTTTTTAAAAAAAAGGTAGCTTTGCAAATTGAAGCGTGCTTAAATTTACCTTTACTGTGGCGCTATTGAAAGTTAAATCCAATTTAGCAAATAGTCCAGTGGAGAACTTCTGTTGACTAAATATTAACAGAATCTGGCCTTTGGAATTGCTAGCTGACAGGCTGTTTTCTTGTTGCTTTAATTTCATTTGACTGATCTGAATGACTTGCTTGTATCTAAGACATTTGTTGCATTACATTCAGAGGATAAGATTGGTTTGAGGTTTATTGCTGAAATGTACTTTTCAGGCTCTTTGAAAGACCCTCGAGATTTAAAAGTAAAAGAGGAAATCTGTCTTTATGTCTCGCTCTGTGAAAATCAAAGGCAGTTGCATGCTCTGTACAAGTCTCAGTTGGGGACACTCGTTTCAAGTAAGGAGATTCTGTCCTGTTTAGGTCAGCAGAAACTGTGGGTGCTGAACATCTCACCAGACTCTTTAAACTTACATACAGCTCTTGCCTGGCTAAAATGGTGAGCAGGTTCCCAACGGCTTGTAATGCAGTCTAAAAATAATTCTTCCAGGATCATTCTGAATAACTGGGGCAAAACTCAAGCAGTCTACAGACACAACTGAAGGACTTCTGTGCCCCTTTTTTGTGAAACCAAACAAAATGACTCCCTGAGGGGCTGAGGTGGTAGAGGAGGGTATAGGCTGGTTTTGGGGGTGTGGGCTTAGGCAGATGTGAAGTGTCCCTGTGCTTTATTCAGTGAGCTGGTGGGGGGTGTCAGGGGGAGATGGCAGCTGGTTCACCTGGTGCAGGGGAAGGGCCTGCAGCTCTGCAGCGGGGAGCTGAATGTTTGTTTTGGCATTTTTTAGGTTGGGGAGTAGTGTCTAGAGACCTTAGTGAAGAACTGAGTCCTCTTTATGCCAAGTACTTCCCCACTGTGTGTGAAAAAGACTAATTTCTTTACTCATTCCCCATTATAGAGAACCTAGCATGTTTGGGGGGTTTTTTCTAGGATGATGTAGCACTCGATTTTAACCTTAAGTGATTTTAAATCTTTTTTCTTGCTTCTCTTGCCTACAGTAAAGTGTAAAAATGATCACTATTGTGAGTAATTACCATCAGGATTGTTGGTATTTCGTCTTGACTACACAACAGAGTTCTAAATTGGTATATTTTATTCTAAACTATATGTACTAAATCAAAATTGGCAAATCTTTGTGTCTCTCCTGAGTAGATACATTGCAATTCTCTATCTAGTATTGGAGGAAGTTGAGATGCAGCATGTTCTTTTTTTTCCTTTCCATTCCCAGGAGATAAGTTTTTGTAGTGTGCAAAATAACTGCATATGACAAGAATGTTATTACAGTCAGACTTGATACATTTTAGAATGTTTTTCTGGTTTTTTTTTATTCACAATGAAAGGAAAAACTATTCACCTTTCTTGTATTTGTCTGTGAGCTGTAATTTGCAATTACAGCTGATAACTCCTGAGATCAAGCAAGCAGTAGTTCTCTCCTTTTGTGGTTTGTCTTTTCCTTGAGGACTGATATCTAAGGGATATGCACATAACTAATGGTACAGAAACTGTCTTCTTCCTTTTTGAAGATCAGGGATTTTTCTCCTTTTTGCAATAAACATTAGCAGGGGAGGGGAGCACTCTGTCCTCCAAGAATAACTAAGTTATGCGCAAAAAGGTGAGTCTGTACCGTGCAGACCTCTCTGCCTGTTGGATGAAAAAAGGCACTGACTGGGAAGTTGAAGCAGATAAGCCTTTCAGGAGGTCTGGAGATGGACTTTCTCCTTGTGCTTCATCCTGTGAGCTGCCTGTGCTGAACAAAGTCTGTACCTTGCTAGAGGCATTTAGGCTGGGAAGTTCTGCAGGATCCAGGTTGGCAAGCTCGGTGCAGTTCCAGGCTGTCTCCCAGTTGCCTGCACCTTCTGCTGAGAACACGAGGGAGTGATTCAGGGCACTGACTCACGGGGTGTCGTGCTGCTCCCCTCTCCACAGTGGGGCTTAGTGCAGCAGGGCGCTCTCTGGAGAGCTCAGTGCACTGCAGAAAGCCCCCTGAGGTACCACCACTCTGCTCTGAGCTTGTCTGCCTGCACAGGTTACCACTGCTGACACTCTCCTGAAACATGTCATTAAATTAGTGTTTGCTTCCCTTTTCCTTTGCAGTGTCAGGGGAGGGTGAAGCAGGCGTGTTGAAGGAGCAAAGGGATATGCAGGGAAATCAGAGTCCAGTGCCATGCCAGTTGGGACAGCTCTCTCATGTTCTCCCAGCACGCTCCTGGTGCCTGTGTGCTGCCCCTCAGGAGCACGGAGCTGGTCTGCCCATGCCACCGCAGTGTCTGCCATGGGTAACGCTCCTCACGCACTCTGGCTGCAGCTGAAAGTGAACCTCTGACCCTGGAGCTCTCACAAGAGCACGATTCCCCCCAGAGAGGCCTGGGGGCTGCCCAGCACGGCTGGGGTCAGGTGTGGCCCAGGTTCTGGCTGCTGTCAGTGAGTGCAGCTGGAGCCCTTGGTCTCAGAGGGGACTGGCAGGGGTCAGCAGCTCCCACTGCTGCTGCCTTGCACCTGTGGCCCAGCTCCAGCACACCTAAACAGTCAACTTCAGATTTCACTGTGGTTTTTGTTTTCTTTCCTGTGTGATGGTGAGTGGTGCAGGACCTGTTTGTGTGATTCCAGCCTTTGGGCCCTTTGTCATGCTGCAGACATAGCCATCTAGGCTAAAATCAGTGTGGAGAGAGGTATAATCATCCCAGCTTTCATTTTAAGAGCATTTATCTCAAAGCTTAATTAAAGCTGCTTGGATGTAAATAAGTGTAACCTCTTCACTTCTGAACAATGCAAATAGAATAGTCAGCATACTTATAGGGTATCAGCCGTGTAATTATTGTGTACTGTTTGTGTTCTTTGAAATACTGTGCTGTTTCTTGCCACTGAATCCTGGGACAAAATGCTTCATAAAACCAACTGCGTGACTATTTATGTACTTTAGAAGAAGTTGATCATTCTCAAACAAAGGGGTGGAAAAGTGGCACTAAGTCTTTACAAAGACAGATACACTGTGACATAGGGTTTCTCAGAGTGTTCCTTCAAACGGAAGGGACCACAAGCTGGAATTTAGACTGGTTGCCAGAGAAGCAGGGTCGTGTTCCTGCATGCCAGCCTTGCTTTTCACTGGCTCTGGGTGGTGCTGGTCAGAGACACTGCAGGCGCCCTGCCCAGAGCCCTGTGCTTGGACCTCCTGCCACCTCTGCACTACAGCCAAAAAAAAAGAAAAGGTCCTGTCACTGTTTGCACATGCTGTCATCTGCAGTGTACTCTGATGTTCTAGAACTCCTCAAGTCTTTGCTGTTCTCACTGTAATTTTGTTAACAGCATGAAATGGGGAGTGATGCATTGTGGCAATGGCTTCTGCTTCCAGCTCTTGCAGATACTGAGAGCTCCTGTATTTCATTGGCTCAGCAATTTTCTCCCTTCATCCGAGTATCGTGTGCTGTTTAATGCCTTGTACAATTTACATGATCCAATTAGAAATCAGGTTCCCATTTCATGTGGCACTTAGTTCACACCTCTTGTGAGACTGCCAGGGATCTGAGGAGGTGATACTGTGCCATGGGTTAAGTGTGCCTAAAACTTACATAAGCTTATGTTTACCTCACTCCTAGTTCTGAAGAGAGGAGCACTCTCTTGTCCAGCCTCCTCTGCTTGGCCCTGTGCCTGGTGTGACATGGTTCAAAGGGTCATTTATCTTCTTCTCACCCCAAAAGAAGGTTGGATTCTCTCTAAGCCCCAGGTGCTCTTTGCCTGGAGCCTTTAGTCTAGGTAGGGAGTTGAAAGTCAGTAAAAAATGATCCCTGGTCTGGTCATCAGAACATTTGGAGTTTCCTTTTTGTACATAGATATTCGCATACTTTAGTTCTGGTGTAAATTTGAACAGTATAAATTGCTGTGCTACTTGGCAGGAGCAGCAGGAGCTGCTGTCCTTCTGTAACAACTATAATGCTTCTCATAATGGGTGTATTTTCCCATTTGGCTAAATTAATTAGCCCATCTTTGTCTGTGTTTTATTTGTCAGAGCAGCTTTTGTGAGAAAACACACATTTTTCTAGTGAATTTGTAGTTATTTTTTGCTCAGCTTGGGAATTAATTAACCCATCTTGTGCACTGCAGAAAACTGCTTGTTCTAGAGTGCCCCTGCTTTTTCCTCTCCTTGGACTACCTCCTTCTAGAGTCCTGTAGAATTTGCCGTATGATAGACCTTTATGTTTCCAGTTTGGAGCACATAAATGTAAGTGAGGGCACCGTCCTGTCCAGGTTTGGAACGCCAGGCTGGAGCTCCCCAGGGCTGGGGAAACCACTCTTGGAGCACATGTAAGTGAGGGCACCGTCCTGTCCAGGTTTGGAACGCCAGGCTGGAGCTCTCCAGGGCTGGGGAAACCACCCATGGAGCACATAAATGTAAGTGAGAGCACCGTCCTGTCCAGGTTTGGAACGCCAGGCTGGAGGTCCCCAGGGCTGGGGGGTGTGTTTGCCACTGTCCTCTGCCGTGTGGAGAGAGGCAGCTTGTTTGTGATGGGCTGGAGGTGCTGAGCTCAGGCTCAGCGTTGTTTTCTGTCAAAGGGACACACCCTGCAATTGTTAGATTGACAGAGATGCATTATGTTAAATTTTGGGGAGAGTTTTTCTCCTACCGTGGGTGCCTTATTGAATTAAAAGAAGTATTTGCTTAAAATATGAGTACATAAAGATGTTTGTAACTGCTGGACAGATTCTTGTATCAACAGATAATAAAAAAAAGTCAGACAGGTTAATTAAAGAGCCAGAGATGTTTCATTTGAGAAACCTCATATACATAGGCGCCTGCTAAATGGCAGAGGCAAACAGGCCCGGGGCGCTGGTGCCTCGCAGATCGCCGGCGATAGCGGGGGAGCAGCGGGGCTGGGCAGGCCCGGCTCGGCCGGCTGAATGCAGGAATTGATTCTTCTATTGTTCTCTTCAAGGAGGATCAAAATTCTATCTCCTGCCTCCCGCATGGGATGCTTCCTTGGACACTATGTGTGAAGCCTCTCAGTAACATGAGCAATATTTCACCCTTGTGTTTTTCTTGGGGAGTTGTTTGATTACACATGATAGAATCTGGGTGAGTGCTGAGAACTAACTTCTGCCCCAACCTGGAAAAGGCCCTGAAAATGTGGCGTTTCTGGTATTGCTGTGGCTAGCTCTGTCCAGATTTCTTAAAAATCTGCTGGTATTTCTGGGATTAACTTTGCATTTCCCAGCCAGAAAGGTGGAGTGCAGCACCTGGCTGCGTGGCATGGCAGGTGCTGGAGCGCTCCCTCCTTGCACACACCTCACTGGCACTCAACAACACTTCTCCTTTCTGAGCTGTGAATTGTTTTGGAAAAAGAGGAATCGGTATCTTTAACAGATTTGTTTCATTTTAAATATTTTTGCTCACTTACTAAAACCATCTCAAATTATTGTGTGGTTTATTCACTTTAAAATTATAACTTGAGATTAAAATGTCCAGCATGGTGCATTTCTCTGGCCAGCACACTGCCAATACACCTTTAAACTACTTGGCTTGGAGAGGACCATCAGTAGCAGTACTGATTTTTGTTATGGAAACCTAGAGCTCAGTATGGGGAAATGCTCCCTCCTTGATGTCACTGTTCCAAAATATTCTAATTTTCTTCTGATGTTTTCCCTCTCAACCGCAGTGTTTATACTTAGGGGAAAAGTAGCCAAACATAAAGGTCACTCTAAAGCAGAGACCTTGTGAATACCAAAATCTCACTCCAAAGAATTTCAGCTCGTAGGATCAATTTAAAAACCCTCACAAAGTGCTTCAGAATGGAAATGCTTTTTTTATGTCACACTGAAAGCTGTAGCATTTAGTGGTGGTAAATTTGCACTTCCTAACATGTTATTTCTGCCAGTGTTGATTACTGTTTTGCTGCAGAAGTAACTAACTTTGTAATTTAATCTGCTGTGGTATTGTAAGCCTAAAATTCAATGTGTACACGCTGCATTATGAAAAGCTGTGCTGCAGAGGCTGCCTCTGGCGGTCCCTGGACTGTAAAGTGTTGGAGGCTGGCAGAGTAGCCAGGAAGGTACCACTGCCTGCATGCCTTGGTTTGTCCTGTTCCCAGTGCAGCTCCTCCTGGTCACTGCTGGATCCCAGCACCCTCCAGAATTACCTAAAAGAGAGTGAAGAAATACATACTTGACTACGTAATTATTCTTTATGTTAAATCTACTCGGATATATTAGCCAATGCTTGTATTAATTTGTAATACCTGAAAAACCTGATCAGGTCTTGATTTTTAATCAAGTTATCAGTCCAGAAGAGTAGCACAGTTCTTCTGGAAATTCTTAAAACAAGTTACTAAGAAATATGACTCATAAAGCAAATGTCTCATGAAATTTGAATGTTTAGAAGGGAAAAATGACTGGCAGCTCCTCTTGTAAGTGTGCTAGTTGCAATAAAGTATAAAAGTTCAACATCAAAGAGATCACCGCTTAGTCTGTGGCGTATTTGTACATCAAAGAACAAATACAGGACAAAAGGAACTGCACAGAGATACAGTTCATCCTTGCAGACAGGTCCCCGTGGAATGCTATAAAGAGCTGCTTTCATAATGTGGAAATGATCTCTGGCACATCTTCATTTCTGATTTGGGGAGTAGGTAAGAGCAAGAATGAGGAGCGGTGTCTCAGAACCCGGGCACGCCGATGCTCTCGGCAGGAGCGTCGGAGCTTTGGCGATGTCAGCGCTGCGGTTTGTGTCCCTGTGACCCAGGGCTGGCTGACAGATGGACCTGTGTCTGCAGCAGGGAGCCTGGGCCAAGGGGCTCTCAAATGCTCTAATGAAAGGGAAAGGTCTGCTTTTTGATTTAGGTGTTGTCATGCCAGTGCTCAGATTGCTCACGTACTGTGTTGTGTTGCCCAGAGGGGTTGTGGGGTCTCCATTCTTGGAGATTCTCAGTTGGACACAGCCCTGGGCCTTATTTGACCCTGCTTAGAGCAGGGGCTGCATCAAGCCATCTCCAGAGGTGCCTCCAACACAGACTCCTCTTATGATCCATGAGAGAAACTCTTCTGTAGTAAGGCAGCTGTCTACTTAATATTTTTAATTCTGGCCTCTCTTAGTACAACACACAATTCAGCCAAATATGTAACCAGCTCTGGCACAGGAGAAGTCCTCCACCTGTGTTTTACTGTTTTTCTCAGCTTTTATAATGTGAAAGCTTGATGTATTTCTACTGATTTGTGCTTTTAGTAATTTGTTGTGGTTCTGTCATTTGGTGGGGTTTTATTGTTTTTTCTTATTAATTCTTATTAAACTTGAAATCCCCTTTAGAGAACAAGTTTGTGTACGTCTGCCTTAGAACTAAAAAGTGATCTTGGGTATGGTAGAGCATGTCCTCTTTCAGGACAAGACAGGTCAGGAGAAGTTGGTCAAGGAAATTATTGGACTCTCACTGACCAATTGGTGAACTGTATTGAAGACAGTGGAGACTTTGCTATTAACTTGAATGTATCTGCTTTAATATTAAAATGATAAGTAGGTCACATCTATTCTTCAGTTCCAGGCTTTCTACTTAATTTGTGTCTCTGTAAGTGGTGACTGCATATGTTATATACAGAAATGTTAATCATAAGATCCAGACTAAATCTGAATTCTCCAACGTTTGAGTGTGCTTGGATCAACCATTTCAATAGCAGTTCCACCTTTTTAGGAGATAGTATTGTCAGCAGACTCATTTCTTTTACTGCAGAACTAAAAATAGTTACAATCTCGTGGAATCATTAAGAAATACAAAGGGTTTCTGTTAAAAACCCTGGGGAAACCTGATTAGGCAGACTACTGTATAATTAATTGATGTGCTACTACACTTGGAGAAGTAGTGCATCAGTAAACAGAAGTCAGAATGTAAAAGGCTAAGAAGAACTGCTGGGAATTGTGTTAAGACATCAAGGCTTGAAAATAACAATTTGAGCACCTCAGGAGAGACGAGCATTTGCATTTGATGGAAGGACAGAAAATTCTCCAAAAGGCCAGGGCAGGGCCGTCTGTGAAGGAAGCTCAAATAAAACACCCTTGTTACTACTGGTCACAGTATTTTTTACTCCCTTCAAGCTGATGTTCTGATTGCTCCTTAGACTGTATTTGTACATTTGTGAGACAGTGTCAGGTAAAGTGTTGTTAGAATGTTCCTTTCGTTAATGCTGTGCTTTAAATACATTCATTCTGATAATTAAGTTGTTGCCTAAGATATGACATGGATCACTGATTTGTGCCATTGTTTGTCTTGTTTGCTTTGAGACTGGAAATAATTGTCAGCAAGCAGTCTGTAATTATCTCTTTGGAAAAAGGCAGGATCCTCTGTAGCATTACTGCAAAAAGGTGCAGCAGTTGTGTGTGTGGAGATCTGGGTGGCTGTGATGACAACATGAATGAATTATTCTTCCAGAAATATGTTGAAAACCAATCCCCACCCCACTGCAGTGGTGTCACCTGGAGAGGGAATTCCATCCTGGGACAGTACATGTACCAAGGCAAGGCCTGTGGCCAAGCAGGAAGGAGGAGGAGCTGTTGCCACGAGCTTTCGGCCCCTCAAATGGGCACTTTTGGGATTTTGAGGAAGACATTAGAGGGACAATAAATTCCTGCTTTTCTGTTTAGAGGAAAGTGTAATGCAGCTGTTTTTAAGGAGGCCCATTTCTGTGTCTGTTTTGTGGCTGAGGGGGAGAAATGGGCTGTGCTTGAAGAGCTTCACCAAGGAAGTGTTTTCCCTGGATCTTGTGTCACACTGGAGTCCTTCTGGTGGCACTGGCTGCTCATTGTGCACGCGGGGCACTGGGGGGAGTTGAGGGTGCTCAGCATGCTGAAGTCAAGGCTTTTCTTAGGGAATGGTAATAATTGGTTTTAAGTAGTGAGCACTGTTGTCTGGTGAATGTAGAGGCTGTGCAAGTTCCCTGCTCTGCAGATTGAACTGCAGACATGTTTGTGCCGTGCTGTTTGAAGGTGGAGCTTTTCTCACTCAGCGTGTCAAGCCCTGACCTGCTGCCTGGCACAGACAGTGTTTGGACAGACAAGAGTTTACATCTTAGAAAGACTAATCAAATTAATTCAATTTATATGCTAAATTGAAGGAATGTTCACTTTCCAATTAAAAAAAAAATCAACAAAAGACAAAACACACCAACAATGAACTTTTTGAGGCTCCTTCTCACCTTCAGAATACCAGTGTCAGGTTAACAGTTTATGTCACAGAGTGTGTGTATGCTCTTGGCCAGGAACAGTTGCCAGCAGCTCATAAAATCAAAATCCCAAAATGAAATCCTTCATTACTTTTCTCTTTTCCTTCATTGAATTGAATTGAAAAATTTCTTAGGGAGGTGCCAGCAAAAATAATGTGGGGCTGTGTGGCTTAACTTCTTGTCTTGGGCTGTAGCTGCAGCACTGGCGATTGGGTAACCGCCAAGTTCAAATTTTGTTTCAGTGGGGATGGGATCTCTCTGTGTGTGAATGAATATCCTGAATGAGCAGCGTGCACAGATGTCCAGCTTGTCTCTGTGGAGCCTAAAGTTGAAGTTCCAGAAGCATGTCCAAAGCTGGCATAAAGCTGTGTGTCTCACATGAGGAGCGCTGCTGTGTGCTGGCAGAGGCATTAGTTCTGAACTGGAGTCGGTTTTTGTTAGCCAAGCATTTTGTCATTGGTGCAAGTTTTAGAGTTTCTGAGGACTTTTATCTGTTTCTAGTGTAAAAACACCTTAATAATTGAAATTACATAGCATGACTTCAAATATAATCACCAAATATAATGCGGGAGAAGAATTAATTTAATTATAATTAATTCCAGTTTTCAGAAAATGCTTTCAAAGTTGTCTTAAGCTGGATACCAAAACGGTTATCACTTTGGAAAATGTTCCAAGTCTCCAAACATCTCAGTAAAGTGTCTGTTTCACAAAGGACTTCTTTGATCCAGCTATCTAGGAGATTTATCCGAGGAGACAAAACCCAGATTGCTTGCTGCTAATCCAGTGCTTTGCAAACAAGATTTTAATTTTTATTCCACTTACTTGTTTTTCAAAAATTCCAGCAGATGTACAATGGGATGGTTTCTTCCCATAAATAATTAAGCCCATTGTAAGCAATGCCAGTAGAAAGTAGTCCTGAGATTCATTTGGTTTTAAGTACCTACTCATTTTTCCTTTTGAAAATAATACCATGTCCCAAGCAATTTGAATGCTCCTAAAGCACGTTAGTTGAAGGGGAGAAATTATTCCAAATGTACTCTCTTGTAGGCATTTACACTTCTTCTCAAGGGTGTTTTGTTGTCCCAAAGGCTGCCTAGAGGAAGTTGCCCTTTGGCTGGATGCACAGCGAGCGGCCCCAAGGTTGGTGTAGCAGCTCCTGTTTGAATTTCTGCTCACATCAGTGGAGTTGCCTGTGTGCACCAAACACCCAGCTGGGCCCTGTCACCAGCTGCAGGCTGAGCTGCCTCTGTGCAGTTCTGGGGAAGAACTCTTCCCTCCTTTCAGCTGGGCCAGTAATGCCATGAGGGCTCTCGGTGAGCTCTGCTTGTTACTGCTCCTCAAAATCGTACCATTTTCATTAGATCAGATCATTGAACCAGCTAATCTAAGGGGATTTAGCATGGCCTGAAAGAATAAAAAGCATTCCCATACAAAAAAACCCCTGAGTTTAAATACTATGGTGTTTCTCAGGGAAAAGAGCACATAGTAACAGAACACAGGCAACCGAAGGACTGGATTCTAAAAGAGACCATATAAGCTTGTATTTGTGTACCTGCCCACTAATGCCATCACAGTAGTTCCAAATACATTGTTCATTGAATTAAAGAACCCACCCAAATGTTTTAAGATGTTATTTATTAACAGTGACTGGTTTTAATGTCAAGAGAGGGTAAATTAGGTTGGTTACACAATTTATCAGCTGCTGCTAAATACTGTCGATGTTATTAGTCATTAAGTAACCAACAGTTAGTCTGGCAGTTTAATAAATCTCAGGACATTGGATGCAGGAATCTCTCCATGTTTTCTTTATGGAGTGGAAGAGCACCTCAGAGTAACATTAGCAGTATGTAGATGTTTAAAAATTCTTCCTTCTCTTTTTCCCCATTTCTCTCTTATTGACGGCTTTAAACAAATCTTCATTTAGGTTTTTTTAATGAAAACATGTTTTTTCTGTAGTGAATCTGCCAGAAAAAGTAAATTGACATGTCATGGAATGGCTTTGTGACTTGCAGGGTGTTTATTTCCTTGTTTTAAGCAGATGCAGAAGGTGTATTTTGATGCTGTTACACTGTGATGGATGAAAAAACTGCACTGACTTTTATCCAGGAGAGGGAAGCGAGTTGTTTTCTTTCAAGGGCTGTAGATCAATTGCTGTCTTACAGAAGTAATACCATGAAAGTGGGGAAGAACTCCTCTTTGATACTCAGGTCTTTTCTATTTCAGTTGGTGCAGTAATGGGCTTTTGAATTAAAGGTTTGTTAAAGCTTGTATCTATTTCAGAGTATTGACAGCCGAAGCAGACTCGCTGAGCCAAAATTTATATGTTTATCCAAGCCTGTTAAAATCAGAATTTATGGTGACTGTACTAATGTGTAAGCTTTAATACCACTTCTATATAGAAGGCTGCTATTTGAATTTTCAGTGAAGTAAATTTCTTTACAATACGCCTTTGAGTTATGGTTTATAACTGGATTCATATCAATAAATGCTTTCAGCCAAATGCTGTTGAACTAATTCCATTTTGAAGCCATTAATTATATTTAGCTCACTGAGAAAAAGGAGGCGGAAGGCATCAACTAACCCTATATAAAAGTGACAACAGAATTGTTTCATGAAGGAGCTTTGGGCCTCTTAAACTATGAAGAGTGAGTGGCTTGGGTTGGTTGGTGTTTTAATCAAAAAGTGAGCAGAAGCTAGATAATAATGCATTGCTATATTGCAGAGACATTTCATTTTGAACAGCCATTAATATAGTTAATGCTTTTTGCTTTTATCATGTTAAGGTCTTTGCAATAAGATCTGGCTATGCAGTGACCCTACTTGTTTGTGCAGGGAAAAAACCTTGTTTCTTCATCCTAAGTCCATTAGCTCTGACAGATTGCTAAATTTCTTCTGATTTATGTTCAATTGAAAAAGTGGTTTGTTGCAGTCAACTTAAGGTAAGAAAGAAAACTTAAAACTTTAATTTCTTATAGTGTGTGTGTGTATATGTATAGTGTGAACCTTAAGATAGAGTGCTAACCAGTCATCAGAAGTGAAATCGAGATGCAGCCAAAACAAAAACCAAACCAAAATTCTCGTGCAGTTTGTGTGAGCCTGCTGATTACACTTTATTAATAAAGACTTTGTGTTTCCAAGAGTTAGAGAACATAATAGACCTGAGCATTGCTCGTTGCAGTTTCCCAAAGACAGACTGGGAAATAAAGAGTGTGTTTATATTTTTAGTCTGGAGCATGGTACTTATGCCATTTCCATCTTTATCCTTCCATTTGGCTATTCCATTTAGGTGGATGCAAGAATTTTCCTGCTTGGAATTCACATTGCCCTGGGATCCCACAGGCTGCATGCAGAACTGTCATCTTGCTGAAGTGCTGTGTAATTGCCTGATCCTCTTTCCTTTGCTGTCTAGTTTCTTTTCTTTCATTTCATTACTTTCATTTCTTCTCCTTCATGTGAGCGTTCTTCATCTCTAATTCACTTTCTTGTGTTCTTCTTTCACTCTTTTGAAAGCAAGCTGCCAGTGCCTTATTCAATGTCACGATCAGTGTAGTGAGGCGTAACAACAGGACTGTGCATTTTAGGCCTTTGTAACCTGCTGGTTCAGATCAGGGTGAAAGTGAAAGACAGAGCCCTGTGGGACACCTCTGTGCTGTCCCTTCTAACTCTGCACTCTGGGTTCCTCAGGAGACCTTGGGTCCTTTGGTAGCCTGCTGGAATAGTTCAGAGCACCAGAGGGTCGTGACAACTGCAAGAAACTGGCTCTCCATCTGGACTTCTAATTGTCTTTCCATCTACCAAAATTCATGTCTGGTCTTTTAAAGCTGTTTCCTGCCCACCATCCCCAAAACGCTTCTGACTTCATCAGCACCTTGTGGCACTCTGTGCCTGGGGCACCCCCAGATGATCATTGGCACCCTCATGAAACTTCAATTGTTCTTGTGTGTTGTTTTACTTGAGGAGAAACTGATGCTCTCAGATTTGCTGTCTTGGAGGAAAGAGGTGTGGAATTACCCTGCTGAGCTGCTGCAGTATCTGAAACATTGAATTGTTCATCATGAGCTCCCTCAACATACACAAACTGTTCCGGTTACCAGAGTGATCAACCAGAAATCAACCACAAACTCGATTTTAGGAAAGTCTCCATGGAAGTTCTGCCATGCTTCTAGACTCCCAGTAAATTTAAGTTTATTAAAATGAACTGGCATGAAGCAAGGAACCTGTCTGGACTTACTCTCAAGTCCTTTTACAGAACACAGCAGACATCACTTAAATCACGTACAAGGTACACAGAACCAGAATTAGAGTGGAGTGAGCTGGTCAGCAGTTTTAGAACTAAGTAATAGGAAGCAAGGAAAATGCAAAAGGTGATGCAGTTTTATATCTTCCATTAAAGATTGTTGGAATGGGGACCCTCTTTTTGTCTGCATTTTTTACATATTTTATGCATGAGGTCCTGATCCAAAACTGTGGTTCCTCAGCTCTCCTGAAGCAGCAGTGGTGAACAAGCTTCTCCCACTGTCCTTGCTGCTAACTTTATCTTCAAGAGGAGAACCCGGTGCTGGCATTTTTGCTAACACTGATAGCCAGGAGATTTTATTTATGGTGTATCAGGTGGCTTAGAACAGTGGTCTCAAAAGTCATGCACCTCTATCATCAAAAAACAAAGTCACTACACCTAAGAAAGTCTAGTATATCAAATGATTTTTCATTCATTCATTGCAGTTTCTTGAAAAACTGCTGACTTAGGATAACATATATTTTCCACTTGTCCATAAGAAACAAAATTCATATTGGAAAATGCTTTTCTTTTGAAATTGCACACTTCATAGTGTGTTTCCATCTTCTGCCCCACTCCTCTGATTTTGTCCAGCTCTGGCTTTTGGAAACAGATGGAATAGCTGATTTTCAGCTATTGTTTGAAAATAGTCCTGGTGGTTTTAATCATGGATATAGCTTTTATATATATATATATATATATATAGTGCATATATATATATATAGTGCATATATATATACATCTATATATATATATATACATCTAACGTGCAGCTTATCTGGTTTTTCAAACAAGGGAATCTCCAGACTCAATTCAGAAACTACCTGTGGGTAATAGCAGGGAAAGCCCATTCTTCAAACTCATCATCCCTCTGTACTTCCTTTGTTTCTGTTTCTAGAAGACCTTCACATAGAGCTCTGCCATGGACTGTTCGAATTACCTGGTTTTATACTGGCATCTTGTTTCAGTTGAATGTGGTGATTATGGAATGCTTCTTTCTGTTGTCTTTGAAACTTGAAGGTACCCCAAATAAACTAAAACCCAGATAGCACCACTAAAAATATTAGTCAAAAATCGTACTGCTTTCTGTGTCTCTGTGTATTCTTACTTCTTTCTTGTTTTGTGCTTTTTTTTATTCAATACTCAAGGGTTGGCAGTGCTGTGAAGTAGAACAGTGAAACATAAATATTAATTGTGGTAGAAATATTGTCTAGAATTCCATTCTTGTTTTACTTGAAAATAATACTCAATTGTCTTGGCTGTGCTGGAGCAAAGATGAGACCTAAGGGATGTGCATTTATTTGGCTGCAGCTGTATTACCACATTTGGGAGCAGTGCCTGGCAGTAAATCACACTGAGTGAGTCACTGCCTGTTCCTTGATCCCTCCACCTCTGTGCAGGGCTGCTGCCAGCCCAGGCTGCCTCCCCGGGCTGCAGGGCCACCACGCTGTGTGTGTGGGGATGGGGGAGGCTCCTTGTCCCAGCCCCACAGGGTGCCAGCCGCAGCTGCTTTTTCCAGCTTTCTCAGAGAACCACTGCTGGCCTGGCTTGGCTTTCCCCCCTCTCTGGCAGGGTGAAAATCCTGGCAATGTATCTAAAGACAGGCACTGCCTAGGAGTGGTGAAGCCTGTGCCTTCCCACTGCTCTTCCTGAGTTACACCTGATTTGGGAGGATCTCTGGCACAGATAGGGGCTGGTAATCCTGGCTTTGTGTGGGCTCAAACTGCTCTCTTCAGCTTGGGGAAGACTTCAGATTTTAGGGGCAGAGATGAAAATTGCAGCCCAATTGATAATGCATGTTTTTCATCCCCTCTCCCCCAGGCAGCCACATGTGTGAGAGGCATGTCTGCCCTGGTACTTTGGATCATGGCTGTAGTTTCTGCCTGGCTCTGTCCTGCTGTCTGCACGTGCAGTGTGAAAGTATGTTGGTCAACAATTTCCTATCAGTAAGCTCAGTGAGACTAGTGTAAAACAGCTGAATGGGTTAAAAAGTTAATGTTGTTGCCTCACTGGGGGAATTCAGAGCTTCTAAATTCTACTTGGGCGCCCTACTAGTGAATATTTCCAAAACTGATGTTTTAATTTAGTTTAATTTAGCAGTGGCAAGTAGTTTGTCAGGGCAAGAAGCACTTCTCCCTTCCATGACATAAAAAAGGGATTCCAAAAAGCTGAAAGTAGCAGAATTGTAATGGCTGTATTTCTTCTGGTCGCCCTTCTGTTCCTTTCTGTGTAAAGATGATAAAGTGCCCTTGATGGGACTGAGGTACAGGCAGGCTGGAGCCCCCTGGAGCTGGCCCCATTCCAGCTGTGGGACTGGGGAGCCAAAAGGGAAGCTCTGGCCGTGTTTCAGCTCCGAGTTGTCCATTCTGGGCCAGAAGTGTGAAGGAGCAGACAGGCCCTCCCCCCTTATGTAACACTGCACAACCTGGAGTCGAGGCTGTGTTTTAGAAAAGTGCTGCTGTTGATTAGTCAGTTGGTCATGAAATCATAGGCAATTTATTTTTAAATAAACTTAATAACAATATTTGTGCATGCTGATTTTGAATGTCATTCATGTTGCAACAGAGCTTTTGATGGATTAATTACATCATTTATAAGCAAATGCCAGACAAAGACGAAGTTCACCTGAGTTTTGACTGAGAAACAAAAAAAAAAAATTGGTTTGTTATCTGTGTTCTGAGGATTGTCATCAACTGGTCTTACTGCTCAGGTATTTGCCTTACAGAGAGATGGTCAGGTGGAAACAATGCAAGTGAATTCACTGGTGCACAGCAGCAGTGACAAATCCATTTTCCAGTCCTGGATTATGGTCTGAAAATCAAGGCAGTAATTGTTATTTAGTTCCTGTAAGCTCATATGTTTCAAAGAAAACTTGAAGTATTTGTTGTGTGGGCTGGGTGATAACTCATGACAGAAGTTCAGCTGTTGTTTGAAAGTATATTGCAGCTCCTACTTTGGCTCCTGAAAACTGTAATTGCAGACTTAGTAAAAACTTTCTCTTGTTTGTCTTTCAATATTGACTGTTTAAATTAAGGTGGTTTTTTAAATGACCTGATTTTAAAAGGTCTTAGACTTCTAGGTTGTGTAAATTGCGTGATAGTGAAGGCTGTAAATCTGTCAAGTTATATCCTGTACCATTTGAAGAAAAGGAAGGAAACAGCTTACAATGTGTGGTTTAGTCCCTTCTCACTTTACCCTCTTTAGTCAGTGTAGGCTGAACAAGGATTAGTAATGCTTGGTCCTCTTTCTAGTTTGTTTCTGGTCATCTTAGGATGAAAACTGTATTTTATTTAATTTGTTTTATGTTTAGATATTGCACTGGTTTATGAATACTAGAAAATAAAGTTATTTGTGGACTTAGTTCTAAGCACAGGCAAGGCACTTGACACTTTATAAACAGAAAAATACATTGTCTGCCCTGTTGAGCTTGTATCTGGAAATGTAAGGTAATCAACATGGCATTTGTAGAACTGTTTTTGCATTCTCCAGCAACTTGTAAATGTATATTTGTGAAAAATAGAGCTTCCACCATTGAAGTCTTTGTTCCGAATGTAAATGTTTTCTAAATGTTTTAGAATTTCTCCAATGAAAGTTTGTCAAGATGGCACATCCAAATTGTGCTGAAAAGTGATGGTTGGCATTTCATTCCAAGTACAAGTAAATGTAGGAGATGCCCTAAATTGTATGAAACCCTTATGCTGCGTTAGTAAGAAGTACACAAACTTAAAAAACCCCACTTTATGGAATTCAGTAAACTTGGCTTTCTGGAATTGTATGCAGATTGTATCATCACTTCTGGAATGTGTTTTTTTCCCTGGGCCAGGGCTGCCAGACAGAGCTCTCTGACAATCTCTTTATCTGTGGGGTTGTCTATAATGTTAATTAGTGAACTCTTTGAAAAACCGGCTTCCATGAGTTAATTTATACATAAAACATCACTGAGGGATGTGCTTTACCTGTTTCACAAGTAGGGGACTGAAGCATAGCTTAAGGGACGTGGCTTGGGCCACACAAGAAGCCTGTGTCATAGCCAGGAATCAAGAGATCCACATTTCATTGCCTAACCACACAAATTCAGAAAATAAATAGTTGAAGAAAAGCAGATGCAACGCTGAGGATTTGAGTCTTGGGTACAGTTTAGAGGATGTTTAACTCTGTGCCCATCCAAGCAGGAGGATCTGCTTTGGGAGGCCGGTAATGGTTTTGCATCCACAGTTCTGGAATGGCCTGGGCTGGAATGCACCTTAAAAACCAGAGCTCACCCCAACCCCTGCCATGGGCAGGGACCCCTGCCACTGTCCCAGGCAGCTCAGAGCCCCATCCAGCCTGGCCTTGGACACTGCCAGGGACGGGGCAGCCACAGCTGCTCTGGGCAGCCTCTGCCAGGGCCTCACCACCCTCACAGGGAACAATTTTTTCCAAATACCAGATCTAACCTTCCTCTTTTTGAAGCCATTGCCCCTTGTTCTATCACCTCATGCCCTGTCCAAAGTCCCTCTCCAGTTTTCCTGCAGCCCCTTTAGGCACTGGAAGGTGCCCTAAGGTCTCCCTGGAGCCTTCTCTTGTCCAGGCTGAACGGCCCCAGCTCTCCCAGCCTGTGTCCATAGCAGAGCTGCCCAGCAGCATCTCCATGGCCTGGCTCCCTCCAGCAGGTCCAGTCCTGAAGCCCCAGGCTGGGCTGCTCTGCACAGCTTGGTGTCATTGGCAAACTTGCTGAGAGTGCACTCAGTCCCTCCCTCCCTGTTGGTGTCCAACAAAGTTCCTCTTGGTTTGGGTGCAAGGTACCAGGCTGGCTGCAAATGTTGCAGACTGCCTTGTGTTTTGTAGTGCAGGATTTTCACTTTCTATTGATGCTTTTTAACTCACTGGCACAGCTTCTTTATAATTGTTATTTATGGCCGATGCCCTCACCCAAAGGACTAAGGAAACAGAATTTGAATGTTAACCCTTGCAGTGATTTTTAGAATGCCTCAATGCCTCAAAATCTTAAGGCAGGAGCAAAAATCCTGAGGCTGGTATTTCAATTTAAAGCTGTCTTTGGGAATTCTTATTTTCCTTAGGTTGGTGTTTGTTTTTGAGTATGTGCTTCTAATCTAGCAAGGACTTAATGAGCTCTTGAGACATAATAAGCTCAGTAAGACTTGAAACACTGTTTACCACTTGAAGTATTTACGTGGCTTCTATTCCTATTCATGTATCCAAGCACAATATGGTATTTAATAGATCCTCACAGATAGGAAGCCTCTAATCCTGATGTTCTACAGGTATGAACTGAATTACAGAAAGGATGTGCCCAGCTTTGTGAAGCTGTTCACTCAGCCATTTAACTCATGGTGTGTTCAGCAAGTCCTGCACATTTTAAAGGAGTTCAGTGTGTGCCAACTCTGGGATAGCTCTGCTCACACACACAGTCCTTGTTAAAGCCCAGGGACTTGGGGTCACATCTTTGCAATCCTGTAGTAGCAATCCTGAGCTAGCCTGAGAGGAAGAAATGTTTCCCATCTGCTTCTGAAGGAAGTCAGGAAACTTCAGGCTAGAAGGGAAGGACAGGTTGTAACTGTGAGGAAAACAAGCTGTTGGAGCAACTTCTTTTAGAATCAGGATGTGTTTTCTATCACTTGATGGCTCTGTGTGCATAATTACGGCACTTAAAAAAGAAGTGCCTTCTAGTATAGCTGGTCTGTACAAAACCTGCTGAGTGAAATTCCATCATCTCTATCACACAAAAGGTGAATTTGATCATAATGTTATCTACCACCCTCATGTTTCTGTTTATGTAAATTTTCCTTGAACTGATTCCATCATACTGATGGCTGGAAGCAATGTGTTCACAGAATTTCTTTCAGTCCTAATCCTATGATGTTTTGTATCATGTTTCATCTCTTCTTGTCAGAAATTTTGGAATTGGGAATATGAGGAAGGAGAATGGGATGCAGTCTATCCCTGAATGTTGTACAGCTGTATTAGCACATTGGCACAGTGCAATTCTTTTTGCGCATACGGAAGACGCTTCCCTGTAAATTCTTTGTGACATAAGGTTTCTGACTAAAATTAGGTCATGGCTATTTCATTGTTTAGGTGTCCACCCACGAGGGAGCTACAGAGAGCTCTTTCAATTCCTTGCAATCAAGTAAGTAGCAGTTACTCTCGTTTATCCTCTAAGGAAATAGTCCACCAAAAATAATATGTTGATTCCTTAGCCCCTCCCTGTCACTAATCACTCAGCTCTTGGAGCTAGGGACTGGCTTGGCCTTCAGCACCGGAGTGTCCAAGTGCCTCAGCCATTAATTTTCAACTTACGACACTTGGGTGATGTAAGAAAGCTTTGTCCTCATTTCACAGCTGAGGAATTGACACATCAAATAAGTGACTTGCTTAAAGATTCACAGCAATACTGGCCATAGAAACCAATGACTTATTCATAGACTATTCTGTTTCTTGGAAAACCAACCCTGTGTTCCTTGTCCTTCTGCCTGCTACCCCAGATCTCCTCAGACCAATTTAGCAGGCCAAGGGGTTTAGGGCTGTGTGTATTTTAGCCTCCCATAAGCTGGCATTGCCAAACAAATGCACCCCTCCCTTGTGTGAGCACAAGCAGTATCTCTGCTGTCACGTGGGGAATTAAGTCAGGAAACTGATTCAGGTTAAAGTTAATCCCCCAAGAACAGTTTCAACCTGAGTGTTCCTCATTTGGCTCTGGCAGTGCAGCTGCAGAGGCACCACTGAAGGGGGCAGAGGGAGGGGAGGCTCTGCTCAGTGAGGGTTTCTGCTGGCTGAAATGCTTGTGAAGTTAGTGGGGTCAAGTTCATGAAAACCTTAACCAAAATAAGTTCTAGTTTCTTCTTTCTCTGGAGTGCACATCACATGCTTTTTTTCCCTATGTTTGTAGAGCCCACCCAAAGCACAGGGGCAAACTGTGTCCAGAACACAGAGGAGGTTTTTGGATCAGTCTTTACTCTGGGGACGTTTTACATCTGCCCTGCATGGCAAGACTTTTGTGTGTGGCTGCTATCATTAAAAATGCTTGATTCTGTATAACCTTATTCTGTTTGAAATGAAACTATTTCTGAGTAGTTGCACATACAACCAGGGAAGAAGCACAATTGCCAGGATAAGTACATTTGTAAAGGGAATAAAGTGTTGTAAGTGTGGAGCTGGATGCCTCATCTCATCCTGCACCATGCTGATCTACCTAAGCCCACATTCCTTTGCCTTTCTGCCCTGAGTGGTTCCATAGAAAAGAACAGCAATTGGAATTGTGGGTGTCATTTTGGTCTTGAGGTGGAGCCTGTCTGCCATGACTTTCCACACGAGTCAGACACATGGGGAGAATCCTCCTAATTTGATGATCCCTCACTCAAAAGAGGGCTTCAGAGGGCTTCCCAGTTGCTGTGCTGAGGTGAACATCCAGCTTTGAAAACAGAGTACCAAATGCTGCTGCTTCATTTGAAGGACAGCAGCGTAGGAGAGCGTGTAACTGTGGAATGATGCCCTCCTCCTGACTGCGTCAGAAGTCCACAAAAATTTATGCAGGGCCCTTGGCATGCTAATAACTTGGTTGTTGATGACTAAGGCAGGAAGAAGTGACATCTAAAAGGAGACTGAAAGGAATTCTCGTATTTCAAAAATGGCTGCAGAAGAGAGCAAAACATCTTTTAATGACTGCTGTTAATATCTTTAATGTGTCTTTAACCTTTTCACTTCAACTGCCCCATGACCCCTGAAATTTTTTTTGCCATCTTTGTTGCTGAACCCTATTCCCCAACCTTTATGCTTTTTTGTTTTATGGTTGGAGTGTGAGTCCTGGCTGAAGAGGGTGAGAGGGATGTTGCAGATGTCCTCTGCCATAAACTGCTGCTGTCCTCTGGCCTGTGTCAGCCACAGCCCCTGTTCCAACTCAGCCACCTCAGAAGCCTCAAAAGAAACGTGTGTGGGATTCTTTTATTTGGGTTTTTTTGTTCAGGCCTTGTTCAAAGGTTCAAGATTGGGGCACAAATCTGTTCAGTTTTCCTCCTCAAATGAACACAGATCGTAACATTTAGAGCACAGCCACTTTGTGTAGCAGGAACCTAACAAGAACCAGATTTTAACATAATCACTAGTTCCTTTGAAGGAGGCAGTGTTAGCAATTATGATCTAGACTAGACATTGGTAAGAACTTAACAAATAATTATAGGCTTCCTAAAGGAGTATAGTATGAGTAATTGCAGGTTTAAAAATGTTATTATGAGGAGTAGTTTATACCGAAACTTCATCCTGCTCTTTGAAACCAGAATCTGTAACTCTCATCATGCCACAGCAAATGCTTGCCCTTCTCCACAGAAGAATGTAGACTCGCCTTATTGTACAGCAAATGTTCTGTGGTACATTATTTAAATTAGCATATAATAGAAACCTAATTGCCCACTTGGGCCCACAGCTTTAGCTGGTGGAGATCAATGTGCTTCCACTGAAGTCAGTGTAGCAATGTTGATTTTCACCCTTGAGGATCTGGCTCAGCAGCTTGTTTCTATTCCAGGCATTGTTAAAGGAGATCCTGTGTTTAGAATATTAAACCATGGCATTGTCAGAGATAGTCAACTCAATTTATGTGCAAGTGAAGAGAAATAAAGCAGTAAAACCATTATTTTTATCTGAGGATTTCAATTTACATTGTCGACTATTCATATTGACTGATCTGCTACAACAGGGAAATCGTGAGCGTGGGGTCATCTTGTTGTGGTTTTAATTTCCTACGTCTGTAGTTATCTAATCCTCTCAGTGTGAGCAAGCATGATTAGTATTTATTTCTATTCTGTGTGCCAGTGCCCTGGGCCAGGTTCTGTGCTAAATCCAAAGTGACTCTCCTACTTAATAGGCATTAACTTGTGCTGCAGTAATATAAATAAAAACTTGTACTTTCTCACAACTCCCAAAACAGACTTCTTCTATGTGGATATTCTCCCCCCGTGTTTAGGCTTGTGATAAATCTGTACTTTTAACTCAGTTTGGAACTTCTTCTAGCAATGTTTTCCAAATAATACTTAGGGAATCACAGATTTGGAAAGCCTTTGGCTGCTTGTTGAGCATTGAGGCACTACTAGGAGCGCTGCTTCAGCTGTACCCCTAGTTAAGAAATTGCTGCAGTGAGAACAACACCTGTCTCTCTCTGGACAGGCAAGTACCAAAATGAACAATAGTTCTTCACTTTGTCAAATGGTTTTTGCAATCATTTGGAATGCTTGCTTAAAGAAGCTTATTTTATTTCATGAATACTCCATTCAGGAATAGGGAAACTTTAGGGCTGAGCTGAGCCAACAGTTCTTTGTGGAGTTGTTTCCTCTCCCTTCACTTCCATTATTCTCAGAAGACCTCTGGCTGCTCCCCCACTTATCTCTGCTTCCATTTGTCCCCTGGGAGCTTTGGATAATCAAAGTTACACTGCAAGTACTCTTCAGAGAGTAGGATGGGGGGAGTTCTGCTTAAATGGTTTGGGTCTTTATCAAGGACAGTACAGTAACTGACTGTGTGAGCCTTTTGAAATCGAACAGTGTTAAAACCCAGCAAAATTTGGAGTTGCCTGGTGTTCGTTGCCGTCTGTTTTCTGATGTGTGCAGAACACAAGCATAGGAAGAGACATCAGCAGGAATGATGGGTAAAGACTGTTCTGAAAGGGTTGAGAGATTGTCTTCATCACTTGGTAAGTTATTGTATGGCTTCATTCAGCTCTGGTTACAAGGTGGTTTTCTTGTCCTGACAAAGATGAAGCTTAGCTCATGAATGGGTTTGGATTCTCTTTGGATGAAATGGTTGCAGTAGTACAGGTGCTCTTTCTATTATTTTCTTCAGACTTTTATCAAGCCTCCTTTTATTGGGGGAAATGCAAATTGACATTCACTAATTGCCAGCTTCTACCGTTTTGAATCATTTGGCCTTTAGAACATAGTATTAGGCATGTGAAGCAAGTTGGAGTTTTCATTTTAATCTATCAAAACCACTTAGCAACACTTGAATCAACAATCTTATTCTGTGTTCTTCTGTTCATCCTTGTAGTTTGCCCGGTTCTGTGGGTCATCGGATTGTGTTCTCCTTATTGAACTGAAAGACGTGTTGGAAAAGGTGTCAGTGTTTCCTGTTAGGGGATTTTTTTGTTTGTTTTTGGTGGCCATTTTGCAATTTTGTGAATTTTATGAACAAAAGTACTAAGGCATTCATATAGGTGTTGATGGTAAGTTCCATCAAGCTCCTTTGTTTTAGTAAGTTTTCCAGGTTTTTTGTGGGCTTTTTTCCCTTGGAAAACATGTAATGCATGTGATAAGAGACTTGCATACACAAGATGTCTTGTGTTGAAGTAAGGAAACTAGCTTTGAGCCAGACATCTGAGACCAGCATTGTGTTATCTCCATTGCAGAGATAACAGACATTAAAATTCTAGAGTCTGGTGGCCAAATGGCACAGCACCAAACAGGATAGATTTTCTTATCCTCGAGTGGTAAATCGCGTTAGATAATTCATGATGCAAACTGCTGTTATTTCTAGAGTATGTGAGCCTCTGATGGCAGAGCAGATTTTGTTACCTCTCTAGGTTAGATGAAAAGCTGAAGGAACTTTGAGAACTGCAGAATATGGCAGTAGCTGTGCTGCAGGAGATCAGCTGATGCTTCTTTGCTGGTGTCACTTTGCTCCCCAGGGTGGTTGGAGTGGTGCAGCTCTTGTGCTCCGCTGTTTGCCTTTTTGTGAGGAAGAAGCGGGATTGCAAAGATAATGGGAGAAGGCAGTGGAGCATTCATGGCAATAATTTCTAATGGCTGGAGATAAATAAGCAGGCAAAGTTGACGACTTATCTGGGTGGGGGTATTAGCATTTTGAATACCCTCTGCACAGATGCAGTTATCACTTAATTGCCTTTACACTAGAAAAGCACTTTGTAGCTGTGAAGAACAAACTTCTGCGTGTAGTCCGCAATGGTTCCCTTCCGCTGTAGCAGACCCTGGCTCGGGCCGCTCTGCTGCCGGTGTCGGCTGCGGGCCCTGCCCCGCACAGGCTCGGCTGTGCCGTCCGGCGCTGGAGCGAGGCCTCGTTCCGCAGGGCTGACAGCGCCAGGCAGGCACTGCCCTCAGCCGGAGGGCTCAGCAGCGGCCGCTCTGGGTCTCTCGGCCATTCCCTCCCTGTGTGAGAGCTGGGGCCGGCCCCAGCGTCCCTTCGAGGGAGGGTTCGGGAGCCGCAGAGCTCTGCGCTGGGGCCGTGCCGCCAGCGGGGTGCCATGGCCGCTCCCCTCAGAGCGGCGCGCTGCTCTCCTCAGCCACAGCCGCCTTCCCCCCACCCCCTTCTCTGCCGAAACGAGGGACAAATGCGGCAACCGGGAGAAAGCAGTTCGTTCATTTTGTTTCTAACCTGTCAGAAACAAAGAACGTTGTTTTAAAGGATTTTAAAGGAATTCTGTGGGGAAGCAATTGCTGTGTGGTGATAAGGGAGGCTGCAGACAGAGCTGCCCGTGCCGCGCTTTGCAGAGAGCAGGCTGGGCTCGGCAGGTTCTGCCGTGCCTGTGTTGACCCAGAATTCTCATCCACAATTCTTACCGAATTCTCTGTGTCACCCAGAATTCTTGGTCTTTAACAGACCAAGATGAGTGTTCGGTACCCGAGCACCTGCATGTGCTCACCCTGATTTGCTGAAGATTGTCAGAGTTGCACAGACAACGTCAGCAACACCCTCAATTCAGTGAGGTCTTTTTCTGTGGAATAGTTACTAAGTTTGCTTATAGTCATTATTTTAAATTTTGCTATCTAAGCATGTTAAGGTTTTATTGGTATTATTCCTTCAACAGCAATATTGGTTACTCCAGGCATTGTTTAAAAGCTTATATATTTTTTTGCAATTCTTAAAGAGAGATTTGGCTTAGAGCAAAATCAGTAAGGGGAAAAGAATTAGGAAATCAAACCCTTCCTTTCCCTTTTTGAACCTCTCGGTTTTCCAACCTCAAATAAGTACGTGAAAGGGGTTTAACAACTTTAAATTGGATTTTGGAATGTCAGATGACTCTAATAGCCTTTGTACACAAATAACAACAGAAGAGCTGATTATTGTTTCTGGGCTCTGCGATGCACTTATGTAATCATTAATCTTGGCACTTCTTTATCTGCAGCAGATTAGGAGGCCACTGTCATTTTGAAGACTGCCATTAAGTAGACTTTGTTAGTGTTTAAATATGTGAAGCTTAACTTTAAGCTTCCTTAATGTATGCGGTGGAGGTATTCTGTGCCTTGAATAGAGCTGTTGGAGTAAGTTTCAGTCACATATCTGCTGCCACAGTCTGACCTCAGACGGGGGTTTATGTATGGTGTTTGTTAATCAGCCTCTGAAGACACTTTGAAAGCTTTTTAAGCGTAAAGCATTAATATATCTGTTTGGAACAGCAAGCAAACTTGCTTTATCTACTACCTTTCAGTTGGTTTAATCATCAAGAGGCAGGAAATTAAACCCTATGAAATGAGACGGCAGAAAGGGTTTTAATGAAGGTCGTAGCACCTAATCTGATTGTGGCAAAGGAAGAGCTTTTGCTAGACCTTTTCTTTCCACAAGCTTGTAATTTTCTAAAGCGTTTTTGTGGGCAGCTACATTTTTTTTTTCTTTCATGATTCTTGTCATGAAATGAAGATGGTTTTCAGACACTGAGTATATCATATATAGACATCATGAGGGTGTAAAGAGGCTCAAAAACAGAGCTAAGCCCAGGGAGATAGTGTGAGCATAGTTGAGGGGGGACATCCCTGTAATGTATGGTTTGAAGGGAATGTTTGGGAATAAAGCTTTGTCTGTGACAGAAATGTTTTTGAAGCTGTTTGATAGACTGATGGGGCATTTATTTTGTTGGAAGCCAGAGCCCATATGATTTCCATCTCCAGTGATAGCATCTTGTATGTTCTCCCTGGTGCAGTTTTTGGGGATGGGTCATAATGTTTTCTTCCTATGCCCTTTTCCAAGAGAACGTCTGAGGAATCCTTCTGATCCCACAGAGACGCTAATACTGCTCCCTCTGAGGTGGGGCAGGGGCTGAATGAGGTGTCTTTCTTGGGGAGAAAAACAAGTATATTTGTTCAGCAGAGATTTGACCTTCTGTCATAAAAAAGGCTATGAGCTTTCTCTATTATCTAATGTATTTGCTGGTGCCTTAATATGTATCAGGAAACACGTATCAGCTGTAAACCACTGCTTGGTTTTGAACTTCAGTAATATTTTCTTTGAAATGGAGGGACCATGGGTATAGTTAATCTGTTTTGTGCTCCCCCTTCAAAACCTAGAGGAGTAGCTGAGGATGTGGCTTCTTCTGGTGTCCCTCAGATTCACTCCTCCTCTGATGACCCGTGCAGAGGACTCACGAAGAGGAGCTGTGGCAAAACACCCACATACACTGGAAATACCCACAGTGGAAAACATCTTTGTATTAAAAACAAGTGACCCAGTGTCAGGCTGGAAGGATGCAGAATATGGACTTGAGGAGAACCTCTTGCGTGAGGTTTGGGGGAATCTGGTTGTGATTTGCTTGCAATAGCCATAAATCACAGATTGGAGTTGAAGAATTCACACTCAGGCTGCTGGGTGATGAATCCAGGAAGGAGGTGTTGCAGGGAGTTAATTAATGAGTGAGTGCAGCTCAAAGGCTTTTTACTGTTTAGACTTCTGGAGCTGGTTTTGGTTGTTATTGTTCATCTTTTAGATGAATCATCCGAAAATGAAAATTTAAACTAGACATTTAGAGTGCACCTTTGTGAGAAACTAATGATTCTACTTGGCATACAGCATCAAAGGAAGCCTTTTTAATGACATCAAATTCATGTACAGCCAAAAAGAAAAAAATCTTAAAAATGCAGATGTAGTCACATCAGAATGATAGTTTCTAGTCTGGGTGAAATACTGCATTTTTTCCCTGCAACTTTTTTCTTCTAGAATAAAGTTCAGGTTTTGAGTAGTTTTTAATCAAAGTGCAGCTCTCTTGTAGGGATGTGGTTTCTGCACCAGCCACATTTGTCTGGCTTTTACTTGATCGCGCAGAGTCCCATTTCTCCATGCACAGTGACAGAGCCTGCAATTTCTGCAGAGGTCAAACCCTTTATAAAATCCATTCAGCCTGGTAAAACAGCAGGACAAGGCTGAATCATGGCAAACACTGTGAAAGACACTTCCTGGGTTCCCAGTGCTTTGTCACCTCATCTGAGTTAGTTCTGTAGTCCTCCTCCCCAACTGCCCTTCTCTCTCCAAGGGAGGAGCTGTTCAAGTGGAGCTTGACTTGGCCAGCTGGGAGGAACCAAGGAGACCATCGAGGGCATTGTGATGGAGAGCCTGTGCTGGGGATGGGTTGCTAATCAGAGCCAGCCTTCTAAGGGGGGTGTCAGGGATTGTTAGTGCTGGGGCTGAAAGCTCGCTGCACATTGTACAAGTGCTGAGGCTGCAGTGGTACCCACCCACAGCCAGCTGGTGCTGCAGGATCCTTGCAGTTCCCTCAGGTTTTGGGCCTGTCCCCTCGTGAAAGAGTGTCCTTGAAATTGTAAATAGTTTCACGCTATCTTGCGAATGATTGCTTTTTGTCAGGTGTGTGTGGTTGGTTTGGTTTTGTTGTTCCCTTGTTGATTTTTTCACTCAGGAATCCGTGGCTGTTGTCTGGTCTGTTCTGGTAGGCAGCCTGATGTGATCCCTGAACTGAGATGCAGGTTTTGCATATGGACAGCACAAGTGTGTGTAGCTTCTTAACAAAGCCATGATGGAGCTCTCATGTTGTGTAGAAGGAGGTCAGACACTTTGCAGCTGTTCTAAAAGACCTTTCCTTAAGGAGTGCTGCTGCAATTCCAGTACCACCTGAGCGCCTCTGCTGCTCCTGCGTACGCAGCTCTCTCTCCTTGGACACAGGGCCACAGTGATCCCCTTCTGAGACCTGCTCAGTCAGGGCTGCTTACCTGGGAGAGCTAATTCAGGCAGGGCTTGTTGAGCTGTGCTAGCTGTGTTGTAGCTGACTTGCTGAAGTGCTGCTTAACACTGGTGAGTGGTTGATAAGTTCTTTGTTTTCCTACTACAAGCAAATAAACAGATATACCAGATTTTCCCCTAAGCCAGTGTAGTTAATTAAGGGAAAAGAAGGTGGGAGGACAGTGCTGGAGTTAACCAATTCAGTGTTCAGAAGACCAGGTCCAACACTTGGGGGTAGAAAATGACATCAAACAGGGGTTCTGTGCATTAATCTGTGATGAAAATGCTACAGTAATTTGGACTTGTCACTGTAAAATGCTACAGTTCTTCAAGACTTTATTTAAGTCAAGTCTTTATTAGTTGCTTCCAGAGATTTGGGAAATGGGGCAGAGCTACAAATATGTTTAAGCTTTTCAGTACAGGTTTCTTTTTGAAGAAAGGGGGAGAATTTATTTAGTATTGTCTAGCTAATTCCAGCAAATAAATTAATCCTGTTCTCCTGCAGATTTCACTTCTTGTTTTCCTCTCCATTAGTGGTAGATAATGAAAGACAGCATACAGACACCAGGAAGGAGAAGTTGGTGTAGATATGCTTTGCCCAATGCAAGAGAACAGTAAGTGGCAAAGAGTTCAAGAAACCTCAGTGTGATTGAGCATTCAGGGCTGCTTTGAGTGCCTCAAGGTGCACACACGGGCTGGCCCCCAGCTCATTGTGTCATTTTTCATTTGACAGACCGTATGCACTGGCTGGGTCACAGCAGAACTGTGCTTGTGCCCCGCTGCAGGTGTTTGTCTTGACAATTGCTCCAGGTTAGTAATCATCTGCAGGAAGAAATTAAGAATGTTGAAACATGAGTGAACTCTAGAATCCTGTAAAAACAAACGTGATGCATTCACACAAACCCCAGCTTGCTGCTTACTGGATAAATGCAGTAGCAAATTAGAGCAGCAAAAGTCAGTGCTGGCAGTTCCTATGATAATAGCTCACACCTCTGTTGCTCCTAAAACTTGTATTTTGTCATATTATCAAGAGAAATGTTTTGTAGGTGTGTCATTAGACCTGTAAGCTTTGTTTTTGAAAGTGAAAAAGGAAAGTAATAGAAGTCAGGCCAGCAGCACTCCTCTTGCACAGCTCTGTAGCAGCTTCTCTCTCTCTCAGCAGTGCAGAACGCTGCAGATCGGTGGGGCTGGAGCTCTGCTCACCGGTCCCTGGGATCACAAGACCAAAACCCAAGATCTGGCAGTAAGTACCAGGCATCTGAGGCAGCTGGAGGTGGAGGTGGAGATAAAGGATGATTGTGCTGCTTACATAGATAGAGGAAATGAAACACCAGCTAGCATCCCCATGCTCACAGCACAGCAGCACTAGGGAGATAATGGTCTCTGTAGCACCTGTTTCTCGACATGCAGTTCAGAACTATGACTAAAACTATATTACATTTCATTAGAGAATCACATGATTTCAGTGTCACTGTGTTTTCTTATCAAAAACTTCTTCTGAATAGCTTTCTTTAACAAGAATTCCATTTAGCCTGGTGAAATTAATTATGCCCCAAGCTCTGTTCATTGTAGCCAGTGTAACTCCTGTTATTTTTCAACCAGAGAAGAAGGGGCAAAGGAAATTATTAAATGTTTATTCATAAGCACCTGAGCCACCAAGAAAATGAGAAGCCAAAACGGGGCAGAAACAAACTGGTGTTTTATGAAATTTGGAAGTCTGTTCTGACCATGTGGAAATCATCAATCTTCCACGTTTGGTTGCTATGTGTTGTTACTGTGTCTGTCTGTTGTGCCTGGTGAGGGACAAAAAGGGGATCCCCGGAAGGAGCTGTTGCAGTTGTACATCCCTTGTTGTACATTTCTGCCATCTTCATTATCGGTGTGTGAGTTCCTGGAAGCAGTGACAGAGCTGGAGCTTGGGGAACTCCGTAGATTCACCGAGTGGGAAGATGCTGATTGTGTGTCCCGGATGTACCAAGGGATTGACTGTCCCAAGAACTGCTCCTCTGTGCTCCTGGACAACAGAACCCTGTGCATGTGCCAGGCCTGGCTCTGTGGGTTGGGCCCAGGCTTGGACTTCAGTGGTTTGGTGTTACAGTTTGTGGTGTGGTTTAATAACGTGGCCAGAGTCCCAAGCTGCAGTTGTTTCTAGCTGTCATTCCTCCAACAAGGACAATCAAATCATCTCACTTTCAGCTGCATTCATTGCTCAGTCAGGAGAGTGAGAATGTTTTTGGGTGGATAAAGACAAGACAGTGGAGAGAGATGAGTGTTACACAGAAGGACATTAGAATTATGTACTGTTGTATACATGAACGAGAGGGAGCAAGCATAATCTCTCTGAGTTCCTCTAAAAACACTAGGTCATTTTTTAGCTTGTATTCCTGAACACTTGTAGAAGTCCTACATTGTTTGTGTTGGCATGTTGTTTTGGTTTTTCTTTACAGGAATTCAGACTATTATAGTGATTTTATTTTTATTTATTTTTAAAGGTTTACCGCAATTTTCTATTTGAATATAACATTAAAAATAGAGATCTCACCATAACAACTTCACTGAAACAGTTTTGCCTTTTAGAAAACCCAAACTATTTTCCATCTTGCCTTCTTTCATTGGACATTGTGTCTTTGTTGAAGGCAGTGCTTCATGTAATAGCAAAGCTCTAGTTCTTTAAATTAAAATATATGTCACTAAAATTTTGGTGGCTTAAAGGAAAACAACCCTAAACATCAGTGATCCTGGCATGGGAATATGAGCTCTCACTGCACTGTTCCCTTCCATGTGCCCAAATCAAACAGATGTTGAAGGAATTCATACTGATTCCTCAAAGTCAGTCTCCCAGGCCCCAGAAGAGCTGAGGTGGTGCCATGCTATTTATCCTGTATCTCCTTCAGTATGGATGTCTGCAGCATTTGGGAATGCTGAGCAGTGTCAGTGACCTGCTGAGGGATCCCGATGTGCCCAGGCCCACAGCTCGTCTCAGCATTGCAGCATTTCTGCCTTGTGTGTTTGAGGTGTTGCTCATACTTTACTTTTAATTAATACTTTGGTGGCCATGTTCGTTTCTACTCCACCCATCACACCCACACGCTTCAAAGGATTTGTACCAGTATAACCTCAGTATTTATTTTATTACCAGTGTGATTTCCTAAGGAAACAAGGCTTGGAAAGGTTGTTTGTGTTTGTCTGGTTTTCTGCCCATCACCCAAGTCCTCCCCATTTCCAAAACATTTCAGCCAAGCTTGAGAGCATCAGCAGTTCCAAAGATGTGAAAATTGAAAATATGAGTAAGCTCCCCATCTGATACCCCCTGAGGGACAGTGTGCACCCAGGCTCAGCTGTAGGGAGGAGAATCTGAAACAGAGAGGAAGATGCAAAAATATCCCGTGTGCTGGGAAGGCTTCTGCTGGAATTTCAACCTTACTGGACCCCAGAAAAATCCAGCCATGAGATCTTTTGTTAGTTCTTGGGAGCTATTTGTTGCCAGGTCTGTCAGTGCAGTCTCCAGTGGGGCCTGCTCAGAATGTCTTTGTGGTGGGGATTGTGCATGGAATAAACACACCTTGACACGAGGAGTGAGCAGGCCCTCGGTCAGACACTTCCTTGTGTTCTGAAATGGCCTCAGCTGTCTCCCAGGCGTCCCCAGAAGCAGCCGGGGGGTTCCGTGTTCCGGGCTGTGTGAGGGGACAGACAGATGGTCACTTCCCGGAGGGCAGGGGTGGGCTGGGCAGAGCTGTGCTGCCACCAGTGCTCGCTTCCGTGCAACTGCAGCCTTTGGAAGCTGCAGGTGTTCGGAGGCGAGTAATTTGCAGCCAGCTCAAATTACTTAGGGTACATGACAGAGCAAATTATTTAGGTAATGAAGCTGAAAATGCAGGGAGATTAGAATATTATATAGTAAAATCATTCCGTGTTAATTCAGTTTGTGATCAGATATCATGTTGCTTTAAATACCACATTACATGCAGTACCCTTGTTTGAGCCAATGAATATGGATGAATATGTCACTGAATATGTATGCCTCCTAATTTAATCAATATACTTACAAACAGCACTAGCAGGGATGTCTGGCACAAACTGCATCCCTCTAGAAGCAGCTCGGCCCAGTTTGTGTGTGCATCATGAGCATTGCAGAGCCCCTCTGAATTAGCTGGGCACAGGTGAGCCACGCCACCCTCGGCAGGGCTGCAGCCAGGGAAGGGATGGCTCCTGCAGCAGTGCCCCGAGCCCCAGCAGTGCCAGCTGCAGCCCTGGGCAGCTGGGGATGCTTTCCTGGAGAGCCGTGCATGTGAGGAGTGCCCACAGTGCCCACAGAGGCTCTCAGGAGTAGGGGCCGGTCTGGCAGACCCAGCAGCGTCTGCCTGAGTCCCTCCTGCACCCAGCATTGTATTTGTAAATTAAATTGTATCCCTGCAGTTCCTGCACGTGCCTGCCTTGGGAGCTGTGGCCAGAGCTCCTCAGACGTGCTCGTGTCTCCGTGTCTCGGTGGCGCCAGGCAGCTGGGACTCCACGTACCCTGGCAGGAGGGAGCACCTTCTGCACAGGTTTTCCTTTCCAGAAAATGCTAATTTTTAAATTCAGAAATAGTAAGACATAGTGGGATTTACCTGACTTTCACCTTCTAAAAGTTAGGCTTGTAATTAAAATATCATTAAATTCCTTCACTGTTGAGTGAAGAGGAGGCTTCTCCACTCAAGGGTTGGTGTTGTCTGTTATGAATAAGATGAATCATATGCCCTTTTTCCTTCTTGCTTTCTCCCTTCCTTTCCTCTCTTCCTGCCTTCACTCTAGAGCAGTGAAGACAATTAACTTCATTAATTACCCAACTTTCTAGATCACTCAGGTCAGCTGGATGGATCTCCCCTAAAAGGCAGACATGGGACCAATTTTTGCATTCACTGAAGAGCTCTTCCCAAGATACCAAATCTGAGGTTTCCTACCTGTCGAGAATTGGGAAAAATTATTAACTGTGTGCATGTACAATTTTAAAATAACAGTGTGAAAGCAGAAGGAGGAAAGGAAAAATCCTTTTTCTACCCCAAGACAATTAATTAACTAGAAACAAGCATTTTATTCACAAATGTTAATGGGGAGGAAAAAACTTCTGTCTTTGGAAAACAGTTTTTTTCCTCTGTGTTCTTCAAAGTGAGCTGGTAACACACTGAGGCTCTGTGTGTTTCTGTTTAAGTGACAGAGCTGGGGAGAAAGGTGACCTGTGCTTTGCTTGGCTGTACAGGCTCTTGCCCTGATCTGTCTGCCCCAGTGAGTTAGGAAGAGAGAAATCAAAGATTATGATGAGTTGTACAGTGCATTCCCTTATAGATACAGAGTTAGATTTTCTTGCTTCTCTACTGAAAAAACTGGACGAGGAATAAAGCAACATTTCATGATGTGGGAATTAATAAAATGGGAGAGGCTGTCTAGGGGATTTGGTTGGGGGAGGGAACTTGGAACAGGCGGGCAAATGCAGTGAAACTGTTCCAGGTTTGGGGAACAAACTCCCCTGGAGCAGGAGGGAATAAAGCACATTGTGCTGTTCCAGCAGATGTCATGGAGTGCTCCCACTGGCACGTTCCCTAGGAATTAGGTGGAGGCAGTGGTGTTATTTAAGCATACCAGAGCTACCTCACACAGTTGCTGTCTGAAGACAGAGTGGAGGGAGGAAGAATAAATGTTCAGGGGGAAAAACAGTGGGTGTTCTTTTCCCTGTAATCCTTGGGCTTGAGTTCCTGTTCAGTCTGATTTTGAGCGGATCAGGGTCCACACTCTTTTCTGGAAGCTCATCTGACATTGCAGGCAGTCTGGAGATAGGAACAGCTCCAAGGGAAGGCACATGAACGGAGGGGTGCTGGTGGGTGGCAGAGGAGCATCTCCTGTGCTGTGCAGATGAGCCTGTTTGACATCAGTTTGTAGGGATTGCTACCTCCAGCCCTTGGAAGGTCCCTTCTTTCTCTCAGGAGCCCTTTCAGAGCATCTTGTTTGGTGATGGTCTCGTGCTCCAGCTTCCATTTGTTGCTCTTGGTGGTTTGTTTGGGCTTTTATTCCTCCTCTTTGCTGCCTTTGGCACAGGACAGCCTTGGTAGGATTGTGGAGCACTGTTATTTCAGGGTGTGAAAGAGTCTTAGGCCTTTAATCTGGGAATACAAACTACATCTGTCACCTGGGTATCTGTGGCAGTTCCTAAGCAACCATAAGAGTTGTTTTTTTTCTGCAGTTCATATTTAAGAAATAATTTGCTCATGCATGAACCAGCCTGAATCAGCCTGAGCACCACCCCAGGAGACAGAAATTGTAAACTGTAATTTAGGCTAATTCTAGTCTAAAGCATGAATTAGAGTATTTTATGTAATCTTGAAAAATATACCATATAAATAAATGTAAGCAGAGAGCAGGTACAATTAATTTGAGCACAGTAGGAAGCTTTAAGTAACTCTGGGAATGTGAGAAACCAAGTCGGAACATATTCTTGACATGTAAAAATATTTCCCACCTGCCTTGTTTGCATAAGAACAAGGTTTTAGCAAGTACATATTTGCATGTCAAAGTTAAAAGTGGGGAAAATATTTTCACCCTTGTAAGAAAAAATGCATAATCTTGGCACAGGCAATTTGCATTTAGTAAGTTTAAAGTATCTTAAGTCCTTTCATGCTGTATGGGAAGTGTATGAACCTGCGACAGGGGTTCCATACCAATGAGTTGATTTGCACAGGCACCACGTGGAGCAGTAATTGATCTGATCTCTCAGTGCATTCATTTGTACTACAATTGGTTGTGGCAGTCCCCGGCGATCTGTGCTTCTGAGATTCATCCCGATTCATCCCCTTGTCCTGCATCTCTGAGTGCAGCACTGAGTTGCAGTTTTAAATGCTGTGTGCCTAATTGAAAGTAAGTACCTTGAAGATGTAAATTTGAGGAAATCAGGAATTCTAAAACTATACCTGATTTGGTGCCAGAGCTCATAAAAATGATGTTGCGCAAACGCTGGCACAGCTGGAGCCTGTGAATCTGTGGAGATTCTCTTATACCAGTAAAGCACCCTGGAAAATGCATTTGGGACTAATTATGGCACCTTTTAGACTATTACTAACCTAGCTTTAGGCCATCACTTTGAAGGCATGTTACATTCCTTCAGAAACGCTCTGCAAACGTCCTGTTGCTAAAGAAATAGGGATTGCATAGACAGGCTTCATGGGTGATTTAACTAACATGCTGGAGATTGTAGATAAACTAGATCCAATTATATCATACCTATTCAAAATAAGGCAGTAATTATGTATATAAAAGTGAAATGTAAAAAATACATTGCCATGTAGCTGTGGAGATAAGCCTTGTCACTACCCTGTCCAAGGAGCTGCAGCAGGCTGCTGATTCACTGCAGCACAGGAGAAAAATAATCATATGTTGAAAAGGCACAACTGGGATTTGGTAGAGCTATTCTGGAATTTGCCCACAGGATTGCTCTCTGAATTTGAACTGCACATGATACAAATTCTGAGTTTCTGTGAATTCCAGTCTGTTCTCCAATTTGTTGATGTGAAGGGAGGGGGTTATGCCAGCCTTTCTGCCACAAGCTCATAAACATAGGAGGCTCCAGTAATAATTAATGTAGCACATTAATGAAACAGCACACACGTTATTTTTTCCCTTTTATTAGTTCACTTCCTGCTCCATTGTGTTTAATGTGTTAGCTGAAAGTTAAGTGAAATTAAAACCATTTTTGGGGAAGAGGCATTTCCTTCCTTAAGTGTCCTAAACAGACCTCTTAATTTCAGCCTGTTGTTTTATTGCTGCAGGGATGGTGGGTTTGAAGGTCGGGGATGCCAAGGTTCTTGTGATGGAAGCAGATCCCAGTGGTGTCCTGCTGTGTGGGACTGCTTGGAAAGCTGCTGATACAGACCTGCCTGACCAAAGCCCTGGAGCCTTCCCCAGCAGAGTGGGGGAGCTGCTCTTGGCTTCCCAGGAGCAAATAGCTCCCATTTGGGGCTGCTCAGCTGCCACATTGTTGTATTTGGTGTCACCTGGAGAATATTTTGGGGGGATATTTTCGCACAGTCAGTGCTGTGCTGCAAGTCTCTGGGCTTCTGCTTTAGAATGATCTTGTGCTTTGGGCCAGATCTTGAGCTGTGTCGTGCTGCAGTGGAATGGAGCACACAGTAGCACTGCTGTTAGTAATCAAGATGACTCTTGATTAATAATAAGTATCCAGTTAGGGTTTCAATGGCATGCAGAATGCAATGTTTTTAGCGTGGACATGACCTTTTGAGAGCAGAGTAGAACTGAAATAAGGCCAATACATTGTAAGACAGCAGTATTAGATGTGATTTTGTGTGTTGTCACAGACTGGAGAGCTGTAAATTGGATGAAAGAGGAGCTCTTTTAAACAGTCAGGCAGCTCGTGAATGGGTTTGAGCTCCTCAAGGAGGTGAACAGCACTTGTTAATGTGTCACAGTTACAGACACAGCAAGAGCTGCACTTGCACTGTTCCAACTAAGGCCTGTCCAGAGCACTGGTGCAGCTTCCTCCTAACACAGTGTGCCAGAGCAGAGGCTTTCCTGGGATTTCAGTCACCCACCTGTGTGTGCTGGTGTTTGTGGGCACCCCCAAGCACAAGGTGTGATGTGTGCCCTGCTGCTGTTGATCACTGCAGCACTGCCTGTGCACAGCCTGCCCAAGCTTGCCAGCAGAACAACTGCAGCCATGTATGTGCTCCACAAGCAGTGAGAGGTGTCCCTGAGCATGCAGGAGTCCCTTCTTGGGCCTGTGTATTCACATGGGAAGGGGCTGGATTTAGAGCTAGTCACAACCAAACTGAATTCAGTGCGTGGGTTTATATGTATGGAACTACATTTATCAGGGCTTTCATGCCTTATAAATGAATGGCATTTTCCAGACTGTGCCAGCTCCTCTGGTTTCAGTAAACTGAGTGCTGCTGTGTTTTCCTGCCGTGTTTGTTCTGTGGTAGATAACACACAAATAGGTACCAATTCCCTTTCTGTTCAGATAGGCAAGTTTTGGACATGCAAAATGGGGTTGCTTTCACCGTGTAACTTCTCTTTAGGGTTGGCCACTCATGTGAGCTGGGTGGATGTTGGTGGCTGTGGTGGACGTGGTGCATTTGCTTCCAGGCAGGGCAGGCTTTAACATTACCTGCTATGGTCTTGTATGAATACAGTTGGAAGAAACCTTTCTGGTGTCATCTTAGCTCTTTGGCCAAAATGTGAACTCTCCTATTCTTTTTGGCTTTGAAATGCTGATTCCAGCCTTCTGGTGGGTTCTTAAACACCTTCTCAAATGACCCATTTTAATAACCCAAAAGCTATTATATAACGAGCAGCCATAATTTAGTCCAAAGCTCTAGGGGATCCTTGCAGTTCAGCAATGAATAGTTAATGCAGTATAATGTTTAGCAGGTTATTAGTTTTCACTGTACAAATGCTGATCAGGGAATGCTTTTATAAGGTGTTTAAAAGAAAATGTAATTAACTGGTTGCGTGCTTCTGTTGCAGCTCAAATTGAAATTATTCCATGCAAGATCTGTGGAGACAAATCATCAGGAATCCATTATGGTGTCATTACATGTGAAGGCTGCAAGGTAAGCTTCTAAAATATTAAGTCTGAAAAGAAGCATTTAGCCTTTTGATAGTGATAATTTTCCTTCTTTTTTTAAAGAGCAAGCATTGCTCCTAAGTTGAATATAAAATAGTTGGGGATTCTGAAGTACTGGTTTTATTTGGACCTTAAATAGGATGTTTCCATGACACACACACAATTACACCGCTGCAGATTTTAGGACAATCCTCCAAATCACACGTTTGTGCTAGGTGTGCTGTGCATTGTCTCTCTCTGCATAAACAGAAGAGGTACAGAGATGATCTGCTTCAAGCACAGCACCAAGAGCATTCAGTGCATTCAGCTGGGGGAGGACAAGTCTGGCTTTTTCAATCTCCCTGTGTGGTTTTGCTCTGTAAATTGCTATGAAGCTCTGCTGAAATAGGCGAGAGCTCTCCCCTCTGTTTTCTTTTGCACTGTGCTGCAGTTACAAATCTCTTCCCTTTGGCAGGGGAGATGTTGTTGCACAGTAGCACGTGCTCCTGCTGTTCAGCATGCTCAGGTCTGGCTGAGACCACTGCCTGTTCCTTGCAGTGCAATCGCTGCTGTGCAAGGTTTAGGCTTTGAAGTTTTTCCTGGAGTTGTACCTTTGGTAAATCAAGTGAACGAGGATTGCATTTCTGTTTTGTTCAGTGTGTCTGTTACAAGCAGGAATTAACTGGACAGTGCCAACAGCAGGCAGGAGTGAAGCTGATCACTCCTTTTGATCCCTAGTGCAGAATTACAGCGTTGGCTTGGGGTGACACAGTGTGCACAGCATGCTCTGGCTTGTTCTTCTCTTCATGGATGAATGTTGCAATCCCATGCTGATAGGTTTTCTCCTCTTAATCTATACTTGAGGTGTGAAGAATTGATGATTATAGTAGTTTTTACTCTACTCTCCTGACCTGCTTGATACTACAACCCATCTTCAAAAAGTAGCTTCCTTGCATTCACATTATGAAGTTCTCTTTTGTGTTTTTCCCAGGAAGATTTTTGTGTTTTCATTAACACATCCTCTCAGTCTTATGGAAGTATTAGTAACAAGGAAAAAAAACTAAATTAAGAATCTTGGAATGATATGGGAACAGCACCTTCTGCCCTTTCTGACTGCTGTTACTATGGAAAATACAAGAAATGTACTAAAAATGCATTGATAACAAAGTGGTGGCTTTTTCCAGGTTTATGTCGTTAAGCAGTCTTGGTGAGATTTCAGCTGTGGGAAGTGCAGACATTTGTTGTGAGAATTCTGCTCTTTGACTGTCTTGTCAAGGATCAAGTTGTGTTCAGGGTCTGAGAGCTCTTTAATCTTTAGATGGTCTGGGACCAGAGTACCTGGGAGAGAGATCCATGACACCCAAACCTGAGTGCAGACACAGCAGGGTTAACGGGGTGCTGGGCCTCCCCACACGGGGCTGCTTGCAGAGCAGGAGCCCAGGGACAGGGAAGCTGCCAGCTGTGTTTGCCTTCCTTCATCTTCATGCACTTAGTGAGAATGTGTGTGCAGTATACTGTGTTTTAGAACAAATAATTTTCCTTCAAGTGCTCTATAAATCCAGTTCTGTTGGAGCTCTGTGCAATCCTCTGCTGCTGAGGATTCCACCAGAAGGGTCAGCTGGTGAGAAGGGCAGAAGGGAGGGCAAGCAGGCAGGGGTGCTCAGCACACTGAAACCCCTCTGAACCTTGAAGGCAGAAGGTGAGAATTAAGAGTATCCCAGTGAATGATTTAGGCATTTTCTCCTTCTGTTAAAGGAGCACAGTGAAGTTTTGTAGCCATACAATTTCAGACAGAATTTTAAAGCCAATTAATGCTTGGTTAATCAAGTTACCTTCCTTTGAGAAGCTCACTCCTGAAGAAGCTCAGTCTTCTTTAATGCCAGAGCCCAGACTGGCAGACTGGGGTACTGCTGGTGGGCACACGTCACAGGAGGGGTTTACATGGTCATGGCCTAAGCAGCATAAAATGACCTGCTGTGGCTCTGGATTCTTGTGCTGCACTCTTCCACAGTACTGTCAACAAAGTCTCACCCAACAGAACTATTTTGGCTGGTGAAAAGGTTGGCATAGCTTGGCTCCTGCCAAAGCAGCCAGGTGTGGATTGGTATGACTTTCTTTTCCCAGCTTTTCTGTGGCTGTGACTGCTGCAGGTTTGAGCATGCTTATGTTGCTCTTCATGTTATGCTAAAGCTTCTTTTGTAAAAAGTACCTGGCTGCAGAGAGCTCATTGCCAGTGCTGTGCCTTGGCTCCTGCAGCCCATGCCCTGCACAGTCCCAGAACAGTCGGTGAGGTTCTGCACAGGTGCCACAAACCCACCCACGTGCATCAGATGGCAGGAGCAGGGCTGTGGCTGTCAGGAGGGAGCAGCTGTGCTGCTGCCCTCAAGCCAAGCCTGTCAGGAATGATCTACAGGCAGCAACAGCCACAGCAAAGTGGGGTGTTTCAGCTTGGACTGGTTTCATTCCAGTTTGGTGTGAACTTTAATGTTACTTAATCCTAATGTTAACTTAAATGTTACTCTGGAAATACTGATAAACAGCAGAAATACAGTTTATTCAAAACCTAGTCTGTATCAGGGATGAAATCACAGACCAGCTCTTGTCAGATTGACTTTTGCTGGTCCTGTTGCTCTTCTGCTGCTTTGCAGCCCTTGCATTTCATAGACTTGAAAGTGTTCTGACCAGGTTGAGTTGTTACACTGCATTTCACATTACTAGACTTGAAGATTTGTAGTAAACCCCATTAGTGTTTCTTGGGAAGCTTTCATTTCCTACTGTGCTGTGATGTTGCTGGCTGTTCTTAGGAAGTTAGTGGCAGTGTTTTGCAAAGGCATTGAGTACTGCTGACCCCTCAGCCTATTCAGCTCAATTTGAATCTGCCTTTAAAAAAGTAAAATTTAACACCCCTTCATCATGTCCCCCTTAACTGAAAATTTGAGGTTTGAGCCAGGCTGTATTTTACACTTTATCTTGGAAGTCTTCTGTGGCTTATTACAAATAAAATAAATTTTTTAAGAGAGGGTAGTTGCAGGAGCACTGCTGAAAACAATGGTATCTGTATGGAGCACTTCACTCAACCATTAGTTGTGGCAACCCATTAACAACCTTTTATGCTGTAGGAAGGACCATGCTGGGAAAGGAAACTGGTTTGTACACTGGTTTGTACACATAGGTTCTTTTCTCCTAGCTGGAAGTTGAATTCAGTTCCACATGGTCATACAATGAACTATATAATTTAATTTGCAGATGCAGTTACTTGGTTTTGCAGTCAATAGTTCATGCCCACCTGACCCACCAGTGCAGCAGCAATCCCTCTCTTTACCTGACTGCATGTAGCTGGTCTAACAAAACCCCTCATGCAGGGCATTTCTGGGCATTTGAGATGCTTATCAGAAGGTTTATCAGTACTGGCTTTTGTCTCTTGTGTCTTTTAAGACCTCAGATGATCTTGTTCTGGTGTGCTGTCCCTGCCCATCTTGCTTTCATTTGTTGATAAACACAAGCTCACTCCTGTCTTTATTACTGATGTAAAGCTGAATGGTTTTACTCTGTTTTCGGTGACACTAGGACTTTGTCTTTATTAACACAGTTTATTAAACAATATTGTCAGAGCACTCTCCTGCCTTAACAACTAAAATACGTGCTGGTGGTCATAAAAGGGTTAAAAATCCAATTTGAATGTTTGCCTGTCTTTTGTATTACAGTGTATTTTTCTGATGTTTCTTTGAAGAAAATTTGTGTTGGTTTGCTTTGGAAAACAGCAAAATAATTACTCCCCCCGAACACTAATTGTTAATTGCTCAGAATATTGCAAAACTTAATGATACGTGGAAGTCTTTAAGTATTAGCCATAAATCATGGGATTATGAATAAGCCTTTGTTGTCACAGGCTCGCATACAGTCATTCCAAAACTCTGCCATTAGGATGCAGCAAGGCAGCTGTCAGCTGTTTTCTTGTAATTAAACAGCCAATGAGCAGCTAATTAAGACATATGTGTATACAGAAGTGGAAGTGGGTATGTTAATGAACTGTAGGAATCAATTCATTAAATGAAAATTTGTCAAAAGACCAAACATGAGCTCAGTGTTTCAGCCCATGCGCGGTGCAGAGGGAGCGCGTGCGGTGCCATTGGGGACACCAGGGAGGCACAGCTGGCTCAGGAGCCAGCTCAGACACCAACGTCTCCAGTGCTGAGCTGCTGAGCAGAGGAGCCACTGACACTATTAATAGACTTTGCAAAAACTGCTATTTACATTTCAAAGTCCTTTTTTAACAAGTTGTTATTCCAACTGACTTACAGATGAAAAGTTCCTGTGCTGTTTTTTTCCCCAAACCTGATTTCGTGGCGGTGAACGAACACCCATAGACTGTGTTGGTATAAACAGGAGTCTGAAACACAGGGACCAAGCTGTGGCTTGTTACTGCTCTGCTCTTCTGGCACCAAGTGCATCCATCTGCAGGAGGAAAAGGGAATGTGCAGAGCTCAGTGGCTGGGGCTGGATCTTCATGCTGCCATCAGGAGGGGCCGAGACGTGGCCCAAGGTGCCGTGGGCCGGAGGGCTCTGACACCAGGGCTGCTGCAGTGCAGCCCCAGCCTCTGTCTGTGCTGATCAGGAGGGGTGGCTCTGCCTGGGCCCATTAGGTCGCATAAGTAATGGTTGTAAACATGCAGGCAATAAAAAGCATGTGGCCTGGGCTGGCTTGCATAAGGCTTGAACGTATACACGTGTACCAAGGATGCATCCACCTCCTCCTTCCTGGTGGAAAAATTATAGCCAGCTCTGTGCCTCTGGCAAAAGAGAGGGAATAGAACAACAGAATAGAGTGTTCTCCTTTTAATAAAGGAGAGAAAAAGCCCAGAAAGAAACTGTAGGTACTTACAGAAGGCTCCTGTAATAGGGGCTTCCCCACGTGTCTTACAGTGATGTGAAAGCCCAAGGACCACCAAAACCTTACATAACTCACAAGTAAATGACAGCACCATAGAACAAAAATCCTCACTTGACCTTCGTTGTCAATTCACTCCCACATGTCAGATACCTGTGTTTCTGAGCTCTGAACAAGTTTAGATTAGCTTTTGAAGTTTGTGGCAAGGTTTCTTCTTTCTTTTACCTAGTGCTGATGTTTTCTTGGGTTTGTTTTTAAAAGCAATTTACTGTATCTCTGGTTTGTAAAGTGCAAGTGCTTTTAAAGGCCTGGGTTCAGGCATTTCTGCTCTACTGGAAATTTAGCTTCAAGCTGTAACTTAGCTGATATATTGTACACTAAAATGTATTGAGCAGCTGTGTCTCTAGGGAAAATCTGGAAAAGGAAAAAGGCCAGTATTTTCTCCATTATAATACTAAAAATAATATTCAGTTTGACAAGGCTATTCTTAATAAAATATGCCGAAGTGGCAACTCAGAATCAGTGTACATATATATATCTCAGCTAAAGGAAAACATACGGATCCTTGAGGTTATTGGGACATGTTGGTTTCACATACTGTTTAGGCTAACTTGCAGGATCTCAGAAGTGGCAGAGGGTTTCATGCAGCTCATGTGTGAGCATGTCATTCAGTGTAACTAGAAGAGTGTTTGGAGAACTGAAATTTTCAGGGACTGATGCACAACCCTGACCAGTCACTGGTCAGCTCAGTCCCTTATCCTGTTTTTGTGGTGAATGGCATTGCACTTGGGGTTTAGTGGTGAACGCACTTGCACTGGAGTGACAGACTCCACTGATGGTGCTCCCAGAACTAGAAATGAATCCATGTACTTACCAGGAGTTGGTTTCTCAGGAGGGATCAGTTGTGATGTTGGAATGGTAGACATTTCCATGGTATTTCAGGTTGAATTATTATTATAGGGTGAAATGCATTCAATTGGAGCTCAATATGTGCAATTTTCAGTCTCAGTCACAATTACCTATTGACAAACATGAAAAAAGTGGTTGAAAGTTCCATCATATAGAAACAATGACCAGGAAAAAAGGGTAACAAATTATGTACAGGAAAACAGGATTAAAGACAGCATTTTCAGTTTGGTTTTTTTTTAACATTCCATGTTTCCCTAGTAAAGCTTTAATTAAAGGAGTGTAACCAACAAAGACTGGTGCCTTCCTGCTAAGATTGAGCGGGGGCTTTGTCTCAGTGTTTTGTGTTTTGCCGTGTTTCTGTCTGCAGCCGGTTTGATAGGAGCTACTTGAGACTTGTCATACAGATGTCCTTCCTTTGTTTGCTTCACCAAGTATCTGTGCATGTGCTGAGGGACTCCAGCATGAAACCTTTGAGTAAATAACAAATTGGTAAAAGTCCAGCTTTAATTAAAAGGTGCCCAGCCTTTCCAAGGAGCTATTTTCTTTGCAGCACTGTTAATTAATCCATTATGTGGCAACGTAAAACTAAAATAGTGTGCTCACTGCTCTCAAATGCCTCTTTAGAATGACTGCATCTTTGCAGAATCCTTGTGAAGTAGGTATTACACACACAGCAGCTTATGTTTGGGTAGTCTGTGGCAAAAGGATGAAATAGACTTCAAAGCAAGCAGCTGCAGAGTGGTTAATGACATGCACCTCTCTGGAGGAGACAATAAAGTTGTAGCTGTGTGTAACCTTCCAAGCTTGCTTTGGAGCTGGGCTTACTCAGGAAAGAGATCATACATAAAACGTGCTTTAGCTTTTCCCTTCCTTAAGAATCTAAATCCTGCACAAAGTTGAACAAAACTTGGGCTGTCAGCATCTAACTCTCACAATAGCAGCAGTAGGTGACAGCAGCAGTGCAGTGACCATCCCTCTGTCCTGGGCACGAGTGAGGCACCTCAGGTGCTGTGCCTGGTTTTGGGCCCCTCAGACTTGTGACATTGAGGGGCTGGAGTGGGTCCAGAGAGGGGCACCAGAGCAGGGGAAGGCTCTGGAGCACAAGTCTGTTACTGGCTTTAAGTCTGATAAGGAACAGCTGAAGGTGCTGAGGTTATTTCATCTGGTGAAGAGGAGGCTCAGGTGTGACCACCTCACTTTCTACACTCACTTTCTACAACTCCCTGATAGGAAGATGGAGCCAGTTGGGGGTCAGGCTCTTCTCCCATGGAGCCAGCAACAGGACAAAAGAAGATGGCCTCATGTTGTGGTAGGGCAAGTTTCAGTTGGATATTCAGAAAAAAAATCTTCACTGAAAGGTTGAAGATTTGAAAGGGTGGGCAGGCATTGGATTAGACTATCCATGGAAATGGTGGAATCACTATCCCTGGAAGTGTTCAAAAAGGTGTGTGAATGTGGCACTTCAGGTTTAGTGGTGAACACAGTGGTGCTGGGATGATGTTTGGGCTTGATGATCTTAGAGGTCTTTTTCCATCTTAATGATTCTGTGAATCTTTAAAAAACATGTTAAGAAATTGTCCTTTGCAGGAGAAGCTGTTCAGCATCGTGCTGTGTATTTTTAAACACATACACACACTGGCAAGGCTGAACATCATTGCCTGCCACTGTCACTCCAGAGAGCAGAACAGGGTGGTAGCTGTTGAGTCCTCCCTATTTTGGAGAACTATGACAACCCAGGAAAGATAGGAAATCAAGGTCTATAATTAGTTTTATCTCATTTGAAAAGAGCTAGTCTACCATATGTAATATGGGATATGTAAAATCAGTGAATAAAAAGTGTAATTCCTTTATGTGTTACAACGCTTTTTAAGTGAACTGCTTCTTGCTAGTTACTGGTTTTGGTTTATTTCTAGGAGACGGAAAAAAAAACCAACAAAACCTTTAGTTTTAACCTCCTTTAGTTGACTGTAGACTAAAGGAAGTTAAAACTAAAGACTTGAACTTCTTTTAAGTATGCTATCCTTGCTATCCTTGAGAGTCTTTATTTGCTCCATCAGTTAACAGCTCCTTGTGTTTTGCCGTGGCACGGCAGGGCTTTTTCAGGAGGAGTCAGCAGAGCAATGCCACGTACTCGTGTCCCCGGCAGAAGAACTGTCTGATCGACCGCACCAGCCGGAACCGCTGCCAGCACTGCCGCTTACAGAAATGCCTTGCTGTGGGGATGTCTCGGGATGGTAAGCGCCGCTGCCTCGGGGGCTGCCTGCAGAATGCTGGCACGAGGGCTGCTCTCGTGGATGGGCAACCAAAATCCAGCACTTACATGCTACTTGTGCATTGATAGTTGAGATCATCGAGTGAGTTGCAGACGTTGCCTCATATTTTTCTATGTTATATGCTATATGTTCATATGCTATATGTTTTTAGATGCTGCTGTATACTTGAATATATACAAATCAGGGCATGTACGAAGTTCTTGGAATTGTCTTTTTTCTTACCTGTTGTAGTTCTCAGTTAAGAGCTTTGTCTCTGGTCATTTCTTGAAGATGTGGTTTGTTTTTCTCATGTTAATATATTCATATATTCATTGATATATTCTCTATATATTTATGTATTCTCTATATACTCATTCCAACTTAAGTGACCTCCTGTAGTTGCAAGTAGCACTGCCTGGTGCATGGGTACAGATCAGAACTGTTTCACAGTATCAACTGAAGTTAAATATGCGTATAATGAATAATGGAAATAATACAAAGAAAAAAATAATGCAGTGTTTTTTCAAAGATGGAATTCTGAAGAAAAGATGTTCCAGCACTGTTAAATATTAAGCTCAAAATTGCAGCTTGAGTAGTGATGAAAGCCCGCCTCTGCCAAACAGTTGCTTATGTAATTCAGTCAGAACTGGCTTTGCAGCTGAGACTTGCACGCCTCCCCCACAGATGGAAGGGAGCTGCCACCACTTACCCATTTGAAGATCTGACTCAGTCTTTTCCCCTGCCACAGTGACAGCAGCGCTGCATGTTCTACAAATGCATACACATTACTCTAGGTGCATGAGGCCTTATCAAGGAGATTGTTCCCAGATTACATTTACTTCTTGAATTACACTGTCTTTATTTTTTTTATTGGTCATGAGACTAAAAACCTGAAACAGTTGATCATGTAATGACTACTTCTTCTGCCATGTTTGTTTTCCTATAGAAAAGCTGAAGGCAGTAGTTGCCTTTCTAAAGGATGAAGCTTTTACAGCTGATGCAGGTCCTTGAAATCCCATGCTGCATCCTTGAGAATTCCCTGGAAATTCCCAAACCAGTTGCTGCTGGCTTACAGCTAATGCTTCTCAAAGTTGTAGTAATGCTGTGGAGGTACACACATGCACTTGTGTGCGCACACACACACACATAGGTTTAACAATTACTCGTCTACTAAGCATTTTTGCCTGTCACAGAGGCGCTTTGTTGGCAGGTTTGGTGGTTCTTCCCACATGCTTTAGTCCCAGTCTCAGTAAAGCTTGCTGTTGATACACTGAGAGAGCCCCCCACATGTTGGCACCACACTCTAGGTTCACTCCACAGCATGAGTGTACAGCTGGTTGGAACTGGACAGTTGTCTCAGGCCAGTGTGTTCTGGTTTAGCTTCTACTTTTCTAGGTAGGGTTTGAATGCTGAAGAGATGCATCTGTCAACCTCAACGGGCATACGAGAGAAAATCTTTCCAGCCCTGAAGTGGAAAGTCAATGAATTAAGTTAAACCAGTGACTTCTAATGGTCCATTGCAGTGGCATGTCAAGACAGTGTTTTAAAGAGCAGGTGCTGTGTACCTGTAACTGAGAAGTGGTTCTTAGGTCTGTCCATCCTGCAGATTTGGGTTTGTGCTGTATCCTTCCATGTAATGTTGAAAGACTCACAATTAAAAGGCAGTGGTGGACGTGTAGAGATGTAATCTCTTGTGTGTCTGTATTGCAGCTGTAAAGTTTGGTCGAATGTCAAAAAAGCAGAGGGACAGCCTGTACGCCGAGGTGCAGAAACACCGACTGCAGCAGCAGCAGCGGGATCACCAGCAGCAGCCCGGAGAGGCAGAACCACTCACACCAACATACAATATCACCACCAATGGGTTAACAGAGCTACATGACGACCTCAGTAATTACATTGATGGGCATACCCCTGAAGGTAGCAAAGCAGACTCTGCAGTTAGCAGCTTCTACTTAGACATACAGCCTTCTCCAGATCAGTCGGGTCTTGATATTAATGGAATCAAACCAGAACCAATATGTGACTACACACCAGCATCGGGCTTCTTCCCTTATTGTTCTTTTACAAATGGGGAGACCTCTCCAACTGTGTCCATGGCAGAATTAGGTAATGAGAGAGAAAAGCTTCCATTGTAATTGTCTTAACAGTACCCTTTGGATTAAAGTGGCACGTGTAGCCAGTGCTAGTGAGAATGCTGCTTCAGTAGAGCTGTAGGCATGGATGGGCATTCTTGTGTGCAGTGCACAGTAAATACCCTGACTGATCTCAGGGCACACGGGAACTCCTTACTGCTCTGGACTAAAGCTCCCTGGGGACTGGGCTTAATCAGTGCTACCAATGTTGCTTTTGCTTTCAGTCCTTGCTGTAGAACCCTGGGAATACTGATGAAGAAGGTAATTTTTAGTGTTGAGAAAACAGGGTATTTCTTTATTTGCAGATTATTTTTTAACAATTTATCTCCTTTTTCATTACCTCTATACTGTTACTCCTAACAGTAAGTGATGAGGCTGATTTTCTTCTGCTCTTTACCTGAGAAAAGCACTGGGCTAATCTGAGGGCAGTTCTTGTCACTTATTGAAGATGATCTAGCCCCAGATACTGAAGGACATTTTTGAATGTAGCAAGTTTTGATAATTTCTCTAAGAGCCTTATAACAACCACATTAATTAGCACATTTTACTTTAAACTTTTCCCTTAATGATTACACTAAGGCTGAATTCCACAAGTATGACTTGTCAACAGCTGAGACTGGAGTTAGAGTGTGCTGTGTGAACTGGTTATAAACAAAGTGGAACAGGACATCAAAGAACTGGTTTCATGATTCCATTACTTATGTAAGCAGCCAGGCATTTAAAATTGATTCTTAAAACTTGCTGAAGCAACATTTTTTCTAATTATTTTATTATGAAAACCTAAAAATAGTTCAAAAAATCAGGTATTCCACATTAAAATTCTGTGTGGTTTATTTTATGTTCTTTTGAGAAGTTTTGCAGAGAGGAAGTCACAAGGAGCTTGCTTTATAATGTCCTTATGTTGCAGAATGCTGCAACAATGTAATTTGTCTTGACAGCCAAAATATTGTGTCTGGCATCAGTTCAAATAATTTCAGATAGGTAAAAAGGAGAAGAAAATGTCAGGACAAAGGCAGCACTACTAGCTTTGTCTCAGTGAAATGACTGCTAATTTTCTCATGGAAGGTAATAAAAAGATCTACATTAAACCCATAGGGGAAAAAAATAGAGGGTTTTTCCTTTGTAGGCCCAGTGTTGAGTTTGGACCACTGGCCTAACAAAGTTTGTCCTGTTGCTTACCTTTATTTACACAGTGCTTCATTTAAACCCTGCACAGCATGATTGGGTGCCCAGCATTAACATTACTGAACAATGTTTGAAGAATGTTTGTCTGCCAGACGAAGGTTTCAATTTAGAAAGGTGTGGCTGTTCAATGAAAATATTTAGGTGTGTGCTGAAACGCAGTCCCTAAGTGAGGCAGAGGTTTGTGAATAACATGGGAATATTTCACCTCCTGCATGGCACAGGGATCATGCTGTCAGCTGCTGCTACCAAGAATGAGTGTTTTAACTACACACTTGTTAAAAAAAAACCCCTGCTCTGAAATACATCAAAGCTATGGTGACAAAGCATAAATTACATTGTGTTCTGCCTTACTGATTGCCCAGGTAGCACATATAATCTGCTTTTATTTCATCTGTATGTTAAAGACTTTTCAGGCAATATCCTAATCAAACTACTGACAGACATTGGTCCAGCAGTTCAGTTTGTAGGGAGTTGTTTGATCATTATCAAACAAAGCCAGTTTCACTGAAGACCCAGTAATGCAGTCCCTCAGAATACCTCCATGTTGTAGTGACCACCATTCCTCCTTGGTTTGAGCCTTCATTTTCAGTGGCCAAACAAAGCAGGATTCTGTGAGACAAGTTCCCAGGCCTCTACTTGTCACATGCTAAGATAGGAGAACATGCCCACCTGAAGGGTCAGGGTAGGAAAGGGGAAGTTAAATAAAAGTGGAACTTGGGTATCTAAATTCTATTCAGGCTTTTGAAAGTGTTCCTAAACATTTATGGAACCAGGTTTTATTAATAAATGTGAATCTGCATTATGCATCTTTTAATCAAGTATAGCAGCAGAAAATAATTCTATTTGGAATTAAAACATTGTATGGAAATTTTAAATCATGTGCAGTAAACTAGGTGACTACTCTAAAGCTGAAGGAAAACAACCCCTAGTGTTAGGGATTTTTTAGTGTGTTATATTAATCTTCTGGATTCTCTAATAGATGCGTTTTCATGATATTTTTTAAATTTTATGAGAGTAGGAAAAAAAAAAGACACTTTTCCCTCCCAGGCAGCCTGATGGAACCAGAGTCCTGCCTGAGAGAGCCCTAGACAGGTGGTAACTGTATTTCCCTATTGGAAAGCGTTGGCGCTGGCAGCTCTGGCTGCCTGGCAGTGCGGTTCTGTCCCGTCCCTGGTGTGTCCTGCGTTCAGCTCGGCCTTGTCCAGCATCCCGCTCTCGTTCCCGCAGTTCGTGCGGCTGCAGTCCGTGTCCGTGGTGTCCCCCGGGCCCGGTGCCGGCCGTGCCCCCCCGTGTCCCCCCTTGGCGCCGCTTTGTGCCCAACTTTGGGTCAGCGGCGCCCTCTGGCGGCGGCTGCGGGCCCGGCCGTTCAATGGCTGCGCCTCCCGACGCCGGCTCCAAGGAAACCCAAAGCAAAGCAATTTTCTCTCTCGGCTCACCCTATCCCCTCCCGCTGTTGCAGCTGAAATATACGAGCTTTTCTCGTGTCTGAAGGTATAGCTTTGCATTTCTAACGCGTGTCGCTTTCTGCTCTTTCTTTTAGAACATCTTGCACAGAATATTTCCAAGTCACACATGGAAACTTGCCAGTACTTGAGAGAGGAGTTACAGCAGATAACATGGCAAACTTTTCTGCAGGAAGAAATTGAGAACTATCAGAACAAGGTATAAAAGCATGCCAAGATATGGCATGGTTTCTTTAAAGCATGGTATTTCCATAACACACTGCAAAATTCACTTTTTCACTGCTTTCTCCTTACTATCAGGAATGTATATTTCTGCGTGTTTAAAAAAATAATACACTAGAATCAAAAGCAGCAGTATGGTCAGGATATCTTCTGCATTTGTGGTTTTTAGAGGTATAGGAGAAGGCAAAGACATTCTCCTAAAATCTGTCTCTGATAAAGAATAGGAAATAATAGGAATTTTTTCAATCCTAATTGGCACGTTATTTTCTTCTCTTAAATTTTAATGTCCTGGATCGGCAACAATAAAAGGCAAAGCCACCAAGTTTGTGATGTTACATGCTGTGCTTGAGTTGGAGTTTACAAACACAGAGCTCCATCAGATTTCCAGCCTTGGGGGTTCACTGTAATCCTGATTCATGCTCCAGTTGTCCCTCAGTGTTTGGGTTTTACCTGTGGAGCAGCAGCACAGTGCTGCCATGCCACCAGGGTATTGTAAGATCTAATCAGTGTTATTTCCCACATGCCTTCTATCCACGAGCTGCTGCCAATTGGCTACTTTTGGAAAATGGCCTTGGGAAGCACTGCTGAAGCACACTGTTCTTTGAACATATTTTTCATTTCCACAGAAAAATATTTAACCTTTCAGAGTACAATTTTTTCTACTTTAGGTGATTTCATTCTGCATTATTTTCAACACTGGAAAAACTCACTACTTGTATGTTTTCTTTATGTTTTTATCAAGATGATCTTCATATATGGACATCTTTGTATATATTCTTCTGAAGATGAGCTAGGTTGATAATTTGCATTCAGTACAAAATACAGAAGCTGATAGGAAAAATATGATCATGCCTTGTTGGTGTAAATTGGCATTTTATTTTCATGCAGTGAATAAAATTCCCACTGAAATGACCAAAATCATTACACTGTGACATTTTTGGCTTATGATAAAAGTACTCTGAGCTGGATCTATTCTGACATGACTGAAGAAGTCTTCCATGGTTGCATTGTCACTCACCCACATGTGGCTCTGCTTTGAGGTCACACTGTAGCCAGGAGTGTTGGAGAGAACTCACTCCATTTTGTTCTTTGGTTTTCTTTAGCTCAGTTTTACTTTCTGACAGTGAGCTTTGGTTAGTAATTTTTTCATTTCTCTTCTCTCTCAAACAGCAAAGGGAGGTAATGTGGCAGTTATGCGCAGTCAAAATAACAGAAGCTATACAGTATGTAGTGGAATTTGCCAAACGCATTGATGGCTTTATGGAACTGTGTCAAAATGATCAAATTGTGCTTTTAAAAGCAGGTATGTGGGTCAGCTTGAAGGTCTGCTTCTATTAGTTTTGCCTGAGGAAGGTGTTACATGTTACATACAGTGGTTGCATACACATATATTCATATGCAGTACAATGATCTTTTGGAATTAAATAATGGAAAACCTTGCAAAATTTCTGTCTTTGAAGTAACATCATCTTAGTTATTGTGGGGAGAAGGAGTTCAAGTCTATCTAATAAATTTTCGTTATGGATAAAGGGAGCAATGAGTCTGTTAAGATGTAAAAATTGGATTTAAATTTTTTTTGATTGCTGATAGTGAATATTTCAAGGTAAAAATCCAAATTGTTCTATGCAAGATATTGTAGGAGTAATTCAGGTTACAAATACTGGACCAAGTTGTTAAGGCTTGGTGAACACATATATAAATGAGCTGCTTTGGCTTCAGAGACTTCATTACTCTAAAAAAATGACTCAAGTTCATTACCATTAACTAAGTTGCTTTAGCAAAATTTCTAAAGGGGTTTATGGGAATTCTTGTAATTCTACCAGCAAACCAAACTCTGCTTTGTTACACCACAGCAACTTACTACACTACTAAACTGACAATGAATGCAGAGCATTGTTATTAAATTCTCACTTGCTCTTTGCAACTGAAGGCTCTCCTTCCTTAGTCAAACATCCTTTGTTTCTGTTTTAGGGTCTTTAGAGGTTGTGTTCATCAGAATGTGCCGTGCCTTTGACTCCCAGAACAACACAGTCTACTTTGATGGCAAGTATGCTAGCCCAGAGGTTTTCAAGTCCTTAGGTAAGGAAATGTGAATTGTTGTGTCTTTAAAAAAAAAAAAAACCCAAACCCAAAAAAACAGAATAAAAATAATATGGTGGAAAGGCAAGGGAAAACAGCTGCTTTGAAAAATCAGTCTATAGTATTCAAATAAAAGACTTCTGGAGCTCAGACTGCTGTGTTCTGGCTCTGTTTGAGGCCAAGCTGATTTCAGGGGGTAAAACAGCTTAAGGCTGTGCAGTAAAGGACTGCTGGTGCTGAAGTCCAGCAGTTTGATTAGGGTTGAGCTGTTTGGACTCACTTGTTGAGAAGCCTAGATTTCACATCTAATGTAATGTTTCATATATCCTGTTGGAAAAGGCAGCAGATTTTAAGCTAATTTGGGATATGCTGACATGATGGCTTTGAAGATGTTAATGGTGTTTTAAATTTTGCCAAGTCCGGTTATTTGCTGGTAAAACACTGTAAATCATTTTTTTAAATTAAACTACATACAGTTTTGAAATTTTTTTCCGACATATTTTTGCTAATTTTAAAAGGATCTATTCACTGGGTATAGATCTGGGCTGTAAGCTACTTTGGAGGCAGTGAAAATACATCAGTGGAGAATGCTGGACAATTACTGAAGTATTCTCTGCCTTTCTAAAACACCTCAAGGTACAAGGTCAGAGCACAAACAGTTCTGGGTTCTGAGGAAATATAACTTGGATCTGTTACCAGCTGTATCCAGAAGTTTAGGCTGGGGAGGCTGAGGAAGACCTTTGTCTCTCAGGTTGTGATGCTGTTCAGAGCAGGGCTCACTTTACAGACTGTACCTGCGTGTGTGACAGCAGCAGTAACCTGAATAAGACCTGTGTGAGCAAGAGAATGGATGGAAGGAGACAGAGTTCCTCTTCTGCATGAACCCTGTTCAGTCAGACCTTGGCTTCTCCCTCTGCTTCCTGCATGTCCCTTGTGTGCCTCTCTTCCCCCACTCTGTGTGCTCAATAATCTTAAAGTCAGAACTTCTTCAGTCCACACTGACATGACAAAGTTCCATTTAGAACAGAAACAAAGGTAGAGCAATTTTGAGCTTGAAAGTAAAGGGCTTGAGATTTCTTCATATTTACCCCATGAGAACCCAATGTAGAAAAGATACAGTGTGCAAAACTTTGTCAGTCTTGGTTGCCAGGATGTGGGAGCTGGGAACTTGTGGGAGTGGAGTAATCCCCTCAAGGATGAGTGAGATCTCACTGCCATCACTTCACAGTCCTTGAGGAGAGGACCACCTTTGAAGTGTTTTACATCTATTTCTCATCTCCATCAGAATAAATCAATAACTCTGTAGCACTGAAGTAGTTTTAAACAATGTAACAAGAGCTTAGCTTCTTTTTGGCAGGTTGTGAAGACTTCATTAGCTTTGTGTTTGAATTTGGAAAAAGTTTATGTTCTATGCACCTGACAGAAGATGAGATAGCTTTGTTTTCTGCGTTTGTTTTAATGTCAGCAGGTAAGAGATGAAGATTTCCTCTAGATTTATTTGGTAGGGGTTGTTTTTATTTTCAGGACTTTTTAATGATAACATTACGATTATCAGACGTTGTGGAAATATCATTGTGGACCCTTTTTGAGGGTCTCCTCACCAAATTTTTTATTTTAATAATCACATTAAAACTATGAATTTAGGAACCATTTTGTTAAATTGGAAATCCTAATCTAAGCCCATATTTTCCACATTTTCACCTTGTTGAGGACTCAGCTTCTTTGCAAAGGCTTAAATGCATTTGAGTGAGACTCATGAGCCAGTCCTGGTGAGAGGCAGTTACTGAACTCCCATAGGCAGCTGTCCATGTGTGTGAGCTTGCAGCTGCAGCACAGCAGAAAATTTCCAGCAGTGCCATTTTAGTGTGACTGGGGACACTGAGAATTATGGTGCAAGACATCCAAGTCACCCCAAAAGTCAGCCTGGGTCTGCCATGCCTGTGGCTAAAATAACTTAATAACCACAGGTGAATGTGCACAGTGTGCTCCAGGTCCTGGAAAGGCTTCTTAGGTCAGGTGGAACAAGGTACTGGGGCACAAAGTCAGTTTGTGCTTGGCCTGACACCTGAGGAAGGAAACTGAGTTCAGAGTGCACCACAGTGGACTCGTTCTGTTAGCAGTGGTGGGTTTCTTGAGTCTGTCATAAATGTGTTCTCATGTTGTTGGCCAGACAGGAAGTGTGTTAGCCCCGTGTCTCAGCAACCTACAGAACCCTACAGTTCTGTCACACCAGCAATGTGGCAGCTAATGCTGCTTTTCTGCCAGGAAGTTCAGCTGTTGGTTTTTTTTTAATAGCTGAATCTTTGCATCTGATTTTTCTGTCAGTTCTGTAAGTTCTGCTGGCTTTCTCTAAGTTCTGTAAGATCTTAGCAAGACGATCCTCTCCAACTAGTTGTTCATTATATGATCTATTAATTTCCCAGTAAAAAGTTGCCAGCCTCATTTTGTAAACACCCTGCATTTTACAGATTTTCTTGCAAATGAATAACAGATCTTACTCAGGTGCATTGCATTTCTCCTAAATAAGGACTTTATAAAAGTAACTTTAGGTGCATGTAATAAATATATTTCAAGACCTGTTAATTTTGAAGCCCATTTTCTATATGAAAGTATATAACAATTGGAAGGAAGGTTGTAAATAGGAAAAAGGAATCTGTGACAGACTTAGTACTTCCTGGTGCGCTGTGATCCATGTGTGCATTACTAGAGGTTTGAACTCCATTTATATTCAGATCGCTCATGGCTTCAGGAGAAAGTAAAAATTGAAAAACTCCAGCAGAAGATCCAGCTAGCACTTCAGCACGTCCTACAGAAGAACCACCGAGAAGATGGAATTCTAACAAAGGTAAGGGTCATCCTGTGCCGTGGCACAGGGCTGTGAAAGAGTGCCTTCATCTGAACACTGCCCTGACTATGGGCTGAAAGCTCATACGCAGTTCATTTCTTTATAAACCCAGAATTCTTTGTTCAAAATGGAGCTGCTCACTTGAACCTCGTTACTTAAACCTAGAAGAGGTGAAATGATGATGTTCTAGGGAACAAGGTTGATTATGGTCTGAAAGGGAGTATTTTTATGTGGAACTTCATGAAAAGTGATGAAGGTTTTTATGATAGCTCTCCTACACAACACTCCTGCCACACAGAATACTATTTCAGTGCTACAAGATGCATGCCTTAGTATTTGTGGAATCTCTGCTGCATGACAATTAAGTTGTTATAACATGCAACACACAAACTAAACTTGTTTTTCCAACTTCCGTGAGAAGTTCCCCACACAGCCTTTTTCTCAGTTCTTCCAAATACTGATGCCTAGGGAAAAGAGGCACTACCTACTGAAGTTTCTTCATGTAATTTCTCAGAAATGAGAAACTAGTGGGATGTTACAAGAAGTAAATCTGAAGAACTGGGGAAATATACGCCCTTTACTTTTACCTTGCAGAGGTAGTTCCTTTTACACCTCTGCACAGCCAGAGCTTATATTTCGTGTCACACCAAAGAATTACTTCCGATAGAAGCAGGATGGTCCAGCACGGGCTCTGCAGATTTTCTTCGTTTCAAATCCTAGCTCATGTAATTTTCTCTCAGTGTATGCTTTGGGTACCTTTGTCAGAAGAAAGAGTCTTCCATATGCTTTGATACGAATATTTTACTCAGTAACTTCAGGGAGCACCCTCATGATATTTTTGAAGTACATTTTTTTTACCTTATTCCAATTCAGGTAAATAAGTCTAATCTATTGCATTGCCAGTTCCCTCCATAATTTTCACAGTGGGTTTAAAAGCAGTTAGGATTGCTTCTTCCAAGAGGATAATTTAATGAGTGAAGATCCAGCCCTGAAATACTTGTTTTTCAATCCAGCAAGGAAACCTAATGCCACATTTTCCTGAGAACATAAAAAAGATTATTTCAAAAACAGCTGTGAGTCCATTACTTAAATACTTCTAGCAAATATCCATGACTGTGCATCTGAAATGTCCTTGTTAAGTTAATAGTTTGGTTTGGGAGAGCTTTAATCCTTACAGCAAGATTGGGAGGCCTGGTTCCATGTATGACCATATGACTTGTGTTCATTTTTTTACAGTTAATATGCAAAGTGTCTACTTTAAGAGCACTGTGTGGACGACATACAGAAAAGCTTATGGCATTTAAAGCAATATACCCAGACATTGTGCGACTTCATTTTCCTCCACTTTACAAGGAGTTGTTCACTTCAGAGTTTGAGCCAGCAATGCAAATTGATGGGTAAACGTATCACCTAAGCACTTCTAGAATGTCTGAAGTACAAACATTAAAACAAAAGAAAGGAAAAAAAAGGAAAAAAAAAAGAAAGAAAACCAAGACACTTTATATGGCCCTGCACAGACCTAGGGAGCCAACACACTGCACATCTCTTGGCGGTCGGGGTCAGGCGAAGGATGGGAAACAATGAAACAAAGTTGAACTTGTTTTTCTCATGCATATGATTTCCATTATGCCTACAAATATGGACCCTTTTTCTGTCTCAGCTTCTCAATCCTTGACCTCTGTTTACACAGACTGAGGGTACTAATGTCAGAAGGTTGTTTTCTCCTGTAGTTCACTGCCCAGGCTTTTGACAGAACAATCAATTTGTTGGTCAGAACAGAGTCCACCTAGTAATCAGCGACTGGTGTGCATTGCAGAGATTTCAGCATCAGTTTGCACAACTTGCTCATTGTTTCATGAAGGACGATTTTTTTTCACCTACCACTGTTTGCCAGTAGACAGAACGGCATGAAAAGGGTCCATAGCAATAGCAACAATAGCATTATAATATATTACAGGGTAAATGGGCATGAAGACTATATATAGCAAAAGAGATATTGTTTATATATTGTTTTAATTAATATAAAATGTAGTTACTGGTATAGCTTTTCTTGTTGAATTGATAAGGCACTTTCATTTTGCACCTTTTTCTTTAAATTAAATGCTAGCGTGTTCATTGTTGTGTTGCATGTGCACCAGAAATTCAAGTTTAACTGAAAAAGGTTTGGCAGGTACTGGTACATTGGGAGGTATTTATGCTGCTGTTTTCCATGTTACTTTTAAAGAGAGGCTGGTCATATCCTGAAATGGTTAGAGATTTTTTTAAAGAGTTGAAAATAACGACAATTTTCTACATTAAAATAATCTTTTCAGAAGTTAAATTCAAAGGTACTTATATTTTCAAGTCTTTCAAACCGGAATGTTTCAAAGTCAAAAGCCTCATTTTCAAAGGTTCTGAGTTTCCACTGTCAGAGTTGAACTAATTAATTACAGATCATTTACAAATGAGTAACACAGCATCTTTGAAAATCAGGCTATTAAATAGTGTATTCCTGCCCACCATAAATCCAGGTTTGAAAGTATTTATTCAAGTCTCTATCTACAGTAAAAGTATGTGGGTATGACATGCTTGCAGAAAAGTAATTTTTGCATGTAATATTGCATACTTTTGTACTCCATATCGTAAACAATGCCTTCCAATGCCAAGCTGTAGCCTGTCAAAATCCACAGGTTTGTCTTTGGCTTCAGTGAGATGAGACACACTGACCCCTGTTGTTCCAGCATCCAGCAGTTCAGTGTCAGGGAGCTGAGCAGAGAAGTCTGTTCTCTCCTTGTTTAAAAAGATGCGCTTTAAAGTTGATCAGATGGGAACAAAGTAAGAAAGGAAAGGCATGCTGTTGCTAGAAAGCATTAGTTTGTACTCAGTACAAGCCTGGAAATCATGAATATCAGAAACCTGCATTCTGTAATTCTGATTCCTGTGTCGCATAACCAACCAATAAGCTGAATCTTGCAGTGCTATTAATTACCATTCCCTTCAGGAAGAATTCCATCTCTGAGCAAAGTTCTGAAGGAAGCAGGTTCACATTAACAACATTACAAACTGTGGCTGTTTGGGCCAGAGGTGTATATTTGGGTTTGGATGAGATGCAGATGCATAACTGGATGCCCTGTAGGCCATCACAAATACATTTGGATGAAGTACCTAAGAAAAAGCTGGGAACATCAAAAAATGAAAAGGAATGAGACAGAATGTGCCCTACTGCTTTAACTTCCAAGGGTAAACAATCTCTTACATAAGTTATAGTTGTTGAGAAGTAACAAGTGAATAGACGCACACCCAAACCTAAGTATTTTAAAAAGGAGAGTCAGATCAGCGGGTTCTTATTAGCAAAATATAGGTTTATTCTATGATTTCAATATGTTTCCTTTGGGTCAACAGAAACATTTCTCTATGACACTTATTAAATATGTTCCAGTCTAGCACATCAGGGAAGGTTCCAGCCATCACTCATCTCCAGGCTTTGAAAGGAGGGCGAGGCACAGCATCCCACTTCCTCCTCAGAGCAGTGTGCCCTGGAGTGTGGGAGGGCAGCACCTGCAGTGCTGTGAGCACTGGGCTGGAGGCAGGAGAGGGCTTTTGGAAAAAGTCCACAGAGCTGTCTTTTTCCTGCTCCATCCTGCCTGCTCCTGAAGTGGCTCACAGCCCAGCACATGCTCACTCCACTCCCACTGAAATACTTTTCCTTGGATCATTGTTTACTTTATTGGAGTAACTGGCATGATATGGTACTTGCATTCTAATGTGTATTCCTATTTTTGAAGCACCTCTTTAAACTAACAAATGTTTTCTGAATGTGACCAGCCTTAGGTGCTAGTCCTGTAAAGATCAACTAAACTTAATCTCAGTGTCAACTAATGAATAGTGAAGTAAGACCTTACTTTTTTAGAGTGAGATACACCTCCTACTTCTGACAATGTAGACTACCAGGCAAAATATTGGGGATTAGTTTTCAGTCACATCCTGTTCGTACCTTTTCATGATGAGTATTAGTGCTTTACCAGGTATCTAGGCACCAGTGGTTTTGTTTGGATTCTGTTTAGCATATTTACATTCATAAATCATTGACAATATAAGTCTTGGAGCATTTAGTAATAAAATACATAACAATAAAAAGGTTTCAAATAGGGCCTTAGCTGAGACTGATCTTCCAGGCCAGAAAGTACTGTTGTTTTTGTTTGTGGGAGCTCATGTGTACTGGGACCTTGTTAAATCAAGTTGAACATACACACCCCAAGTAACTCTGCGTTCCTGGTCACAGTTAACAGCCACTTGGCAATAGAGTATAATTTTTGGGTTGCCCTTCATGAAGAGGAATAAAAACAGCAGACAAACTGATCAGACACCTGTTGCCAAGGGGGTTTTTATGCAGGGGGACTCAGAATAACACCAGAGTGGCTGGTTGGAGATGGCCATGTAAGAACACAGCACAGCAGAGGAAATGCCCTCTGCAAAACCCTTGGGACTGTGGCCTGCTATCAGATGATCAGCCAGTTAAAAACTGGAGGTCAGTGGATATTCACATGAGTATTTTCATCATCTGCCCAGTTCACTACAAATAAAAACACTAGGATAACTGAACATAATATTTTAAGTTTAGATGACCTAGTCCTTAGAGTCTGCAAAGGTATTTTCCTTGGGAGTTATATGTATCCCTGGAGATGTTTTCTGGCTTTCTAGGAAGAGCTACTAGACTATACTGTCACATGAACCACCCTAATACATGTCATCACCTCCAGCATTGTTTGACCTATGGAATTGGGTAAAAAGGGAGGCTGGTTTTAAGTTTGGTTGCTCTTTATTAGCTTATCTTAGTCTGAATACCAAGATATCTGTCTATGTGCACCTGTGTGTGTGTGAGAGAGTCCATTGTGTGCGCACATGAGTGTATGCGTGGGACGTGTGAGCGGCTGCTTCTAGGCTGTTAAGTGTCAATGGAATAAAGAAAATGTATTCAAAATACTTAAGTCAAAAATAGAAGGTGGTAAAAAGATTTATTCTATACAAAGCCTTGTCTGGACCACTTTAGAGAGACTTCTATTTTTTTAACCCTTCTATAAATGTTTGATGGCACTTGAAATATTCCTGCAATAAAATGTGATTTGTGTAAACATTAAAAAAAAAAGATTTTGTAATGTGAAACAATGAAAGAAAGTAATGTAATTTTTCTAAAAAACAAAAAAAAAACCACAAACGAACGAACTTTGTATTATTTTCTTGATGGAATTTGTCTATTTGTCTTTGGAAAACTTTTTATTTCATTGAATGTGCCATAGTAGAGGTGCGTTTTTCTTTTTCTTTCTTGTTTTTTATTTTTACATTTTAGATTAAAGGAATAGCTGTGTTCCGACATTCCAAAATGCAAGATGACATAGCAGTCATGATTAAAAGGTTTGATTAGTAAGCTTCAATCATTGTTGCTTTTTTTGCACATGTTCTTCATTCCTCTACAGTGCAATATGTACATAGAGCACTTGCGGGTGTAACCTTGATCCCTCAGGGAAAAATACATATTTGTACAGGATTTTTCTTTTTTTTGCCTTTTTTCTTTTCTTTCCTTTTTTTTCTTTTGGTTTTTTTTTTTTTTTTTTTTTTTTTTTTTTTTTTTTTTGCTAAGGAATGTCGATTGAATCACTTGTCTGTTGTTGAGGGGCAGCCAGATAATAATCCTAAACCACTGTCACAAAACATTGATTGTTTAAATTTTGTGCCCTTTTATTATTTAAAAAAGAAAAATAAAAGTTATTTTCTGACAGTTCTTTGTGCTGATTGGTGAAAAAAAGGGTAAATAGATTAAGCACCTTATGATTGACTTAACTGTGAATGACAATCCATCTCGTTATCAACAAGAGAAGCCCTATCATTTTGGAGCTGGGGTTAGAAGTCAGAAACTAATGTGCTCAGGGATCTTCTAAAACTCTTCAACAGGGTGGCCAGTACTGCTGGTGGAACAAATTACTTTTTAAAAAATGTGCTAAGATTTCTTCCCTTCCCCCTGCCCCCAGGCACAAGAGAACTGGATTTTTTTTTAACTAAATGCTCTATGTGTGCCTCAGTCTCTTGCTCACTCCTGCGGTAGAGCTGCTTTTTGGTTGGTATTGTGCTCAAAACAGAAGTACCCCAAATAGTGCAAAGATTTTACAATTATATTTTAGAAAATAAATGCTAACCCACTAAATAAGTGATTGAAATTAATTTCAATACCCTCTGAACATTTTTATAATGATAGGACTACTTTTCCAACTGAAATTCAGTGTTCTGCAATAGAAAGCAGCTTTTTAGTATTTAAATTATTATCAAAGAAAATGAATCCATTTGTGAGAATGCAGTAAGAATGAAAAGGTCATGGTTAAGTTTCATCAGTGAAGTCACATAGAATGGAACACAGATCTGCAGGAGTACAAGAACAACACTTCAAATGTTGTCTGTCATTGCTGCAGGTGTTTCATGGTAAAGCCAAAACCTGGCTGGAAAGAAACACTGCAGCTGAAGAAATTTTCCTATCTAGTACATCAAATACATCCAGTGATTTTACAATGGCACCAAAACCCAACAATGTTCACAAGTCTCCCAGTGCCAAACTAGGATGCTTGAAGCCTGTCCCAATTAGCTTTATTTTATGGCTTCACATTCTTTAGGAAATGCAAGTAGAAAAGCAAGTAAACAACTACGAACAAAATGAGCAAGACTTCAGCACCTTGGTTACATTGGAAAGAGAGTGGATTTCATTCCTCCATCCAATGTGTCTGCCTGGAGAAAGCCCCAGTTTTCTGGTATTTTTGAGGGGTTTTCACGGGTATACAGCTACCAGTTGGTTACTTGAGATTGCTTAATATACAGGGAGAGCATACTTATGGTTTCACAGGCTGACAGCTGAGTTTAGCTGGGAATGGCTTTCCAAGGCAGACAAGCACTTAGCAAGTGTGATCAGTTGGTGTTCAGCATCTTCAGCAGAAGAGAATTCCTACTGCTGATTGACAGTGGACCCTAGGATTTATGTACTTGCACATCAATTAAACTTTTAGAATGGACAGCCTGTAAGATGTTTTAACTGTGTAGTGGGATGATCCAAGCATTACAGTATCTTTTTTTGGATTGGCATAGACAATCCCCAGTCTGTACTTGATGAACAAAACAAGTTACACAGTGTAAGCTGTGCAAATGACATATATTTTTTTCCCTAGACATTCCTAAACTCCTCAATATAGACAAACCTATTAATATAAATGCCAGAAACAGCACTTACTACACAATATCCAAAAATAATAGGCAATTTTCTCTTGAGTATGGAATTCTACCTGTGCTAGCTGATTCAGATTGCACAGAACATCTTTATTTTCCCTAGCTGGAGAAACATAACTATTAGAACTATTTTTTAATTATTAATACTAATATATATCACTTTTAAAGTTACATCCATTAATATATTTGAATATTAGCCTCTTTCTTTTTGTTTAAGTATTTCTGTCAGTTAATCATTTGGTGGAAATGAGGGCAAAAGCATACAAATACCAAATACAACAACAAAAAGAAAAGTTTTAAAATGTAAATGAGTATTTATTTAAAAATCCTTGCAGTATGTGCTTTAACTCTAGTACTGTGATAATGGCTTGCTACATAATGCTAAGTCACTGGACTTGAGGAGAAAAATACGTAACATAATATACAGTCTTTCTCTGGAACTTTATTCAGGTACTAAATAGAAGTTTTAACATCTAAACAGAAGCTGTATTCTACCTTTTCCATCTATGATGTTGCTGTTTGTCCTTTTTTTTTTTTTTGCCTTTATCATTGGTAGAATATAGCAATAACTTTATAGCAATAAGTAGGCTATCCAAATAAGAAACAAAACATGATAAAGGCTTCAGATCAATACTCATAGGCTCACTTCTTCTGCCACAATATTCACTTGTATGTCTTCCCTCATAATCTTGTTACTTCTTCAAGCTGAACTTCACAATCAAGTTGTTCAACTTGGTGTGTGACATCACACTTTGTTAACATCTGCATGTTGTCAGTGTTCACATGTCCTGTGTGTACTTTGTTCCTACGTTAGTGTTTCTCAAGGTTTCTGAAAGCACAATCTCTATGAGCTATATTTCTGCACAGGGCTCTCTGTGTTGGAATTGACTTAGGTTTCCTGGGGCAGGGAGTGTGAATCAGCTGGAATGATTGGCAGCATTTCCTAACTGCAGGACCCGGTGTGCTGCAGTACTTGGGAACTCTGGGCACTGCGAAGCGCGGTCCCCAGTGGCTCTTGCAGCTCCTCCAGGCCGTGGGGCTGAGCTGCAGCTCCCGAGTTCCCTGCCCAGCACGAGCACGTGCTCTGTGCTGGGGAAGCTGCACCTCACAAAGAACCCAGCTGGGTGTGCCTGGCAGGGTGTTCTGATCGTGAGCCAAACACTTGGGCATCGTTCAAACGAGCAGTTGTGACTTTCGGTTTGAGAAACACTACCCTGAATTACCCCCCAGAGTCTTAATGTAGATGCACAGACTTTACAGGAACTTGCAATCTGTAATGCTATCTATATCTAATGCAGAGAATTCATAAGCAATACAGTGAATTTTATTTCACAAAAAGGCATACGTACTGTAGACCTTTTTAAATCCAAAATGTTCCTCATTTCTACATTGATTTAGAAGCAAGTTACAGAACAGTGGTCACTATTTGAAGTATTAGGACATTAACTGGCTGCTTCTTTATATGTAACTGTATTGTCTGCCTGCTCCTTTTCTGGAGATGTGTTTTTGTATTGGATGTTTGGGCCAATGGGAGGCTTCAAGCTACAATGTATTTTCCCAGATTAAATATATTTAACATATGACAAACCCCAGACAAGGCTTTTTAAAATGTATAAAGAACTGCAGTGTTAGGTGGTTTATTTGCAAACTGTTTTCAATGTTGTCCATTTTTATGGCACCTTTAACAATATTCTTGTTTCCAAAGTACAAAAAAAAGGTTAAAAATATTCTAGCCATAACTGAATGTCAAGCAATAAAACAAATGACTTTTTGTGCATAGATTTAAAAGAAATACAAGTTTTAGACATCTGCATGTAAATGCAAATCTCTTGTTTACTGCTTTCTTAAACTTGAGCAACTGATTCCTTATTTTACTACTAATTTAAGGACTTGTAATGGCCTGTAAACATTTTATCTTGCTCTATTCTTTCAACTCTAACTTTGTCTCTGCTTTGGAGTCATAATATTTAATGTTGTTCTGCTCACCTCTATACAGTTAACTTTTTGCTTTCATTCTGTATAGATAAAATTATACTATAAACAGCCTACACAGTGCAAATATTTATCTGTTTATCAAATACCACATTATGCTGTATAATATCTGTTTTACTATATAATCTATTTTAGACATAGCTGTTTAGAACTAGAGTGTGCTATTTTTGTGTTTTTCTGATGTGTGGTGCTAGATAAGTTACTTTTGTGAACAAAAACAAACAAACCCCTTTTATTCCTAGACAATACCACCTTTGGGTCTTGTTAATTTCACTGAGTATAACTATATATAAATATATATATTTGTGTATATATATATATACACCAACATATGCCCAACAAGTACCTGTATCAGAGTACAAGATTTGGGACATGGTTTTCTCTTTAAATGCATAGTGTCATTATATAAATTATTCTATAGTATATTTAATAAGGAGAAAATTACTTCACCGGTACAGATACTTGATATCAAATGTAGAATTTTTTTCTACATTATTAACATTATTAATTATTAATGTTATTAAAATTGTTCTGTCCAGCTTGTTATCCTTTTGGTTACTAAAAGAGTCTGCCTGTATTGTATTCAAAATAAGAAAAACATCTAATCTGCCAGTATAAAATAATTACAATATGCTGTCTGTGTGAAAGGGAGGTAGTTATTTGGCTTGTTGGGAGAATTCTATCCTGTTGTTGCATTGGAAATGTATAGCTGTTATTCTGCTGGGTGCCTTCCTCCCTCCTCACTTTAAATAGGATCTGTACACGCTCAGACTGCGGATGTTACTGGGCCATGCCTACACACTCAACTCCAGTTACTGTAAATAGGAATGTTCTGTAAATCTGCCGTGGTGGATGGCTAAATTCAGTCCCTGGATATGCTTTATACACCATGCATACATATCCAAGGACAGCCAGTAGCAACTAAAGTTAATTAAGAAGTGGAATTTGCAATGTTTTGTCAGGTATGGGGGTTTTGTTTTTATTTTTTCATGTATACCTTAATTTACGTAGTCATGTACCCTTCAAAATATTCCTGTCCCCTGTTCCTTTCATTCTAGATATTGTTTTCATGTTCATTCTTAAAAACTGATGGATATCAAATATCTAACTAAGGAGGTAATTAACCTTTTAAATATTTATTAGAATTTTTCTGTAATATTACTGAATTTATAAGATCTTTAGCAAAGATTTTTGAGCAATTTATTAATAACAATGTTTCTGTTTACTGCACTTTTTGATAATAGAAGGTAGTGAATTTTAAAGCCATGGTTCTTGGCTTCCATGCACTGCTTTTATACCCTCAATCCAAGGAATATATATATATAAATAATTTTTTTTAAACAGCAAACATACTGTTGACCTAAAAACAAAAACAAACTTTACTGCACCATGGGTATATTTTCATAAGTGGAATGTTTAACTGCAAACACTATCAGGACAATTATAAAAACCTCTTGAAGCTACAATCTTATTTAAATATAAGCCATGACAATTTTGTTTTCCCTTCTTGATTTAAGTCACCTTTTGATATTTTCAAAGAGAAGGACTCACTCTTAAATTTGTACGTACCAACCTATAGGTAATGCCAGGAACACATTCTCCCTGTTGTTTTAATAGTTTGATATATTTATGCAAAACCATTTGGTTAACATTTATCCTCCCTCTTTACTAAATGTTCAACATACCAACGCCAGAATAAATGCTGATTACAAATATACATCAGATTGAAGATGAAGCACACAGACTTAAAAACCTCGTTGAGTGATATGCTCAAATTTCTGTAAATACACACAAGTTTAATGCAATTATACTGTACATGTAAATATGTGCTGTCTGTTATGTGTACAGTATGTATAAATTCCTTTTCTAGCCACAATAAAATGTAAGCCATCAAGAGGATGTGGTATTGTACTAAACCTTTGCTAATGATCTTTACCCAGTCACTTCACCTCTCCCTTCCATAGACCTTTCCAACTCACTCTTACAATAGCCTGCTTATATTCAAGTTTGTTATTTTACTCGGTCCCGAAAAAAGTATTTTGATTCATTTTGTAAATATGACTGTAAAAATAAGAGATTTAATGTTGTCTTTTAAATACTCCAATTTTCATTCTAATATGAATGTTGTTATATTGTACTTAGAAACCGTACCTTTAATATTACATTACCTTTATTAAGTGCATTGAACACATCGATTTTAGATGTGCTTTATGTACTCTTATCCTGTAATAAAACTTCAGCTTCTAATGGAAAAATCTGTCTTTATTTTTTTGTCAGTCGCATCTTCCTTGGTTTTCTGAATTACAGCTTATTAGGTTTATTCCTTAAGGAATGCACTGATACAAAATTAGACTACACGGATGTTAGAGCTGGTTTTTAGCTTGTACATCGTATTTTGTCAGCAGCAGGGAAACAAGATGACCCCCAAACACCTTTTAAGCTCCCCTTTTGGCCAACGAGAGCCCTAAACCTTTTCAGAATGAATGTGGGTTAATGTAGCTTCCCTCTGTTTGAAGGTGTCTTGTTTGAAATCACAGTTCACTACATCAAGTACAAAGTACAAGATATTTGGCACAAAACCCTCCCAGTGAGCACTCCCAGCAGAAATACTGCTTTAGTCAGACAAATGAGGATTTGGGTAGCAAAATTGAAGTTTTAACACAATTTAGGCATCAAAAGTCAAAGTTGCCACTCCCCTCTGCTGTGCTAACTTTGGGAATACCTGAATGTGTCAGCAGCATGCTTGGTCTTAAGACTTGAGGCATGTGAAATTCTCCTTCTGCACCTACTCAGAAATGCCTCAGTCTTGACAGGGCTTTTAACAGCTCCGTATTTATATGTCTGACCATGATCCAGAAATAGATTCTAGCATTCATCTTTGAAGCACTGAATCTGGAAGCAGCCTTCACCTACAGATAACTCTACAAAAAAAGGAGTGTAAGTGATAACTCCCAGAACGGTAGCACTAAGCAGTGCCATGTGTTCTACAGCAGCTCCATGTCTGCAGCAGTCAAGACACTGAAAACACAGATTTAATTTTCTTATCCTCAGGCCATGATCCTGCCCAGTCTTCCCAGTCATAGGAGAGTTCCTAACCACCAACATAGAGGTTAGGCAACAGCTTTATAAAGAACTGTATAGTTCTATCTAAAACAGGAGTTTTTCTGAAGTGGGACAAACTGAGAACTCCCTCCTGTGCCTACCCATAAGGAAAGCTAAACTGTGCATTAGGAGGTGGTGGGTTTAACCTCTGATTATTTCACAGGAGCACAGAACTGCTGAGGGTGACAGGGACTTCAGAGGCCCCAAGCAGGGTCTCTTTGAACTGGTTGCCCTGGACCATGCCTAGCTTTTGAGTATTTCCAAGGATGGTGACTCCAAAACTTCCCTGGGCAACCTGTGCTACTCCTTCATCACCCTCACAGTGGAAACCTGTTTCCTGATGTTCATGTTTGTGTCATGGAAGTACAAAGATAAAACAACAAAACAATCAGATACTGTAGGTTTTAGAGAGATACAGCCTGAAGTAGGATTTAGGCTGCCACATTCACCAAGATAAGCGTTCTCATAATTCCGCTACAGAACTGTTACCATACCTGGGTTGGGAACTAAGATCACTCCTTACAAGGGGGTAATTCCACGGCTCGGCTCTGGGTGGGTCTATCCAGTGGGATAGAAAACCTTTCTGCTTCTCTAAGATAAACAAATCAAGAGGGCAGAATTAAAATCACTATCCTTAAAACTGCAAGCAAGCTGAAGACTCCCTTGTTTGGTGGGTTTGGAAATAATTCTGAATCATCTCTGGGTTTTCCTGTATTTGTGTAATAGTGCCCCATTTTAATCACAGGACACCAGCCACACACTCCGCCCTCATCATTTCCCTATCTTTAGGGCAGTGACTGGCATCACCTCTTCTTGTAACACCACAGGCAAATCAGTTTCCATCACCCAGACCTACGGGTTGTGAGAGTACCCGAATTCCACATTTTACCACACTGGGAAGCCTGCCCATCAGTTAAATGAGATTTCGCGGCTCTGCTCACAAGAAGTGAGCCAGGGAAACTGAAAGCCTGAGAGGAAGGAAGCTGCTAAACGCAGTCTCCTCTACGGGCACCTAGCCCTCAGGCGCCTCCAACCCCGCAGTGACAAACTGCCCACCTCCCGCCTCTGCACACCCAGAGCGGGAGGAGCCACCCGGGACACCCACCCTCTACCCAGGGCACCACCTCTGAAAGAGCCGGGGAGGGGCGGGATGTGCCGCCCGAGACATCCACCTCCTGCCTAGGCTCCGCCTGCGATCACGGAGCAAATTCCCAACACAATTCGGCTACGCGCCACTATTCGCCCCGCCCGCCACAAAATGGCGGCCACACTCTGAGGCGCTCGAGCGCCGTTTCCCTATTGGCTAACTCAGACCACCTGACGCATGCACCGGGCGCTGATTGGCCAGTGTCCTGAGGCCGTGAGACGAAGAACCACGAAGTTGCCGCCCTGAGGGCTTTGCCAAGATGGCGGCCGCGGGGCCGCCGCCGCTGACATGGTGAGCGCGTCTCCCTCTCCTTGAGCGGCCTGGCCGGGCGCGCCTGAGGCATGGCCGAAGGACACAGCTCCGCGCTGCCCCGCCGTCAGCAGAACGCACTGCGGCCCGGGGGGAGCGGGGCGGGCTCGGTTCCCGCCCCGCCGGACGCCGCCCCGAGGGGGCGTGCGCCATTTCCTGTCGCTCCCGCGGTGGCAGCGGGAGGAGCGCGGAGGTTCCCGGGGCAGCGCCGGGCTGAGCCCGGCCGGGCTCCGCCTCAGGCGCTGCGAGGTCCCGTTAATCCCCGGCGGGGATTCGGGGCGGGGGCCTTGGTCGTGTTTCTAATACGAAAAGCTCTGCAAATACGTAATTCGGCTCTTTAACCCTAGAGAGGCGAGATTTGTTGGAATTTTAGTTTGTGAGGTAAACGTAAATGAAGTCTTTGCTCGTACCTTGCACAGTAGTTAGGGAGATTGAGATTGTATAAACCCTGTTCTTTTGAACGACTCCATTCGAAAACATAAAAAGGCAATATAGACTATCATATCAGCGGAGAAGGCAAGAACAAATCTTTTCTGAAAAGCTAAAACTGGTGTATTTTTCTCAAAAGTTTCAGCGGTTTCAACTCAGAGTTTGGTTTTGATTCATGAACCTATGAAAGTGTGAAACTCTCATCAGAATTTCACCATATCTAGAATTGATGGTTTGTATTAATGAAATTATTTTGTACTGTGCAGAATGTATATTTTACTATCAAAAAATATAAGGCATTAGTATAAATGTAACTTCCATAAAAAGGAAATCTGGAACCACTGTGTAGGTGGCCTCTTTTTTTCATATAAAATAATTCTTGGTTTTGTTTCTCAGGAGCAGACGTGGCCTTTAATTTTTGGTTGTTTTGCTATATATTTATTTTTAAATTTTCTTTTATTAGGGATATTCCACCAAAAAATGGCCAAGAAGTATTTTTCTCCCATGAACTTTATGAGAAACATTCCTTGTGTCTGAGCCTTTCTGAACTCTGGCATTTATCAAACAGGTATATTATTTTATCCTTTTGTGCTCTTTGTTACCATGCCATGGATACATCCCCATACTGCTTTGGGGAAAGCTGCATGTTGTTTGGCACACAAGGGTTTGTTACTGCTGTTGGCCTGTGCTTTGTGTATTGTGAAAATTCAGAAAGCAGGAGGAGTCTGGGTTGAGTGCTTTGCTCTGGGAAATGAAGCTGTGTGAACACAGGTGGTACAAGTAGTGTTGTTTTTGCACTTTCAGTGTCATTTTCATATTTTCTTAGGTTGAGCAAGTAGAATAACATTGATCTCACCTAGTGAGAAGTGTGGCTCCTGCTGCTGGATCTCAGCATTTGGAGGGGACTGTATTTAGATCTTGGTTTCAGAACTTACTAAGCTGATAAGGGAGGTGAATGTGCCTGGTGCATGAACCTTCACTCTGGGAGGAATGTGGGTGGGAAACCATCTAAGTGGGGAGTTCAGCATGTGGGGAAATAGTTTGTTCAAGAGGGGAATTACTGTGTTTTTGTGAACTGACAATGAGAGGGTGCATTTGAGGGGGCTGCCTGTTACATTGCATGGCTTTGCCCCACATCTCCAGCTGGAGAAGCTGTTCTGGTTCATACCTATTGGAGCATCTGTCCTTGAATTGGCAAGATGCAAGCACAGCCTCACAGCTTGTTACTGGTACATCTGTACTGCTGTGGGATTCTTCCTTAGAAGAGTTTCTGGGGTGGACACTCAGGAGTGGGAATTGTGGCCAGCTGTGTGTTGTGGTTTGGGGGGGTTTACAGCCAGAAGAAGCCAGAGAGGTTGCACCTGGTAAAAATCAGAAATGGATGGAGCTGGGTTGTGTCACCAGAGTCAAGAGAAAGAGAAATTCCACCTGTTGAAGCAAGTGTGGAAGTAAAAGCTGGAGGAAATGTGCTAATTTTGGGGAGTTTCTCATAGATATTTACAAAAGTGTATTTTCTCTTGGTGCAGAAGCAGTGGAAGCGGGTTGCTGATAAAATGAAGGGGAAAAATTTAAGCTGTCAGCTCAAATAGAGTATAATGCTGTAAATATGGCCAGAAAAGCTCTGTCAGATTATTTTGGTTTGCACCCCAATGAAGACTGTGACAGCAGTGCATAGTGAAATGATCTTGATGTGCTGCCATTTCATTCGGTGCTGAATGTAGCCAATTTGAGCTGCTAGAATTTCTTGATGTTCTTACACTGGCATATCTGAGTCAGCATCTTGTTGCTGCTACAGCTTAATTAAATTTGCCAGTTTGTGCCACAAGGATGGACACATTCTTGTATTTAGAGAGACAGCTGTGAAGTGTTATTAAGAGCTGTGGATGTGATACTGCTGGGTTTGAATGACACTTGAGATGTTTTCTACTGCTGAAATAGTATCTTAAAAATATGCTTTTTCCAAGATCAGCAGTTAATATTCATTTTGTTAGCCTTAAATATTTTCCTCTCTTAAGTACAATTATTTTCAATAGACCAGGGCTAGGCTGGTTGACCTTTGTTTGACTGGAGCTGCTTTAAGAACAAGCTTTATGTTACTTCTTTATTGTTGTTAAAACAGCCATGCCCTTTGCCCTACCCTACTATTATTTTTGGTGACTGATTCCAGCATTATTTAGAGTAGAAAATTAAATGCTTGATTTGTGTATTCTGTAAGAATTTCTTCATTGAAATCTGGAATTTCTATTGTTACAATGAAGTAATTTTGATTTCCTTCTTCTGCAATGAAGGAAAGGCTTCTTCTAGTTAAATCTTTCTCCTTTACTATCAGAACTGACTGACAGTCTGACCTTTAATTCAGTTTCTGAACAGTGGCCACCAGTGAGTGATGAAATGTGGAGATTCTTTATCCTTTCATTAACAGTGTGTGTTTCCAGAACAAAATTGTGTTTCATATTTAGCTTGTTAACACCATTTTGGTTTTTTTTTTAAAGAAAATTGTAGGGGGATAGAATATAAGATAATAAAGGTGGTGTAGAAAGTAATCTTATCCCTAAGGAGTTGCAGCTGGGCCAATTATCAAAGATTAGGAGCAGGCCTGCCTTTACCAGGCCACAGCTGAACCAATGAGAAGAAGAGTGCTATAAAAGGGTGGGGTGGCTGCTTGAGAAGGGAACTGGAGTGAGGTGGCTCCTTTGTGAAAAAGAGTCAGTGCTCTGAGGAGCTGCCCATGAGAAACAACAAGGAGGTTTGGAACTTTTGTGATAAGGAGACAACAGTAGGGAACCCCTGCAATAAGATGACAGCAGAAAACCCTACCTTGTTTGTTTGTTTGTGTTTAAACCAGTTGCAGACCTGCTGCTGGAACTAAGGGTTAGTCTGATTGTACAGGTGAAGTTTTAGAGTAAGAACAGTCCACTGGCACAGATAGGAATTGGAAGGGCAGTGTCTCAGAGCAGCTCAGGCTTGCACAGCTGCCTTTGTTGTTTCTGGGTAATATTAGTATTCATGTGAAAGCTGTAAATTGGTTCATTTGTTACTTTTCTTTCAGAGAGGCAAAGAAAAATGCAGAGGCATTGGCAAACTCTTCAGAAAACAGACAGACTTGTGGCATGCAGGCTGCACAGTCACTCGAGGGGGAGGCCAAAGGCCCAGCTGATGACCATCCTCTCCCAGAACCCAGACTCCCCTATCCATTTACCTCTTGCTTGACTGAAAAGGAGCAGAAGACATACTTGTATCTGATGACTAAGTTCTCAGAAAAAAGAAACCATTTCCAAGTTAATGAAGCAAGTCAAAGGGAATTTTTCACATATATGGTAAGATATCACCATCACAGAGGGAGTCATACAATTTTTGTTTTTCTTACAGAGAATAAAAGAAAGGGGGAAAACTTGTTTTGAGTTCAATTTGTCATAGAATTCGTGGTATTATGAAAGGTGATAAAGATTTGAAGTACTCGGAATAAGCTTTTTAATAGATATTGAAAATGTATTTGGTAATTTCATTGAAATTGGGGTTTTGGGGCTTTTTTTGTTTTGTAGGGTTTTTTTTAAAGTGGTCTGAAGGACTGAGGATAAGTGTAGATCTTAGACAACTGACCAAACAGCCCCGTAGTCCCCAGAAAACCCCTTTTTTTTTTTTCTGAGGAGGAAGTTAAGAGTTGTCCTTACTGTGATTTTAGCATTTCATAGTGGCTGTGGCAGTCTTAGGTAGTGTTAGGCTGTGGGTACCCTTTGCTGTGATCTTGGCTGTGTTCATTGGGAAGGGTGAGCCCTGTGTGCTGCCCTGCTGTGCTCACACTGGGACAGCTGAGTTCCCGTGCTGCTGAGTTCCTGTACTGCTGAGCCTCGGGGAGCCGAGCTCAGGGGCAGGGAGGGCTCTGTGTGCTGCCCTGCTCAGTTCCTGTGCTGCTGAGCCTCGGGGAGCCGTGCTCAGGGGCAGGGAGAGCTCTGTGTGCTGCCCTGCTGAGTTCCCGTGCTGCTGAGCCTCGGGGTGCTGTGCTCATGGCCAGGGGGGCTCTGTGTGCTGCCCTGCCGAGTTCCCGTGCTGCTGAGCCTCGGGAAGCCGTGCTCATGGCCAGGGAGGGCTCTGTGTGCTGCCCTGCTGTGCTCACACAGGGACAGGCTGAGTTCCCGTGCTGCTGAGCCTCGGGGAGCTGTGCTCAGGGGCAGGGAGAGCTCTGTGTGCTGCCCTGCTGAGTTCCCGTGCTGCTGAGCCTCGGGGAGCCGTGCTCATGTCCAGGGAGGGCTCTGTGTGCTGCCCTGCTCAGTTCCTGTGCTGCTGAGCCTCGGGGAGCCGTGCTCATGTCCAGGGAGGGCTCTGTGTGCTGCCCTGCTCAGTTCCTGTGCTGCTGAGCCTCGGGGAGCCGTGCTCATGGCCAGGGGGGCTCTGTGTGCTGCCCTGCTCAGTTCCTGTGCTGCTGAGCCTCGGGGAGCTGTGCTCATGGCCAGGGGGGCTCTGTGTGCTGCCCTGCTGTGCTGATACACGGACAGGCTGAGTTCCTGTGCTGCTGAGCCTCGGGGAGCTGTGCTCAGGGGCAGGGAGGGCTCTGTGTGCTGCCCTGCTGTGCTCACACTGGGACAGGCTGAGTTCCCGTGCTGCTGAGCCTCGGGGAGCTGTGCTCATGTCCAGGGGGGCTCTGTGTGCTGCCCTGCCGTGTTCCCGTGCTGCTGAGCCTCGGGGAGCTGTGCTCAGGGGCAGGCGGGCTCTGTGTGCTGCCCTGCTCAGTTCCTGTGCTGCTGAGCCTCGGGGAGCTGTGCTCATGTCCAGGGGGGGCTCTGTGTGCTGCCCTGCCGAGTTCCCCCGCTGCTGAGCCTCAGCCATGTGTGTGAATGGGCCACATTTGTGTTGGCTGGGAGCATCATTTTACTTGAGTCCTGTAAAATGTAATTAATCAGCAAATTGTTTTGTGCCATTGCATTTGCTTTCCCATGCTTCCTTATTGATGCTATTTTATTTAATGCTGTAACAATGGAAATATCGTTTCCAGGCACATCAGTATCTACTGTGTTGTTGTTACTTACAATTTCTCATGAAATCAGAACTCTTGGTGACTTTGCCCTGTAAACTTCAGCAACCATGTCTTATAATCTCTCTATTTATAAATCTCTATATCAAAGGAAACTTGCTGTTTGTTGGGGATGGTGTGTTGCTGGTTTGGGATTTTTTTAAAGGAAACAGGCCTAGCAAAAAATTTTTTTACTGAAGTGAAACTGAGTACTTGTCAAATTGAGTAGCAAGTGGAATTTTTTTTATCTTCCCTCATATCATTACCTGTACTGTCTCTCTGGAAATTTTGTTGTTTACATGTCTAGTATAGAGGATTCTGTTTTGTCTCAAAAATAGCTTTTTCCTTCCCCCAGCAAATGAAAGAAGTAGTAAGCAATGAAATTGCAGAATTTATGAAATTTGCCCAAAACGCTGCAAAGAGCTGTGCCCAGGATTATGATACCATCTCTGAAGATGCCCGACGTTATACTGAGGTAATTACCAATGCCATGCTTTATTCCAGGCCTTCTTAAAAAATCAGCTTGGGATCCTGATGAGGATAGGTAGAAGTGCTCATGGTTGTGGTGTTGCCTGCCCTGCTGATTTCTGTTGGGATGAGATGGGGAAGTGGCCATTTCCCCTACTCTGCACAGGGGGCTGGGTCTGTGCTTCATTGGAGCCCAAAAGATGTCCTAGAAGAAATCTCTGCAAACATATTTATTCATCAAATAAATAAATTGCTTCTTTATATTCAGGAAAGGAGGAGCTGCACTATGAGTGTGCATTTGCAGTAAGAAGTGGCTCCTAGATATACTGGGCAGCATGTGAAGCTTCCCTCCACAGGAAAGCTTAGTAGCATGTCACAGTAGCATGTTATAGTGACTGTAATTGGAAGGTACTGAGGCTTTAATCATAGCCCTCTGCTAGTTCATGCTGTGTTAAATATCCACTTTGATGATTCTAAGATCAAACATGAATGCAACTTCATGCATCATTCGTGGGTTTTTAGCACGTTTTTGAAAAAAGTTCATTAAACCTTGCCATTACTGGGTTAACACAGAGTTTGGGCACGTGTGAAGACAAAGATCTTGCTTTCTTTTTCTTTGCACCCTGAATATTGGGATTGGCTTTGCAATTTTGTATCTTGTCATCTGGTCACAAAATGTGTCTTCAGACTTCAAGTACTATTTATTGTTGATACCCTGACTTAAAAATGAAATAGAGGCCTATGTTTTGTTTTAACCAACTTGCAGAAAGCACTCTTTCTAGTTACTAAATAAAATCTAAATATCCTAAATACTTAATTCAGATTTTGTAAAAATTATGTAGAGTTGACAGGACAGTGAGTTTCAATACAAATGGAATCATCCTGTGCCTTTACCTTTGTGACTTTTGCCTAGGCTTAGTGTAAGCTGGGTGGTAGCACAAAAAATATTACCTCCTCTAAAAACCAAGATAAGTAACTAAAAAGAAAATTACCTATTTAGCCCATTTCAGACTGTACTAAACTGCACATTTTTAATTATTGGCCTGAGTTGGGTGCTTGCATTGTCAGCCTTGCTTACAAAGGGCTGAGGAGAATCTGGAATACATTGCAGTTCTCGTAGCAGTGATTGGGAGAGTATTATAGATCTGAATTGGTAGCTGTAAGTTTTTAAATGCAACTTGAAATTATAGAAAACACTTTTCAAAATTAAAAAATCCTCCCAAAATCCCCCATTCTTATGAAAGATACAAATGCATACATTATTGTTCTTTTTTGTGTTAGGAATTGCTACGTGCATGTATTGGACATGTGGAGAAGTATCCAGAGGTTTACACCCTGCAGGAGATCATGAGTATCATGGGAGGAAAGTTTCATACACAGCTGACCTTTAGGCTGGAAAAAAATCTTCTTGCAATGGTAATACCTTATGTACTCAGATTGGGTTGTGGGGGGGTTTCAGTAGGTAGAATTACATCAGAGTTGTGGTAAGCAAGGATTAGGGGCTTTTGCAACTATTCCCCAGTTTTTGAGTTAGGGGTTATACTTTATAATTTAAATCATTAATTAAAACTTTAATAAAATTATTTTGGTAGTAAGTCTGTTAACCCTTTTCACCGGATGTTTGCCATAAAAAGATTACATTGATAGTGTGTTTTCTCTTATCATGTAACTTTATACTGGACCTGTGTAAATTTCTAATATATTTCTTGCTAAGAAATGCAGTGTTGGTGAGCATGATTGCTGTGAAGCTGTTTTTTGATGCTGCTTGATTTCCCCCAGGGCACAGCAAGACGTGGTAAGACAGATTTCCCTTCCATGCCCGTTCAGCTGCCCACAGACTATAGCACTGTTACATCTATTATAACCCCAGAAAAAAAGGCTCACATGATGCATCATGTAAGTAGCCTTTTTATTGTTATTTTTAAGGCATATTTTGTACACAAGTGCAATCTGATCTTTTTATGTGTTGAACAGTTTTTAGACTGCATTGGACCATTAAATAGCTGTATTTCTGTTTGTGTTCTTCTACTGGGAAAATCAGGGAGTTTTCATACTGTAGAACTGAGGGTTTTGACTGTTTATCCACATAACTTTTCCTCAGCTATTTTAAGGAGTTTCTTCACATATTAAAAACCAAGCTTTCACCAGCAGCACTGTAATTTCAGAGACACTTGCTGAAAAAAGGAGCAGAGGTGATGCAGGAGAATGGTACAAGCCTCAAAGCTGTTAAACAGAGCCCTTCTGATGATGGCTGAGGTGGCTGCAAAAAGAACATAAGAACATAGCTGGGTTTTTCTTACTCCTCTCATGGTCCTCAGTGCTCCTGGGCTCCCATTATCTTCATAGTCCTTGATTATGTTCTTCTGCCTCATGAGCATTCCCAGCCTCCTTCCTTCATGGAAATATGTACTTGTAAAATTTAACAATTTTATTATTTCAGTTCTGAATTTGTATTCTTGGCGAGTTTATATTTGTTTTAAGGTTCTTTATATCTAGTCAGTATTGAAACAACTGTGCAGTTTTAACCACACTTCAGTATTAGGTGTCTTTATTGTGCTGTTGGCTAACTCATAAGAAGCTCTGTAGTGTATATTGGTGAGTTAATCTGGTTTGGGGGATTTTTTTTATTTCAGCATGTTCCTGTATTTCATGATTATCTAAATTCCTATACAACCTAGTAATTCAAATGTATTGAAATTAACTGAAAATACAAGTTAAAAAGATGTATTTTCTTATGCTGCAAAGTGAATGCATTAGATTGAGCTAAAAACCTTCAGGGAAGTTTTTTTTCTTTCATTTCCTTTGAAGCCTGGCACTGTGGTAGTCTTTGGACTTTTTTGGGGGTAGGGGTTGTATATATCCATTTTTGGTTGAGTTTGGAGTTTTTCTTGGAAATTTAAATTTATGTGTATTTCTTAAAAGAAGAACTTTGGAAGAAATAACTTCTTTTTCTCCTTAGGATATTAGTTCAGATTCAAATGCAGAAAAACTTGCTTTGAAATATTGTCCCCACGTTGTTTTAAGTAATCAATCGTTATTTACTCTGCTGAATAATCACGGACTGAACTACAAGGAGCAGTGGGAAATTCCAGTTTGTGTTAAAATGATCCCTGTTGCAGGTATGGGATGTTTTTGTTGTTAAAACTATGGGGAGGGTTGTCCAAAGAAGCTGGAAAGCTGATCCAGGGTCACTGGATCTTGTTTCCTGTACCTTTTCCATCTTGTTACTGAGAATAGGAACAGCCTCTACAGTCAGTAAATGTTGAATTTGGACATTCAGCTATTTTCCACCTGGGGGAAAAAGCCAGAACAAAAACCAGTTAGAACCAGCTTTGCTTTTCAAAACTCTCAGTTGTTGTTCTTGGAAATAAAACAACTGCATGAACCTGTTAAAATTCAAGTGAACTGATTTCAGTAAAATAAAGAAACAGAGAAATTTTATGAAAAAGTAAAGAGCAAACCTTTTCTGGAATTAAAAGGATCTAATTACATCACAGAACAGTAAATAAGGAATGAATGTCCATGAAGATAATTTTTTCAATTGCAGCACAAAATGTTTTAATAAGCTGATGAACTCACCTGACTGCTCTACTTTACTTGTCAAGCACTTCTTCAGTAATCTGAATATAAATTTCCTCCCTTACCCTTTTTTTTTTTTAACACAGCATGGTTTATTCAAGTATTTATAATGTTTGTTGTGTTGGAATGTCCTTCTGTGCTTCTAGCACAAGTTTCTATAGCAGACTTACAGACAGTAAATAAGCTATCAAATACCTGCAACATTTACAAATTTTCATTTTCCTATGTAAATTAAATGACTATCAGGAAAGATAATGCCTGACTCCTTTTGTAGCAGCATTACAGTTTTAAAACCTAATTTTGGATCCAGAATTAACACCTGAAGGGCATTCAGATGGTGATAGAAATACATGGAGGTTCTTGAAGGGTTTCCCTGTGCCTTCCTTTTCCACTTTTCCCTGTAACCACCCCCTTGCTTTAATTTCCTTTTGTTCATAAACCAGGAGACTCTGGAGACTGTGTTCACCGTGTGCCTTGGCTTTCTCTGCTGGGATGGGCAGGGCATTGCTTTCATTTTTGGGGGATTCAGATGTGTAAGTGTGTTGAGGTGCAAACAAAGGAGTGGGGCAGCAGAGCTTGGACAGAGTTAACTGATCAGAGGAGAAATGAACTGCAGCTATCATGGCAATGAGACTTAAAAGAAGAATTGACTTTCAAACAAGGAAGAAAAGATCTTTTTGGAAAACAGAATACATTTGATGATATGATGCTATATAGGAAATGATGAATCCTCAGTTCTTATTTTACAAATTCTCTGTTTAGAACTGCATTTGAAATATGTTCAGCTATTAATGTGGTGTGTATTGCTGCTGCAGGATCACAATAATTCACACCATATCTGGACATACTTTTATCTTCTGTTGTTAATGAATGAAAGGATCATTTTTCACTTCTTCTGGTGTTATGTACAGTGGATTTGACTGTAATTGGAAGTTGAAAGATTTATTATTTAAATTACACAACAGTCTTTCTTCCTTTCATTTAATATGTACTCTTTTCATTCTTGCAAAGGTAGCAAACCAGCTAAAGTGGTTTATGTTGATCCACCTCTGCTGAGAAAAGAAATGACAGTACGAGAGAGGAATCAAATCTTCCATGAAATTCCAATGGATTTCCTAGCAACCAAAACATCTTATGTTCCAATTTCTGATGTATCAATGGACAAACCAGCTGAGGACAACCTGCTTCAGTGGGATGTATGTAGATTCACAGATTCTTAAAAATAAGCAAAACCAAAACCCTGTTAAAATTCCTGAGTTGCTTTTCCTGTGATAAAGGGAAATTAAGGTTTTCTGTTGTTGAGTTACAGACCCTGTGTAGTTCCTTTAAGTGCTTCTACATGGGCATCTCAGCCTTAATATTTACTTCATTAAAATGTCTTTTGCTGTTTGTTGGGGATGGTGTGTTGCTGGTTTGGGATTTTTTTAAAGGAAACAGGCCTAGCAAAAAATTTTTTTACCGAAGTGAAACTGAGCACTTGTCAAAAGCAGTTTGCTTCAGTGGAAGAAGTTTGGTGAACTTTTACTCTTTAGAAAGGCCTTTAAACTTGGGTCCCTTAAATAGGGCCCAAGATATTCAGTGGCAAACAAGAACAATTGTTTTTCAATTGTTGATCAACTTTCCTAACAGTGAAATATGGATGGTAGAACATTTTTTTGTGTTTTCAGTTCAGCAATGTCTCATTTCTTGGTTCGTTTAATTGTTTTGGCATGTTTTAATTTTATCACTTTCTCATCCCTGTGATAAGGTGTGTCCTGACACCTACCAGTGCAGGACAATTCCTCCTCCAGATGACACAGGGATGGATTTTGATGATGATGTTACAGAGCTTGAAACTTTTGGAGCAACAACCAAGCTCTCAAGAACTTGTAAAATGGAAACTACTTTTCCTACAGCTAGTAACACTGCTAAAATTCTATCTCATGGCCTAAAAATAGGGGGGAAGAATTCATCTGCCATAAACAGAGGGGATGAAGAGGAGAAAAACCCCCTTTCTGAGCAAGAGCATTCAGCATGTGCCAGCATGCAGCTTCCATCATTAGATGGCATTGCAGGCTGCAGCCCTCAAGAACGTTCTCCTTGTAAAAGCTTTCAGCCAGTGGAGGTAGGACTGAGCAAAGCACAGGATGTCATGGCCAAGGAAGTATTGGACAATGAAACAAAACTAAATCCTCTACCTGTTGCAGTGAGTTCTGAGAAAGAGCCTGGTGGTGCACAGAAAAAAGAGACTTGCACTGCTTTGTGCAGCAGTGACACGGATGAGGAGCGTCTGGTGATTGATGCAGAATGTGAAACCACTGCTCCATGCAAGCCAGCTGTACCACCAGCTGCTTCCTCTGCCTCAGCAGAGACTGCCAGATCTCCTTGCCCTGCCCAGAGTCCTTCAGCAAGCATCACTGACTGCTCACATTCCACAGATCAGGGCAAAAAAGCCTCCAAGAAACCTCCAAGAAAGTTCTCCAGAGAATTGGATCCTGTTGGGCAAATTTTGAAAATGCAGACTGAACTTCTCAAGTCCCCTTCCCCAAAAGCTCCTGAGCCAGTGGTGAGCTGTGATAATTCTAATGCTGTGCCAGCCCAGCTGCCTCAGTCTCCAAAGCCACTGGTGACCTCCAGCACAGAAAAGGTGCCAGCCCCAGCCTCCAATGCCACCAGCTCCTCTAGAAATAGCTGGACGTGGCTTTTTGAGGGAGTGCCAAAGAGTAAGTGTGGTCATTGTGTAAGGAGGAAGATTGAACCCAGTGTGTCAACAGAGCATCTCTTACAGCTATTTAGAGATGTGCCTCAAGTTAACAGTACCTTTTCTGTGTGGGAATTGCTGTCTTGCACACAGAAGGGAGCGCTGGGAGCTGTTTGTCCACAGAGGTGAATGTGAAATACTGTTTTACTGCAGAGAAATAAGTTGTTATGCACAAGGTTTTTCAGAAATCATTTGGTAGTGGAATGAGTTCTTTTTGCATAGAAATTCAAATATTTGGGTAGCCTAGTCTGCAAAAGGAGTTTCTTGTCAATCAAAAGTAGAATTATTTAAATTTTTGTAGAATAAAAATTAATCAAATTATGCAATTAAAAATGGGGGGAAAATTAAGTTTATATGTCTTAAGTTTTAAGCTTCGTGGTTCAGTTGCTGTTGCTTAACTCCCAGCACTCTGTCCCAGAAGGCAAATGAGGATACACTACAATCCACCTCTCCAAGTCTTCAGGCCATTAGCTGGGTATGGAATCCCTGCTGCCCCTGGACCTTAGCCCAGAATTACAAGTTGTGAAGATCCATGGTCCCTGGAGGTTTTCCTCACCTGCCTGAGTTGCATCTGAACTCTGAACAGCTGAAGTTAGAAACACTTCATTGTGTTGGATAACTGTGCAGGAAACCAGACAGGTTGTGTCAGGACAGATGCTCTCCTCAAACATTTAATTCCAACAAATCCATGCTTTTTGGTGGGAAAAGGTGTTTGGTATTTTCTGAGGAGGTGTGCATTTGATCATGTAGGAATTAATTACTTAATCTATAGGTTAACACAATTAATTCTGTTCTAGTTGAAACTGTGTTACCACTTCCTACATCCTTATTGCTTTAACTGAGTAATCACTAAGACCATGTCTCCTCCCTCAGTTTGAAAGGCTGAGGCACGATGTTTTATTTCTCTGTGTGTTAAAAAGATGGAGTATAGAATTCAGATTTTATAATAATTTTTTTTAAATAGAGATTGTTAAACTAATATTGCCAATGTGCTGAAAAGTGACTGTGTAGGCCTAGAAAGCATAATTCTACAATTGGCAAGTTCTGTAACAAGCTGAGAAACCTCTTTGCATGTCTATTTTGCACAAAGCGAGAATTGAGTTATATATTTTACTAAGGGAAAATTACTTCCAGTTCCTTGGGTGATATCTCCCACAGTGTGCATGCACATAAACGCTGAATTTAATGTTAAAAATGTATTTGTTCATAGCACTACAGCAATCCCTATTTGTAGGTATAGTTTGGAGACATATTTCCACATATCTGCAGGACAAAAAAAAAGAAAGAATGGGATACATTTTCAGCAAAGCAATGAGGAGTTTACTGGGTTTATTTGCAACATTTTGTTCAAATGTTTCTAAAGGTTGAAGGGGTGTTTGTTATGTCCTCAAAGCTGCACTGGGAGATGCAGTAGCACCTTTTGAATGTTCTGGTGTCCCGATTGAACTCCATGTGCTGGGAGACTTGTGCTGCCATCCAGACCTGAGGCCTGACTTAGTGCCTGATGAATGGATGGCAGCTCTCAGGAGCCATTCATTGCAAATCAGTTTTTTCTCTCCTTTGTGCTGAGTGGGTGTGGCTTAAAAAGCAGCTTTTGAACTACTTCTCTACCAGAATGGAGTCTCACATTTGGAGTTCTTTGTATGAGAAATTGAATGATGGAGGATTATTTAGAAATAGATTCTTTAAGAGAAAATGTTTCCCAAATGTAATTATTTTATTTTTTTTAATACAAGAATTTTTTTGTGCCAAGTAGTTTTCACCCCTTAATCATAGGAAACAAAACAGATCCTAGAGTAAAAAAAAAAAACTGAACAAAAAACTCTACTGCAAGGGAACAAAGCTAATCAGCTTCATTGTAAAAAATCTCCAAGCTTGACATTTTCTGCTTTATTCATTTTCTCTAGCAAAGCTGCCAAGTGAACTTCAGCTGCTTGAGGAGGACCCCTCAGAGTACCAAGCACCTGAGGAAGGCAATGTTGTGTACAAGCTTTTCAGTTTGGGTGATCTGCTGTTACTCGTGTGTTGCAGTGTGCAGAAAGTCAACTCACTGACACAATACCAGAAAAAGAAAAAAGCCCAAAAGGTAAGGATTTTGTTTTCAGCTGTTCTTGGTTTGTTTTTTTTAAACAGTTGTGCTCAACTCTGAAATGTTGGCATTTCTGGGATTCCCAGTCCTTGATAGCATTTATGCTTTCACTGAGACACTTGGGACTCTGCAGTGTCTCCTGTAAGTAAATATTTGTTATAGCAGGACAGGGAAGAATAACTTGTGATTTCTTTAAAGCTACTTGATTAGAACATAAGGAAGTGATTCTCCATTTTTTTACTACAGTAATATGCCTGGGTAATGATACTTATGTAAAAACAAAGTAATTTTTTGAACTATTCTTAAAAGTTAATGGAGTAATTAGGGTTTGGCCCAAGGCTTTGAGAATGTTTGTGACAATAAATACTTTCAAGCAGGATTCAGCCTTCCTATCATGCCTAGTTAAGCAGGGAAATAGGAGATAAAATGAGCAACAGAGAACCCAAAAAGAGATTCTGTTTGTTCTGCTTGAAAATACTGTGGCATTTCTTAGCAAATAGTTTGTCATGGAATTAAATGGTTCAAATGCAACTGTAATCAAAATACTCCTTGCAGCATCAAGAGAAGGAAACTGTATTCTATAATTCTCAGAAATTTGTAATTTTTTTAAGAGTCTTGTGAATCATTCAGAAAATTTGTTGTGTGTGTCCCTCCTGAGAATCCCAGAATTACAGCAGGCAGGTTTTTGTGAGGTGTTTGTGCTATGTTGAAATGGAAATAATCATTGTAACACTGATTACTTGCCCAGAGTCTGTGCTTTGCATCTTGCTCTGAAGAAATCCCATCTGTTTGCTATTGATCCACTGCTTATAAATGCCTGGGAATAACTGCTTCATTATTCAGAAACCAATCACTTGTTTTTGTTTTTTTCAAATTTCTGCTTAAATTTAGACTGGGGGTTGTCAGTGAGGACTGGCAGTGCTCATTAGGGTTAACTCAGTAGTTAGGGTTGCCTCTGATTTCAAATGAGACTCCAAGCATTAAGTTCTAATTTCAAGTGAGATTCTGACAGGAGTGATAAATAGCAGAATTCTGCTAATACTAGGCTAATTAGAAATGTTGTGTGTTTTTTCTTAAATTGCTGCAGAGGGCAGTAGAGCACAGAAGTGTAAACTTGAAATTAATTTAGTCACATGGAGAAATTACTAAGTGTCAGAATTTTATTATTTTATTAAAGCTTGCCCAGGCCTTTTTTTTCTTTTTTTTTTTTTTCCCTGCCAATTTCATCTTTCTCTGTATAAAGTACTCCAAAGTTTGTACTGTGGATTTCACAAATTGTGAACCTTCAAACAAAATCTCTGAAATGTCTTTGTTACTTCAGCTATGCTAGAGGACTGTAGTACCACAAAATGTAGTAAATTTGGGATATTTTTGGACAGTGAGTGCTAACTTTTATCTTCTCTTTTCCAGCCAACTCCCATATTCCTGTTGCCAAAACTGGAGTACCAAGCCTACTATGGTGTGGAAGCTCTTACAGAAAGTGAAGTGTGCCAGCTGTGGACACAGAGTATGCTGCATTCTAAATGCTTATTTTATGTTGGTAAGTTCATGTCTTGAGTTTTGCTGAAGCCACATGTATGTATGTGTAAGTATTTGTAGAATAACAGGAGAGATGCATACTTATTAAAGGTGTATTCCATATATCCTGTCTTATTTTGACTTCCTATTTTTGTTTTTTTACATCTATCTTCAGTAAGTTTTTTTGTCTAAAATTTCTGTTGGGTGCTGGATGAGAAAATTCCACCTTTGGTTTTAGATAAACAGTATCAATGTCCTGTAGAAAATGCTGTATTCATGTTTGTACAATGACATTTTAAAAAGTCTGGGAAGTTCTTATGTCTGTTGAGATATATATTTTGTATATTATGAGAAATTAAAATGATATATATAAGGAATGTGACCAGATTATTTTAACAACCATTTTAATATATGGAGAGCTTTCTGATACCAATTATCTTGTAATTAATAAGTTTTTAAAAGGAAAATTTGCAATGAAGTGGTTAGTTGATACTTAGGATATGCTTGGCACATGCTGCTGAGTGAGGGCAATCCTGTTTGTACAGTGAGTGGATATTCTGCAGTGGGGTTGCCTTGCTTTTTTTGTAGAAACAAATCTGGGTTTTCGGGTTGTTATGGCAGCAGTTGTGGCCTGTGGTTGCCTAACCTTTCCACTTGTGCACTGAATTACACTTTTGCTGTTGTTGGCTCACATCAGAATGCTATTTTAGAAATGCTAACTTCTCTGTTTTCCAGTTTCTACAAACTAGGCAAGCTCCCACAGAATTATTAGGATTATGTGAAATCTAATGCATTTGCCAATTGCATCCTGGTCTGCTCTCTTTATTCAATGGAAATTATATTTCTAATTTTAAACTTTAAAAGCAGTATTTGATGTGGTTTTTCCATTCCATTCAAAAGAAATCATTACAAAGAGCTAATTATGTACAGAGTTCTCTGTTTGTAACTGTATCTTAATGTACAGTACAGAGGCCTTGCTTCTCTCTAGCCAGCAGAGCACTATCTGAGTGCATTCTGATATTTACACTGAGGATGCCTCCAGCATACTGGGCTGCACTGCAGTTGGGCTTCCTCTAGGAAGTGTTAGCAAAGTTTTTATGAACATTTCTAGAGTGGCAAGCAGTGTGAGGAAACAGTGAGCTGTGGAGGGAGGGCTGGTGTCTGTGAAGTACACAAGGGAAAGGAGTGAGTGTCTATCTAATCTCCCAGTACAGGAAATGGAAGGCATGGCTTGCACAGGACTTTGCAGACAGCTCATCCGGCCACCACCTCTTTTTATGGAGGTTCTTGGGAATGCAGGAGACAGCAGGATGGCTGTGCAGGTGGTGTTGCAGATGAAGAGCCCCAGAGCCCTCCCCTTCCAGCACAGCTTTCCTCTGTCTCCTGGAGGTCCCTGATGGCTGTGGAACTGGCAGTGCCCTGGACTGGCCTCCAGCACATCTCTGTTCCCATGCCTGGGACAAAGTCACCAGTGCTTCTCAATGCCAGGATATTCCAGTCATGTTGGTTTGTCAGCTCCTGGATCCACACTCCAGAAGCAAGGCCTGGGGCACACAGGAGTTCTCCTTTTGTGGGCTCTGAGGAGACACAGGATTCTCTGGGTTGTCTCTGTCCTGCGCAGTAAATGGGTGCTCCTGGCCTGTGGGGCAGATTCTTGGTACTGACTGCCACGTAGTTTCTTACAGAGTAGGTAAAAAAAATATGTGCAAGTAAATATCCATTCTATGAAAGAGCATCTACCACAGTTTTGATTAGGCAGCTGTTATCATATTCTACATGGGGAGTTTTCTGCTCTTGGTGTATTGCAAGGTAGTTGTGAAATCCTGCCTTTCAGTTTGTATTCTTAAGGGAGCTGTGAAAAATGCAGTGTTGCACTCAGAGTTACTCAGAGAGCTCTTTGCAGCAGAGAGCTTTGTCCTGAAACTCCAGGGACAGTTCTCTGATGGTGATGATATCCCAGTGTTATGGGCAACTTGAAATGGGGTGAATCTCTCATTCTCTGTCACTAATCTGATACCTGATAATAAGACTGCTTCAGTGATCTGGTCAGTGTAAGGAGAAAGGCAGAAAGCTTCTGAAATCATGCTGTAATTTGAATTATTTTAAGTGAAAAGCTGTGTTCTATAATAAAAGAATTTTTAAATCAAACATTTTGTACAGACATAAAGTTACTGCTCTTTTTGAATTTGCCTCACAGTATGAGTGTGGAAGTATGGAACAACATGGTTTGAAAACTATCATCTTACTAACACAGTACCTACAACTTGCATTCTTGATCAGACAGTTAGTTAACCCTTTAACTTTTAAATTTTAAGCATGTAGCAGACTTCAGTGTTAAACTGCATAGGTGGTTTTGGCTCTTGAAAAAGCTTAATTTGCTGTCTCAACCATCTCTTGTATTGCCAAGTAAGTATGGATGAAAAGTTCTTTGGACCTTGATCTGTACCCCACAATTGTCCAGCACTGTTGTGTGTGACAGAGGGAGGATCTCAGCTCTGCTGTGACTCAGGGGCTGAGGCAGAAATCAGATGTGGAACCATGGCCTCCAGCTGCAGGGGGGAAATGAAGCTGAGGTGGTTTTTTAGGATGTTCTCAAAAGGCAGAGATGCTATCATCAAACAAAGAGCACTGCCTTCCTCTTGCTAGCAAAGCACCTGCCTTGGTTGTTCAGTCCCCTTGCTGCTCCCATAGGAAATCCTCTGTCTGCAGAGGCAGTAATCTCTGTGACAAGCTCCCCAAATAAGGCACTTGTACTTGTCTAAGCAGTAAATAAACTTGTGATAAGCTTTACTGATTAATAGGAGCATTTTACCCTGAGCATTACTCACTTATTTACATTGAGTGCCTAAGCAAAACTTTCTGCAAGAACAGTTTACCTTCACGTGAATGGAATAATATTGGCCTTTAAATTAACATTATTTGAAGAATGGGTAGGAAAAAAAAATACTTAGTCTTGGATAACTTACTACATGTCAAGTATTTTCAATCAGTCACTTCTCAAATATAAGATACAGTTATGTAAACTAGGTGGAAATAGTTCATAGATATTTTGTAATTACTTTTTTTTCCCAGTTATGAGTGTGTTTAGAAGTAGAGAAGTCTGATTTGAGGACGGGCTGATGAGGAATACAGAACTCAAACAGATTTTTTTTAAATTATATTTTTAATAATGACTTCAAGCCTCTTTTTCTAGTCAGCAATGTAAAATACGAAATTCTGCTGCTTAGTCTTGCACAAAATACTGATATCAAGAAAAGTAACAAATGTACAACGTTTAAAAGAAATGGGTTGTCCTGGTGCATCTTTTTTAATTTGTTGAAGTGAGAGTTATTGCTTGGTCTTCTTACACAGCACATAAACTTAGTGATGGCTAGCTTGGAATGTGAAATGCTTTGATTTAGCAGTTTTAACTGTGCAATTGAAGCATTTACACTTCCTAAGAGAACAGATTTGTAGTAAGACAGTAAATTCCAGAGTAGGCTGTATTTTATTATGCTGCCTTTTCCTCATCCTCCTTCTGGGAGCTGAAATAGAATAGATTTCTGGGAAAACCTCAGCATGGAAAGAACCAGAAGGCAAAGTACAGTATACAAATGCATGTCCAAGCTATGCTGGTGATTCTTATTGCTCATCAAGTGAAATGTGGACTAAACTGTCCTTGGCAGCCTTTATTTTAAAAATGTAATGAGGAGAGCTTTGAATTGTTGCTTCTCACTGTGTCAAAGACAAAGTTGTTAAAGACAACTTGCCATGATCAAGGCCTGACTGGTAAATTGTAATTCCTCAGGTAAGGAAAGGGGGAAAAAATCAAGAGGCAAAGCATCCCTAGAAAGTCATGCAATAGATCAGAATAGAAAAGCAAGCATGTTAAATGCAAAAGTAAATTTTTTGCTGAAGATCAGCTTTTGGGATCTGTCCAGGGAGGAAGCAAAGCGATAAGGGTCAAATGAACTTGAGAAAGTACAAGGAACTGATGAGATGAAGGCCATGGTGAGATAAGGCTGTGTATCCTCACACCACCCAGGATGTAAGGCTTGCTGGAGTCAGGCATCTCTTGGTTTGGAGAGACAGTCAGGGTACAGATGCCTGTGCTTAAAGCAGCTGCACATTTTATTCTCTATTATGGTGCAACATTGATAAGTACTTTTCACTGTTCAATGCCAAAAGAGCAAAGTTTTTTTACCCTTCTAAAAAGGTTTGCAAATTATGCTCTTATATTTGTTTGGTTTTATTTTTAGTGTATTAATTGAATTCCTTTTTTCAGGACATATTGATGCTTTTACATCAAAGCTTATTATGCTAGAAAAGATTTCTTCAGCAACTTTAAGAGAAAAACTTGGATTGATTAAGTGAGTGTTTTTATTAAGTTTTTTTAGCAATGAATTTCAAACCCTAACAAGCCTTGCAAGTTACTACTTTTGCTATTTTTTCTTTCACAGGCCTGCAAATTCGTTAAATATACTTCATCATGTTTTGAAGAAGGTGTCTGAGTAAGTTCTCAATTTTTGTTCATTGTATTTGTTTGCCACATTGCCCAGCTCATCCTGTTTCTTCTGTAGAATGTTTGTCTACTCTGATTTTTATTTCTTCATATACATAAAGAAATTTATATTTTACAGGTTCTATTAGGTCTATCATAGCATAATGCAGTAGTGTGTAAAATGTGCTTGGTACTACAAGGTTTGCATAAATTATGCAAAAGAATAAGAACTTGAGGTTTGTGAACCAGTTTTTCCAGAGAGCAAAGTGGACTCTTAGGAGCTGAGTAAACAGTTGACAGGAGTGAGGTGTAATGTTCTGTATGTGGGCTGACACATGGAGTTTGGGTGCTTGATCTGTAGAAATAACCCTGTGTTCCTTTCTGCTTACCTTGACTTGCAGCAGCTTTTCTCTGTACAACATTGCAGCCTTTCTCCTGCTTCTTTCCAGAGCTACTTCAAGGCTTGCAGCCTGCAAGTGTCCTCATTTTTTTGGTGAAGCATGCTTCTTGCACTGTGAAGCCTTTTCATTCAAATTAGAGGGCTTTTCCTGCTCTTTATCATTTCTGTAGGTTCATGATTTTTGACTTAAGATTTTTAGTATGGGCAGTTGGTTGACCTTCATCTTCCTGATTAAACCTGTTTAATGCTGTGGGTGTTGAAAGCTCATCTGTTTGTGTCTATGTCCACATGGGCATTGTTCTTTGTAAGATGCTGGTTAAGGAATTACAGTTTGCCCAGTATGGATGGTTTTCAGTGTATGCTTACATGTTTAGATGAATATGATGACAGTCTGTACATTGTTGATAAATTAGTACATGATGAATACATTATAAACACATTAATTAGTAGGTATTTATCAATATAGTTTAATTAATGCTTTCTTGTGCACAGTCTTTTTTTACAAAACATCCAAAGGGACTACACATCTAAAGATGTTCTGCTTTTGCATTAAGACCATATTAACTATTCTGATCAAATAAAAAAGCTCCAAAAAACATTTAAATAATATTTTTCATTTGGAACTTTTCTCATTCTAGTTTGGAAGAGGGCTCTTATTTATTGACTCACGCTGCAGGAGATTCATCAGTTGCAATTTATAAGAGTTCTCTTGACAAGAGCACGAGATCATCCTACAACTTGCACAAAGCTCACTGTGACCTGCCTGCTGTACCTGCCACTCTCTCAGTCCCGTGGGTTCCCCTGGATCCCAGCCTCCCTTTGCCCTACCACATCATTCATGGAAGAGTTCCATGCACCTTTCCACCTGCACCCTGGGAAGGGTGGAAACAGAAGGTCAGTATCTCCCTTGATGGAAAAGCAGATCAGCAGTTTAGGAATAACCTATTTCAGTCCCCTGGGGTACAGCTGATACAGTTTATCTGCCACCTTTGGGGGTCAGAAATTCTTTGGGAATCCATCCAGCTTCGTAATTTGTGTTGGTGAATAAGTGATTTCTGTCATGCTTTAGAAATTTCCCAAAGATCCTGCTCTCCCCTCTATTATTTTTGAGATAGTTTGACCCTTTAATAAAATTTTCAAGCATTATTTTTCTTCAGCAGAGACTCATTTGTGTAGAAGCCCTGTGGTAACTGTGCCCAGCTTTGTGCATTGTGAGTTGGTTTTAGCCACAGCCTGACTTTGTAAGAGGGCAAAATTGTCCTGCATCCATTCCTAATTACCTTGTGCACTTTGGTTTCTGCCAGAAAGAAATCCAGGCAGGGAAGAGGCAGGACTGGTCACTTCTCACTGCTGACTGTGAGCAGCTGTGCCAGTGCAGGTGTGCCCTATGGGTCTGTTTGAAACTGATAGTGGAGCCCTGGAAAATGTTAAAAATAGTCTTTGAAAATATTGGGCTTTGTGTTTTCTCAGATCACTGCACCTGCGGAAGCAGTATGATTAAAGATATAATTGTTAGATGTGATGATTGTTTAGTAATTAATTATAATTATTATATAACCATAAGAAGAATCATGAGAAACTATGTTGGAAATTTAAAGGGGGCTATGTTTAGCTGAAATCTGTGTATACAATAGAACAATATAAGTTTAATAATTACCATGAAAGTTATGTAATGATAGAGTATAAAACACGTTCACCTCAAGTGTATGGTTGGAGTCAGATTTGGGTGGAAGTCACCCCGATTCCCAGAGCTCTTCAATAAAAAGCACCACATATAATCGCTGATGTGATTGTGTGGTTTTGAATGCTAACAAAACTACATGAATTAGAAGGCAGTTGTCCGAATGTAGTTGTGTATGTTTGTGCTCAATACAGATTTCAGATGGTTCATTTGGGTAATTCCAGTTCAGTTTTCTGAGTTGGTTTTTTTTCCATTTCTCTGCCCTTGTGTGTGTAGATGGCTGGGGTGAAAGGACAGTTGGACACAGCCCACGAGGGAAGGCCAGGAGCTATGGGAGCCAAAGGCAAGCCAGCCAAGCCTGCTAGAAATGAAGGTGTGGCTCCAAAGAAGCTGAGGCAGAATTTCTGCAAGCAAAGAAAAGTGAAGAAAAATTGGAAAAGTAAATTCAACAAAATGCAACTGAAGTAGGAATAAGCCTGGAGAAGAAGAAAAGGACACAAAAAAATCTGAGGTTTCTTGCAGCTTCAGAGGAGCCAGAGCAAGCTGGCAGGGGAAATGGCTCCAGTAGCTGGAGCATTCTGTAAACCTTCAACCCTTTGGTACCTCAGGGGACATGTTTCAGGTGAAAATCTCAAAATCTAAAAAAAAAAAAGGTAAAAAAGGATGTGGCTGCAGCCACTTGGCTGGTTATGGGGAGCAGCATGTTCTGTTGGTCTGGTGACTTTTCTATAAAAGCTGCATCTTGAGTGAAGCAGTGGCTAGCTGACAGCCTCTAATACCACATAACCAGAAAAATAGCTTTTCAGCTTTCCCAGTTCTTCCAGATTCACTACAGATTGTTGTTCTCACATATTTTAAAGATATATTTTACTTTGTGCATTGTGTACAGGAGGAACAACTTGGATTTAATTATTTAGCTTTTTTGACACATGGTGTCTACTGACTTTTAAATAACTTCAAAAAATGCATTTTTCTTTTTAGAATGGTGTAACAAATGAAGGACAAAAGCTGTGTTTATTTGAATAGTAAGGGCTATAAATTTGCATTGGAAAACTTAAAAGTATGGCTAAACAAGTAAAATAATAACAGGAGAGCTGCATTTTTGCATGTTTAAACTGCTGTCACAAAAAGCAGAGGTCTTAAAGGTGTTCTTCCAAGTCTTTTGTTTGGACTGAGGAAGTTACCAAGTACACACATCTGATCAAGCATTCTTCTGCTCATTGGGGCTTGATAGGACATGTTTTAATGTCATGAGGGTAAAAATAAAAAAAATTGTTTACTGGACTATACCTGCTAAAAAATCCTGAAGGTAGGGATTTTTCTGAAATCAGGCTTCAATAATGAATATATATTAAAAACTTCTTTGTGAAATACAAAGCATTTTCTGATGGCTTTTTTCCAACTGTTAGATGTATTTATTCAGTTTATTCCTTTTTTTGGATCATGCTTGTTTTATCTCCAGTATTAAGGTATTGATAAGCTGAACTTGTGTTTGCAATTTACAAATAGTTCTGATTCAAAATCCTAAATGCCTTTAGAGCCTTCTCATAATAGGAATACTTTAGCTGTGAGTCATTTTTCCCAGATAACTGACTCTGTCTGGGGGATTCAAGGAACTTTTCAGTTTGTTTATATATAAAACTTTTTGCCAGACTTGTTTGGAATTTGCTTTCCCAATGCAGTTTCACGAGGAAGAAATGTATGGTCTGTTTGTTCCTCTGTCTCCATGCCTTTTACCTTACACTGGTACATTACTAATTAAAGTGTACTAATTGTAGAACTGCAGTGGAGCAGCCTGTGCTGCTGCTTGGCATTGTTGCATTTTGGGTGCAGGGCTTCATCTCTGCAGAGGCTGCTGCAGTTCTTGTTGGCCTGGTCACCAAGGCTGTCCAGGTGTCTCTGTAGAGTGGCTCATCTGTCCCCTCTACCTCTCTCTTCTGCCTCTTTGGTGTCATCTGCAAACTCCAGGAGAATTGATTTGGTCACGTTATGCAGCAGAAGTACTGAGTAGTGCCAGCCCCTGGGAAGCTCTGTCCGTGACCAGCTCACCTGGTCCAGCTTTGGGCAGCAAACCACCAGGAATGGAGGAGGGTCTGTGAGCAGAGGTGTTCCCTGCTATGAGATCTCTGATGGGTGTCTGCTTCTCCCCACTCACTGCTGTTCATCAGGAGATGGAACTGGTGGCTTTGTGTCGCGTTCAGACAGTTTGAGGTTAGTGTTGGAGGACTGGAGGAGATGTTGTGACCTGGCATTTGAGGTGATTGGTTGGCCTGCAAAACCATGGAACTTGATCAGTTCTTTCTGTTAATGTGAATGGCTTATTGGCTGTGAATCTGACTTTTCTTTATTTCTGTAGTAATGAGAGTTTTTAGATGTCATTTGCACTATGCACTGATAAACTGCTTCCATTCTCATATGTGACTGACTAAATCTCTTCACCTTTTCTGTCTGACTGCAAACACTTTCAGAATACAATAGAAGCTGTCTATGTAAAATATATTAGGAAAGATTTGCTGCATTTTTTCCTCTTCTTCTAATGTAGCCTAGCAGCTGGAAGCACAGAGAGCTGGGACCAAGTGACCAGTCATCCATTCTGGTGCTGGAAGGTGGGAGATGCCAGCAGCAAGGGACTCCACCCACCTCCATGCTGAGAGTTCAGTAACAGTTGTTGAGCCATTTGAAGAGGTATTTCTTTTGCTTCTGATTTGTTTGCCCTGTGTTTTAAATAGGAGCCTGTTTCCAAGTCAGGTCAGGTGTAGTCTTTCAGAGTGCTTAGTGCTGGCCTGCAGTTAAGCTTGCTTCTAGTTCTGCTGGTAGAAGTTGCACCATTTTCGGTCTCTCCCCCTGCTGAAGTCTGCATGTGTAACTTTCTCAGGTGCTTCTCTGAGAAGTTATATAACTAAACTGTTTCTTTCTTAATAAAATGTCCTTTCCTATAGTGTTGGTACAGTCCTTCCCAGAAACACTGTCATTGCTTGGAATGTTAAATTCCTCTGTACTAAAAATACATTCACCTTTTTTTTAGTTGCTCTTAGAATGTATTTTTCTACAGACATTCTTAAACTTTATTTGCAAGTTCAAATTCTGTTCCTGTATGTCCAAATCATTGCACTAAAATGTTTTCAAAAATACATGGCTGTATTATACATCTCAAATTAAATTTCCTTCTCAATGCCAGAAAATACCTTTGATGGCCAGGTGACAGTCTATTTAAGCATAAAGCATTTGAATGATGCCCTACTTAGCTTATAAAGGTCTGTAGATACTACTTATAAAGGTCTGTAGATAATCTCAGGCTGCTCTTACTCATGGCTGTGTCTATAGGGTGAGGACACATTGTGATATACCTTGCTGAGGGATTTTTTTGTTGGTTTTATGGAACTAAAGCATACTGCCAATTTTTAAATTGTAGAATAATTTAGTGTAATTAAATAGTAGCAGTCCTAGTGCAGCCTTCAGGGCATTTCTCAGCATTGATACTTCTGCTTAACAGTGAGTGAAAAAAAAAAAAAAAGAAAAGGCCTGAAAGCCCCATTCTTCCCCAAGACAGCACAGCAGCTTTGTCTGACATGTAACAGCAGAGGCAGTAGAGAAAACAGTCTTGTTACTACTTGTGATTAAAATATTTCAATAAATATTAGAAGAACAGTGTCACTTTAAAATCAGTATTAAAAAAACATAAGATAGCAGTAACTGTGTGGGGAAGGGAGGGGCTGTTACAGACCCCAGTGACATCTTCTCTGATTCTTGAAATGAAATACAGCAGCCACGTCCTTCTGAGTGTTCACAGCACGTTTTTACAAGTGTGCCTTTCCTAGTTTTGGTAGCCCTACTAGAGGACATGTATTCCTTTATATTTGGAAATGGGCAATGTCCTTGTTGGGAGGAGCCAGAAGGAGAAGGATCCCTGGTGTTGTTGACCAAAGCCATAAAATCTAATTGGCCTCTTTGCTTCCTTCCTTCAGCTTGACAGGGTTGCTCTCACTGCAGAGCACAGCTGTTCCAAACATGCATGAATACATTTCAGTTTCACTGCAACCTACTCAGAGGTACTTTTGCTCAGCAGTTTTTCACCTGTGCATGAGATTGCTCCATTGTATGGCAGCATGAGTGGCCAGGAGTGTCACCTTACCTGCCTGTGCCTCAAGAACAAGCACATCCCACAAGGCTCTCATTTCTCACGTGCTGCCAAGTGAATACGGTTTGAGAAGAAAGAAAAGAGTAAAATCTACTATGGCAGGGGTCATCAGGAACCTTTGAACAAAGGTAATCTAGGGTTTTAAAATAGTTGTAGGTTTTAATAAACCTTGAAATACTTCTGAGTGTTTCAAGCCTTTTGATACTCAAGGACATGTAACTGAAATTATATTTTTGAAAGTGACACCCATAAACTCCCTGTCCATTCCCCATCACTGAATTGTCCACACAGTCCTGAATTCTTGCGTAATTTCAGGTTTTTAGAAACTAATGCCTTCAGATAGCAAAGATGAGACTGTGATACTCTAAGGATGCTGATAACGTTATCTAAATGCAGCCAGTCCTTTGCTAGCACTGCACTGTATGAGTACCATGAGAACAGTTACATTTGTATGTTCAGGTAGAAAAGGAGCTCATGAATTCCTCCACAAAACAGCATCAAAGATGATACAGTAATGCCACATCAAGACTCTTTCCCATCTGTTCCACAGGTACTAAAGGTGTTCCTGGGGAGGTCACAGGGTTCAAATACCCATCCTTGGTACAAACAGTCAGAATGTGTGGGCATTTCCTTACAAAAACTTTTTGTGATCTCAAAATAGACTTTCAGAGTTTATGTGTAGGTTCATGTGCAAGTACCTTTAGGTGATCAACTATGAAAAAAAAGGAAGGTATTGACCATTCTAGGACTTTTTCAGATTTAAAACTGAAGGAAAAAATGTCAAATTCTGCACATCCAGGCACAGAATCAGGTGCTGGCAGCACATATTCTCAGCTGGAATTGATGTTTCTAGATTAATTCCCTGATGTGAGGGTGCATCTGTGTACCTGAGAGTTCAGCTGTTTTCCCAAACAGATCCAACAAAGTCTTGCTGTGACTGTTCCTCTCCTCTCTAAGGGTTCCTGCTGCCACAACTGCTGCAGTGCATTCTGCTATGGTTTGAAAGGAATGGTGCAGCATAGCCTTTCTTACTGAAGTTCTCTTGCTTCTTCCCATGGCTTCTTCTGATATACTTCAACATAAAGAGAACAATGTAGGAATTTCCTGTGAATAAATTTAGACATACCCATCTTAAGAATCAGTGTAGTCAAATTCACACAGAGATCAATGCTACTGTTGTATTTTTCAGAAACTATTTTAAAGCATCTATAAAATGAGAATACTTGTTTAGAATTTATTTCATCACTGAAAACAAAATATGGAGTGATGATGCAACCTTGGTTGAAAACTCCTGTTTGTTCGTGATTTTTATCTTTAACATTTTTGAGTGAACAACATGAGTGCCACCCTGTGCTGGGTCTGCTGCAATTGATTGAAAAGCTCCACCTACCAAATCTTTGCACAAACAATTCAAAATATAAAAAAACCTAGGAGGAATGCAAAAAAAATTCCTGCTTAAATAAGTCACCCATCACTCTGTCTGTGGTGTGGGCTATGCTGCCAAGCAGACAGAGCACTTCAACAAATATTTTAATGATTGGATTAAATTTGAGCTTAAAAAAAGAGGGAAGGAAAAAGCTGTCAGAAGCCCATGGCTGAGCAGGTCTTGTAGTTAAAAGCTACCTCAGCAGTCAAAACCTATTTATTTCAGAACCTTGCAGCCAACTGCAGTTCTGTTCCCTTGACTGACAGGAGGACAGGAACCTTGTGCAGCTCTCTGGGTGTTCTTTGTTTATAAGCAGAAGCAATGAAATGAAGAGGAGGTACAGTTACTGCAAAGTTGCACATGCTGCTTTCAACAGCTTTTGTAGCCATTTGTAAATTAACAAGTGCTCACATCACGGTTGAAATTCTGCAGCTTGTTTGCAAGTAACCTAAGCAGAATGCACGGTGAGATTGAGTAGAGTGACTTGTTTAGTGCAGAAGCAGCACATGGAGGTTGAGAGACCTGGAGAGAATTTTGTACTGACACTGTTCCTGTCTCTGGAGAAGCAGCATCTTGTGGGTCAGTAGAGCTGTCACCAGCCTCTTGGGTTGTTTAAATAACAAGCAGAAAAATTGCAGGTGGGTATATGAATAAATAAGCTTGTTTCCTGTCCTCTTCAGGGAAGATAATTCACATGATATCCTAGTTATCAAAAAAATACATTGTCTTCCATTTATGGGTTTTCTACCAGCCCAAACAAACTGAGAAGATAAAGTGTTGTACACATTTCTTTGGCCTAAAGAATGTCTGTGGCTCCATGCTCCTGTGTGTGTGTGTGTGTTTGTGTCTGTGCATGTTTCAGACTGTGGCTTAAATTTGGGCTTCTAAATTTCTGTAGTGGCAAACCATTCCCAAGGGCTTTCTTTGGTCCAGCCTCCCTCCCCAGAGGAAGGAAGGATGGGTGATGGCTGGCTGGCTTTCCATGGCTGTCCTTGCTGCTCAGCCAGCTGGGCTCTTTCCTCTGCTGCTCTGAGCTCAGTTACTCTGTACACACTGATGGCTGCTCATTCTTGGATTAATAACTTACTGGAGGGGGTAGCAGCATTAGAAAAAGAAACCTTAGTGTTGAGAAATTGTTTGAAAAAGTATCTGTAGTTGTGTTGGCACTGCAGCCTTTTGTTCTGTCTCCTCACCTGTCCCTGATGTGAGCACTGGCTACTGACATGCAGGACACAGCACTGAAATTATCCAGCTCCAGTAGAAGTGTTTCCTGAAGGCTTATCTGCAATCAAATGTGAAAATGTTAAGTATTATGTGTACTCCATGCTAAAGCAATAGGCTTTACTATACTTTTTCTTACTCATTAGAGGAAGAGATCTCTGGTTTTAGAATTCACACCTGTGCTTCTGACCTGGAAAAACAAGTCTTAGCCTGCCTGGCAGAAACAAATCTCTTGGTAGCAGCCCCTCAATCAACAGCTTTTTGAAGTCAACTTTCCTTGCCTTAATTTTTCTCTAAAGCTGTGAGATGCCACTTGAAAGAGCAACAAAAGCATCACTGTGACAGTGCTGTGTAATTAGGAATCTGTAACATTCCTTTGTCTTGCAAGGCATCATTCATTCCCAGCTAGTACCTCAGCTGATCCTAATTTAGGTAATGAAGTTCAGATCATGCAAGAACTTTCTCAAAATCCTGTGGTTTATGCTATTTTGTACTAAAACAAAGTTGATGTGTTTTGAAACAAGCCACAAAAGACCCTTTTCTTGCTATTTCACAGAATCATTGATTTTAATTGAAAATTTCCAGCTGTGTTCCAGATTGCTGTAGAAATTGTATGTTGACTTCTCTCAAGGAACTTCTCACTGTAAGGGATTTTGAAATTCATTTTCCTGGGTCATTTCAGAGGTGGCATCATGTTAAACAACAAGGAGATAATTTCTGCAGTATGCAGTTAGCAGCCTGTGGATTTGCCATAGGAACCTGGTGTGTAAGCATTTTTAGAGTAAGTTTAGGTGGTGCTTAATTAGATTCCTGAACCTTTCAGAATTATTCCCCAGGATTCTTAGGTACATATTTAAGGTGTGACAGCCTCCCCAGTACTTTGGCAGAGGCCAGGAGACTAATCCAAACCATGGGACTGTTTGTGTTATGAGTCACTAAAGTGGAAAGAGCACATAATGATGGGAAACAATGAAGCACAAAAGACTTCAAGCTTTTAACACTATTGCTAGGAAAAAATTCCCTGAGGACTTTTGGCAGCTTCCATCTTTTGTAGCTGTTCCTTTGGCAAGGCAGGCCAAAAACTGCAGTGATTATTCATGCTGCTCTGTTCTGGGTGATGTCAGGGGCTCCTACATGCACTGGTAATATTTTCTACAGTGTTTTCCAATGTGGTGGCTGTCTGGGGAACATTATTTTAGAGCTGGCAGCTGTGATAGTTTTAAGCACTCTGATATGTAAATGGGTTCAAAATCTCTCCTTAATGTTGTAATATATACTGGTAGCCTGTTTATACCAGCAGCATTGTGCTGATATTACTGAGAAAGCTGAACTCAGCATAGTGGGTTTGGTTTTGAGATTGGATCTTTTTAGCCAGTTTAAGGATTAGTTCTAGGACCAAAGACAGCATCATACCTGAATTCAGGTGGAACTGCAGCTCTCCAACCCAAAGTACATTGAGCTGTGGCTGAGGGTATTTGTGATAGTCTGAGAACAGAAAGTAAACTGGAATATCTGACAAGGCTTGACAAGATTCTGTCTCAGACTGTGATCTCTGAGTGAAAAGGCAGCTGGCTCTCCAGCAGGACATCAGGAAGTCCCCAGGGACTGGGGAAATGCACTGACACATGGTTACACACATAGTGACTGTTTGTTTCTATATCCTGCCACTCTTTCATTCAGTGCAAAGATTGGAGTTTATTCAAGGCTCCAATAGCAGTACAAGGGGTTTGGCAAGTGTTTCATTTCTGTGTTTGTGTGTAGCTAGGAGACCTCTCCTCGTCACTTGATGATTACTCCCATGAGGTGCACTGAAAAACCACAAACTGCTGGTGATTCACAGTAAAGGTTAGAAATGGACTTGAGCTCCAGATACAAGTAATACTCATGAGAAACATATGCCAGAGGAGTTGCTTTTCTAGGTTTTGCTGTACTTGTTATCTCAGTTGCTGGTTTACATTTGTTGTGATGCATATTCCTGGCTGATCTCTGTGTCATTTAACGTGCAAACCTCTCTGGCTTACTCCAGTTCTCCTGCCAAACAGAAGGAAAGAAGGTGCAGTAGCCTGGGCTGAGTCAGGAGGACAAGCCTACAGCACATTTGAAGTTGGTGGCCCATGTTAGCTGTGTCAGCCAGGTGACAGTAATAAAGGGGTTTGCTTCCTTCCTGACAGAGCACAGGTGATTGATTCTGTGCCTTTGCCTTGAACAGGGGACAGCCAGTGCCATGGGTTACATCACAATGACCTAAACTTCATGAGCTTTGTCAGGTGGTAGAGGCTTTATTTAGGCTCTGGGTGTGTGTCCCAAGACAGCTTTGCTTGTTACTAGCTTTTGTGAGTAGGAGTTTCTTTCTGACTATAACTATAATCTTAGCTAATATTTTGCTTTGTTACTCCCTTGTCTTGATTTGGGATCCAAAGTCACTCAAGCATCTGGCTCTTTGTGGAGAAAAACTCCATGTGCCAATAGGCTTGGGATCAAAGGATCCACTGAGATTGAAAGATAAAGGAATGAGCATGGTGGTGTTATTTACACTGGTGAGGAAGAAAATATTTGAAAGTAAGTTAGAGTTCAAACTAAGAAAACAGTTGACAAGAAGTTAGACTTCAAGCCAAGGTTGTAGTCAGATATGCATGAACGTGGCAGAAGAGGGGAACTGAACAGCACACACATTTATTGAGAAGTAGCTGAAGGGAAATCTAGTGATGAAACAGTATCAGGATATAAAAGGAAACTTGTAGCCATCACCCTCAAGATGCAGCCATCTGGTGGAGAGGTAGATGTTTTACTCTGAAGAGCATTTGCTGTCAGGCTCTTATGTGTGAGGCACTTGGAGGTTGTGCATGGGAAGTAACTTCAGGGCATGTCAAACATGTCTTTGTCAGTCACAGTGATTGCTGAAATACACCCCTTAAACAAGGTTACATCACCTTTCTTGTAACATAGGCTTTGTGTGAAACAGATGAAGATAAACTGGAAACAATTTGATGAGTCCAATTTATTTTTGTATCTTGGTGAAGTAATTAATGTTGTTTACCATTTTCTTTAGCAGATGCAATGCTTAAACTTTGCTCTGAAGAGTTGACAGTAGAAAGATGGGGCCTGATCAGTGAGAAGGCAGCAGTCTAAGATCATACAGAGCTGCAAGGCAGGCCCTGGCCAGGGGGCCAGATTTTAACCTGGATGATCTGTTCATAAGCACTCTGCTCATGCCTGCATTCACTCTCTCTTCCCAGACTGAACCAGCCAATGCTGCCACCTTACCTATTATAACTCTTCTTTGTAGAACACACAAAGTACTGGGGGTCCGGCCAACACAGACGATCATTCCAGAGATTAAGTCTTGCTCTTTAAAAGGGATTATTTCAAGTAAATCAAATTCTGAGTGGAGAATAACATTTGTGCAGGAATGTGCATGTAGTGTAAGAATGACATTGCACAGAATAGAATTGATCCAAGGGCTTAGGTTGTTAGGTGGAGCACCTAACAAGATGTCTGGTTCTCTGGTATTGTGTTACATAAAAGTTGGTATTGACATTCTGGTATTCAGTTGATTTTTCAGATATGTGGGATTAAAATTCTGTGCTATTTAGAGTAAACTCCCTCCACTCCCTGCTAAAAAACCAAACAGCCCAGAACACAACTCCCCTTCTCCCAAGCAAAAGAACCCTTCCAGTGTTTATAGTTTTACTAATGCAGCGTAGGTGTGCTAAGCAGGAGTCCTTCCTTCTTTCATCTGTAGCCATAGACATCATAACTTCCCAGGTGTTACCCTGGGAACCCAACTAGCACAACTTTTAAGTTATACTTAACTGTCTTTGTAACCTGTCATTACCCTGAGAGGTAATAACAAATCTGTGTGTATTTGTATCATGGCAGTTCCCAAATTAGACACAAATAATCAAGATGGAAAAACAACACCCAGAGGTCTGCCTGATCCATATGCTTATCAGAATGGAATTTATATTATCCTCTTGCAACACGATCAGGGAGCAACACTAGATAGAGGCTTAGTCACACCTAGACCAGAAAGTCCTTCCTCCTGATCCCTCCCCTCTCTTTTTCTTTTAATTGAAGCAACAGCTTTAAGTAGGCAGTACGTATTGACAGAATTGTGTCCTTCATACCTCCAGTGTTAATGCAATGTTGATTGATTGTGGGACAGCATCTTGAAAGAGGTGAGCAAGATCTGTGTACATGGAGGAGCAAAATAGACAGAAGTGAGAGAAAAATCAGCTGGAGTGACCCCATATGCAAGGATATGGGATTAATGCAAAGATAAAGTTGGGTCAGAGGGGAATTTAAACTGAATTTTCAAGTTAAGCACATCAAGCCTCCAGTAATATGATAAAATAATGACAGGAAAAAATCATGTTGGTGAGGTAGAAGAAAATTGGTATATTGAATTGAAAGAGGGAGGGGAAAAAAAGATAAAATTAGTATCAAACAATATTAAGCAATAACGCAGGAATGGTGGAGTTGTCAATGGTAATGTCACTGAGGGGATGGAACACATGGACCTACAGCATGTCCACAGACTACAGGCTGAAGCTCAACCACAGAGAACAGTAGAAGGGAAGAATGGGAAGCTGGCACAATTGTATTTGTTTTTCCATGCACAGGACTCTGTGCAGCCCCAGCCAAGCAAAGTGTGCTCTCTTGGATTGCTGTGGGCAGCATGCAGGAAGCCAGGTCACAAATGGGGAATTGCAGCTGAAGGAGTTGCTGGCAATTTAAAATATCACCTTCTATGCAGATATTTTAAGGGAGTTCAGGGGCCAAACAATGTGAAAACAAATGGAAAACCTTTCTTGGCACTACCTTACTATTTGAAGCACTTTTCTTCCACTAAATAGCTGAGGTAGACACAGAGACACTGGGCTTGCAGTAAGTGCAGTCCATGTCCCAGCCCTTTATCCAGCCTAAAGCTGGCAGCAGTGCTCAGGAGTGGTCATGGACCAGAACCCCTTGGGACAGGTGCTATACAAACCCTCCAAGGTCTGGGTAAATCCTCAGAAATATCCTATATGACATGGAGGCTTAGGTCTCATTTTAAGAAGTGATACAGGCACTTAGCTGCTGTTTTCCCATTAATTAATTCCCTTTCCCTGTTTGGCAGATAACAGAAGGCTTTCCTGTTTGCTCAGTCTGACTGCTGCCTTCCTTAAATCACTGGTTTTGCAGACATTTTCCTCGAAGGTATGAAAAATATATAACATTTCCATGGGCAGGATCAATGGCTTTGTTTTTAGGGTTTGGTTGTTCTGCCAAAAGCATGACTGTGTTTTCTGCTGTTCATACTGCTAAAATTCCCCAGCTGGGACAAGTGCCTTTGATGTCAGTTGACCTACATATACAGAGAGCAATTAAGGGGATTTGTAACATGTTTGGGTATGTTTGTATCTTCATGACTCTGAATGTACTGGGGTTTTTTCTATTGTCAGTCTTTTTTCTTTTGAAATCACTTTAGCAGCAGTCCCTGAAGTTTGTATAAGTTCAGAGAGGCTCCTGTCTGTTTTGAACTGAGGTCAGTGTGTGATTCTGAGGTTGAATAACTGATGATTGAGTTGGATGTTTGAGACATTTCTGAAGCTGTTGGTTATAATAATAGCTCTCTTGATATCAAACTTTTTACAGGCTGTTCATATGAAGATGTAGTAAGCCAAAATGAATGGTGGTTTATGAGCTACTTCATATTTTACATGTATTGAATTGTTAAAAATGTAAATTTCTAAGGAAGTGGAAGCAGTATTGTCATTGAAACAGGCTGCAATAGAGGACTGAACGATAAATGTTTAGAGAATGATTATGTTCCTCCTCAATTCTAATATGTGACTCAGCAGATTATATACAGAAATGCAATGTATATGTTTGAAAACACTCTCTTTAGCTGAGGGTGTTGTGGGTATTCTTTTCTGCTTTTGTATTAAGAATGTTTGACAAGAGATGAGGGTTAAAAAACCTATCCCTGAGGGATTATGCAGCCATTAGGAGGCAAATTGGCTCTCTGGCTGCATACCCCTATTTAAAACCTCTAATGAATCCTGCAGTACAGAATGGTTGTTACTTCTAGGAATGTAAGTATTTTTGATCTCTGAATAACATTTCCAAATTTCCAGTGATATTTTTTTTCCTAAGAAACCTGAAAAGCAGGGGGAAATTATTTAACTGCTAGTGACAGACACTGGTTGAAGTGGGATAGCCAGGAATTAATTTTGAAAGACAGGTTCCTTAATACACAGAGAAATAACCACAGTGGCCTTGCCAAAAACGAGGCTGATGTGTCCAACTAATGCAATATTGGCACTGACATTTTCTGACAAAACACTGCTCCATGATATGCCTTTTCCTGTGGCTCTCCCCTTCATGTCACTTGTGTTTAACCAGAAAAGGTGTATTAACATTATTTTCCCCTTCTGGAATGACCAGTTCATGTGTCCACTCTCTTGCCTCCATGTTTGAAGTTGAATGTAGTATTTCCTAATATTTCTCCCTTTTTGTACTGCTGATCTTGTTTCACCCCAGGAATTGCAGCCTGTGTCTCTCAGCCTGTGTTCTTGTCTCTTTTGTGTTTGCCAGCTTTTGCCACTGCTGTTTTTATGCACCTGGCTAAGCCTAAAACTTTTTTACCCCATGTCCGCCATCTCTGTCTATGCCTACAAAAAATACTTCTACTAGCAGAGATAAGTATCTCTTTGCAGAATCAAATCGACTTGAAAGAACTATGTACATCTATTCACCTGCAGGGATTCAGAAAACCACGCTGAAGTTATAGGAATAACTGCTTGTACTGGGAGTGGGGAGTGCTTGCTTCTTTCTGCAGCATTTCACGTCAATTCTCTATGCTGTTGAGGTGAAACAATCATCTCGAGTGATCCAACTGAAGGTCTGCAAATACTTTTAAACTATATTTGTCCCTTGTTACAAGTGCAACACCTGGACTCTAATTGAGTTTTCACTACTCGGGCTGGGAGGAGCTTTGATTTCCTGTCCCTGTGTTGGGTGTGGTAGGCCTATTCGGGTTATCTGAGCATGATAATGAGTCAGCCTCAGAGCAGAGCTTGTGTCTCATTCTTCCAGCATTTATTGCTTGTGCCAGACGTCATTTAGGCTTCTCCCTGCTCAGATACCCCTGAACTCTGAGCACGCCTTGCGGGAAGCAGGCTGGGCCCCACCTGCACACTGCAGGGATGGGGGTTTGCTGTGTACGAGCGCAGCTCTCGCTCCGGGGCAGGGAGTGCCCGGCTTGCCGGGGGCGTTCGAGGTGCGGGCCCTGTGCTGTGCCCCGAGAGCCCCAGCGCTGTCAGAGCCGCGCTGCTCTGAGGAACCCAAAGCACGGGCTGCAAACACCCCCTGCTGCCCCGGGAGCACTGGGGCGAGGGCTGGGGGGGAGGCGAACGGGGCCGCTTTCCCCGGCAGCACCGCGGGGTCGCAGCTGCAGGGGGGCGGCCAGCGGCCAGATGGGGAAGCGGGGCTGGGGGGTGAGGGCTGAGCCCCGACCCCTGCAGCCCAGGGCGCTGCTCCCGGCGTCGCCACAACCTCGGGAAGCCCCGGGCGTCCGGCGGGGCATGGGTGCGGAGGGAGAGGCTGCTCCTGCCCTACCCTTGCCCATCCCGTCGCTGTCCCCGTCCTGCGGCGGAGTCGGGCGCGGCCGGGTGAGTCAGCGCCGTGCCGGGGGGGCGCCGGGGCGGGAAGGACCCGCCCGACCCTACAAAACCCCGCCCGGGTTGCCGCGGGCCCCAGCTGCTGCCAGAGCCGCCCGAGCCGCCGCCAGAGCCGCCCTGCCCGCCCCAGCCAGGTGAGCCCTCGGCGGCAGCGCGGCCCCGGCAGCGCAGCGGGAGCGGGGAGGCGGCAGCGCCGCGGGGCCGGGCCGGGCTGCGGGCGGGGGTCGCGCTGCGGGAGCCGCCGCTGGTGCTGCGGAGGGAGCGGAGCGGGCTCGGAGCGGGCAGGATGCGGAGCGGGGCGGTGGCTGCGGCGGCCGCCGCCCTCCCGCGCCCGGCTCCTCTTCCTCCGGCCCTGCCCGCCCGTTACTTTTCTGTGCTCGGTTCCACGTTGGGACGGTGGGGCCGCGGGCGAGGCAGCCCTCGGGCAGCTTCGTGCGCCCCGCAGCAACTCTGGGTGTGGCGACAGCGCTCCAGAAAGAGGAACCCGTCCCAAACTTCGCCAAACTTCCCCAGATAGTAATTTCTCGTCGTTAAGGTACACAAAGGCTCAGCTGGGTTGACTATTGTACCGTAAGTTCGCTTCTCGGTGCGGAGGCTTGCAGAGAAGCTGTGCCGGCCAGCCAGGCTGGCTGTTGGCGGTGTTCATTCAGCTGGAGCGAGGCTGGAATTGCTCCGCAGGCACGGCGGAGCCCCCGAGCCCGCCGGGGACAGCGGCCCCTTCCCTTCCTTTCCCTTCTCGCCCAGGGTGCGGCAGCCGCAGCCGCTGGCACGGGCAGCAGGAAAGCCCAGCAGGGCAGGGCCGGGTGGGCAGCGCTCCCTGGGCGCTCCCCCGAGGAGCCCCCGGCTCCTCCCCGCTCCCGGCACGGCCAGGCTTGGGCGGGGCTCGGCCTCCCACCCTGCCCACCGTGAGCAGAACCGCGCAGGTCCTGCTGCCTTTTGGAGTGCGAGTCAGCTCGGACACCGCTTCCCCCTCGCGTGAGGAGGGGAGGTAGGGCACAGGAATGTTGCCAGGTATTTTAACTGATAAAAAAGTGAAATGATTTCAGCGCAGTCATGCAGAAGTGGGTTATGTGCTTATACGTGGCAGCTTTACTTCTGTTTAACGTCAGTTCATATGTTCACATTCCAATGCTATATGTGCACAGAGGTGCAGACCCCGATAGACAGGTCAAGAGTGAACGACTCCTGGAACCTTGTGTGCCCTTGAGTGATTTATCCCTGCGTGTGCCTTCTGCTACTAGAGCTGGTTTTGATAAACAGCCCTAGTAGGTAGAGTTGGCCAACACTTGGTATAGTTCACCTTGATGAACCAAAAAAAAAAACCAAAGAAGTTTTCTTGTAAAGTCTCAAAAGTAAGAATAACTTGAGTTGAAAAACAAAAGTCCTTTATTTTGTATGTGCATGGTATCTTCCTGGAATGGAACTTCCTGAGTTATTAGCAATTTCTGTGGAAGAAAATGGTTCAAGTAGTTTGTGGTAGAGCAGTTTAATGGGTTTTGAAATGCTTTTCTTTAAAGAAGATGATTTGGTTTTTTTTGCTCCAAATAGTGGCTTTAAGTGATGTGCTAACCCTTATTGGGTGAACTGGGGAGATACGGCCTGGCCTATTTGTACTCCTGCTTAGCACTCTATATATATGAATGATTTTGAGCCCTCGTTTCATTTACAGCTGATGCTGCAGGTCTTCCTCACTCTCCCTCCTCTCTGTTAGCAGGCTTGCCCTAGTTTTTGGACACAAATGTGCTCCAAGTGGAAGAGTTTCCATTCTCTCATTCCGGGGATGCCGTTTCCTTGGCTCAGATGTCTGGGAACACCCTTTGCTCATATCTCTGCCTGGTATAATAAGTGCTTCTTAAAATGCTAATTCTGCTGATTGAGCAATGCAGTTGTTTGTGCATACCTGAAACTTTTCCGTGGAACACAGGGGGGTTTTCCATAATGTGTGTGAGCTGGCTCTGGAAATGGAGATATGGGGCTGCTTTTAAACTCACATTCTTCCCTTACCAAAGAGTTTCAGGGATAAGTTGGTGAACAGAGACTGGGCCAGTATAATAACAGAGCTGTAAACCAGTGCCTTCTGGGAGGGCTGAGGTCAAAACATGCCATCTGTTTTAGCAGAATAATATGAGGATTGTGTAATGTGCATTTAAAAATTGGTTGTAGAAACTTGCCTTAAGGTGTTGAAGCATTAGTTTACAGCTGGAAGGTAGAACTTGATTCCTTTCCAGTGCAGGAAGAGCAGGCTAGTGCAAGTATTTTCTCTTTACGTGTTCAGACCCATCCAGGACTTGTCAAAGCTACATCAGATAAAATCAGTCCATCAGAGAACAGTGAGAGTCTGTTCTCAAATACGAGTGCTTTACAGAGCAGGGTGTGACAAGAGCTGTGTTTGTTCTCTGGGTAAAAAAATCTTTCTCTGCAAAGATTCTTGCAAGAACTCCCTTTTTTTTTTCTTTAGCCAGCTTGCTGTTGATGGGCAGTCAGTTGCTATAGCATTGTTGTGTTCTGGTGATATGAACCTGGAGTTCCAGCTCTATGTGAGGGTGTGTTAGTTCTGTTCCTGGACTCTGATCAAGTCTATTGTTCCAACAAACCTGATTTAGTGTGGTTTTTAATTGATTTAGAAACAGTAGTCTTGCAAAAAGCTGTTCAGTGATTTGGGGTTTTTTTCATGTGAAAGGTTATGCTGCAGTTGCTTTGCTTCAGCTCTCACTGGTGTTTTCTTTGGGACAAAACTAAAGGACTTCAGTTGCTCATCTTTGGTAATAGTTGAAATACTGTCAGAGTACAAAGGTCTCACAGGCTCTTCATTTTATGGAGAGTAAACATTAGGAATTTCATAACTCAGGAATATATATCAGTCCCCTCTACCCAGCACGGTTTATAATGCCAACAGCTGGTAAAAGCTTATTAGAACTTCTGCAGGCTGTCTTTAAAGGCCTGGGTTGGATTTTACCCCTGAAAAAAACATTTATTCTCAAATATATCAGTGCATGACTGTCATTTTGCTCTGTCTTTTCTTCCCCTGGAATCTTACTTTTTCTTGAAGTCAAGTTGCTTTTGTTAAACCTAGATTGTTTCAGAAGATGTAAGATTCTCTTTCTGTGTTCTAAATGAGGAAATGTGAGATAACAGCAGTTACACTACAAATGTACTGTGATTTTGCTGCTGTGTTTTATTCTTGTAGCACTAGCTATTTTTGCCAAAAAAATTCTTTGCTTTTCTCCTTACAGGAGTTAAAACAAACAAACAAAGAAAACAACAAGAAGAACAAAACACTTTTTCCTAGAGTTTTAACCAGATCACCATTATCAAGAAACTATTTTAAACTTCTCTGGTTCTCCAAGCCCTTAACTGGTCATTGAGTGGAGAGGAGATTGGTTCCTCTGGGGAATTGGCCTGGGTGGCTGGTCCTGAGGAAAGCCCCATCCTGTCAGCAGAGTGACTGCTGGAGGATTAAAAGCCATCTGAAAGCCAGTTGGAAGGACATAGGCAGGACTGGCTGCACAATAGCTGGGAGTTGTCTGGGGGCCATGGAGCCAAGAACTGGCCTGGGGAACTCTGACAGTGTGGAATGAAGGGCGTGGCACCCAGCTGAAAACAGGGCAGTTTTGGTATCAGTGCAATGTCTCTGGTTTTGAGGCGCTGCTGCCCTTTCTCCTGTCCTCTCCTAAGCCAGCTCTTTTCCCTGTTTGATGACTGGACTGTAGAGGTCCTGGGAAAAAAGCTTTCATTTAACAGCAAATAATGTTCGCTGCAGGTGCCCTCCTGGGTGACTGGGTAGCAGTGTGAGAGCAGCAATGTCTGTCCTTTCTCTAGAGAAATTTGAGAGCAGGGTTTGGGGAATGCATTAAGCCTTTCAAATATTGTCCCTGGCTTACAACCTTTGGAAAAGCTTTCCTTAGCTGAGAGACCCTTTCACTAAAACAGTAATACAGCTCTGGCAAGCTCCCTGACCAGAATACAGAGTTTAAAAAAGGCAAGGTATTGTAACATAAGTTTATCACATCAGTGTTTATTTCTGCCATGTATATAACCCATCTCAGGGTTGGGATTTTCCCTGGTTTTTTGCATATGCAAGGAAGATGTTATTCGGGTCCTGGCAATGGAGCACTGATATTAAGTTGCCACAATGGCTCTTTTTTGGAGCTGCCATTTTTAGGTAGTCCTTAATACCTCATCTCTGATAAATGTGTTCCTAAGTGGTGTTTGTCCTGGAGAGCTACAACAAAGCCACAAGATCCAGATCCAGGGTTAAAGATTAAATGGGGTTATGGTTTTGTAAAATGCCTGCAAGAAAAGAAATAATTCCACTGCATTTCCTGAGTACTTGAAGAATTGGGCATGTGAATGCTACTGCTTGTTGCTGTTCTTTGACTTTGAGCTGGACCAAGCTGTAATGTTTCTGAGTAATTTTCCTGGTACTGAGTTGTCAACTTAGGCAACTCTGTTTCTGAGGCAGAGATTTCTCAAATTCCTGTCTGCGTATTTAAAATGCAGAAGAAATGCTCGTTTAAGGAATTTTTATTGTACAATGGAATGAAGACCTCTTGTTGCTGCATTATTAATGGTGGTGTGGCTTGGAAACTCTTAAATCTTCTTTCCTGCTTGTTATTAGCAGATCCACTGGACTGTGTCACTTGAAGTGCTGCAGTGCTTCAAGGCTGGTGGAACACACTGATGTAACTGTAAATAGATTTAAATCTACTTTGTCTTTTTTTTTCTCTTCCTCCAGCATTCTTTCAAGATGTCCACTGTTCATGAAATTCTAAGCAAGCTCAGCCTTGAAGGAGATGTAAGTATTATTATCTAAGCAAAAAAGTTTGTTTTACTGAAATGTCTCATCTTGTTCCTTTTACAGGACTCTGCACCAACAATTGTACTGAGCTGTACAGTTTACAAGATTCCACACATCTCTTAAACATTTATTGGCTAAAAACCTCATCAGCAGTGATCAGTTTTCATCCACAAACCAGCTGTAAACCATAGGACAGTTACATGATTTAATGATGTTACATGATTTAATCCAGTATCCTCCTGCTGGGCCTTATCAGAGCCATCACAGGGCAAACAATGGCTGGTTTGCATCTGTGTCCCTCTTTCTTCCAAAGGAACAAGTCAGTTAAGGATGAGAACAGAAGATGGAAATGAGTTTGCTTTTGCTGATACCCTCTGATTTTTTTTCCAGTTAAAAATTGAAGAACATTATGAAAACAAAAGTATTGGGGATCTGATTCCTGTAATGGTTATCACCAAAACCAAACTGGCTCTTGAAAAAAATTATTTCTCGAACTTATTTTCTCATTTTCTGTTTTAGCTTTCATTGTGTATTTTTCACCACATCTGCACTTGGTTTATAGTTTTATAGAAATACCAGAAAGCCAAATTTTTTGTTTGATTTCTTCAGTTGCAGTTAGATGGTAGATTACCACTGTGGTATCAGCATATTGTGCCATGGATTTATGGTTCTGTGATTGTCACTGAAGAGGAAGTGAATCCTATCCATGCATTATTTCATCACATTCCTAATGAACTTGCTACACATATAAATCTTACAGCTGGTAGCTGCAGGTCTGAGCTTGGTACAAGCAAATGTTTTGCCAATTTTTGGTACTTATTGTGAAATTAATTATACCAGACTATGTTTGTGGAAGAGCTGTTGCAAAGACCTGGCCAGTGCACTGTAGGTAAGCAGTAAAACTGGTTTTGTAGTGCAAAAACAGTCAAGTCTTCAGCTTTCATGGTTGTGTGTTTCAATGGAGAATTACTTTTGGAATAACAATTAAGCAATCTATTCTCAAGGGCAGAAATGCTTCTTCCTTGATTCTTGCAAGTAGTTGCAAAAGTCAGATTTGAATACTGTTCTATGGAGCATTTCCCTCAGAAATCCTGCTGCAGTGTCAGAAGGCTCAGGCAGCTGTTTGTGCTCTAAGTTGGAATCCAGAATTACTGAGTAGCTGGCCTGTGTAGCTCTGCAGCATTAGAGCAGTTCTTCTAAGCAGTGATTTAGCAAATTAACTGATGTTAAACACAGTAGTTGGGCCAGCAGTTTTTCTCTTAAAATTTTAACCTTGAGGGTATAGAATGGTTGTGGCTGAACCCCAGTGCTGTCCTGTGCTCTGCATCAGTGGTACAGGGGATGATTTGAGTGAAGGTGAAGGACCTGGTGGCCTCAGCTTCCCTTTCCCTTTCCCTTTCCCTTTCCCTTTCCCTTTCCCTTTCCCTTTCCCTTTCCCTTTCCCTTTCCCTTTCCCTTTCCCTTTTCCCTTTCCCTTTCCCTTTCCCCTTCCCTTTCCCTTCCCTTCCCTTCCCTTCCTCTGATCTGTGCTCCCAGCTTCTGGATCTCTCTGCAAGAGTACAGAAAGACTCTCAGACTACTTAGGTGTAGGTGAAAGGGTCCTGGTGTTTTAGGGTTAATTAAGCCTCTGAAGCTGTTAGTGATACTTGTTTCTCCCTCATGTTTCCCAATAGGATTAAATTTCTCAAGCTCAGAGGAAGTAAAGCAGGTAGAGGACCTCTGAAGCCACTCAATGCATAGGGAGAAAACCAGTTTGTCTGCTTTAGTTTGGGCCAGACAGGTGGTGCAGTTGCACATTATCTGGACTTCTACTGCCACGTTGAAAAGAATTTTATACTGAACTAAATGGAAAGTCAGTTTGAAAGCTTTGTCTGAAAACACAGAGTAGTAGTACTGTGGTACAGCAGTGTACCAGAGTAATTGAGTAGCTTGGAATTGAAATGGCTGTTTTTCAAATGCAGTCACCCTGATAAGATCTGTCAGGTGTCAGGGAAACTCAGTCTGACTTGGTACATGCCTTGGGTGGAGGGACAGAGGACAAATGGCCACCAAATTGCAAATATGCTGTGTATTTTGTTAGTGTATGCTATCATCCTGGCAGTAAACTACTCCATCCAATTTACTCAGCAGAAACTTGGAGCTGGGTGGAAGGAGAGGGACCCAGCTCTGCTGGGGTCTCCAGGTGACTGTTTTAGATGATGCAGAGTGCAGGTCAATGAGCAGTGCCCCAGGATGGGGGCCTGGCTCAGGAATCTTTCAGACACACAGATTTCTCTGAGGCTGCATTGCATGTCTCCATTTACTGTTTCCATTGCCACTAAAAGCAAAGGCTGTGTTTTGTGGTGTGGCTCTGGGCCAGACTGGGGCCACTTTGCTGGTCTGAACTGCTGGTAAGAGACAAAAGAAAATGATTCAGTTTATTGGTGCTTTTCTGACTTCCCATCTCCACAGCATAAAACAGATTGTCTGCAGAAGGCACAGGGGCAGCTGCCAGAGGAATCTGTACAGAACAGCATGACCTCTACAAGGATAGAGTCAGAATTAGTCAGAAACCATGGAATTTCTTAGTTCAAAGTGCTCCTCTTAAAAATTTGCATGTAAAAATATTTTCCAGGGATATTAGGATAGCTTAGCTCTGTTCATGAACCCAGCTTCCTTTTGGAGTTAGAGATGGAAACAAAAGTTTCTGGGGATCTTTTCCAAGAAAGCTTAGTTGTTCATTCACTTAGGAAATGGCTGTGGCAATTTCAGGTGCTAGTAGCTCTACCTCTCTGCCAGAGGTTTAGGTTTCTAAATTGAACTCAGCAGAGTGAAATTTGTGAATATTACCCAGCTACTTGTATGAGAATCTGTGGTTTAATTTAACCCTCCCCTGGGAGGTGCTAACAAGCTGTTAGCTCACACTGAAGCAGCTCAGAAGAGTTCAATCTCTGTTCTGGTCACCCTCTGTTTGCAACTCTAATCCTCAGGAGAGGACCATGATAAACAGCTGATAAAATCTGGTAACTTGGAAAATATTGCATCTGTTTACTAAGTGAGCTTACCTGCAAGTCCTCATACTCTTGGCAGTGGTAATTTGAAATGTCATTTGGTTTTGCAAGCCTCATGCTGCTTCAAGGAAGGATCTGGAGGCCAAGAATTTAAAAAAAATTATTAATAACTTCTGCTTTCTAGAATTATGGCCTTAAATAGATTTTTTTTTTTTTTGGGGTGTGTTATTTTAAAGTTCATGAGACAGTGCACAAAACTTTTTCTGACTTTATCATTGTTAATCTTCAATTTCATTCTTTTTTTTTATCTGTAGTTGTAATCAAAAGTAAAATATTGACTTCAAATCTAAACTACCTTCCTGTAGTAATTTTCCTTCAGATCTAGCCAGAAAACTCTGGATTTTAGAATATTGAAGTTTAGTGAGTAAATTTGGAAGGTGTTGGGTTTTTGCTGCAATAAATACAACATCTATCTGTATATATTCTGTAAGCATGGCTGTGAGGGGATTTCTGGGCAGTGCACATGAGGAGAAGAGACTTCAGTGGCTATTAGGAGAATTCCATTTTCACAGATACCTGCTGGTAGTTCTTGCATTTAAACATTGAGCTAAATACCAATGGGTTTCATTAATTGCAAATGGAACTCTGAAGGGTTTTTTGTTGTTTTTGTTCTTTTCCCTGCAGCATTCTCTCCCTCCAAGTGCATATGCCACAGTGAAGGCCTACTCCAACTTCGATGCTGACCGGGACGCTGCGGCCCTGGAAACGGCCATCAAGACCAAAGGTGGGCACAGGGGCTGGGGCTGCCTGGCTTGCAAAAACCAGAGCAAGACTGGGTCTCAACACCAACATTTTGATATCCTTACTCAAGGATACCTACTTTAGGAGGTGTTGGATTCCTTGAAATCTTGACCAAGTTAGAATTTGAACCCTGTAAGTGCATGCTCTGAATATGCTTTTAAGTTTGGAGCCATGAGTTGTTGAGGTTATCGCTTTTTTTTTCCTCTCTTGATTCATCAGTGCTTCAAATTCTTCTTCTTTTCTGCCACTTGAGAATGAAGTGTCAGCTCCTTAGGCAGTGGGCTCTGAATCACGGATTTCTACTGGATTGTTGGATTGGACATTTCTTCTTCCTTTCAGCTCTCCAGACACCTGCATAGGAGTGGTTTGAACATCTTTATCCTGAGTTTTGAACTAAATAATCAGTCATCTTGTATTAATTTGGTGTCAAAGAAGGTCCTAAAAACTAGTTTCTGACATGAGTTTGCAGTATTTCAGGGGCAGGGCAGTGTGAGCTTCTCTGAGCTGGGTTATTGGACAGGCTTCCCTCTGGTACATGAAAGCCATCAGGAGACAGGAGTGTGAAGTGCAGCTCTGCAGTAATGCCTTGCTGGCACTCCTGGGGCTGTGCTCCTGTCCTGGGACAGGGAGTGCCATGCTCTCCACACTTGCTCCAGGCCAGAGGAGCAGCAGCTGGGCGTAGCTGGAACCAGCAACTCTTTTGCTTTCATGTCAGAGAGAAATTTAAAAGCCAAACAATTCCTCATCAGAAAGAAATGCTGTGTCTTCCATCAGTGCCAGCAAGGCATGTGTTTGACTTGCTATAAAATGTAAAATATATTCCCTTCATAACCAGCACAAGGCTTTCTTTCACAAGATTACTTAATTTAACTAAAGAAATTCCTTATTAGAATGGGTTCACTTCTGATTTTGAATCATTTATGGTTTGTTCTTTTTTTTTAAAAATTCCCTGATGAGATATATATATATATATAAAATCAGGTTTGGCAGCAGATGCTTTGTATATATGTAGAGTTTTGTCCAGACTTTATAATTTTTTGCAGCTCTGATTATAGAGCAAATCTAGACATTTCAAATACACCATGAGACTCTCAGGGTAAGTACAAACTTACACATTTGAACTCTCAAGCTGCTAATTATTGCAAAAGGAAATTGCAATCTCCTGGGCAGTACAAAAGCTTTTCCAGGCAGGAAAGTCAAGCTCAAGTTCTCTTTCCACTTTCTCTCAGCAAATTAAGCAGTGCAGTTAAGTTACATGGAAACATTTCAGTAGAGAGATGATTTTCAACTCTCTGAGGGAATAATAAGGATCTTACTCATGGACCTGCATGTTTGTAGGCTTGAGCTTCTCTCTGCTTATTAGTTTGTTACCCAGAACTTATTCTGGGAAGGTAGCTTTAAAGGGAAAATCTCTTTATGGTTTTGATACCAGATTTCCACCCCAAAGAATCTCACAATGGAAGTATTCTTGTGGGGAATTAGGTATGAGAGTGTTATGACCCTTCTTCCAGGTACTGTTTCCTTGCACTTTGAATGCTTTGGACCAGGATATTTTCATCTGCTAATTCAGAATATTTGATAAAATGTGAGTTCTCTAAAATACATGTAGGGGGTTTTCCTCAAATGAAAATTCCAACTCATCCAGACAAGAAATGGTTTTTATGAACAGTGATGTAAAGAGCTACCTGCAAAATTGAGTTTTAAAATAATTCTGGGAAATATCTAAGTAGTAGTTGTAAAAATATAACACCCATAATGAACAGACTGTCTGCATCCACAGCAGCTACCATTTTCTTAGGAAGTATCACCATTTCTCTAGCATTTAGTTTGCATTGAATGTGGGAAGTAGAAATAAGCAATGTAAGTTCTCACAGAGTGATGAAGAGGAATATGACTTGTTCATGTTAAAACAGTGAGAGAGGTGAGTTGTAAGTATATATGCAAGCTGGTTTGTGGTTGAAAATTAAAAAAAAAAAACAACAGGCATGTAAGAACCATTTGGGAGGTCTTACTCTCAACAGGATAAAGGACACCTGGTATCTGAACCCTTCATAAACCCTTCAAATAAAGCCCTTGGGCTTTCTTTGTGTTGAAAATGGAGGTCTGTACATGCTTTAATGGGCCTGTATTTCACACTCACCAAAGCAGTCTTTCCAATTTCTTGGAAATTATAGCACCGCCTTGGAAGTGATATCTTGTGGAGTCTTATCTCTGGCTATACCTTATATAAACAGTGCCTGAAGTCTGCTGTTTGCCATCAGGGCAGGCCAGCTTGGGAGAGTTACCTTATAAATTATTATATGGTAATGGAAACTCCCAGAATTAGAGTCATGAATCTCCATTTTAGTGATTCTTGTGTAAAATGGCCAAAACTTCTTTTACTGTCTGAGCAACAGCTGTATATTTGGTTTAAGGAAAAGATCTAGGGCAGAGTGTGTGACTGTTCTGCTCTATGTAATATCTAAATATTTCAGCATTAATTCTTCAGAGTCATTCCTCAGAGTTTGCTAAGCCATCTGTTCATCTGTGGGGACCTCTGGAAAATACTGTGATGTGTTTATTTGGGCTTACATCTACCTGCAAAAACTATACTGCACAAATACATTGTCCAGCCCTTTGCAGGGCTTTGAGTGGAGCTGAATTAAATGCAGGGGGTTTATATATATCCACCAGCCTAGGAAGGGAGATGTGCAAGGATGTCTCCAGGTCATATAAAACCTTGTAGTTAGCAATTGCTCAACCTAGAGGTTGCATAATGCAAAAAACTTGTTACAGTTCTGGCTTCTTCCTTTTGGCATAAATGCCATGGCTAAGTTTGATTTTTTTGCTCTTGTGTTTCTACAGCAAATTCATTTGGTGCCTTGTCATGTCCTTTGTCCATGTTGGCTTTTTGCTGCATAGGACAAGAAGCTGTTTAATTTCTGTATAATGCTCTAGGGTGCTCTGTGTACAGATCAGCTGATGTACATGAACCTAAGCAGAAGAAACTATCTATAAGGGGCACTAACAGAGCTTATGTTAGATTTCCTCTTCATTTTTTCTTGTAGCAAAGACAACTGCTGAAGTGTCATTTCTGTTTCAGAATTATTTCCTAGCATTGACATTTTATGTGTCTCAAGTACTTGTTAAATAATTTGTCAGACTAGGTTGTGAATATTTGTTATTTGCAGCCTTCTATTGAGGACTCATGGGATACTTTTTTATTCCATGGCTGTCAGACTTCAGGCACAGGTTTGTTGTAGGAAAGGGCTTAGAACATAGATCTGTAATAAATTCATTACATCCAGAAATTGCTAAAACAATGATGATGTGTAAATCAGTCAGTTCCATCTTAGAGAAAGGTCTTCTGTTTAGGTAGTATATCCAACATGCCCATAACTTCTGATAGAGATTGTAAGGTCATGAAATAAAAGTTTTTAGAAGATATCTGCTGGCTTGCTGATGAGAGAGGGCAGTGCCTGAAATCCACCAAACTGCATCAGTCACATATTCCAAATATCAAAACTGTCACTAAAGAAATATTTCATTGCAACATGGTTTGGGTTTGGTGAACCCTTGCTAAGCAAAATAGCAGAACTGAAATTGTGGTCTTGTTTTATCTAAATTTTTCCCTCTTACCCCATTTATGTTCATTTCCTCATTTTTGCTGACTGAGTTCCAACACTGTGATCTTACCAATGCCACCACACATTGCCTCTTTAACTAGAAAAGCTGTTATTAAGCAGAATTTTTCTTTCCATTTCCCATTGATAGAAAAGCAGGGATAAAATCTGCCTAGCCAGAATAAATTTGAAAATAAACTGTTTCATTGCCTTGAAACTTTCAGAGACTTTAGCAAACAGCAAAGGAAAGTGCTGGAGCTGCTGTCCTGCTGTGCCCCACCTCAGCAGCTGTGAGTCAGCATCCTGTGTGTGCAGCATGATTCCCCAGTGTGAATGAAGTACAAACCCTGAGTTTCCACTGAATGCCAGAGCCATGAGTTAACTTCATATTTCCATAGCATGTGTATGAGAAACTTGGATGCAGTCAGTCATTTGTGGGCTTCTAATCTGAAGCAATTGTGGTACAACTTGAAAATGTCATTTGCTTTTTTGAATGCCAAGAATGTTTTAAATTCAGAATTTATTAAAAAGCTTAAGACATTGGCTTGTACTGTGAGCCTGCAACAGCTGAAAGGCTCAATGTCTGTGTGTGGCCATTTCTGAACAGGGAGAATTTGTTTTCTTTTATAATGTGGGAACACTTTAAAATGTGCAGGAGTAGATTATGGCTGAAATGTGCAGTCAGCCTGTTTTCAAGTCAGAGTTTGTAACTTAGACACATTATGCTTTCCAGGACCTTATGGCATCATTTGCAGGCCCAGCTTGTGTGAATAAGAGGACTGATGTAGGTCTGCCTCAGCACAAGCTAGGGACAAGAGGCTACCAAATGTATTATTTCAGCATGAAAAATGTGGTGAAGAAAGAGAGAGAATTTTTTGATTAGACTTATAATTTTAGACTCTGCAGCTAATGGCTAAAAGGTTTTTTGCAAGATTCCTACTGTATATGATTCATTTTTATGACATCTGTTGCAGTTCTTTTTTTTCAAGTTACTTTGGGAAATAGGGAAAAGAAATGGAGCTGGATTCTGGCAGGGATCTGAGTCCTGCTAGTAGCTACTGATCCAATCCTTACTTTCTGGGGTTTTTTATGAAGAAATCATCTTTTACACTGATGTGTGTGCAAGTGTGAAAGAAGGGATTCATAATACTTTTGTTAAACAGAGAGGGCTCACATGAAGATCTGGGCTTGTTCTGACCTCTAGATTAGAGCCACCTGTTTGCTTCAAAAACTGAGAGTTGCACTGAGGTGCATGGATTTGGAATGATTCCCTTGAAAGTAAACCTTCACTGATGTGCAGTTCACTTTCTTAAAAGATAAGTTGGGAGTTTGAGCATCCACATCCTCTAGGTGTGCCAGTTACAGCTCAGCATGGATCTGCCAGTGATTTCAAAAAGAAGTAGCACGTACTCAATTCTTCCAGTGTCAAAAATCCCTTCTGTCTTTTGAGCCTCTGAAACATACTGAATTAAATATACTGGTTTATTTTCCTGTTTCCATGTTTGGAGTGATGGATTAAATGGCTTAAACAGAAAATATAACTGCTTTATCAAAAAGTCTTAATTTAAAAAATTCCACAAAAATGACAGGATAGGCTTTAATAAGTACAAGTTTTAAAGTCTGTGTTCATGAGCAACTTTTTGCAGAATTCTGAGTGCTTGAGAACTAGTGCACAGACACATAAGTGAAGCACAAGACAGAATGGCAAAGTGATGACAAACTAGACTTTGAGATGTGTCCAAAGATCTGCATCCCACCCAAAGTCTGGACTCTTAACTCATGGCTTTTTCCCACAGCCAGGACAGGACAAACACGAACTAGTGAGAGCTGCTGAGCTCTGCTCCAGACAGCACATGTGCTGTGTTTGGGGTGTTGGGGAACATCCTGATACAAGAACAGGGACAGGAAAGCTTCTCTAACTTTCTGTCTTGTGTCTTTGTAGGTGTGGATGAGGTCACCATCATCAACATCCTGACAAACCGCAGCAATGAACAGAGGCAGGACATTGCTTTTGCCTATCAGAGGAGAACCAAAAAGGTGGTAAAATATGAAGGAATAGTAATTATTGAATATTTTTCCCATGGAAACCTAGATTTTTCAGGTTTTGTCTTGTCACTGAAATTCAAGATGCATCTACTTTGTCCATGGTGTCATAGTTTAGGACTGGTAGAACTTTGAAATATGTTGAATATGCACAGTTGGGACTGCAGTCTGTTGGAGATGGTGGTTTCCTAGCACCTTCAGAAATCACAGTGGAATCCACAAGATTCCCTGGTGAAATGTGCTAAAAATACTGAGAAGTCACTGGCATGAAGTGCCTCCATTTGAAGGAAAGAATGAAAGAGAAGTGCTTTAAGGGATTGGTTTTTTATCTTTTGGTTGGTTTATATTTTTGGGGGGGTGTTGGATTTTTTGTTTATTTTGTTAAGACAACTCAGCATAAGGGAAGTGTTCTGTTTCTGTTCACACAGGTAGCTTAGCTGAGAAAGCACTGCAGTCATTTGTGCTATGATCACTGCAGTTGTGGAATAGTGATGTAATGAGTTGAACTGTCATTAAAAATTATCCTGGCAGAAATACCTTAAGTACTGATCTATGGATGGAGAGAAATCTGAAAGATGTGTGCAGAATTCTGCAAAATGAGTCTTGCTGTCTGGAAGGCAAGAGCTCTTCTCTTTTGAAGTTTTGAGAATCTTATCATATTTGAAGTTTCATGCCAGTGAAAAAGAGGAAACTTTACATCGAGTTCAGATTATGATAATGTATCTCTTCCAGGTTTGCCAGACCCCAAATGGTAGTCCTCAAGTAGCATCCCAGAATACTCATCTGAGCCCAAATGTAAATGTAGAGTTAAGTTTTTGGAGTTCAGCAGCTTTTCTGCATGACTGATAGAGGCACGGCCAGGTTGGACATGTGCATGTGTGCACACGCCTGCACATCCTGCCCTGGGGACACTGGGGCAATCTGCACATAAATAGACCCCAGGCATGAAATGTGTCACTTAAAGCTTTGTTAAATGTTCTGCATGACCACAAAAATGCACAGTCAAGAAAACCTGCAACTTTTTTCATGTTTCTCTCTCACTTTTTTCCCTTGCTGCGACCCAAGAACAAACTGAATTTATCAGAAGTTTAACAAGTGCCAAAGAATAAAGCAGTCGTATAAACAATGGAAATGTGCAGTAGAAACCACTCAGATAAGCATGTGAGGAGGCAAGAGAGGAGGAAGTGGGATATGAAAAGACACGTAGGTATATCTTCTAGGGCCAGTGTCTGATGGTTCTCTTTGCCAGCAGTTGTGCAGATTTTGTTGGCAATGTGTTGTGCTGTACTAGGCTGCTTGCTTTGTGTGTTGCAGGACCTATCAGTAGATCATAATTTTTAAATGTCACATAGTCTACCTCTCTTAAATTCCTTTGGGATGAGCAGTGTCTGATGGAAGCTCTTGGTTTAGGTTGGAAGGGGCTGTAGTTGCCCAAGATGGACACCTTCCACTAGATCAGGTTGCTCAAAGCCCCGTCCTGGCCTGGCCTTTTAAACATTTCCAGCGATAAGTCAGCCACAGCTTCTCTGGGCAACTTGTTCTTTAAAATTTATTACAGAGATATGTGCTGGTTTTCCTGTGGCAGTTCTGAAGAACACATTTTCACCCAAATAAAGGCTGGAGCATTGTATCCCACATGGAGTGGTTGTACTAAAAATGTTTCTAGGTCTAAAGCAGCCAGATGCCCCAAACCCCCATTCCCTCCCTTGGTCAATCCATGCAGAAGGTGCATACAGTATTGGCACAAATTAGTGCCCTGGATTAAGTGGGTGACTCTGGAAATTACTAAATGTCTTGGTTCATTATCTCTCTGGCACAAACTTCTCTGCAATTCAGCTGAGGTCACTTTCCCTACCCCCTTTTCCCCTGCCTCTCCAGCTCAGTGATTGTTAGTGAGAAACCAGCAACTGAAATGCAGCAATTCCCTTCTGAATGCTACAGATTGACTTCAGCTTAGGGAATACATGGATCTGTGTGAACCCCAGACTTGATCCTGGGGATTTCAGCTTTGTAACTGTCCTGGTTTGATACACTACTACAGGGAAGCTGATACTAGCATAATTCAAATTGCATCTGAAACCCTTAAGAGCATCTGAGTGTTTGGTGCAGGTTTGCATCCTCTGCAGTGAACGTTCCTGACTGTTTCTTTTTCTAGGGCTGACTGGCAATTAACCATAGGGATTTGGGCTACAATCTTCTGATAGTTTCCTTGAAGAGAGGCATAATTTTTCAGTGCTCAGGGATGATTTTTTATCTCCTCAGATAGCTGGTTGGGAGCTGGGCCTTACGGTGGAATAAGAGTGCAGTCAATTTTCCAATGTCTTGGCTAGTAAAGGGCTGGGAGAAGAGGAAAACCACATATAATACAGTGCTGCTGGGAAAACTGTGGGACTGTGATGGAGCAGCAGTGAGCACCACAGTGAGACAAACTCAGATCCATCTGTGCTTATTATCTCCAGCAAAGTATCAGTGCTTCAGGACTGGAGTGAAGCTGTTTAGATGTGTCTGCACTGTGCTTTCCAGCACTGTGTCAGACACTGGTGCACTTCTTCTTATTTTCAGAGGATTAGAAAAAAATTCCTTTGCCCTAATTTCTTTCTTAGGCTTTCACAGCCAGAAAGCTCTTTATGTTTCTGTTTTCTTGTCAGCTGTGTAAGAAACACTTCTGCAGGCTTGGAGACTTAAAGCCCTGCAGGTTAAATTCTCTGGAGATCAGAAGTGAGCTTTAATTTCTTTTTTTCCATCGTCCCATCTATTTTACAGGAACTTTCTGCAGCACTCAAGTCTGCTCTCTCAGGTCATTTGGAGGCAGTGATCTTGGGCTTGCTGAAGACACCAGCACAGTATGATGCCTCTGAATTGAAAGCTGCCATGAAGGTAAATAAACTTTGAAATTTAACATTGTTGATCTGATGTCGCTGTCTCGGGAAAGAACATGGACTTCATATCCAGGGCCATAGTTTTCAAACTAATATTATTTTTTTTAGTGCTGCAGTTTAAATATCCCGCTGCAAGGCATCCAAAATGAGAGAAATCATGGAACTATGTAGTTTTAAAACTCTTAATTAAATCCTCTTTTTAAGGAAAAAGTCATTCTTGTCAGCTCAGGAGCAACAGCCTGGCTGCTTTGCTGACTGCTCTTACAAACAATGCATGGGTTCATAGTATGAGAAACCTTTAAGAGAGCAGCTGTTAGCAGGAGCCATCAGATCCTCTGCTGGTATTTATGGGTTTAGAGGGGAATTTCCAGTTACTGGGTCATATCACTGATGTGGAAAGAACATCCTGTACCAGAGCTGCCCCGTGTAGAACACGAGGAAGATGGGGCATCAAAAGCAGTCTCTGCAGAAAGAAGTATCTGCTCTGCAGGCCTCTGAAACAAGACTTGAGAGGTGCTCATGCCAGTACAGTCACCTTTGTAAGCAAACTAAGGTTGGGAAATCGTAGTTATAATTATCTAATCATCACTTACATTCTGGATGTTCTTGTTCAAGTTAGGGTTTTTTTTTTTTTTTAAGAAAAAAAGACAAGTACTAAGTTATGTCTGAAATTTAGAACGTGTCAATAATACTAATTAATTAACTTCTCCAGATGATTAAAAAGGAGTTAATGAACAAATAAGAAAACAAAACCACCCCCTCCACCACATAGACACACACACTACCCTGACCCCTCCAAAAAAACTCCTTAAATCCCCAAAGCCAAAAAACCAACTCACTATGGAGGTGGTAACTCTTCAACTATGGGCCAAATGCCCCGTTTGAGTAATCAGATGCTGCCCTCTCCTGGTCTGAGTACAGCCTATCCATAATTTATTGTCACTCAGACTAGTCTGGGGTTTGGGATTAAAGACCAAGCAATTTCCTTACGGTAGTCCCAAAGGAGTTCCCATTACTCCTGACCTGGTCTAAATTAGCAAAACCTCTCAATGTTCTGAATTTGCCTGAGCTTAAATTTGGCTTGATACGTAGAGCATTACAAGCTATGACTTTGGCATCATTTGTTTGCTTGAGGAAAGCAAAGTTATCACTGAGGAGTTAATTATTTTTCTATTACACATTCTTGAAAATAATTCAACAATATTTAGAAAATTATATATGTTGCTAGTCTTCATTTTTCCCCAGATGCTTATTACAGCCATTGTGTAGAAAGCTCTCCTAGTTCTCTTAGCTTTAAGTCATGTTAATAAAATTACTTGGGTTTACTCTTTTTCTTTTTTTTTAAGTTTTTGTTTTGTCCCACTTTCCTGCCCCTTCAAGGGAGACATTTTACCCAAAGGGTATTTTGCCACATAATGGCCTCCATTTTCCACAGATTCAAGACTGCAGCATGAGACGTTTTCCCAGGATGTTACTCCTCTTGAAATCCTCTGGTAAACTGTGCCCATTTTTGCCTGCAAAGTGACATTCTGTTACAGATGGGCTTAACAAAAAGCATCCTAACAGGAGGATAAAACTGGAGTTTCTTCCTGTGCTCCCAGTGGATAGAAAAAAATCACACAGGCCATGATAAGCAGACCTTCTCCAGTTATGCTGGTGAGGAGGCCACTGTTAGACACTCAAAGCAGATGCACATTGCCCAGAGAGAACATCTACAGGATCTCTAAGCCACTGGAAATATTCCATCTGTTTTTTTCTCAGGAGCAGTTGGCAAAAAATATCCCTGAACTGTTACAGTGGGGAAGAGATGTCCATAAAATGTTTTTAAACCATTTAAGCATTCCTGTTCATTGCTAGCTCCTAAGTGAGCCCCGTTTGTGTTGCAGGGGCTGGGAACTGATGAAGACACACTCATTGAAATCATCTGCTCCCGAACAAACCAGGAGCTCAGTGAAATCAACAGAGTCTACAGGGAAAGTGAGTTTACTTTGCAAGTTTCCATGTACTATGTCTTTTACCCTAAATCACTTGGATAAATTCCCCTCAGTGTGAATTTCATTATTAGAAATCAAACTCAAATCTGCTTTGGTTCTCTGCTGTTTTGTACTGGTGTTCTGGATATTTGTGTGATTTATAAAGTTGCATCTTGTTGCCTGGTAGCAAACAGACTGAAGGCTATTTGCTGCTAATACAAGTTGTGTCTAAATGAAATTGTTTGGTAAGCTTTCCATGAGACACTGATTGCATGGACCTCATGACTAGCTGGTAGCAATGCTGGGTTCGAGTGTGGGCTCGTTTTCATTGACTTCCACAGCTGACTTAGATTGTAGCTGTTCATGTGCATAAAACACAGTAATTAGCAGCCCTTTTTCTTGCAAAGGAGTATTTGTGAGCTACCCTTTGCCTGAAAAGAACTCTTTGTTTTCTAGTGTACAAGACAGAGCTGGAAAAGGACATCATATCAGACACATCTGGTGACTTCCGCAAGCTCATGGTTGCCCTGGCCAAGGTAGGGCTGTTCACAGTTTCCCACTTTCTCCAATGTGCCCGAGGGGGGGCTGCCAGTGAAACAATTGGGTTTCTGATGCACTCTTTAATTCCCCTGTATTTTCACCAACCTTTGGGGGGGAAAAAATATTCAAATGTTGAAGGGCAAAGTATTTTAACAGAAATGCAGCATTTACAGAATTAGCTTTGTAATGGGGATGGAGTATGCAGTTACTCATTTAGCAAATTCAGGTTAAAAAAAGAAAAAAAACCTGAATATATGCATAGCAAACAGCTTACTTTCATAGAAACCTTTCTAAAATACTGATATCTTGTTTGAAGGGCAAAAGGTGTGAAGATACCTCTGTGATTGATTACGAGCTGATTGACCAAGATGCCAGGGTAAGTGCTGGTAGTGACCATGAAATATCTCCAGTTGGTCAGGCTTTGGGGGATACTGAACATAAACAGGGAAGTGGAGAGCATTTGTGAAGTAGGTGTGTGCATTTCAGATTGTCCTGCACAGTAATGTTTGCGTGGTGTCAGTGAATCTGCCACTTGCAATCCTGATGCCTTCAGGGATCAGTTTTCACAGACTACTTACCCAGCATACAGAAGCTCTCTGGTATTTCTTTTAGATACCTGAAGAGAGAGAGCCTTTAACAAAAGGAAATGCATCCATTGCAGTGAACTTAGTGGCTCTTAGTGCTTGTTTGTTACATCTGCATCTGTCAAGAACAGTTCTGCTGAGGTAAACAGAGCTAAATACAGAGTAAAGCTGTGGCCAGAGGTGAATACAAAGCAATTAGTCTTAATGTCAGATTTAGATCCTTAAATGTTGTCCTGGTGACCTGCTCAACCATGTGTCCTTGTGTGTTTCTCCCACAGACACAGTTCCAGTAGTGCTTGTTTTTCCAATAAGAAAATGGTCTACATTTGTAATGGCTTCTTCTGCAACTCCTGATTTTTTGTGATTTTCTTTTTCTTTCTAACCCCAGGACCTCTATGATGCTGGTGTGAAGAGAAAGGGAACTGATGTCCCCAAGTGGATCAACATTATGACTGAAAGAAGTGTTCCCCACCTGCAGAAAGGTACTATTCAAGAGACAGAATTTTTTTTTCCTGTAAGAGAAAGTTATAGTAAAATGGTAATGATTTTGTCCCATGTATGATTGAAGTTATTGTGAAAAGCACTCAAAAACATAGGAGATCTCATAAATCTTAATTCATGTCCAAGGTGTTAATTTTTTTTTTAATCTAGTTATTTCTGTGGATGTGTTGATCTCACATTTTAAGTGTGTAAGCTCTTTTTAACACAGGTGTAACAATGCTCAGTTATATATCACATACCTGAAAACAAAGATGTTGCAAACCTAGAAAATATGGATGCAGGATACCTCGAGAAGTCCTGTGGCTTTTACCTCTGTGCCAGGGTAGCTTAGCTATATCATGTGCTTAAATCTGCCAGTGAAGACCCAAAAGCAGCTCTGATACTGCAGTAAAGCAGCACATTAGAAAAGCCATTTGAAGACTTCTCAGAGCTTAAATCACTATTGTTTCAAAAAATACCAGTACAGGATTAAGATGGTGTTTTCCCAGATTATGGAGGTGTTCAAGGAAAACAAAAAGGCCACAGCATGGGATCTTTACAAACTTCTGCTTGTATTTAAGATGAGATTCTCAGAAGGACTTGCATGGATATTTATTAATCATGTGTCCCTACATTCCTGTGTCTGTGTTCATGCTTTGGTTGGTTATTTCTGCCAGTTCTTAGTCTGGTTTTGATTTTACCTACTTTCTCTTCTGTGCTAGTGTTTGAGAGGTACAAGAGCTACAGCCCATATGATATGTTGGAGAGCATCAAGAAGGAGGTTAAGGGAGATTTGGAGAATGCCTTCCTTAATCTTGGTAAGTTACCCTGAAGTAATGACTGTCCTTATATGGGATCTTTTCAGGGCTCTTGCAATGGATCATGTTAAAGGTAGGACCTAGATTCACCCTGCTGGATGAGAAATTAGCTGGACATGCTGGTGTTGTTGGATCCACTAGTGTATTCTTGGATATTGCAGATACTGAGAAGCAGCTTATTTTTGCCCTCTGCAAGATATAAACTTTGCTTTCCAGTTACAATTCAAATGCATGTGTGTTGTGATCTGCTGTTAGTTCCACTTTTATTTGATAGAGGGGCTTCATGTTTGTTTCCCCAAGCAAACAAAAAGGTTGAAATTGTTCAGTACCCACCCAGGCTGGAGAGAAAACAGCATGTGCATGTGAGAGGAGGAGACAGGCAGGCAGTGAGGGTGGTAGGGGCTAATTGAAGAGCTGATTTGACACTGAATTCTCTGAAATAGGGAGGCAGAGTGTAAGACTGATACTGTGCCATGAGGTGAAGATGACAAGGATGTCACTGTGTTTAAGAGGGAGTTCTTTAAGGGGAAAATCCATTTCAGACTGAGGGTGAACTGAGAGCTGTGTAATGCAAATAGAGTATAAACAGAGCTCAGCCTTGAAAAGGAGGCTTCTCATGGATGAATATACAAGGAGTGTTCCAGAGGAGAGATTGCTTCTAGAAGTGGAACCATGAACTGGGAGCTGTGGAGGAGGGCCAGCATTCTGAAATTATACAATTCTGAAATTATGCCATTTTCATGGAAGGAAACCCTTCCTAAGAATGTGAGCATCTGTGGTTCAGTCATGAGCTAAACCAAATGACTTCTAAGTAGCATGTCGGGAAAAATATTTTCTCTGTGTCCCCTTTTTGGAGGAACTTTTGCTGAAAACCTTATTTTGACTACTTATCATAGCTTTAAAAATGGCTGGCATTTTTAAAAATGGCAATATTCTGTGTCCTGTGCATGGGCAGGATATTTAACTATTCTTGTCTCTCTCTTCAGTCCAGTGCATTCAGAACAAGCAGCTGTATTTTGCAGACAGACTGTATGATTCCATGAAGGTAGGAAAGACTGGTTTTCCTCTCTACTATTTTTTTTTTGTTGTCATTGTTAGAAACTTCTGTTCACATGAAATGTGACTGGCATGTGAATAAATTAACAATTACTTAATATTGTTCAAAAGCATTCTTTAACCCTTACTAGCCTGTCTTATCTATTCGAATTTCTCTGGTATAGGGAAATGTAGGAAAGAGTTTCATTATAAAGATCTTTATTAGATCAGTTGATTATAATTAGCAAAGTTAGACACATCTTTTGTATGTAACCAAGAGCTGATAGCAGAAAAAGCTGTTCATTGAATACCAAAATAAGATACTAAATTGGCCTCAAAACATTTTGTGAAGAAAAAGGAATAAAGAGAAACACCTGGTGACAGGCATTAGGCGGTTCCAGGAAGAGCTGGTGAACAGAAAGTGCTGCTTACAGTCTAAGCTAAATTTGTGACTGCAGGTTGGTTAAACACTGCTGATGAGACAGGTACATTCATGCTCAGATTCTTGCATCATAATAATGATCTTTATTAGAAGATTTGATTAATTCTATCTTTTATTGCTCATCTTGGTTGCCTATAGTTTGCTGTCCTACCATTAATTAATGGTAACATTTCAGCTATTGCAGCTCTAAATGTGTGTCTGCTTGTAGGGCAAGGGAACCCGGGACAAGGTCCTGATCAGGATTATGGTGTCCCGTTGCGAGGTTGACATGCTGAAAATCAAGAGTGAATTCAAGAGGAAATATGGAAAATCTCTCTATTATTTCATCCAGGCAAGTTTTTCATCTTTGGTTTTATATCATGGGCCTTTGCAGCAGTCTTCATTGGATTTGTGGTACCACTAGAATTCATGGGAGGTGTGTTAGAGGCCACAGAGAGAATATTGTATTATTTATGTACTATGGGAAAACCCACCTTTATCTTCACAGTCTACAGCTGGTACAGTTCCTGTCAGCCACTTGACAGTGTATGTGGGCTTTGTGCAATCAACTCATGTGTTTTGAAAGAGAATTCTGCTCACCAGTCCCTATTCTCAGATCAAAAGAAGAGACAATTGTTCTGTGATTGCTGAATGAAAATAGAACATCTAAATTGATACTCTCTTTCATTTCAGTGCTCAAGGAGAAGGCTCCTTAGCTAGTGACTTTTGTCCATTTCTGTGATTGGACAGGAGCTACACGTGCTAGGTTTTGTCTAACTTGGGGCATAAATAAAGAGTTTGTGAATCTGTTTCAAAGCTGATCTTCACCCTCACAACAGCTTATGCTACATTATTCCTTGTGTAGATGAAGCTGAGTCAAAATCTTAACCCAGAATCTTTTCCTGAAGGTGCCAATTGTAGATTATTAGCATTTTTTTTAATAGTGCCCTTGGTGTATGATTTTTGCAGTGGTCAGTGAGACAGAGCAGAATCAAGTCTTTCAGCTTCCCTTTGTTGTGTTACTCTTTTTTCATACCCAAATTTCTCTCTTCTTGGCCTTGCATTTGTATTGCAAGAATAATTAAATAATTTCACTTCACACATAAGTAAAACTCAGTCAAGATAGTCTCCTCCAGACTGAGAAGGCTTCAGTGTGAATCATAGACTGTCCCACAGGTTTAGAATATAATTCATATGCTTACACATTTTATGGCTGTTTCCTGACATGTATTTTGTATTTTTCTTTCCTTGGTTTACAGCAAGACACAAAAGGAGATTACCAGAGGGCACTGCTGAACCTGTGTGGTGGAGAGGACTGAAAACTGTGATGGAAGAAACCCAAGTCCAGAGAAATGCCTTTTTTGCTCTTCATTTTACTGTAATCCTAGAAAACCTGAATTTCCTAGCTACCCTTGAGTTGCCCTTTCCCTGCCAGAGCCCTGCTGCAGTTTGCTCCCCTGCGCTGTGCATGCCCCTCTCGGCAGCTGTGCTTGGCTGTGCCAAAGCTCCTAACAGTGTATGCAGAGACACTAACCCTCCAGGAGACATGGGCTCACACGTGCTGGTGAAAAGCTCTGCCTCTCTGTGCAATGTTTCTAATAAAACAAATAAAATGACGTTTTACTTTAACAATATGGGTCTTTCAGATCTTAATTTGAAAACTGTCTAAACAGTTGATGTGTATTTAGCTTTTGCTGTCCATTTTCTGTGTTGTTTCCATCCTCCTCAGGTTCACTACTTGGGGCTGAAAACTTAATCTTCTTCCCTCAAGCCCTTCATCTGTTTAATGATTCACTTTGTCAGCAGATCCAAAACCATTCTCTTCACTGGTTGAGGGAGATGATCCTGCCCCTCTGCTTGGCCCTCCTGAGGCCACAGCTGATGTGCTGCGTCTAGTTCTGGGCTCCCCAGTACACAGAGACATAGAGCTCCTGCAGTGGATCCAGTGGAGGGCACAAAGATGATTTAGGGAGTGGAACATCTCTGATGAGGAGACACTGAGGGAGCTGGGCCTGTTAAGTCTGGAGAAGACAGGGAGGGGATGTAATTAACACTTATAAATATCTACAAACTGGGTGCCAGTTGATGGTACCTGACTCTTTCCAGTGGTGTCCAGCAACAGGATGAGGAGCAAAGGCCATAAACTAAAACAGAAGAGGTTTCACCTCAGCATGAGGAAGAGTTGCACACTGAGGGTGGCAGAGCACTGGGAGGGCTGCCTGGGGTGGTCATGGAGTCTCCCTCTCCGGAGACATTCCAAACCCACCTGGATGGTTTCTGTGTCACCTGCTCCAGGTGACCTGTCTGGGCAGGGCGGTTGGACTGGATGCTTTCCAGAGATGCCTTCCAACCCTGACTCTTCTGTGATCGTCTCTCCCCTAATTAAGTGCCACTGAAACCTGAGCCACAGCCCTCTCTGCCTGCCTGTGAGGGGCCAACACTTGAATCCCTCCTCAACGTTAAACTCTTTGTGTGCCTGTATGCCAGGGGAAATGGTTTGAGAACACAGAGCAGGCTGTCTGTAACAGGGGTGTTTTCTGCAGCAGAGCCGTGGCAGGGATCGCTGCCCAGGGGCGTGGGGCCGGGCCGGTCGGGGGGAGCGCGGTGGGCATTGCTCCTCCTGTGAGGGGCGAGCTCCCGCCGAGCTTCCGCGGCGGGGCCGGGCCGGGCCAGGCCGGGCCGGGCGGGCTGAGGGCGCCGCGGGCGGGCCCCACGGAGGGGCTGGGCCGGGGACACCACGGACCGTCCCCACCCGGCTCAGTCGAGAGCCAGTAGGATGCACTGCTCTTACTAAGACGCTTTCTCCTACTACTGCGTGAAACTCACGCCCGAGGCTTAGGGAAAAGGTGTGAAGAGCAAAACTTCCCCCCCCCGCTGGGAGCGGGGCGCGTTCCTCTCACGGGTGAAGGCTGAGGGAAGCGGCCATCCAGGCGCTCTCCGGGGGCTGCTGATCACATCCCCAGCACAACATTTCGTGCAAGTATCACAGAGTTGTCAGGAAGTAAAATGGTTTCCTCTTTTCATAGCTGTTGCTGTTTTGGAAATGCAAAAGTGCCTGTAAGTATCTGCTGTTTTTCCTCACTTTCTGGTTTGTAGCTGTCTGTTTCAAAAGCTCGGGTTCTCCTGAGAGAATTTTGATCTCCTCAGAGATATGAAAGGCACACAAGGAGGCTGTTTCATGCCACCATTAGAAGGGTGAGAGATTTTGCTTAAATATCATTGGCTGTAGACCACAAAAAATATTTGGTGTGAAAACACTGCTGTTGGTAAAATATTGATAACTTAAATGCACAAATGATACAATTTTTCAGGAGCAGCTCCAATTTAATGCCTGATGGAGCAGTGTCATTCACACCTGTTTACATAATGCCTCTCTGTCTAGATTTGTACATTTCAAAACTATTGCTGAGATAGCAAATCACTCTTTGAATCTAATTAGGTAAGTCATCTCTATAAATGTTGCTTGCTCAAATGTGGCCTTATAAAAGAAATCAAATTGCAAGCATTTTTCCAGTCAGTGGAATGAACAACTAGAATTTGATGGCTGGCATGCTCTGCCTCACTGCCATGGGATGTTCAAAATTGCAGGCTGTCTTTCTTCAGGAGCAAAACCACGTTAAAAAGCCAGCAGGATTTCAAAGGCCAGGGCTATTTTTACTGATCTTAGACTAGGAAGTAAATTTGTCTCCTGTGAGACCTAGAAGATTTCTAGAAATTCAAGTTGTTTGTTGGCATTGTTGATTTTTTTTAAATTACTGGCTTATTGATGTTTCAGATAGGAATAAATTTCCAAGCTCTGATGTTGATCCTGTCATTTGGTTGCAGCCTTGCTAATAAGCAAGATGGGTCCCTGTCCATGATGCATTGTAAAAATCAGGTCTCTGAGACTTTGAAAGATAGGAATACCTTGAAGAATGATCTTTGACAGTGTTGCAACATTTTATTAGTAAATCCCCACATGGCAAGTTAAATACATTATTAAAAACAAACAAAATTTCAGTTGTTGATAATGTAATTTAGACCTTATCTAAGATCCATTTATGTTCAGGAGTAAAAAAAAACCAAAACAACAACAAAAATCAACCACAAGAAACCAAAACCCAAACCTTAAACTTTCCCAGTCTTTGTTGTCCCAAGAATCTGTGAAGCAATTTTTTCCGGTCAAAGCTTGATTCAGTTTCTTGTGTTTGCTCTTTGGTGTTCCCATTCCAATGGCACAGGCAATAACCAGAAGTTTTACACTTTATAAGCACTGTTTCTTTAAGCACCCCAAATTGCACAGCAAATAGCAGCAGTAAGATTTAATTGATGTGTTTCTTACCAGACCTACTGTTTAACATGGACATTGGAATATAGAGCTAAAGAACTGTACCTCTGGGCCAGTATAACTTAAATGTACTAAGAAAGTAGTGATATTTCTAACATGGAGAGGTGGTTCCTTGTCCTATGTATAAGGGAGGCTTTACTGTTTCTTTCAGAATTCCCTCACTCATAGTTCAGAGGAATTTTTCAAAGTCAGGGTCTAAACAGTCCAATTCAGAGTAAGACAGCATAACTTAAGAATAGTTGTCATGCTTGTACTAAGCCATATTCCTTATTTCTGCAATTCCTACCTTCATTTGGACAGCATCTAAACATCTTAGAAACAAGCAGTTTATTAGTGCTGTGCATCGATGAGGAGTCATGCAAAATGTTCTACATGTGAGAATCAGATGTAGAATTGTTTCATTAAATATAAATGTAGTTCAGCCAAAACTGAAGTCAACATTTACATCCTGGAAAAAGAAAAAGGTCCTTGCAACATGGAAGCTTTGAGTTCTTGCTGTTAAAACACCTTTTTAATGAATAGTATAAAGTTGTCTATAACTTCGTTTCTCAAATGGGTAATGTTTGCTCTCTGAGCACTGCTTTGACTGTTTGTAGGGATTGTCCCTCAAGTGTAGCTTTTCCCCACTGCAGTGAGCTCTTCAGAAGCACCACCTGTAGCAGCAGAGTTGGGGTTGGTTGGGGTGGGGTGTCCCGCGTGTCCTTTGCTCGTATCCCGTCCCTCCTGGAGAGGGCCGTGTTTGGGTGACGCGTTTGGCCGCAGACGTTTCCCTCCGGAGTCCTTGGGGCTGACCCGCTCTGGGTGCGCTGGCAGCGGCCGCCCGCCAGAGGGCGCTCGGAGAAAGCGCCAAGGTGTTCCCGCAGCCCAACAGAACAACAGCGAGCGCTGCAATCCTCTCCTGATCCGTGAACTCTGCTCTCTCCAAACATTTACATTCCCCGACTCTAAGCCTTCGTGTCAAAAATTCAGTTTCATCTTCCAGTGTTTTTTTCCTGCTCTCCTCTCTGAAATACTTCACCAATTTTAATAATTGCTCTCTTTAGGTGTAGGCAAAAGAAACGATTTCTTAAGTTCTAATCATGTTGTGAGTTTCCAAAACGGAGAGGTTTTCCACAAAGAACCTTTTAAAGAGTGGTTTAATAATGACAATAAGTGTAAAGGAATTTTCTACATTTTCTTTAAAAGAAGGGGTTTTGATTTTGAAATTATCTGCTGCTTCCTGACTTAAATCAGGTACACTGTTATTTTCTGTAGAAAATTAAACACAACACCATATCTTTTGCTGTGTTCATAACATTAAAAATGTGAGCACTGCACACGCATTGCTTTTTCACTATCTTTGCTAATAAAAAAATATGTGTTAATAAAGTAGCTCTTCTAAAGGAGGTATTTCAATTTATTCATGTGTATTAACTCTCCTTTCCTCTCACTTTGATCTGTTCACAATAGGCAACGTTTTAAAAATTTTAATATAGAAAGAATTTATTATGTGAGGTGGCTGTTTAAGTTCATCTTATGCATTTTTAGGATCAAGAAAAGAAGATATTCATTACTATTCCTTTGAGTATGGCTTATTTAAGGTCCTGTTTAATGCTGAACACACAAAAAAAAAAAAAAGCCAAATCAACCAAACACCATAGCTACATCTATTTAAGAAGGTTGGTTGGAACAGACTATTGCTGTATTGCTGTGTTGAATAACTACTAAGGAATGTGGCCAGGACTCTCCTCTGCTGAGTGTCCTTAGCTGGCTGGTTCATACTGATTTATTTTCAGGTAATGTTTTACTTGTAAGGTAGAAATAAAATGTAAGGCTTGTGAAGTCTATTTCTAAGCATACACAGAACTTATCTGAAAATCAGCTTTTAATATTATTATTATTGAATACTCATTGAAATCTAGTATTTTTCACTTCTGTACAAAAATCAGGATGAATTACCAGATTCAAAATAGGCATCTTATTAAATGTTACACTTATCAAATAGTTTGTGATTACATTCTATGAAAGAGAAAGTTTCATTTAAGGTTGCTTTAATAGATATTTTTAAAACAAATACTAAATTATTTGAGATCTATGAAGCAATAAAGATGGATAAGTATTCTGGGAAAATATTTTTGTTAACATTTTGTAAAAAAATACTAAATTACTATTAATTTACAGGCTTTCTGTGAATATATATAGTAAATTGTAGTTTGATTGTGAGAAGGAATGGCTATTAACTTATTACAAATATATGAACAATGATGTGCTTAAATACATCAGTAAAGCAACAGTTGGCATTGTACAACAAATACATTGATAACAGGGGATTTAATTTTTTCCCAGTCCAGTTTTTTCCTCCACACTCAAAAAAAAGGTGTTAGGAGCTCTTCATGTGTGTTTTAGGCTTTACTCTTAGTTCTGAATTTTCTTCCTCAGTGTAGGAAGGTTCTCCCTGTCCTCTGTAGTGGTTCTGGACTGGGACTGCCTTGTAGTCATTATTGCAAATGATGAACGACAGGAGGGCTGTTTCCTGGTCTCTTGGAACTTGCTATATTGCAAATGCACTCAATATGGCAAGGGTTTAATAGCTTGGTCCTAAACACTTTGTATAAAGGTATCTCATTTAGTAAATGTTTAGGGTAAATCAAGGCAAAAAGAGGCTGCCGTGAGCTATAATCACAGCTGGAATATTGCAGAGTTTGTTTGTCCTGGTTTGGGGTTTGGGTGGGTTTTAGATTTTTTTACTAAAGAAACTGCTCTTTATATTCTGGTTGCTTTCAGTTCTCACATGCTACATTTTGATGTGGGTAGATGGGACAATTTTCTTCTTTTTTCTGTTCCTCTTCTGCCTTGGTCTATTTTATTTGACTTTGAGAAAACAGGCTTAGATATCCTGCCAGTTCAAAATCTGCCTGGACATGAGCTGTATTAGTCTGAGGATGCCACGTAGAAGAAAAATTTTTAAAAGCCTAATAAAATGGGATGGGACTTCTTCAGTTATTTCTCCCTCCACCATTTCTTGCCGTAGACATGGAGACAGGATTGTGGAGAGGAATCAGAAGTGCAGTCATTTCAGAAATAAACTGCTGTATCTGTAATTGGTGATAATGCTAATGCAGTGTTTTAAAACAAGGAATTAGAACTGAGTAGGAGCCACAAGGCTGAAAATAATGAACTCCATTAAGGTAAGTGGTGAACTAACAAAAATTCAGACTGTGTGTTATGAGTGGAGCTCTGACTTAGTAGAACAGAACACAGGAAATAAATTTGCAATCTGCTTTTCTTTTGTTTTAAGCAATTGTGTGGCAGGTATTTTGGATCAGTGGAGGTCATAGCTTAGAAAACCCTGATGCTGGGTGAATAAGCTGCAGAACTGCCTCTCTAGGCTTTGTGTGTGAGAACTGTATTTTAGAAGGACAGGAAGTTGAGTATATACCCAGATTGATCTCCTCTGATTAAATATTAGAAAGAAAAGAAGAGAACGTGGTGTGCAGTTTATGGGAGGAAATTGCTGTGATGGGAAAGGAGCGCTGGGGCCCCGGTGTGATGTGTCTGGTCAGGGCCTCCCCCAGCTCCCTGTGTGGGCAGAATGCTCAGCTGCAGCCTGGAGTCAGCCCTACTTTCAGGTCTGTGTCTGCAGTGTAAGGCATTAGGCACTCCAATGTCCTGGAAGGTCCAGACCTGTCATTTTCAGCAATGGGAATTAGGTGCCTAAACACCTTTTAGGGGCTGAGTCTCCTGTTGTGTGCCTCCCTCCTAAAATCAGGTGTTTATCAGGTTCTGAAGTGCTGCAGGCCCTTCAGCCAGGACAGTGCCCCAGGGACCTTGTTCAGTTTCTCCTAAACAGGGCAGGTGCTGGGCTTGCAGACATCCTGGCTTGTTCATCCCAGTTTTCTTTGTCTCTTACCTTAATCTTTGTCATCACAAAATCTCATTGTTTTAGTAAAAATCATAACTGGAAGAAGCTGCCACCAATTATAAATAGACATGAATTGATTGTGAAAATGCTCTTGATTCAGGATTAATAAGTAGTTTATGTGTTTTATATCTGTCCTCCCCCCAGTAAGGTGCTAGTTAACATTTGCTACATTTTTCATGTGTAGGCATGAGCACATGCTTTGAAACAGTATTACTAAGGTGTACTGTTCTCTGTTTAATTACTCTGGCAGCAGTTTGGACTCACTGATAGAAGAGAAGAAATAAGCACTCTGTGGGACAGAATTGTCTGATTGCAGTTCCCTTTTTTCTCCCTTTTTTCTCCTCATCTATTGTATGACATTATCCAGGTAATTTCGCTTATCTCAGTTTCTGTTTTCCTTTTCAATCAGAGATTAATTTCTTCTTTTTAAACTAAAAGAAAAAACAAAAAAACCCTATGTTTTTTAGTAATTCCTGATACATCAAACCTATTACACCAGCTGATGAGCTGTTTTCATTAAGTGTTTTCAGTTCCCAAGTTCAGTTCTTCAGGACTGATTAACATTAATGATTATGTTTCAGCTGGAATGCTGCCTGGGAAATGTGTTTTGAAGCTTTGACCCAATTTTCATAGCCTGTGTATCTGAGTTATTTCCCCAGGTGGACAAGTACTTTCACAGTTGTCCAAGCTGCAGGTCTTGGTTGTACCTTGCACTAGGGCAAGAGTGAATCTGAAAACTTGGGACAAGGCAGCTCGGATGAGACTGCACACTTCAATATATAATGTTTTGTGGAATAAATGGAGCAGCTGGTGTATGAGTGAATCTGTTAGGCTGAAATATTTGGGCAAGTCTTGTGTTGTGATATGGGAACTGTCCTGTCTGTTATTCCAACACTCTTTGGCCAATCTTCAGTTTTCTGGGGGTCTTTTGTCATTGATGGTTCTGGTTGGGGCTTCTTCTGTGTCTGTTTTGAAATGACTGCAGGCTCTGCTGTTCTCTCCCAAATCAATGGACCATGAAATGTGTATCATTTTTCAGATCTGTTCTGCAATCTATGTGGTACACATATAGTCCAGGTAAATGGTGTGCTTTGCTTTGAGAGCAGATTAAAGGTGTAGTCTCCTCCCTTCCTGATCCTTCTGAACTACCTTCATCTCTCTTATTTTTCCTTTTTCTTTTTTTTCTTCTACAATTCTTTTAATTTTCTCCTCTTAACTCATGGAGTAAAAAATGAGAACAAGCCTAGAGCCTTGATCTAAAGCTCAGGGAGATCAGTTAAGAAGGCTGATGCTGTTTTTGGTATTTGAGGATGTTCAAAAAGGCAAGGTTAAGGAAGGAATTTTCCTTTCTGTGGTAAATACTAGCCAGATCATAGGGAAAGGGCTCAACTTTGTATTAGTGTATAGATTTGCCATTAAATCATTAAGAGGGTCATTACACTGATTCAAATTCAGTGTCAGATTTTCCAGATGGGCTTTCTCAGTATTAGTGGGGCCAGTGTATTCAGAGGGAATTGCAGGAAGAGTGTCCAGCAAAGTCAGGATAGCTGCTGCTGAAACATCTGCTTGGCTCAACTAGGAATTTATTGTCATTTAGTGAAAATATTGGTGAGAACATAACCTTTTGTAATGTTTAATGTTTTATTGGCTATAAAAGATAAAATATAGAGTAAAGGGAAGTAAAATAGTATTTTGTTAGGTCGGGAGTTAGATTTATGCTGCTACTTACTGATGGAATAATCAGTGGGTCATAAAGATCAGACTGCCTGCCTCCTATCTCTTTTTTGTGTGTGTGTGTGTGTATTCAACAATCTCTTCTTTGTGATAGTTAGACCCATGGGAGCTTACCAAAACACCATGTCCCTTTTGTCCAAGGGTATTAAATTATCTGTTTAGATCAAGCAGAATGTAGTGGATGCTTCTGTTTCAGACATTAAGCAGTTGGGATAGGACTAAATAGACCAGGATGCTTGACATGTGCAAATGGAGCACATGCTCACAAGGGACACTCAGCAGCGTTGTGAACTGATTCAGCACACACAGAGTAGGCATTAAATAAATTGTGCATTACCATTTGGTGGGGAGTAATAAGCAAAGAGATCTCAAAGTCTTCAGCTTAAAAGGAGTAATAGTGTATGTTTCACACTGTTTCATGATATGTCTGGTGTGCTCTTCCTCAAATAGATTAATAGTGGAAATAGCATCTGAAGGCTTCTCTGAAAAATGGCAACACATTGAGATTTTTCATTAGATTGAAAATCCCTATGCTGTGATAAAATTGATAATATCTCATGAGCAGTGTTAGAGGAAGCAAAGACTGAGTGGCACCATGGGGAAATTCTCTTTGGTAGAGCAGGGTGCTGTGGCAGAGGAGGAAAGCCTCTTTGTCAGAGTGAAATTGTCCAGCAGTGATACAGAGAATGTCATAGTCTGTCAAAATTACAAAGGGCTTTTTTTTTTCCCTTTTCCCCCATAAGTAGAAGACTGAGGTTGAATTTCTCTAAAAACCTTGGCAATTCCATTAGTGTCCCTTGGAATGGGCTGCTCTGGGCACATGATATTTTGCTGGATTAAGACTTCAGTCCCAATAAACCAGCTTTCTCAGAGGGTAGAATGAATGCCAAAGATTTATTCTAAATAACTTCATTTGGTACAGAGAATGTAAGAGTGCTGGTCTCAGTAATGCCTGGTGCAGACAGTGCTTGATATCACTGCTATGCATGTTGTTAATTATATGAAGCTTGTAAGAACCCTGTACCTGATCTTCCTCTTGGAAGAAGGGGTTTAGTTTTGCTTCTGATCACTTTTCCTCTCTATCTTTTTCTACTTGGCCCTTTCTTTTTATCTCTCAGCGAGAAAAAAACAAAAAACAAAACCATCTCTTTTTACCCCTACAAAATGACTGGTGTTGTACAATTCAAAATTTGAGGAGAGAAAACCTGGAACATACATGTCATTCTTTCCATATGCATAAGGCAGTGCATTCTTACATTTCTAGATATGCAGAAAGAGATTTTTTTATATTCAAATCTCATACTCCTGCTTACCTGCACTGTATTAATCGCTTCAAGGAAAACCAGCTGAAATCCTTGCAGTAGAAGGACAATTGTGGTTATGCACCTTTGACAAAATCCTTTGGGCTCTTGAGGAAAACCAGGCTGTTCTCAGCTGCTGGTGTGGACAGAGACACAGAGTGGGGGTCACACCTGACCTGGGCACTGAAATGTGACTTCTTCAGGGCTTTCCTTTCAATCAAGGAATGCCCTGTGTTCATAGCTCACAAGACTGGCAGTATGGCAAAAAGACATGAAGAGCAATACTTTACACATTTTTTATTCTGGCTTTTATCCCAAGAGATCCCACAGAGCTTCAGTAACTACCATGAAACCTGCCTTTAATGAAGAGGAGTGACAGGCCTCAATTGTTTCAGCACATTTCCATGAGGGTTTTTTCCTCTCTCAGAGTGGTTCATTTTTCTGTCTCTGATGGTGAGGGGAGGGGGAGGAGAGCTGCGTTTGGGGAGGTTTATATCTTTGCAACTCTGCTGGTATCCCCGTGAGACAGAAGGATTTTTTTGTCTGTAGCTTCAGGATAGTAGCACACAAGAAGGATGCTCACTGTGGCCGTGCTGTTCTGAAAGGACTTTATCTCTGCACAACTTCCTTACTTTTGCAGGGGTGATGTGACCTGCTGCTGCTCTTAGAGTGAAGTTCATTTGCTCCTGGTGTAGTAAATTGTCTTTGATAGTTCATGCCGACACACACTCTGCTGAAATTCAGTTGTCAGCACAGTAGAATAAAGCACTCTGTGCATCACAGTGGAAGGGGGGAAATTGAGTTCTCTTTATACATGTGCTTTGCTGGGGCAGGTGACCTAAATGGCCATCTCTCCCTGTCACTGACTCTTGCCTGTCTGTTTGCTTTGAAATAAAATATAAGGATCTTCCTATGCTAGGTCAATTATGGGTTTCCCTGCAGCATCAACTCCTTGGCTTGTGGAGCATCTTGACTGTAATCTACTTAGAAACTGAACTAGTTAAATGAAAACTTGGATCACAGGTTAAAAAAAGAGATCTTAGACCTGGACGAGCCAAGTGCTGCTCTGTTTGATTCTCAACACTTTCTGTTGCTGCTAAGGAGCACAAGATCCTTTTTACAGGCCAGCTCTACTAATTAAATATGACACTTTTATTAAATATGTAAAACCACCCAATTGTCAAGTACACACAATGTGTAGCAAAGACAGCTGAGCAGGAGTGCCTGGCTGCAGGCAGGGATTTGCAAAGTCTGCAAAAAAACCCCGCAAGGGACGGGGACAGTGAGCGCTGCACTGCACCGACTCCTGCAGAAGTGTGCTGTACTTTTCATCTTCCTTCATTGCACCTACATGAAAGGATCTTCTGGAGGGGCAGATGTTGGCCTCCCACCAATTCTAAATAATGGATGGTACCAGCATTTGTATTCTTTTTTAGTGGAGCCAGTTTATGCCCTGTTTTACTGGCTCCTAGAGCCCAAGGAAATACGGTTTAGAGCCAGCTCTGCCTCCATGGCTCTGGTTTGCCTTGCTCAGGAAGAAGCTGGGGCTGTTTCAGCTAGGCCATCTGGCTCTCTTGAATGAGCTTATTAGTAATAGTGGAGGTGGGTCTATTAGCCTGGGACAGGAACTCAGAAACAGATGCTTTGTTTATGTGTAAAATATGGCTTCAAGCCAAAGCGCTAATCATGATTGCCTCTGAAGTGGTTCTAATCATCTGTATGAGACTGCAGCCGCTCTCGTGTTGTTTGTACAAGCTGGTAGTTTAGAGGTGTTGTGTACAAGATATTTGTAGTCATAATTTCTCCAAACAGGTTAAGGCAAACATTATGAGAATCAGCATATTAATGTGCTGTGTTTCAAATTAGAATTATAAACACGCTTTCCTCATTGGAGGCTTAATCTGCTAGGAAGAAGCCAGATGTTTACTGATCACACCATTATTTAGAAAGACCCATCAAACTAAAACAAATTATTGTTGTTTAACTGGAGGAAAGCCTAGTTTTATGTACCAACTTAGTAAAACTGTTCTATGCTGAGACTGACCGAAGGAGGTTTTTCCTTCAGGCAGTGGGCCAAACATGAGTCCCAACAGATGTGCAGGTTCCCCTTCTGGCCTTAGGACAGCAGAACGAGGTGTGCCTATGTTTCTATAACCTGTGTATGAGGTATGTGATAAAAGGGAAATTAGTAGTTCTGGCTTATTTTTACCAGAAAATCATTCTTGAGGCTTCTTAAGATTTCAGTTAGCATTAACAAAAGGGTAAAATAAAGGTAGAAAATTTTGAGGAAAATGGAAATTTTAGACATATCCTGTTAAATTTTTTTTTCTGTTTCTTTTTTGAATGCCTTCCTGAGAAGGAGAAATTATGACTGAACAATTTGCACAAATGGTTAAAATCAAGGTTTTAATAATAAATTCTTTCATTTGTTTTGAAATGGTATTTTGTGATTTTTAAAAATGTGATTGTGTCAGGTAGGGTGGCTTTATCCATTCTTTCTTTTTACTTTCAAATCCCTGTTTCCACACTTGATTTCCTCACAGACATTTGAAATCAAAGCAACTGTCTTAATCTGTCCCATGCTCTTCAGTAAATTTTTGCTTCCATTAGTCTCTTGATAGATTCCATCTTGCATAAGTTTTGCATCAAAGTGGCTTTGCTTTTTTCTTTCATTAGTCTTTCCCATTTTGGCACTGTACGCCAGCCTTGCCTGCAACACCAGATTCTGTGCTTTTACAGTAGCATGAAGTTTACCTTTTCTCTAAAGCATCTGATCTTCAAAATAAGCTTAAAACCTAAGTCAAAATGTTTACTGTGCCAAATACAGGTCTTTGCTCTGTACAAGGAAAACAAAGGTATAATACAAGGATTGTCTTATGATTGTAGTCCTCCAAAGATAAGATGCAATATTCAAGATATGTGCCACACTTGTATGATATACATCACACTCTCTGTGGATACATACATTGATACTTTTGCTGGGGTCTGGTGGGCTTGTAGAACTATCAAAGGAAAACTGCCTTTATTGAATCCTCTGTGTGTGTGTAACTTTGAATTTCCACTCTACAAAATAGGGTATTTGTATTACTGTGAGACACATCCAAAATCTGTTCATTTCATTTTATTGTTTTTTTGAATTGATGTTTCCTAAAACATATTATAGAAATACCTAAAATACTACAGTTATTTCATGTAGAACAGATATCATCTGTGCCTTTCATTTAAAAAAATAAGGTGGTAATGTGAAAGCTCTGGTTTAGCTACAAACAGACCGTGAGTTACAGTTTCTTGGGATGCTAGGTGGCATATAGGAGAAAACATAAATATTCAGTGGAACAAAACCTGGCATCATCTAGCTGTATCTGTTCTCAATTAAACCTTTTAATCTTTTCTTTTTCCCTCTTGATTGCAGAAATGTAAAGGTTGGGTAAGTAAAAGCACACCTATCAACCTTTTGATAGTATTAGAGAACTAAGCATTCTCAGTTCTCTCACTGAAATCCTCTTAGAGGTCTGGACTTGCAGGAACACACGATAGCTCTGAGCAAAGCCTGTAACACTGCTCCTAATGTAGCCTTTTTGTGCCTATCCACTGCAACCCATGAAATGTGCAAAAATAACTCATGGCTCACAAAACACCTCAACCCACCCAGAGTGTGGAAGCTTAATTGGTAGAAATCCCTGCTGGACCTATCACTGTCCTATCTGTAATCTTACTGGGCATGGTTCTCAAAGCACAGACACAAAATGAATCGTTGTTTAATTTGTCTTCTGTGCGTCAGAACTTCCCGAGAGCACAGAAGACCATAAAATAAATAGTCCTTTCTGTTTTAATTAGCCACTTCTTTATTTTTGCAGCTACTTTCTTTGGCAAGTGCATCATCAGTTTCCCTTGACTTTCAAACTGAGGACAATGGTACAAGGGCATCAAAGAGGGGATCTTTTGCATGCATCAAGAGGCATCTTTGGTGTTCCTGGCGTTGTCTAGACTGAGAGCTGTGGCTTGTATGAGGAGTTTTATTAATAGCTGTGTGGAATTCTCTGTGTATTGGATGTAGTAATGACTGCAGTGAGTTTTGTGTGTGTTCAGTTCATAAGGAGTTCAGTGGCATTTATGTCTTCATAACGAGAGGCAGATGTAAAATACTCCTCAGCTTAGCCATAGCCTCAAACAGAAGATAATTGAAAAATTAAAAACATAATTGGTCCCTTTTTTGAGACTACTTCAAAACTGTGCAGGTGCTATTTAGTTAGATATTTGGTTAGGTGGTAAATCTTTTGTCAGGAGTGAAGAGAGTATCAGGAAGTAACTGTGAGGCAGATTCAATGGTCCTTCCCAGAGAAAAGCTCCCACTGACTCACATTCAATAGACACCACAGAATTTGACCGAGAAGGAATGGATTTTACCTTCGTAGGCTGAAAATGTCTAATTAAGGGCCCAAGTGGGTTTTTTTTGAAGTCAGTTGGGGCTATTCATTGAGGGAGCAACTGTTCAGCATAAGTGAATGTGTCTGGCCCAAAAAACTTTAACTAATGTTGCACTGTGTTAAAATAATCTGAGAATCAAACACAGAACAAATGTAACATTTCACTTAATGAGTCTATTATACCATGTTTCCCTAGGAAACTTGTAATTATAATTAATTACCTCAAATCTGCTGCTAATCCATTTGAGCTTAGAAAAGACATGAATTTTAAGATAGTTAATTTTCTGGTGCTATGTTACTGTCTTTGAACATTTGAATATTTGAAGTAACATTACAACTGAAGGACTTTAATTTTACTTATATCTTCAAATTCTCCTCAAGCTCTCCCAATTCTACATTTAGCTGCTGTTGAGCAAATGCTAATAAAAATTATTTGAGATGGGAAGAAATAGGGAGACTTTGTATTTGTATTGGCTCAAAAAGAATACTTTTCATTATATTCTAAAGTGAATTAAAAATAAATGAAGTTCCTGCATTTCTATAAGCTAAAGGGTCATATGGAAATTAAAATGCTATCACTTCACTGATTCTCAAACAAAATATATTGGACTCAATTTTAGAACCTCTAACTGTTTGTCGGTTTTCTATCCAACTTCTTGCTCACAGACCTATGTGAGATGATATTTTTAAGAACACCTGCCAAAAAAGGGAATATTATGGCAAATGAATTATTATATCTAATGCAGGACAGATGTAAATCTGTGTGAGCATCTGTATACTGAGCATATTGATTTACATTAGCTGAAAAAATGTCCATTACTGTGCAACAGCCAATTACTTGACTTGCTTCTATTGAGAAGGATGGTATTTAGTGTATTTAGGAACTGAAATTTAAAAGGTATAAAGATTCTTTGCCAACCCTGGCAAAAGAAAACTCTGGAATATTGAAAACATAAAGAACTGATTACTGAGATCAGCCTTTAAGGGAGTTATTATGAGACTTAACCTTGTCTGTTATCTGTGATCTTTTTAGTGGATCTTTCTAGCAACTTTTTCAACAGGACCTTAAATGATTAAGAAACTACAGTTCTAGTTTCATAAAGGCTCTGAATTAGTATTTCTGAATGTCTACCTTATAATTTATGACTGACTACAATGGACTCAGCAGCCCCATTTTCAAAGAAGAGTTAAACATTATAGTTGATGGTGTTGTATATTTTCATGTAGGTGCTAAACAATTTATTGCCTTAATCGTTGCAGGTTGCCTCTGTCCAGGAAGGGTGAAATAAGCTATTCCTTGAGAAGCACTGGCTGGAAAAGCCCCAGCAGTGACACCCAAGCAAACCAAGGGAGGTGTTGCCATACAGAATCTGTCAGGACCTGCATTGTCCTGCAGCTTCTCTAGCTCAGATTTTCTGGAAAGAAAGCAGTACATTGATAAGATCTGGGCTAAAGAATCCACTGTTCTGAAAGCTGACCCTTGTAAATGGAAGAAAAAGCAGTGAGATCTCATTATTATACCTTTGTGTAGGCACACAGTTTGTGGTGATTGGGAGTGGGGCCCAGCCTCATCCCCAATGGGTGCAGCTGTGAGCAGCAGGTGAGCAGCACTGCCAGCAATGAGCCATGGAGTGCCCAGGGGCACTGAGCAAGCACCAAAGGGAGCAGAGGGCACCCAGGGGCAATGCATCAGCATGAGGGGTGTAAAAGGTTGGGCTGAAGAGCAAGAGGAGCAGATGCTGGCAGCCTTGTGCAGAGGTGAGGTGTTCCTCTGGGTGGGCAGACTCCTGAGGCCCTGTGATGAGGTGTGGTGTTACTGTGTGTGGGTGAATGCTTAAAGCCTTCTCAAATTGTATGGGGATACTCTGTGTATTGTGGCTGGCTCAACTGTGACACCCATGAACTGGTTTGTTTTAGGGAAGTGTTGAGTTACTTGAAACTGATCCAAATTGTCCTGAAATATTGTCTGGTTTGGATGTTGTACTTCCAAGGGTGTGGCTTGTGGCACTTGCACAATTTTGCCATCTGGCACTATGATGTATTCTTTATCCTGAAAGAATACTAAGTATTCATGGAGTAAATGTTTTATATATATGTGCTCTTTGCTTATCCACTTCCTGCAGAATAGCCTGATGTGTGACTTGCATATTCTTGTCCAAGATTCCCTGCTGAATAATTTTTTTCTGCCATTGAAAATGATATTTTTAATACCTGGAAAGTCATAATGCTTATGAAACAGATGGAGTAAGAATAGAACTTAGACCTTTCCTCACTTTGAAGTAATTTCGTAGGTTTAAAAAACAGTTATGATAATTATATGAATTTTAGTTTTGCTTCTCTTGATGGACTGTGGGATTGCAAAGTAGTGCCATCAGATTTTCATTTCTGCCTTGCCCTCCAATTAGTTATAGGAGCTACAGGCCACTTCACTTCTAGCAGCTGCTATCCTGAAGACAGGAAATTGATTAAAAGAATCCAGTCTGGGCACCGAGGGAGGAATCTCTCTTCAGTCACACCAATTCTGGGAAGCTTCTAAGAGAGAACAGGTTCATTTTTGTACTACATTAATAGTTAATGTGCCATGTGAGAGAAGCCATTATGAGAAGAAATGTGGTGGTGTATAAATAGGTGAGGAAAAGCTTGAGCTGATCCAAGTTTCTACTCTGTTCTGCTGCAGTTTCTCATCCTTTTGCATCTACCAGCCTTTAACTCTTTGTGGCAACAGGCAAGTGGAAAAGTCAGACAGGGAGTTCTGATGTTTTACTTGCTCCCAGCCAGTGTCTCACATGCAAAACTCTCCTCTTATGTTGGCATTGACATTTTACTAATATTTTCAGCATATAAGAAAGCACAGAAATCACATGCCAGACTATGAATACCTGTGACCTGTATTTTAGTGCATCTCTGAGTATTTGATGATGGCTTTCTTCAACTTCAGCACCATGTGGATCAGTGATTTTGAGAGGCTTTGGGGGTGCTGCTTCATTTTGTGTAGAAGATAGTTTTAACACACTCCTTCAGACATCCTGTTATAGAGAAACACTTGAAAAGTGTGTCCTACTACTGTATAAAAGCCCATAATTCAAAATACACATAAAAAAACCCAAAAATACTTGGTTTAAGGCAACCACACACACAAAAGCTCCAAAACAAAAAGTCAGCTGGTTTGGATATTGACTTGCATGACTCTGCTGTTCTGACTTTTGTCTGTTTTGCCTTGTTCCCCAACCACATATTGTTTTGCACTAAAATAATCTCTATTTTTGTATTTGATAAATTCATACCAATTAAATTCAGATTCTACTTCAGCAAACGTACGTTCCTCACTTTCTTTGGAAAATATGCCTAAATAAATTAAAGAATTCTTATTACATTAATTATTTATTAATGTGCAGTATGGACATGAATAGATCTAATGGTTTCTAGGAAGTGTTTAATTTCTCATGCTACTTATAAAAGTTTATGAAAATGCTACATCCATAACTATTCTTTTTTTACCAAACAAATCACAGGTTAAAAGCTTTAGACTCAGAACATTGATTTTAAATTGCTGAAGCAAATGTCTTTGTGTACTACTTTTTGCTAAGAACTGTTCTGTAGCATGGTCTAGCTATATATGTATATATACACACACAGTTTGGGTTTGGGCCATTGGGTAGTGTTTCATATTTAGCTGAGACAGTTGTTTATAATATTCATTATATCAAGAACAAATTATGCATCACTTTCTGTGGAAGTCAAGATGATTTTTTTAACAGCAGTTCAGTGTGGGTAGTAGACAAGAATGGGGATTTTAGGGTCTTTGGGCTGTCTATTGAGGAATGAAATTTAGCTGTCTTTTCTCAGGTTTATACCACCTTGATCTGCTAGAGTACTCCTATGCCATTATTGCTGGCAGCCTTTTTGCACTGAAAATGGATTTGGGGAGGAAGTGCAGGAAAATGAAGTGCACAAAGCTCGGGCTTGGGCTAAAGCAAGTGCATGTGACATTGGGGCAGCAGCAGAGCTTAGCAGCCAATTAGCTGGCAGCTGTGGTAAGTAGAAGTACTGAATGTGTACAGTCTCCAGAGCATCCTGTAGGTTATATGCACATTCCTGGTATGGATGTGATATACATAAAGTTAACTTTAACTTAAATGTATTTGTATTAATTGTGATTTTCCTGAGAACACTTGTAAAAGTGATTTCTGCAGGCACTGCATTGCTGTCATGAGATCTGTTCATTCCAGTGTTGTCGCTGTAAGGAGACAAGCACTGCAAATAGGGATGGATTGTACTGGAGCCTCACCCAGTGACATTGGAGCCAGTGACTCACTGGAGCCAGTGGCATTCCTGCAATACTGCCAAAGAATAGGTATTGATGATAGAGCTGATGCACCCTGTACTCAGCACAGGGGCTTTATCTGTGTGTTTGGGACGAGACTGCTGGGAAAGTGGCTGACCTGTTTGCAGACTGGCTGCTCCATCCTCCTTGATTGCTGCATCCAGAGGACTTGTGTTGTATTAAGATATAGACAGAAGCAGCATGGATGTCAATTTGCAGTTCTTGTGCCAAGCTCTATCAGTGAAGGTTCTTTAAAAATAGTATTTCCAAATTATGTATAAAATGTCTTTTTTTCAAGAAACGAATTCTTGAGCAAAAGGTTTTTTCCCTCCACAAAGTTTTGTGGTGGTTTGGATGGGGTTTTTTTTCAGCAGTTACTTGTATTTTTGCGGAGTTTCCTTATTTTTCTTAGCTCCCTGATGTGTTCTTGTGGAAAAAAAAAATCAGACTCCAAATGCCTTCTCTGCCTCGGGTGGCCTTGGATATGCAAATCTATCTTGAATAGCAGAGGAGTTGATAACTCTGGCCTACAGCTCTCACACAAAGGAGACAGATTTGTCTTCTTTACCCCCTGTTTGTCTCCTCAGGAACTCTGTTCTTGGTTGACAATATAAAGCAAAATGAGGAAAAAAATGAAAAGTCTGCTCTAAGCAAAGTAAGAGAAAGGGATGTAAGGAAAGAAAAAGCACTGCTTGTGCTTCAACCAAATAAATTGCTTACTGCAAAATTTTTGATGGGTGTCTCTCATTGTTTTTATTCTCATTAGTGGAAATGGGGAGTAAAATATTTCTGTCAGACTTCCATATCTCCCCATTATCATTGTATTTGTCACAATATGTCACTTTGCAGAACAAATGCTTCAGAGGGGCCCTGAACCATTATTGCTGGAAAAAGGTATGAATTGTGTTGTCTACAATAAACTCAATATGTTAAAGGGAAATACCTCTGTGGATGTGATTGGAAAGAAAGGTGGCTATTTGTAAACATAGAAGAAGAAAAACAAATCTGTCTTGTTCATCAGATATATTTTAACAGTGAAAGCCTTTTTATTAGTCATTTAGAGTTCGTTTGCTATTTAAAGCTTTAAATGTTCAATTAGTGGGTTAATCCTTCCTGTAGATTTTTGCCCTTCATTTGTTGGTAATTGAGATATTTGTTTATATTAATTTTCTTAAAGTATGCAGTTAAAAGAAATTAGTATTGAGCCTTTGAATAGCAATGGAAGATCAAAGCTTTTACAGGTGGTTGTTACCAAAGGTGCTGTAATATATATTTCACAGCACTATTCTTAGACAGGATTTGCTAAGCTGGTTACTGACCAGCTATTGCTCACCTTTTATGTATCACTGGGTAAATGCAGCACCTGGGAAAAACAGTGCTACCAACACTTGTAAATTACTATTTTTTCAAAAATCTGATCAGGTTTACAGTACAAATGAGAACTGCAATACCATAATTAGGAAACTGTGAAATTGGAAAGGACTGGTTCTTGTCTAACAAAAAAAAACCTCTACAAAAGTTCAGCAGAGGGAATTTTTGATGTAGCAGGAGTGTTAACAGCTGCACTAAATTAGAAGCTGCCTATGGAATCCATAATAAAACAGACAGTGAAGCTTCAAACAGAATTTCCATGACTGAGTATGCCTATGTTCCAGACCCATCTCTGGGTGTTTTTGCTTTATAACCTTCATTCTTTCCAATTTCCTTTTTCTGAGTTTGTGTTTTAATAAACAATAATGCAATAAAAGAGTTCTCTGATGTTAATGATGTATATGCATTGCTCAATAGCAAGGGCTTTTTAAAATTAATTAATAAGTTAGTTGGAAAAGTGAGTTAATTGCTGCAGCAGGAGGCCAGTGAATCTGTAGGAGTTTTGGACTTACCCAGAAAATTGATGAATTGTGAGCAGCAGAAATAAAGTTTCATTATGCTGCCCTACATAGGTGCTTCAGATCTGATTCCAGGGAGTGCCCACTGGACAGAATGTACCTCATTTTGTTCCAGAAGCTTTTTTCTCTCTAAAGGCAATTCTCTGGGCTTAAAGGAACTGTTCAGAATGCAGCTCCCATTTTGTATATATTTGTTCAGTGCCTCATGTTTGTGTAGAGCCCTTGTCCTTAAGGCCCACACTCACCATTTTCACAGCCTCTTCCTTTTGGTGCTTGTTTTGGCATCTTTTGCCAGACCCCTTTCAGCTCTTTCTCAGAAGTCTTTGATCCAGGTCAGATGTGGCTGAGTGTTATTTTTAGCTCTGTGCAATGTGTCCCATGGGACTGCAATGTTCTTTACTTTATTGAATGTCACCTCCCCCCCTTACCTCATTGTGTGTACCTGTTCAGCAGAGCCATGCACCTTCCTTACTGATACAGAAATAAGGATGCAATGCACACATTCCTTTTCTATCTGAAGCTGCCATTCTGACACCCCATGGAAACGAGTTTCCTGGGAACCTGTCTGCACTGAGGGATGGAGTGTGGTAGAAAGAGCCCTCCCCTGTATCCCTGAGTCAGAGCTGTGACGGGTAATGTTCTCTCGCCAAGTAAACGAAGTTTTAAGGAGGATTTCTTGATAGGCTGGAGATTTCTTCTTGAAAATTTCTTGAATCTTTTCAAGAAGGAGTTTGCTATTCAAAGGTTTGGTGCTGCAGCTTAAGACATTGGGAGAACAGCATTTCTCAGAAGAACTGAAGCAACTAGACAGGGGCTTTAATTGTCTTCAATGTGTATTTCTCTTGGATTTAATAGGATGTGTATTTTATGTTAGCCGAATGCTAATTTTTTAGATAAACATTTATTGCTGTTTAACAGCTTTGTAATAGATATGTGAGTATCTAAGAGATGCGTTACGTAGCTGTTATTTCTTAATAAATGTATTTTAGGTAATCAATGAGTACTTAATGTGCAATTACTGTCTTATTAAATCTAAATTGAATGTGTGGTTTAGGAAATGGAGAACTGGCTTCTTTAGTCACATATGTCTGCATGTTTGGCTGCAGATGCTATAAAGCTAATTTTACCAACAGTGACTGGGTGGGAAATTAATGTTTTTTTTAAATTTACTTCAATTGCCCACTGAAGTTTGCCATGAGTTTCTGGACCTGTACTTGGCTCCTAATGGGAGTTTGATTAAATGTTCTAGGTAGTCAGATGCAGAGTTCAGCTTGGCTGGCTGCAGTCTGCATCTGCATCTTGCTGGCTGGAATGGGAAATTCCAGTGTGATGGTTAATCACATGGTTAATGGGCAGCCTTGCAAAGATGCCACTGCTTTGCTGGGATGTTTATGGCAGGCAGTAATTCCTGGCAGCTGGGACAGGAAGGGTAAAGTAAAGGTTTGTTTCAGGTGGTGGTATGTGAGAGTTTGCTCATGTGATTCTTCCTTCCCTCCCCACTCCCTGTTTTCCTCAGCCATGGTGTTTTTATGGAGAAGGCTGTGTACCAAGAAGAGAGATTGAGCAATATTTATCTTGTTGTGAGAGTTACTTTAAATGTGTTTCCTGCTATATGTGTGTGCCTTTAGTAATCTGCAAACTCTTTTTCAGCTATAGACATTCTCCTTTCTGTCTTCAAGTTTGAGTGGAGACCGGGCAGCTGGGATGGGTGTGAATCAAACACTGAAAAAGCTTTCAATAGGATTGGCCATCTATTCAAACACAAACCACCTGGAAAAGCAGCTGGCCCCTATTCACCCAAGGCAGCTCCTGCTTTCTCTGGATAGTGCCTTATTAAGGACACTCCCCATAAAAGAGCAGCAGAAAGGTATAAAAAGGCAAGAGATTTCTAAGTTTGTTTTATAAATGAAAGGTTTATTTCTTATGTTTAAAAACTGGAGCAAGCATAAGGTGTTTACTTCTACCACAATTCTCCTAAAAAGCTTATTTGCAAACCAAAAGCTGCTGACAGAGATTTTGTCAAGGACTGTTGTGAGGTATGAAGGGAGCCTAAAGATTCAGGTCGGGAGAGCTGCCCTGTGAGTTCATACTGCCCTAAAGTAGAGTGCTTCACGATGTCAAAAGAGTGGGATTTAGCATCCTTATCTCTACTTAGGTTGCCCCGAGGTTTAAAATAGTGAATAGCTCCAGGTGGCAGTTCAGTGAATGGCTGGTGAGGTACACTATAAAATTGATAAGCAGTACTCTACAATGACTAGAAAGGTAGGGCTGGTTTGTTCCAAGATTTGACTGTTTTGGTTAATGACTCCTCTCTGACTGTGTTGTGCTTATCTTCTTGATCTGAATCATCTCCCTATTAATTCTGGTTTCGTAATTAGGTGCTGCCAATTTTTATATGTTCAGATTAAAGCTCTTATGTAGTGTAGTATCACTCTTGACCTTTTAAATGACCTCTTTTAACAATTTGGCAGTGAATGAGTACACAGTAATGAGTTTACTATGCCACTTTCTTAGTGCTCAACTTCATTTGATGCACTGTGGCATAGTCAAGAGGGCCAATTATTTTAGAAATTGTGCTAATTAATAAAAAGGCCATGGCCTTATGGCTACTGAGCTGAGTCAGGTACTGTCCCTCATCTCCCTCATCACTTGATGCACTGCCCTCTTGCTAGAGGTGTGAGATGTGTATCATGAATACTGGGCTGAGCACGTTCCTCCTAGAATCACACTGAGGTCATCGGAGTGGCACTTGAGGTGAATGTGTTCTGTTATGTTTCCAGATGACAAAGGTCCGTAAATAAAATTCAGAGAGGAGGACAGTGACCTTGTAAACACCTGCAAGTCACTGAGTAATGACACAGCTGTTTGTCTAGCCAGGCAAAGGTCTGTAACTCCTGCAGCAGCTAAGTATGGAAGGCTTGTAATTCAGTAAAACTTCTGGAATGATAGAGCTGGGATTTTTTAAATGGACAATTTTGATCTCTGAGCAGAAATGGTTTCATTTGGATCGTGTATAATTGAGACTCTTCACCAGTTTCTAAACTTTATGGATTTCTCAAAGCTTAAGTTGTTCTTGGAGCCATCTCTCATTTAGATCAGGTTAGCATGGTTCTGATAGAAAAAGTATCTCGTAGAAAGCGTAATGCTTTTTTTGGCTTCCATTATATGTAGGGGAGTCAACAGTCAGAATGTGAAAGTCTGAGATTGAGTAGCTGTTACATTTCAAAGGCACAAAACTTCCCAAGCCATTAGAATGAATGCCAGTTTTTCTTGACCTGTTTACAAACAATGCTTAAAGTGAACCACATTTCTGAGAAAGGTTCTGTTTGACCTTTTGCAATGCTGCCTTGCATATCTTAATAGAGAATATGTCGTCTGTGGGTAAAAACCACCCATGGTATCATCCTTCTCCCTGTGGCACTTACAGTAAACCAAAGCAGGACAATGCTGGTGTAAAGGCAAAACTGCTGAGTCCTGGAGACAGTACTATGACTTTCCTGTCATCTAAGGTGGCGTAACTTGAGCTGTAAGGGTAAGAGAAAACTGAGTCTAGGCTGTGGTAGTCTGAAATTTTACCCATTTTTAATTCTTCCAAGGAAAGGTGCACAAGGACACGTGTGTGTGTTGGCAAAATCAACTGAGATAGGCCTGCCCATTTCCTGTCATAGCATGGAGGTTTCTTTCACAAAAAGGAAAATGTCTGCAGTTGCACTAAGAGAGCAGATCCTTTGTTGCTGCTGTTAAGAAGGACTATTCCAGTTGTTCTAGAGAGACTATTACAGTCTACAGAAGTTGTTATGGATAATGTGAATTTCTTAATGAAAAGATGTGTTTTTTCAGTTGCTACAAGTTTAACTCAGGTTAATTTGTCACTGTTATCTCTTGTATTTGTAAAGCTCAGATGCTTTACACCTTGCTTCTCGTAACAGATGTTTTGCCACTCCCACTGGGATGGCACATCAGTACATAGATCAATTGCTATGAATGGTCTATAAGTACAGCCTGCCTCCTGGGGAGGGGGTGCTGCTTTCAAATGCTCTGAAAAAATTCCGTGATCAGCTGTTTCCTTGTTGCCTTCTGTGGGATGTTTTGGGTATCCTGTAGGATTAACTGGCTTTGCCAGTCCCACGCCACTGCCTTATAAAGGGTTGTGTAGTGCGTGTGTGATTAAAAAAAATTACTACTAGTGACTTGTACAGTAACAGTTGTTTTAAAATATTACTGCTGAATGTATCTTTCCTTCTGCTTTGTTGCTTCCTTTTCATTCACACTTTATATAGAGTTTTCAAGGCTGTTTGAAAGTGTTATCCTGCTTATGTAGTTCACTCCCATCTTGCATTACTGTTCCAGTCTGAAAGCGAGGTGAAAGAAACTAAATTTTTGTTAAAGATTAATTAAAGTAAATTTTATTCCCATTAGTTATTTACAGATACTCTTTTCATTAGCAGTTGCAGATGGATGGGAGGTGTGTGGTTGACTGCACTCACTTAGGAGGAACTCAGATATGGTCTCAGACACTGTTCCACGTGGCACTGTCAGTAGTTCCGTGGGCATGTGGGCAGCCTGTGCCTGTTCAGCCCTAAGCCACTCTGCCATGGAAGTAACCAGTAGGAAGGGAGCTTGGCAGAGATGGTATAATGTCCATTCTTCCAGCTTAGACTGCTCTTCCCAGCATCAAACTCTCTGGTGGATGATTCTGTACTTATGTTATTCCCACCTCAAAATGCCCCTGCAGCTTTCTTGAGATATGGTGGTTTTGTTATTGCTTCCTGCCTTGGGCAACTTAGAGTGGAGTCCAACAGCTTCACACTTCTCAGGAGGAAGTGGCAGCCTCCACAGTTCCCTGCCTCTTTTGACCAGGCAGGCCTCTCAGAATGTGAGACAATGCTGTGGTGTCAGTCAGCCTCCAGAAAGGAGCAGTGAAGAGGCTTCTCTTTCTGCAGCTTGTTGGCTTGGGGTAGCATGGACTCCTTGCCCTGATTCTCTTTCTGTGCTGGGCAGGAGGCCCCTGCCCTTTCCAGCAGTCAGTCATAATGTAAGCAAGGCAGAGCAGAGGGACAAAGATGACCTTGTATTCTTTTAGTCCGGTGTGTGAATAAGAATAAATCTCTGACAGTCTAGCCCCAAGCTACTGTTGTTTGACAAGTGCTCAGAAATGCATTGAAGTTCTACAGCAGACAAGTCCAGCTCATTGGTGCTATGGTAAGGATGCTGTTTCCTGTTTGTTTGAAAACATTTCCCATGTTTATGTGTGTTTTACATACAATAAAGGTCCAAAGTGAAACAGTAACCCAGAGTTGTTTGCTGGGTCAGTCTTTTCCCTTGTTCTAGATTACTCCTGAGTTGAAGTTCCATGACCTAGAAGTTACATTGCTCACAACCTCTCATCATTCCAACTCCAAACTGTGATTTAAGTTTTGTGGTGTATGTTATACCTTGATGCAGCAGACAGGAGATAAAACAGAAGCATCTTAGGACATGCTGAAATGTAAATGAACAGGAGGATTGGGGGGGGGGGAGTTGAGGGGTATCTAAGTTCTTGCCTCTTTAAATTTTTATTATTTCCCATCCAAGCTTACTGTTTTTGTTTAATCTTGCCATTCCTTTTCTTCTTCATTGTGTGCTCTTGTTCTTAGGGATATGCAAACTTTATTAGTCAGCTCAGCTTTCAAGCTCTGTGCGCTTTTGTGTTTGAGAATTGGGAATCAGGTACTTTTACAGATAGCCTAAGGGGAGAGCTGGGCAGGAGGAGCCTTTATGAATAATCAGGGTTGACATCTCCAACGTTGTTCCTTCATTATAAATATTGTTAAAGGAGCTGTGACCACCATGGGCTCAAACAGAACAGAGCATGGAGGGGAAGAAAAAGACAGCCTTTGATATCTGCTCTTTACTAGTTATCACTCCACTGATGACACTGGCATTGACAGGTCTCTTAGATTTGGCTGCCTTTTTTTGGGAAAGTTTTTCTTCTATTAGCATAATTATTCTGTCTGTTGAAGGCTGAGTTCATTGTACAAATTGTAAAGGCTGGGAACAGTAGTTAATGTTGCTGCTTGTAAATTTTCTTAAATGTTGTATGCCTAATAGATGGGGACAGCATTTTGATTGCATCAACTGGTTTTGGCAGCCTTCCTTAACTGGATTTACTGAATACCCCTACCATTAATGAATCACATGCTCTCCATGAACTATATAATCTAGATGATTGTTTTTTTCCCCCTCTTCCAAGTACACATTTTTTTCACTAATATGAGAGTATGCGAGGCAATTTAAATAGAACCTTGCTCTAAGCTTTATTCTCTGTCTTTTAAACCTGATTGTGTAAGAAAACAGTTGCTCGAGCCTGGACTTCTTGAGGGTTTTTCCTTTTAGGAAACTAAAACATATTTTTGCTACCACAATCAGCCTCTCTACTGTATTAAATATTACTGAGAGGGAAAATTCTGTTTAGTGGGATGATTAGTTCTCCAAAGGGTTAGCACAGCTTCATGGGATATGTAGCATAAATTTTCTATTCATAAAATACTTTGAAGTTTTAATGGGTATAAAAGTTAAAAATACAATCCAGTTATATATTCAGAATGATCTTGCTCTTGGAGTATAATACAAAATGTTTGCTAGTATGAGCACAGTACTTGCTTTATCAGATTCCTTTACTCTGGCACATATATTTTCCTAAGTCATGGACAGATGGAATCCTTGCTGTAGTATTTGAAGTGCCCTGGGCACTTGTGCAGAAGAATTCATGAGGCTCTACTCACAGACCCTCATCTGGTCTGGATGTCTTTCTGGAAAAATGTCTGGCAAATTACTTCCATGGATGAACTTGGAATCTTCCTCCATGCTCAGCACTGCTGCCACAGCATGAGCAGAGGAGGTAGAGAATGCTGAGGAGAGCATTCTGTACCTGAGAATGTTCAGATTGTTTTTGAACTGAGCTGGGGAGGAGGCAAGGGCAGATGGAGGTGCTGAGATGACCTTGAGAACTTTTTACTCCAGAATACCCTTTCAGATAACAATGTCTGTACCTTGAGGGATGGGAAGGGAGTACACCACTTCTGAGGCAAACACTTCATCTGTCAGTCAGTACGACAATTACAGGGAAAGTGGTGCTGAACTGAAGTTCATATTTTGCAGTATGTGGTTTATAGACTGATTGGAGTCTGTGGTTTTACCTCTCAATAGGCTCAACCAGGAGAATCAAGTGTATCATGAGACAGCTGCTTAAATGCTCTTTACAAAGACCTGTTCTTACTCTGAAAAATGTTTTGAGATCTACATATTGGAAAGAAATGTGTCTTTTGATTGTACACAAGCGACTGCTTTGCATTCTGATTGAGCATTTTTTCCATATGGGGAAAATCCTTAGGTCTGTTCACAGGGATGATGGGGCACTATGCACTGCTTGCTTGGCATAAAATTTGTTGACAACTTCCTGCAGACTTTTTTTTTACTTCAACGTTTTCATAGCAGTTTTTTTTTTTCAATTGTCAGCTAAAACTGAACAAAGAATACCAAGTTTAAACTGAATTATAGGAAATGTAGTAGATATTACAGTCAGAGCACGTGCAGCTGTGACCTGTGGGAAAGGAATGGGATATCTAAGGATCTTTGATGGAGAATACTTAGAGTAGCTTGGCTAGCAATTGTTGTCACTTTTTATAAAATATAATTGCCTCTTTCTGGTCATAATATGGGGAACAGATACGGTGGCTCTGAAAGTCTCTCCCATATGTAACTAATACAAAATGGCAAAGAACCTTCTGTGGCAAACAGCAACAGTTCCAAATGTGCTTACATTTCTTTAGTGTATTAGTGCTCTTGGAAAAGACTGAAGATATCTCAGTACTTATTCAGAAATACACACACATATTCTGGGGTAAAAGGTGCAGCTCTGTGAATGCATGGCACTTCCTGTCAATAAGATTTTGGACCCTACACAGTGGAAAAGCAGCACTAGCTGTATAGTGTACAATGCTGTGCCATGAAACAAGTCTGACCATGAGAAGGGCAAAATGAATTACAGTTTTTTCATAAGACTGGCACATATGGAAGAATATTCTCCCCTCAAGGAAAATGGAACATCAGTTTGGGCTTTTGTTTTGCTTGTTTTTGAGGGGTTATTGAGTGTACTGAGATCCCAGGAACTCCGTTCAGACTGGATGTGCTCTGGCTGTGTCCAGGTTACACCAGAGGAATTTTCTGTCTTATCCTTGCCTTGCTGTGCAATAGAGAGCCACACTCATAGTGCACAAATCTATGCTAGCTTTGCATTGATCAGGATGGGAAAACAAGGGAAAATACAATAGAGACCAAAAATGTAACTCAAGCAAATTTACTGAATAATTCTGGAGAATCAGGATAGCACTGTGAACCTGTGAAATACGTACATATACAGTTTTCTTCCAGATTGTGTGCATGAACTTTCAGCAGTGTTACTGACCTTGTTGTCCCTAGTTTGCGTCACACCTTAAAATTTTCATTTCCATTTTTTAGGCTTTGCCCTGCCACAAGCAATGTGATATTCAATAATTTTTTGCAGCTCCTTTATTTATTTGTATAGGTGTTGGACTCTGTCCTGTAAATTCATGCAAGAAAGCACTTCATTTTATTAATTGGAAGGCATCTAGGTGATTGTTAATACAGTATACATGGTAGACATTATGCATGTTTTCATTATTTTTATTAACTTTATATTAAAAAATGCTTTTGAATTTATCAGAAGTTCTGCTTTTATGATACTCTGTGGAAAGGCTGAGTATAGATTTGCTTTTGATAAAAATGATTTCACTGGATAAATAAAAATATTCTTTCAGATTATCAACAATTTTAATACATACTGTGCTCCTTTCAAATGAGCAGAAGTCAAAATTGTGGTGATGTGTACAGAGGAGTAATGAGAGCCTTACAGAAAAACAGGTATTTGCTTTTCTACGAGTAAATCACTGAAGGCAGCAGGACCCAGTTCAGATGTGTTTAAAGCTTGTTTACACAGTGTTCACTGTCTGTAGGTCCTGAGATTTTGCTTGAAAAACAATCTGAACATGGATAAGAAGCTGCAAGTGGAATTTTATTTGGTTTTGGTTTTTGTTTTAATCTTTATTAAGCTGTTTATTTATGTGCTGTATGATTCTGAATGTAACTGCTGTCTTTTTTTCTCTTGGTGGGGGGGTTGGAGGAGATACATAAAATGCACTGATGGCCTTGCAATTCTTTTTGTATGAGAAAACAATTACAGAAGTGGGATCTTAATGAGAATTTAGTAGCTCATACATCTTTACATCTTCTATATTCTCTGTTTTGATGTTATAGACAACCTTCCACCCCCTAAATTCTACAATTTTTTAATTGTGTGAGAATGAGTATTTGTGATATATTTATTATTTTTGTTCTTATTTTCTGAAGATAAATGGATGAAAATCTCAGACTTGCTAAAAAAAATAGCAACTTCTATGTTTTGTTTTGAGCAAGGTAAAGTTCCTTGAGACTTTAGTCTTTGAAGTGGTGGACTGTCATGTTCTCTTTACAGGGAAAGTGTCTAGTGTGACTTACGGGCTGGATTTTCACCTAATTCCTTGCTTATTCACCAACAGATTTTTGCCTGTTCATTAGTTGGTATACTTGCACCCATGAATCTTAAGAGACCAGTACCATGTTAAATGAATAAATACTTTATTCAGTTCCAGAATTTAAAAAAATACTTCCGTTGCTTTATGAACCGGGATTTCTGGCTTGCCTTTTCCAGTGTCAGGATATTATTTGCTGTGCTAAGATTGATAAAACCAGTGGCAAACATAGGTGTTTTGCCTTGCTGCCTGCTTTTCTTTGCTGGCCTGAAGAATCTGCCTTGTTGTCATGTATAAAACAGGGAGCTGCTTATATCGGAACTTGATAAACCTTTGTAAAGCAATGTGCTGTTGCCAGTAATGGCCTCCATTCATTATTAGCCCAGTTGATTTTCATTTACACTTGGCTCTAACAATTAGCTTGAGCAGGTGTGAAGGTGATGGAGGGCTAGGGACGCACAGAGGTCAGCCACTGCTCTGTGTGATAAATTAACCATTATTATCTGCAGTGAAAGTGGCTCTTTACGCTTGTCAGCAGCAAACAAAGGGACAACATATTTCACATAAAGTGGAATCAGGGCCACTACTGCAAATGTGATGTGTCTGTAATTTTTGTCTGGTAAATAAAGGCAAATCCTTTTCAAGTGTCACACCTGTGTGTTTCACTTTACGGAGGTAAACCTATCCTGTCTTACAGATGTATATATATAAATTTATGAATATTGAGTTTCAAAGCTGTAGTTAGTGGCATTTTATAGTAATACATTCTAATCTGCATTAGCAACTAACCAGAAACCTATTAGTAGAGGATTTAAAACATGGATATTTTCAGCAGACTGTAATAAGGAAATTATCTGAGACCTCTGATTTTTAAATTCTTCTGTTACTATTCAAAAGCATCTGCTTTTTTTTTTTCCTGCATCACATTGGCTTTCCTCTGACATGTACCTATGTTTATCTTTCAAATGAGCTGTAATCTTCTCCAAATCTAAAAGATGTTGTCTTCTAAAAGGCATGGAATTTGGGAATGGGTAACAGGTAAACCTCTTACACGCCCACTATGGGATACTGATGGATTGCAGAAGAGACAGAACTTGAGTCCTTCTTGGGCTTGGGTGTAGTACTGCTACTTTACTCTTATGAATTTCTTGGTCAACTGAACTGCCAATATTTTACATGTCATGAGTAAGTTATAAAGAATCTGCTGGCCTTAACCCTATGTGAAAATGACAGAAAGTACAGAAAGGAGGAGAGCCACTTCCCTTCCCAATAAAATAGGGAGTGCAGGGAATTTGAATGTTTAAATTGTCTGTTCCATCCAGGTCCCTTCATCCCCCTCATTTATTCTGGTTTTGGAAGGAAAGGTCCAACAGGATGTCTGCCTGAAGCTAAGTTTTCATTCTCTGGCTAGCAAAATAGTTTGCCAAGTTAGCAAAATAGTTTGCCAAGTTGCAATGTTTAAAGTATGTGAGCTCCCTCCACACACAGCCTGTCTTTCTAATTAACAGGAAGAGTATACAGATTTTTGGATACTTTCTTATAACCACTGTTCTATTTATGAAGAATTTTCAAAGAAACTCAAGGCTTTTTTTTTAATGTTAGCTTTGGTTATCTGTGATGGGAGCAAACCTTTCCTTCTTTTTTTTTGATGGACAAGAGTTGCACCATCACACTCCTGATGGCACTTGAACTGGTTGCTCAGTCTTCATTGTTAGCTCAAGTACCAGCCCATAATCCTGGTCCCATGGGCCATGTTTTACTCTGAAGTGGCATTTCATTTGCTGTTGAGACTCCTTTGTTTCTCTCTAGCATCATGGTGAATTTTCTTAAAACGCCTATTTGCAAACATGACATTCTTGCATTATCCTTTTGCAGAATTTACAGAAGCACCCCAGATTTGGAATCCCAGTACTCTAGCTGATCAAGCAGTCAAAAGGCTGCTTGACCTAAGCATCTTCTTTTCCAAAAAGTTAAGGCATTAGGAACCAATGTTATGGAAACTGAAATCAACAAAATACACTGAGGCCTGAGCAGGAAGTTCTGTTATTAACCCTCCACTGTGCTTTGGCAGGAGCCCCGAGGCTGCCTGTGCTGTCTGCTGTGGGGAGTCTGCAGAGCTGCTTCCTCTGCTAAGGTAAGGCCTTTCCACTAGCAACAGCTGCTTTTGTGCTCTGATTTTACTACATGAGAGATCACTCCTTCTTGGTCTTCTCTGGATGTAGCTGGGGTGTCTGCATCACCCTGAAAATGCTGGTGTGACTGCCTTAGAAGCAGCCAGTGGTCCATGGGCTGACACACAGAAGCTGCACTGCAGAATTGAAGGGTATTGCCCTCCCCAGAGGGAGCAAAATATTGTCAGAATTTAGGGCTGCTGCTTATCAAAGCATGAGTGAAAGGGGGTGGGGAATAGAGACATTTGGTTGTTTATTGTAAAGAAGCAAAGCTCTTGCAACTAAGTGGCAGCAGTTTAGTGTTGCACAGAGTCTTGTTAGAAGTAAAGTATATGTTTAATCATTTGATTTGTCAAAAGGGAGGGTTGAACTCAGGGGAATAAATATAATACACATGGGTTTAATTACCATGGATGGGTAGGCAAAAACAAAGTATGCAAAACAGTACATTTACTCTTCACATATGTGTGTATATACATATATAATTAGAGTTGGGCAGAAAATGCTTTTTTTCCTGCCACCCACACTTTCCTTGTTTTTTTATCAAAATAAATATTTTGATAGAAAAACATGTACCAACTCTACCATATATAGTAATTACTTGTCACAGACAAAGATAAATAAAAAAGAAAACTTTGAAGTTAAACTCAAAGCAATGAAAGCTAATTTTACTCATTAGAAATACATAAAACTCTAATTGGGAAGGGCATAGAAGGGAACACAAACATTTGCTGCATGGTAGAGGATAGGCATACTGTAGACAAACACAACTCCTGAGTTTCACTTGGTGGCTTACAGCATATCCTCAACACACAGGGAGCAGGGCTGTACAAAGATACTTTTCAGTAATTTGTCCAAGGCTGTGTTGTAAATCATTGTTGAGGGGGTTAATACTTTGAGGTTTCTATTCTTAGGAAGACCAGCAAACAGCTGCCCCATCTGTTATATGTTCCATAAAAGTAGGGGGTGGGGGGTGATTTTTTTGTTTTAATTTGAGAAACTTGTGAAGATTGAACAAAAATGTAATTTTTATCTGAGCTATAAATGAGACAGAATGTTGCTGCGCAAATTAGGGAATTTAATAAATATGTGATGTGGTGTGAAGTTAGATGTGTTTGCTCTCTTGAGAGATTGACCTTTCCCTATATGAACAATCAAAAACTGTTAAAACGTACTTTAAAAAAATTATAAAGACCATTTTTTCAGTTAACCCATGCAAATTCAATGAATTTTAACAGCCTGCCATGGCTGAAGATTTATCCTCTTCCCAGTATCTTTGCACAGGGAAGCATTAGTTTAGGAAGTTTATGATTTGGAGAAGATATATAAGTTAGACTGGGCATGATGCCAGATTTGGTCTGCTGCAGATTCATCACAAGCTGACAATGTAAAGAGGGTGCAGATCACTAAAGCTCAGTGATGTATAAATGTTTAAAAGTTCAGCTCAGGTACCATTCCTGGAGCTTGAAGCCATTCCTAAATCCCTGTACTCTGGCCTGAAGTCAGAAGAAATTTTGATGGGGTTTTCTGGGGGTCTTGTATATCCTGCTGAAGAAAAGTCAGGGATAAAACCATGTGGTAAGAAAAAGGATTGGGCCAGGTGTACTTCATGGGATTGCTTTACTGGTTCTAACTTGTCATACTGAAGAGAATTTCACTGAGTGGGTTTTATTCAGTCTGAAATTTCAGAAGTTACTTAGGTCTGGTTAATGTCACAGGGCAAGGATTTCCTTCTAAAACAATTTGTGACATGAGCTGGAATACCTTTTCATGAAAGAGCTTTACCTGTACTTCAAGTTGCATGAGTGAAGCAGGCAGCTGTGAGTAAACACAGTGTACACTCCTGAGGGAGGCAGACAATGATGGTGATACCATTTATCTTAATATTCAGAGTCTGTGTTCAAATCTGGGAGATTTTAGCATGTTACCTCTAACGAATCCAAACATATTGTTAAGTTCAGCAAATGTTGAAACCTTGCCTAGAGGAAGGGTTGCACATACATGATGGCAGGCAGGAAAGCATTCCAGAACTTTGGCAGAAGGCTCTCAGAGTTGACTGGTTGTGTGCGTTTTGTGCTTCTGTTTTTATTTTAAGGAATGTGATTTAAAATGTGAAAAGTTTGGACTATTTTTATGAAGTTTATTTGTGCAGTACAAATATTGAAAACTACTATATATTATTGAGAAGCAAATTGTATTTGTTCAATGAAAACATAAAGCTCCCTTTTCCATCTCTAACCTTGAATGAGCTGATTATGTCATGCTGCTGTGAAGTAATACTTTTTACTGTTGGCATTTTTCAAGCTGACACAAAAGGTGGTGTGTTTTCTTTCCTCTGCACTAGAGAAGGAAAGTGCAAAAACACAACTGCTATGGGTGAAAATAACTTTCCCTAGAGCTGGAGCAAGTTCTGCCCTAGAAAGTATAAAGAATAAGTTTTACCTTGTTTTGAAATATGAACTAGAAAAGAAAATGCATAAGGACATTGATAGTTACTCTGAAACCATCTGTTAATGATGCAGCATTTAAAATACTCAGAGATTTTATTGCACTGAGAAGAGAGAATCTCTTTTTTCCTGAAATGATCAGATTTGATAATTCTCAGATGTGCTGAATTTATAATTAGGTTTTTTCCCCCCTTCTTTTTCCCATATTTATGCAAGTTTGGAAGGAATTAATCGTGTCTCCCTTCCAGGAATTTATTAAGGCAAATTTATATCTTTAAGTACATGAACAGCATCAGCTGGTGATTACCTGACTCTTTCAAGTGTGCCACATGCTGAAATTCCATGGTGGATTGCGTCATTGCAGTGATGTAAAGGAAATCCCTTGGTTTCTTTTTTTTTGGGTATCTAAATATTCTAGTTCAAGGCCTGGTGCTTTAAAGTTTTTAGCAATCATTCTTAAAGATGCAAACAGCATATACCTCATAATACATTTATGTTTATACACTGTAAATTGTTTCATATGCTCTTGTATGAACTATGCATCGTTTTCCTGATACTTTTAGGCCAAATTGAGATTTGCTGCATCTCTGAAAGCTTTTTTTAAAGTGAGGGGTTTTTTTCATTTTTCCCACTTGAGCAAAATTCTGTTGCTGCAAAGTAAAAATTCTGTTGCTGTAAAGTAATTGTATGAGTGAGAGCCCCTGTTTAAGTGAACAGTTTATGGTTACTGTATTAAAGCGAACATTTCAACTTGGCTAACACAACCACTGAATAAACACATATTGATATTATAGAACAAAATAATATATTAGTGCATTGCTCATTTGTGCTCTGATAGTCACCCTGATACTATTAGTCATGCGGGGAGTGACAAACACAATTACACTCGAGTGCTAATAGAGTGGAAGGGCAAAACTGCCTGACCTCGGCATCCTGGGTCGATTTAAATGTTTGATGTCTCATTGAATTAGTATCACAGTGTGAAAGACAAAGCTCAAACTAATGGAAATGAGCCTGGACATGCAATACTGCTGATTGGGCTGACATAATTAGAATAATATTCTTCACACAGCTAATAACAAGCAGAAGAAATAAATAACCAAGAGATAACTTAATGACTGCATGCTAAAATGCTCCTTTGAATATGCTAAGGTTAGCATTTTCTATTTACTTATGGAGCACTGAGGGAATTTTTTTCTCCATGTAATCATTAGCTGTGGTGATCAGCTCCACTCTGGTCACTAAGGCCATATGAAAGTATGCAGGTTGACCCAACTTTTCCCCCTCAACATCATTATTTAACCCTGAGGGCATTGTTACAAATATCTGTCTCTCTAGAAAACCTGCCCAATCCCTCACAAAAAGAGAGAAAAAAAGGACAAAAAAAAAAAAAAAGCTGACACATGATGGATTCATAAATATATAGCTTTGTATCCTCTTATGCCCTTGATCTGTGAGGTACGGGTCATAAAGCATGGGTAAGTGTACAGGGCTTTGAAGACTGTGTTTTTCTGTGGGCATGAAGTAGGATTTTGATACAAAACACCAGACAGTTTTTAAATGCTTTTTACAGTAGCTTATCTTAAACTTTATCTTTGTCAATCTCTTATGTACTTTCTCAGCTTGTGGGGAGGTGATGTACAAACAGCCTAAGATGTAGGTAAGACAGGTGTCTAGAAAACCGCTTCACATTGCTCATCAGTTCTGTCTAAACCTCTTTCTTCATCATTTGTTCCTGATCATAGTATGTGCACCAGAAATCCAATCTAATAAAGCACATTGACTTCTCTTCAGGTGGACAAGTCTCTGCCATGGGTGGAACTAGTAAGCTGTTCAACCACAAACATGTACTTGTAGGATGTTGTAAGAGGAGTTTTCATTCTTAACCAGAACCTACTGGAAGTAAAGCCATAGCAATTTGCTGCCTAGGTATCAAGGAGGGTGATTCTGAGACTCAAATTGAAAAAATCATTCAATGGATTAACTAGATAAAATGCTTTTTTCTCTTCCTGCTGACATAAGTTCATAACATAAACAAAGATTTTTCTTATGTGCGTAAATCATTGGACTGAAAAATAAAAAGGCAACAACAGCTTCCAGAAGAGGCTGAGGTAGATTTTCAGCTAAAGTTAGTGTGATGTCTTTGGTAGGTATCAGCAAACAAAATGCTTTTAACTTCAGGCTTGATATGGTGACTTTGTCTTGGAATTTGCTAAGAGATGTCTTTTGGGTCAAGTCTTCAAAAGAGCAGATCACCAGGTTTCAATCTAATCAGGAAGGTTTGGAGTATCTTTGGAAGCTGATGCAGGAAAATTCCATTTCTTAATGCAGGATCTGGCAGTGAACTTCCCTGTACTTCTGGAGCTATGACCTCATTCACGAGGGGATATCACCACAGCACAAAATTGCTAATAAGATCTGATTCATGTAAATTGGGCTTGTTAGTGAGAATGGAAACTTTCAAATCTTGAAACACCTAAGACAATGTACATGGGTTTTTCATGCCCAGTTGACCCATAAATTTATATAATGACAAGCCTTCTATCATGGATGTACTGAAGTGGAAACCTTAGTTTGAAATGAGTAAGATGTTGCACATTGCAAACTTGCAGGTAGCAGAGTCCCAGCAGAGCATTTTAGCTTTGCCCAGCGTGAGGCAGGGAAATGCTGTTCATCTGTTATGTTCATAAGCTGACCTACATCTGTAACTTCCTTTCAAATAATACCAATAAAAAAGAAGGCCCAGCATTTTCAGCAAATCACATTATTTCACTTCATTAAGGGTTAAGGGTTTTATGTCAGTCTATTACCAATTCAGGCTGAGATAGCAGTGCTGAGCCAGCACATGCCACGTTATTGAGGGCTGGCACAGAGGTGGATGTCCTCTGCTTCCAGCACAATCAGCCCCAGTGCTGGGGGGGTCTGACTGGGAAAGGGCTTGGCGTTTGTGTTATAAACCAGTAACTTTACTAAGTACAGCTGTCATGCAGGCAGTAAGAAATACACAACTGATTCTGTTCCACAGATTCTTGATTCTCAGAGAAAGTGACCCAAAATTGCCCCATCCTAACCCAAACCCCTCAGCCTTCTGATTGCTGTCGGTTCACTTACCTTTGTCAGGTCTTCCAGTCCTGTGGAGTTGTCCATGTTGACTTCATGTTTGCCTGCTCTGGGTTGTTTCCACATCCTCGTGGAAGAAGTCCTGGCTCCCCTTAGTAAGAAAATCAGCATCATGTAAGAGGAGCAGGAATAATTTTTTTCCTCCATAATGTGGAGAAAACAGAAGCAACAAATATAGTAAACTAATTACTATTCCCCGTGATTATGCAGAGACATTACCTGTGAGCAGCACCTCTTTTTCCTCAATCCTCATCTTTTGCCAAGAATACTAAACCAGTGAGATTATCTATGGGATAAGAGGTTGAATCTTGAGGTAGTTTGAATGTAATGGTGAGGGATTCTTTTCCTTCTCTGTTAAGCTCATCTGAATTTATGCTGCTGAGCCACCAAGCCTGTGGCTCCTAAGGTAGTTAATATTTCAGTGAGGTCTGAGTTCTGAATTTTTTTGTCATAGTGAACTGGGAACATCTTCCTTTAAAACAAACTTCCTCAAACAATGACAAGACATCAGCTGTTGTGGAAGTATCATACTGATGAATGAGAAGTAGAATGTTAACACTTTTAGGCTGAAATGTGGTTTCATTAGAATCAGTCAAATCAGAATAATGAGTCTCAATTCTTTATGACTTTCTTCAATGTGTGCCTGTTGACACATCATCCCCTGAACTGTAGATTTAGGTTTATACCACATACCTGATGAAGTTTTTCACAGATTTCTCATTTATATCTTCCATGTCACCTTTGTGCTGTGATTGCATGAAAAGTATTATTTGTTTAATTTTATGGTAAGTAGGGATTTAATTTCAAGAGTAACTATGTGATTAAACTTTTCTTCTAAGGACTCTTTTAACAAGATAAGCTTAGTTAAAAGTAAAACTGCTCTTTGGCACCCACTAGTGTGTCATTATCCAGTGCCTTGTGTGTGAAGGGTCATTTTTTCATGATGCAGAAAGGATAGAAAATGTCACTGTGATAATTTCTATTCTCAAATTCTCTATTCTCACAGTCAGCTTTTTCTGTGTTTTAAATTTCTACAACAGTCTTCTCCTGAAGTCCTGAAAAAATCTGAATCAAGGACATTGACATAAATAGAAATATTTTGATTAAAGTATTTTGGATTCTCAGTCAGCAAATGTGTGTTTCAGTTCTTATGTTATTAAGGAACAACAACAATGGTCAGGGTGTTTTCCAGTAATTTCTGGTGCTCATAGGTGAGTTAATGCCCTGAACTGGAAGGTCTGATTCCTTCAGAAATCTGTTAGATAATGTTATATTCTTTTATTTTTCCCCTCCAGTGGCCTTAGTCTTGATGATACCTTGTGCACAGACTGGTATTGCGTATTTTCACAGCAATAGTTCTCTAATGGAAGGAGATTGCTTCATCTGCAGTACTCTGCAGCATTTTGAACACCAAATCCAAGTTCTGCCTGCACAGATATCACAGCCAGGGGTTGCTGACTGATGCACAAGCTGCCATTTGAAGTGGGGTACTTGGGGGTGTTCTTATGCAAAACATTGACAACCCTTCTGGACCACAGAACTGCAGCCTTTCCATGTCATTCAGAAAAGATAGAAACGTGACAAAAAATTCAAAATAAAGTCCTTTGTATATTCAACTCTCCTGGTACAAACCCTCCACTGGCAAGGAATGTACTGAAAGTGGTGGTGCTCCAGTACCAGTTGAACAAAAACAGCCTTTGGCTGTCTGGACTAATAAGAATGAAGAACTCTTGCAGATAGAAAAAAACAAGATTGTTTTGTTTTGAGCAAATGTAGAAATATCACAGATAGCTGCAGATTTGATTTATTTTCACGCCATTTGACAATCTGATAATTTTTACAAAGACATATTAAAAATGCTGTTTCATGCAAAGTTCACTTTTTTCCTTGTTTAAAAAACACTCCATCTTTAATTTGCAAGGCTGTGTATTAATTTTGCTGAGTACCGTTTATTTCCCTTCCCTTCCACTTTAAATAAAGTCAGTTGTTGACAACTCTCAGGCGTGTCAAAGTCTCACCACTAATAATTGCTTAAGGATCCCTAACTTCTATAAATGTTGGTTCCAGCTAAAAACCCCATGCAATAGCCCTGTTTGAAGGAAGTGGGGAGGGGGGAGGGAAAGAAAAAAGGGGTGGGGAAAAAAAGAAAAAAAAACCTGAGAAGTTCTTCTGATGAATTTTTGATTTTCCTTCCTAACAAAGAAGTGTCTGTGATTCAAAGAAATAGCTTAAAGTGATATTATAAAATAGAATATGGAGTGCACTGTTCTGAATGACTCTTTGCTTTTAATGTGAGGCTGAAAAATTGTCAGTGCCTTTTTTGATTAGATGAGACTTTTTTTTTTTTTTTGTTCTTGATCTAAGAATTGAGGAGAAAAACATGCTACTTGCATTTGAATATGGTATGAGCTGGCTGTAATGTGTTGAAGATAAAGCAATACCAGTACTGCCTCAAGGCGGCACCTGCGTCTGTGGGTCAATGCCATTCCTCCTTAGATCGCTGCGGAGCCCCTCTCTCGGCTGCTGCTTTATTAGGCCTAATTAGGCAGGCTGTCACTTTTATTGGTGATGGAAAAGGAAGATAAGTAGATTACTTGTGTCATCTATCTCTATCCGGACGTGTCTAAAAAGTCTAAAGTGATTGCTGTGGGCCACAAATATATTTCACAAGAGGGAGGAAAAAAATCAGAAATGTATTAAACCTCTAGAAATGACTTACCTTTGGCACTACTGTGTGTAATTTCAAACCCACAGAGAAAAGAGTTACAGTACATACGTAAAGTCCTTTTGTTCAGAGGGAGAAGGTTGTGTGTAATGGTTTTGTGGTATCAAAATAATAAAAAAGGCTGTTTTCCACTTAAAATTCTAGCAGCAGTTATATATATTTTAAAGTTAATCCAAGTTATAATTAGAGTGCAGCATCTGTGGCTGGTGGAAGGGGCTATTTTGATGACAGGCTTGTTGACGTGTTCCTCTGATAAGTTTGCTCTTTGGATCATTGCTCAGGGCATCTCCAGTATATGTAGCATGTGTATATTTCTAATGATTGTTTATAGGAATAATTATTTTCTAAATAAAGTATCAGATATCTTCTGAAAGAAATTAATTATTGAGAGCTAATATTATCAACAGCAATCAGCACTTGCAATATTTTAATTGTCTGAGACATCATCTGCTTTGGAAGATGATAATCTCCAGAATGTTCCTCCACAGAATGAGTTTATTAGGTATAGCATTGTGGCAGGAAAATGAAATTACCTTTTATGGACTCTTATGAAAAGGAAATATGTTCTTGATTTAAGAGTATTTGTAAGCTAGATACCAATCATTACACATATTTAGGCTCAAGGTTAAAACAAAGTGAGTTTTGTATTTTTAAAAATTCTTTAAAATTCTCAAATTGCAACCAGACAGATGATAAAACACTTTTAGAAATTTGGGGGTTTTACTTTTGGAGATGGGCTCTTACTCCAACTGTTGGTGCATCCAGTCACATGGGATACAAATACCAACCTCTTGACTTGCATATTTGATTGCAGCCACAGCACAGGTAGCAGTGTGTTAACATAGGCATCTTTAAGAAATATGCCAAGGATGTCCGTGTGAAAATTCCGAAGTCTCATGGGCCAGTGTCTTGGACTAATAGCTAGAATAAATGTGTAGGTACCAATAAAACTATTTATAGACTTAAAATCAAACTCAATCACAACGCAAGGGCAAAATCAGACCCTATCCAGAATTCCTTACTCAGAACTCCCGGAGGCTTGAACAATATAATTTCAAGAAATGTTCTTGTGTGTAATGAATGCTGTGGAAGGTCTATTTAAAGACAGTTTCTGAATGCTGCACCAATGGCATCTTTATTCAGAATTCTATGTTCCATAGGCAGTCAGCCATTCTATTTGTTTGGAACCTTCAAATCTTCTCATTTGTAATTCAATTCAAGCTGTTTAGGCTTGATTTTCTTTGCCTTAAAGTCTCCTCTTCCCAGATATTGCCTGACTACCTCTCTGAATATTGAGATAGCTGAAAGTGCAGTGTCATGGAAATCCACCATTGGAATACATAATTTCATAGCTGCTGTACAAGCCTTTTTTGTTTAAGTGGAGGGTTTTTGAGCCATGTTATGATAAAAACATTCTAAATGTTGGACAGAGGTACCTAGTACCAAGAACTTTTAAACGGGTTTGTCTTGAAGAACTTGCAGATCATTATTAAGTTGAAGAAATTCAAAATTTCATGCTCCAGAGTTTTTTATTCTGCCTACCACTGTAAGGTACAACTTTTACTTGATACTCATTTCATGATTATTTCTCTTAATTACAGTATCTACCCAGAGTGGGAGTCTTTCAATGTCAAGGTGTCAAAGTCTCTGAATTACAAAGAAAATGTTTTAACATGCAATATTTGTTTTCTGAAGTTCAAGGCTGAAACTCCTTTCCTCCATAATGTGCAACAGCCAACTGTAGTGCATAAAGGCAGTATATTTAGTTCTCCAGGAGGTAGAAATCCCTTTTGGAAACTGCAGGCTGCTGGCAGTCGGGTTCAGCAGCAGCCTCATGGGAGGCAATCTCTCATCAGGAACTCTGCACCACTTCTGAGGAACCCCAAATGAGATTTTGAATTGTGACTTGGTGAATGTGTCTATGTTCTGTAGTTTGTTCCTGACAGTCAATGCCACCACAGCAGACATAGTGTATCTAAGGCATAAAAACTGGGTTCCTAAAATGGTTCTTTATCTTTCTAATGCTTTTGCAAGATTTCAAGAAAAAAATTACCAAAATTGCATCACAATTTCATGCTTTCAGTATAATATAACTTATTCCATTATTTCCTCACAGTATCTGAAGTTCACTGGCTTTTGACTCATCCAAGATCTCAAATATCTCTGTAAGATCTCAAATGAGAATTCTCACTTGAAAGATATGGAACAACTGTCCTTGCTTGTGGGGGAAAAAAAATATTTTAATTCGTTCTCTCTTTCCTTCTTCCCCACAAACATGCAAAATCTCTCCATGTCCATTCTCATCCCATGTAACACTATGAACAAATCAAATTGCTGTATTTTGAATTCACCTGATCAGAAAAAGACCAGGATCAAAGATGGCACCCTGGTTTCAAAACTGTTTCTGAGAATATCCCATGGAAGCTACTGTTGTGCACCTTTTAAAATCTTTGGAAGCTGTACAGGATGAATACATCTGGTTAGAGTAGGAGTGTTTTTACAATACACAGTTGTAATTGATTATACAAACAGATGCGTCAAAATCTTCATTAGAAATAAGGGGCACTGGTACTTTGATAAGAAATATAAAATATTTTATTATTTTGGATCCTTTTAGCAGGTGCCCTTTCTTTACAAGGCATGATGCTTGTCTGTTTCATGGCTCTGTAGAAATAAAAGCCTTTTAGAACATTTTTATTTCCAATTTGCTTCCTGGTCAGTTAGGGACAGATATGAACCCAGGTTCGTATAATCACAGGCTGCTGCAGCCAATACCAACATATATGGAAATGGAAGAATAAGTCCATGTGTCTATGTGTCTTGTACTAACCTTTTCCCTTTTTATGTTTGCATTCTTGCAAGGAACACATGAGATTTTTGTATTTCATATGCATTTATCTAAAGAAGATTGGCCCTATAATTTCTACAGTCTTTTAAGTTATGAGCTGTAGCCTGGTTAGGGTCTAGTAGCTCAAAAGCACTGAAGTAGCCAACTGAAGCCAATTAATTTTTAAGAGATACTCAAGATTCTATGTTGATTTCAAAGGGCAAGATTCTAAGGTTCTTGATTTCAAAAGGCAGATTGTGTTTCCTTAATCATGTTTGTTCCTTGTCTTCAGCCATTGAACCAATTAGAAACCAAGAAATATAGTCTAAAATGATGAAGTTCATTGCACAAAATTCTTACAGAGCTAGTTGAGATCAGTTTTAAAGATTCTCTAAATTTTTTAAGCAGCATACTTATCCTCCTCCTATTTCTGTGTTACCTGTAAAGCCAAAACCAGAGCCAGACTCCCTGTCAGCTACACGGGGCTTTGGTGAAATAGTTGATTTTCATATCTATTTCTGATTGTGTCTTTTTTTTTGTCTTTTCATATTAGCATACTTCTTTTATTTCACACTGATGACATTTGTGCTGGCAATGTAGGTTATTTGTGAGGAGGGTTAGGTGATAATGATGATATCAACAGATAACTGCAGATAGAGAACAGATCTTTGGATATGGCCGTTGCACACTGTGTGGATCAGGCAGGAGGAAATAGGAATTTCTATATTTTTTTAACTTTCTTTCACAGCACTTGGACACATCTTTAGGCCGCGTGGCTCTCAGTCCAGCTAGGGTCCAGTGCACAGATGGACCTTGAGTTTGGCAGCACCACAAAGGGCAATATCTGGGCCTAGCTGCATTTGTTTATCCTTCTTTCTTTCATGTCCCATTAGTATCAGTTTTTGCTTTGAGAACATAAAAAGCCAGAACTCAAGTGTACAAATATTATTGTTCTGTATTAATGACTTCTGTATCCAATTAGTGAAGATCATTATTGCAATATGTTCTGACTTGCATTGCACACAAGAGATAATAAACAAGTTTCCTGAGAAGCAGCTTTATAAATAGCTTCTCTGCAGCATTCCTTGACTGTCCCAGTTCTTTTGGTCTGTCACTTTGCCACACAAGTGCAATGGCACCAGTAACAAGCACTTGTCACCGGGTAAGGGTTCTATCAGAGCCAGAATAGAGTGCAGGAAGTACCAGCTTTCCCCATCTGTTTCTGATAGCATAAGACCATTTCAGTCTTATGGCTGAAGCAATTAACATTTCATTCCAGGTGATAAAACCTGTTTGTTAAGTACATTTTAAGGACAGATATTGTATTTTAATGGACATTTAGTAGCTGGTTATCATCAGTCTGTGCTCCCTGCCTGGGGACAGCAGGCAAGGTTTATTAAATATTAAGAAGCTGTTCATTACTTTATGGAACTGTGACAACATAATATCTGAATATTTAGAAAACAGTTAATGTTCTTTAGAATAGCTGCTTCAGTTAGGGGAAAGGACTAATGTTTGTCTGGCTAAAGATGCATAAAAATGTCATGTCTTCTTTGAAGTTTGCACTTTGCTCCTGCTACTTGAGAATGTTGAAATTAACCTACACCACATAATTTAGAACACAAGTGAAAGCACAGTTTCCCATTAGAGAATGCAGGAAATCAGATATTTCAGATAAACATTGCTTTTGCAATGTCTTTAAAAATCCCAAAATCTATAGGGGTATATTGTTTAGAGGTTTGCCTGTCACCATAACAGAAGTTATGGTGTACTTTTGTATGCAGTACCTTTGTATGCAGTGTACAGAGGCTATTCAAATTTCATTGCAGATCTCAAGGAAAGGATTAGGTCTTTGCAAAGACATGACACCTTACTGAGAAAATACCCACAGATTTTTTGGAAGACCTTCCTTCACTTCAACCAGAGTTTGAGGCAAAGTGAAAGCTCTTTGTCTACTGGCTGTTTGAATATCAAGGAGGATCTTCAACACCAATGAATCCAATTAAATATTGTATTTGCATCCATTCTGGCTTGTATGGGATGAATCAGGAAATGAAAAAAAAGCTCCAAACTGACAACCCAGAGCTCTCTTTGGTCCTGATGTTGCCAGTCATGTTGAGTGGGCAGAATCTTGTTTCCAAGTGCAGTAGTTTGTAGCAAAACTCCCTCAGTGGTTACCATGGGACACTAGACATTTAAGTACATCTGTTGGGAAGGACAGGCAGCAGAATTATTTAGCATGAGACATGATTTTATCTTAAATGTATAGAGTTACAAGGGTCACAAATGTATTACCACTCAGTGATGTGCAGATAACATTTTAAGAGTCTGGGGAGTGGGGGCAAACCACAAAAACTTTAGTCTTGTATGTCCATACAATAAAGTATGGACTTTACAAGAAGTTAAGGTGTTTTCCAGACTTTGGAATATGGAACTACACAACCTTTTTGTATATTTTTCCAGTTCAGCACTAAAACTTCTGACAAAGAGATACAATATTAGCTGGCAATAAACAACCATGATGTCTGAAAATTATTATGCATTGGTTCTGAGAGATGGATTTGGTCAGGTAATTGTCCTGAGTGCAAGAACAACAGAGGGTGAGGATGGACTAAAGTAGCCTTAAGTCATCTTTCTGAATTGTACCTCAAGCTGGATCACCTGACCTGAGATGATGTGTTCATGTCTCTTGCCCATAAGGATGTCTCCTTCCACTAGGTTTGTACCTGTGTTTTTGCCCTCTTTCAGTTCTTCTCTGTCCTCAGAACTTTTATTTGCTCTTTCCCCCTAAAAACACTTCTCTTTACTCCCTCTGTCGGGAACTTTAATTGTTCTTGGCCTCTATGTCTTCCTTAAAAGCTCCTTGCAGCCTTCACTGCCCTCTGTATTCAGACCTCACTTGCCCTCAAATCCTTAGTCTGAGCTCCCTGGCTCTTCCTGCCTCTTTCCCTTTTGGCCATGTATCTTTGCATCCCTGGTCTCTGAAGGATTACAGCACTCAGCTTCTGCCACTGAGCCAGAGCAAGGTGAGGACCAAGTCCAGGACACAAAATATCTGAGCCAAGGAAGAGTCAGAGTGGGTGTGGGCTCTCTCCTGTCTCACCTCTCCACAGGAGTGCATGAAGACTGGGCACACATTAATTTGCATGGTTAATTTGCATTATCAGTGGCTGTGGTAATAGATTTGCATGGTTTGATAATAGAAATATTTTCTTAAGAGCTTCTCTGATGAGGTTTCTGGCAACTCTGGGTTCTTTTGGACACTTCATTCAGTATGTTGCAAAGCTTATCATTTAGGAGAGGGTGGAAAATAGTCTACCCAATAGGCCAGAAAAAAGTAAGGGAAGGTTATTTAATTTCTTTCACTTGCTGCATTTAATTAAGAAACTGATGTATGAGTTTTGTAGGGGAACAGCATAGGAAAGGGGAATAAAAACATCTATGGGGAACCAGATTTCTCATGAAATGTTTTAACTGAGGGGAGAGGAACAACCCTAGAAACTTTTCAGAAAGGAAGACCTATGATGGTGCAAACTGAGAAAAATTTCTGCTTTTTCAAGTCTCCTTGAACTCAGATTTTTCTCATCTGTGTATGAAGTAAAGTTTAGAGAATTTTCTGTGTTTCTGATCCTGCCTTCTAGTAAGTTTGCAAGTCTCCAACTTCTCTCTGAGCCTTTGCAGTGTTCTTCTCTAGTGGGAACCATCCCTTGGGTTCTTCCCCCACAAACAGTTCTTTGGTTTATAAAGGAAGCTCTTTTATTTTGTTTTTGTTGCTGGCGTCCAAGACTGACAAATGGGTTTAGTCCCAGGCTCTTCTTTCAATTATTAATGAAAAATATTGTATTACCTGAGGCTAACCCAACATTTCGTTCCATTTCCAAGCCTTTGGCAACCAGCAATCTCATTGCTGTCTAAAATGCAGAGAAGAAAATCTTCTGCCTATTCCTTTTTCTTCCTGTGCTCCTGCCTCACCTCCCTCCCTTAAGAAATTCACAGCGTAATTGCAGGATGGCTCCAATGAGGGTGCTAAGAAAGCATTGTTATAAATAAAAGTGAACATCATGCAGTCTGATTGTCACTTGTTTAGGATTTAAAGTATCAATTCCTGAACATTACAGAGATTTAGACATGGGTTAATTAAACATTTACATACATGTGTAGAACAATATATTGTATGGTGCAATAATATGCACTTTAATCAGGATCTGTGGGTGTTGTGTGTTTGCTTGTTCCATGTTAATTGGTATCGTGCTGGCTCCTAGCTTAGGTCTTTGGCTGGATGGAACAGAATAGACATGGTGTTTTAAATATTTTAATTAGGACCAGCAGTTCCCGGCTCACTCATTTCTCATTGGATTGTTTTTCATGCATGAATAAATTAGCTAGCATGGAAGTACTTTGCAGAAAGTAGTTGCCCTCTAGCCATAAAATGAGTCCTGTTCATTAATACTTTAATGAAATTAGCTGTGAGCAAAATATCATTCCTTTTAACTGTGTTCTAATTTCTTAATTTTAATTAGGCACATAATTGTAGTATACTGAAATTATCTTAATGTACAGCAAGAAAAGTTCTATCACCATGGGCCTGTGGCTGAAACTTGAGCATACTTGCAGCATATTTCAGCTTGCAGTTTTTCTCTTCAACATTTCCTAGCTAATCAAAATCTTTTCCTTGCTTTGTGTTATTGCAACACGGAGTCAGGAACTGACTAATGCTTTCAGATACCAGAAAAATTAAAAGAATGGCTGATGCTATGTTTTGTTGTTGGCAACATACATCTGACAAGCCTCAGTTTTAGAGTCCAACATAACCCAGGAGCACTTCTAGGGAATAATGGAGTACACAAAACCTGTTTGTTGTTTTGGCTTTTGCCCCTGAGATGTTTCATGTTTTGCTAACCTGGAGTTGCTACATCTAATTCCTAATTATACAAACCGAGGTAGGAAGCAGTAAGAAAACGTGAGAGATGAGAAATTTAGATTTTAGCAGCACTAGCATGTCATCTTCAGTATAAAGTTTAATTTAAAAAATTATTCTAGGCTGGTTTATAGATGCTTCTCGTTTCCACTTTGGCAGATACTGTTTTGGTGGATGCAATTTCCTTACTGCAAAGAAAAACATGTTCTGACAAAAACAATGGTTACTCTCTCTAATACTAAGTTTGATATGAGTATTCTGAGTGGATGTCCTCATCCTGATAGAGAAGTGTGTGTAGAAGCACTAAACTAGATACATTCTTTTTTAATAGGAGAGCTAAGGATCTTCAATCCAAATTTAAGTCAGAGGGGATTTAAACTTCAGCATTAACTCCTTTGCTCAAAACTGCAGAGAACTGGAAGAAGAAGCCAGGAAGGGATCTTGAAAGTTTTAAAATACTGAGAAAGGAACACATATTCAGCCCTAGAGTTTTTGCAACCAAGTCCTTTGAAAACTAGCTTTTGTATTTATCACTGTATTAAGCAAAGAGAATTTCAAGCAGTAATGACTATATAGATATGAAATGTGACTTTGACCAAAGGAATTTTAAGGTCAAATACTGGTATATTAATGTTGAGTGTGGTGGATTTGTGCAGTGATTTCTCTCTCCTGTACTGTGCTGTATTGAGCTGTTCTGCAGAGCTCTGCAGGTGCCTGTAGCCACCTTTCAGAACTCCCCTGAAATCCACGGTGCACTGAGCAGGTGAGCTCCACATTCCTGCCCTCCCCGTGGATGTCATGCAAATCAGGGCTCTTGGCTCTTTTACAGGGTGATTGGGACCTTTGTCTTTGCTGAAATTGAATTTCTAATTGAAATCCTTTTTGGCAGCATATTTCACTGCCTGCTGTAATTGGCACCTGCTCTAAATAATATTGATATTTCTTATTTAAATAATAAATTATGGCTAATTGTAACACTTCATTATGCCCACAATTAAGTGAACTGAGGTTAGTTTACAATTAATACTAATACTAGTTGATGTGCAATTTGAATGTAATTTGCTGCTGTTAGCAGATTGCCAGTGGAAAGAAGAAAGCTAAGGGATTTCTTGTTTCCAGTGGCAATCTTGTTTTTCTAGACAAACAACCTTAAATAAAGTGTGAGTTATATTCAAATAACCAAGAAATTAATTAGACTAAACATCCTGGTTTTATTTCTGATCAATCATTGTCACTCTTCTGGTAAACACATATTCAAACCCTCCCTTTGTAGAACCTAATTCAAATTATATCTATTAAAGATTAGTAAAATTAATGCAGTGCATCTCTAATTGTTTCCTGTTATGGGAGACAAGATAAGTTCAGAGAATTCAGGTTTCATTCAGGCAATCTCCAATATGATGGATTTGTATCAGAATGCTAAGCCCGTATTTGATCACAGATTGCTCTGAGTGTGAACAGAAGCTCTAAAAAGAAAATGGGAATGAGCTGGAAGCTTTACATTGGAACTTCAGCCAATGACAACAAATGCTACAGACACTGCTTGTTCTGAAGAAAGAAATACCATGGAATTTCCTTTCTTGTAATAAAATATGTTTGAGTGTATTCAACAGCTTCCAGGCTCTCTGTACCTTGAGGATTATTTGCTGTAGAGGCAAAGGACATAGGCAGGTGGACATTACTTGGTTTGCTCTGCTTCACCTGTCAAAATTCTTCAGGTCCTTCCAGCATTTATAAAATGTGCTTGAGCAGCACATTCCAAGTGTATCATCACTGTATTCAGTTTTCTGACTTGACAAATCCGCATTAGAAAAATGACCTGTACCTCTTATGTACACCCATCTGTAATAAGGCTTAAAGAACAAGTTCAGTTTAAAATTGCTTCCATCTTTTGTATGATCAGATGAGAAACTGTTGAATCGGAACTGAAGTGATAGTATAGAAACTTAGGAATCTCGATCTCAAATCTGCATGCAAGCCTAAGTAAAAATCAAACAAAAAAAATAGGGTAAGCTCTAAGGGAATTTGAGTAATGAGCAACAAAAAGGGATGGATCAAAAGCCTGTTGCAGCATTCAAGTGCTCACACGGTTGTAAGTAGGGTCCCTTTCTTATTTCTGTGACAGCACAGTGACTTACTCTGCATTTTGGAGTCAGGTAGTGGACACTAATATGATATTCAGCTACCAAAAAAGGAATTTAGGCAGTGGGAATTAAATAACTTGTATCATAATTGTTTGAGGGAAGAAACACAGAAATGAGGAGGGGAGTTCAGTCTATAACATTATGATACTCTGCTTGCGCTACAAACATTTTCCTGGCACAATGAAAATTTATGTATCTGAACAGATATAGAGTGAGATTGATTCCCTCTGCCCATGCTCTGGGGTCATCAAACCTCTTAGGATGTAAGGATGGGAAATGACATGCCCAGAGTCACTTGAAAGCAGGACATGAGATGGAACTTTATACTACAGTGGTGATAGGTTTAGTGATCTTATTGCCACATAATTAATTCTTGGTTTCTTTAGTTTGCTTGGGTTTTTAAATAAAATGTTTTGACTTCTTAAATAGCCACTTGAGTACATCACTGGTCATTTAAAAATTACTTGAGGGAAAATTTTGTTTAGATACCTGGAATGAAGAGAAATGTTGGAGTTATGAAAGTCCAGCTTAAATCAGGGCCACTTAAAAATTAAAAAGCCATTTCCACCATTTTAAACTTAGTCTTATGATTTCCAGGTCAGTCAAAAGCTACCCAAGATGTATGGAATAGAAAAGGAAAATTAGATAGAATGTTGCTTTTTCTGGCGGACCAAAAGCTAATTTGGGAGAAACACCAGGGTTCCTTTACCAGATTAGCAAATAAACCAGAAATTTCAAATGATCTTGACAGAACATGTAGCTGGAGTGATTTGGAAGGAGAGGTAGATGAAACAGTTTAATAATGAACCTTCTTTACTGAATTATTTTTCCTTCACTGATGGCACTTCTTAGACAAAGAATTAGGAGATTCTGTGACAAAAAACTCCACCCTAATCTTGTTTCCTTCTATCTTTCTAAATAGCTCTATGTCATAGGATTTACTTATCAACTGTAACATTAGCATTAAAAATCCTTTTAGGTCCCCTGCTGTTATCCCAAGATGCCATTTTAAGGCACCAATCACTCTCTTCAGATTACGTCTGCCTTCAGTCAGTGGTGCAGCTGATTTCACTATAATTATGTTATCATTTAGATTAATCAGTATTTTGCTGTTTCAGTTGATTAGAAAATTAGAAGTTGAACACTGTATTCATAACAAAAATACAAACTAGATGGTAAGAAAAGAATGCTATAGACAATTAGGTGTTTAACAGCCCGTCTCTAGTTTGGAAGTCAGAAAATATCTTCTTCCTGTTGCCACAACTTCCCTAAGTCCTTGATAGCATCAGTGCCTCAGAAACCAACAGTATATTGCCATTCAGAGGGTGGCTGTTCATTTGTACAGTTATGGAAAACCTCCTTTTTTCTACAGTGTGTATCAACCCTACCTCTGCCACTGAAGCAGCTGCTTTGAAATTCTGTACCTCTTCTCACCACAGTGTTTTTCTTAGAAATTCAGAAAAACAATAAGCTACTGTTTTCTGTTGTGGCTCAGAGTTCTGACTAATTCTTATTTGTGGTCAGCTCTGTACATTTTGGGGTGACTTTGAGTCTGCAAATGATGGAATTGTTTAATAGATTCAGAGAAGAGTGTTATGGAGTTAGGCTTGGTGAACCATATGACAGAGGATCAAAGACTTGGATTTCAACTGCTCTTTGCCATTCCTTCTTTGATAGTGGTGTTAATACTTCCTTTATAAAAGAAAATAGTAAACGTTAATATTTCTTAGTATTAGTTGGACTTGTTGGAATGTCTCTGCTATAAGTTGTTCTTACAAGTAATGGGGCAATGTATCTTTGATACAGATCAGACCTAGTTACAGTATGCCATGAGTATAATTGTATAAACATAATGATCCAGGGCAAAACAGATTGAACTGCCAGATATCCTATTCCATGTGTACCTTTACTGGCTACCTCCAATTCCAAAAAGCTCATGGGAAATTTTTCTTTCTCATCCTGCTTAGGCATCCTCTATCAAATCCTTTTTGCAATCTTTCATGCAGATTTATTGTATTTTCTGAAAGAAGAAAGCATCAGGCATATCCTCTGCAAGCTCCAAGTTCTCTAAAACCTTCTCCTTTATTTCCATCTGAGAATACAATCAATCATGTGCTATTATATATCTGTCATGGAATCTACTCCTAACACTAAAGGGCTGACTATGACACACAGCATCCAATGCTTGGAAAAAATGTGTAGCTCCTTGAGAGCTTTCTAGTAAATTAACCCAGTTCAGGCAGACAGAACAAGGTTCCAGTACTGAGAAATTAAACAAAACCAAAGAGAATATATTTCCAGGTCATGCTTTGGCAAAAGTGCAAAAGATGGCATGGGACAACAGAGAAAGATACTTGACAAATATTCATCCTTCTAAATACATTGAATTTTAGAAGGTATTGCCTTTTCAACATTGCCTCCTTTATTAGCTTCTCTGCAGAGAAGAGTATAAATTAAACAAAATTTTGCAGAGTATAAATTAAACAAAAAAAATCAATCCAGTTCATGGTGAGCTTCCATTGGCCTTAGATATCCAGTCTTATACAATGTAAAAAAGCAGTGTCTGTTACCACTCCCTAAGGTTCAGGTCTGTTTCTCCCCTGTAATCATGAACACATTTTGTGAACATTTCTGCTTGTTTTGTGTAGCCTGTGAAAATAACCTAGGAAACCACAATGTCATCAACATAATTCTAGTACATATTTTCAGACTTCACAAGAGAGATAGTGGCATGAGTCTGCTACCACAACAGCACTGTAATGAAGTACTCATTAAATTTATGCAGATGGTAGTTTCTTTCCAAGGAAGATGTATTGATGTTTACCATTATGAATATGAAATTGTTAATTGTGGATTTTGAAACTTCAGGAGGCATTTTGAGCATGCAATTTATCTTATGACAAAATTTATCCTGATAGAGTTGTGTTGAGCTCTCAGAATGACAAAACCAGCAGGGCAGTCAGGCAAACTGTCCCTGGGGAAAAAGAACTGTTTTGACATCTGTCTGAATACAGTACTTCTCCTGGTTTTTCCTGGACTAATATCACAGATGCTGAGTTTGGAGCCACTAAGGGCATGATGCTGTAGGCTGGTGTCTGGTTCTGAAGGGGGCTCCAGGTCTGTGAAGAACACCAGCTGTGTGTGTTAAAAAGCAGTTGTAATTCAGAAACGCAGAGATTGCCAGTGTCTGGAATAGATCCCTTCCGATGAGACCTCCTCGGTTAATGTGCTGCAGCTCTCCCAGGTGAAGGTGAAGGGGGGATGTGCTGGGCTGGGAGTGTGGAGTTTGCAGCCTGAGTCCGAGGCACAAGGAAGGGCGGGGAGGAGGCACCAGCAGCCACTTCTGTTGCAGGGAGGGCACCGTTCTCTCCCTGCTCTGAACCCCTGGCGTTTGGCAAAGGATAAATTGGTGTCAGGTGTGCCTGATTTCAGTTTGCTTTGAGTTGCCTCTTGCTGATATCAGTCTCCTGATCTGCCTTCCCCACGCGGCTTGTTTTTGCCATGTTACAGTACAAACCGTATTTTTTAAGAACAAACAAAAGGAAATAATTAAAAACCTGCAAAACCTAACCAAACAAAAGGAAATAATTAAAAACCTGCAAAACCTAACCAAACTTTTGGCGTCTTGAGATTTAGAATTAACAGTAAATATTTTACATTTTATAGACAATTAAAATTTTTAATTACAACTTTTTGTGATCGGGAATGTTACCTACTTTATTTTTTTTTTTTTTTAACCTTTCCCGCCTGGAAATGAAAAATGCGGCTTTAAGTCCCCCTGTGAGAGGGGACAGGGATCACCAGGTGGCGTTGGATCACACGCCCTTCCAGTCTGCTCTGTGCCGTGTGAGCTGCTGACCAGTGAAGCTGCGCCGCGGGGCTGGGTTTGCCGCGACACCGAAAATTTGCACGCAGCCTTTGCCTTTGACTTCAGCCAATGTTTGAGGCACGGCTGCTCTGTGTGATGCCGAGCGTGCACGGCTAATGAAAAGGTTCGCAGAAAAAATGCTGCTCACACTTTATAGAGAAAACTGGATAAAGAAATCGTGGAGTTGAAGCACCTCTACTGTTTTGTCAAAAAGCTTTATATGAAACACTTCTTTTCCCCCTAGAATGGCAATCTTGAAAAATTATTTTAATCAAGAGCTGGCTGACCTACTGAGTATAAGGAAGCATTATTTTGGACTGAAATGCTTGAGCATTTCTATCTAATTTTTTTTTTTAAGTCCCTAGGAGATCCACTTAGGTTCTACACTTATGGAGGTAGGACAAGATATTTACTGGGAGTTTTCTGCTTTACTTAACTGCTTTTTTACAATGCAGTGAGACAGGAATTGAGCCAGAATAAATAACACACACGTTTAATAGTGTAGTTAACCATGGGGTTAAAATCTGTAGCTCAGTTTTTCCAAGAGGTGTATAAAAATTCAGCAATGGACACGGTCAAATACTATATATATATATATATATATATATATATATAGCTTATCCATGACTCATGAGCTCTCCTACCTTCTTCACACAATTGACTGAGAAAGGTGGAGAAATTGTCTTTTCTCACTGAAATTGTTGAGAGATTTCCATTTCATTGTCACATCGTGCTCCCTTTTCCAGCTGCTGGTTGTTAGCAGATGAAAATCCATTGTGCTCAGGTGTTGCAAGTAGGTGCAAAAGCAAAGGTGGCATTGAGGATCCCTCTCTTCCTCGGAAAGCCAGTCAGAGAAGAGGTTCACACTGACTCTGAGAGCACTTAGAATTAACATCTTTTTCACATGGATAGCATTTTGTGGCAGATCATTCTCTTAATAAGAATCAATTACCTGTTCTTTTTTTCTTATTTTTCTTTTTTTTTTTTTTTTTTTTTGAGAATCCAGTTGTATGGAACAAGTCTCACGGGAAGTGTAAGATTATGTTTTTAAACCATTAATTTCTTCTGATTATCATACTGCTTTCCTCATGCTAATTGCTAAACCCGGTGGGATCTCACTAACATGAGATACAGCCAGGAACAGACAACAAAATCGGAAGAAAGCAGAGGTGGTGATTTTAAACCCCACTGCCAGGCTTATGGCACAGTACTGAGAAATGGAAAAGGCCAGCCCATCTCTCTTCCTGCTCAGTATTGTCCCCACAGCACATTGGGAATGTGTTTGGTCTCCTGTGTTTTATGGCTTTCAGATGATGTAGGGAGTTTCCACGCTTCCCTGAAGAGATTGTTCCATAAACTTGTGCAATTTATTGTGAGATGCTTTGCTGGTGTTCTACTGTAATTTCCTCATTACTGAGATATAATTATCAGTAATGTAATTATATATACTGTAAGGGATTTCTTTACTCTCTGTGGTATTTACACCATCTTTTAGAATCATAACCATTTTTCTTTGCAAGCCTTTTAGCTAATACATGCATTTATGGCTTATTCTTTAAATGGTTCAGCATTCTTTATTCAACCTATTTTCCTTTTATAAAAAATTTAATCCATCATGGTAAAAGGTGACTTGTTTTGAGTGAAAAACTTTCAGCTGACCAAAACCTTGCCATCAGAAAGGGTATTTTTTTTAAAGGAGGGAGGATAACAGAAGTTCTCTGAAAATGCTTTCTTCCCTCCAAACCATCAGGTTTTTGTTGTTGAACAATCAGTAATCCCCTGATTACTGAAAGGTCAGTAGTAAATGTAATTGTATACTTAGTTTATGTATATATATGTGTGTGTGTGTTTATAATATACAGCCATATACTATAAATTGCTTTCTTGGCAGTGTTTACACATAGGTGCTGATAGCCAGGTGTTACACATACTATTAAGCATATATCAGATAGATATATTATGCAAGTAAAACTACATTTCAGAGTGGCTGCCATCCACTTGGTAGTCATGCTTTGCTTTTCCATGTGCTGCTCTGAATCTCCTTGTAGGATATGGTTGGCATTATTTTCCTAACTTGGATGCTGTGAATCTCTCTTTTGTCCCTGCTCTCCCACCCCTGCCTAGAACAGTATAATGTGTGCTTGTTTATAGTACTGGCTTTTAAAGCTCTTTTTACTTTGCTAATGAGAAACTTGCTCTTCCCTTTAGTGGCAGTCATCATGGGATTACCCAGCAAAAAAACAATTGACAAAACAAAAGTTTCCCTATGACTTGGGGTGTTCCAAGTGGAGGATATTAGTGTAAAGAACTGCAGGCTTGATGTAATGAAAGAGAGTATTCCTGCAGGATTTGTTTGCCAGGGAAGGGAACTCAGTGTCTGTTGCCAAGAAACTGTCACACTTCCCTTAATTATGATTAACAACATACACGTGTATCTGAGAAGATTTTTTTCCTCATTGACTTTTGTAGGATGTCCATGTCATTGCTAAATATTATTTCATTGACATCTGCTATTGTAGTTTTTTATGATAAGAGCTGGTCTCTGGTGTATCATCCATCTATGCAGAAAAATTATTTCCAGTGCCTGCATCTATTGCCAGTTTCAAATGTCTTTCTCAGCAGATTTCTGTTCTAGGTAGCACTGCATTTATTTGTGTAGCCCTTGGCAGTTGTAAAGTCTAATCCTGGTCAAGAGGGGAAAATTGCTTTGAACCATGAGAAATAATGCTGGGGCTGTTTGTGAGCAAGGTATTTATCAACATATTGAGCAACTGGCTCTAAACCAACCAGAGCAGTTCATAATGTGTATTGATTAACTGCTCAGACTCACAATGAATGCACTGAATTTGCATTGTAGAGTTTCTTAATCTGCCTTTTCTCTGTCTCATTTGTCGTAAGAGGGATGGCAATAATGCATGATATGTTTTTAAAGGAAAAGTACAGTCTAGTCCATACATTATTTGCTTACAAAGATGCTTTCAAACACTCAAATTCCAGGATCATTATTGTTATTACAGCGAAATTAACTGTGCCATAGGTTCTTATTTTGCAGTTACTTTACATGAAAAAATTATTGTATTTTCTAGGAGAAGCCAAGGCAAATCAAGCAGAAATCAATAGAAACCAATGATGGTATATTCTAAAATAAACAATGTATTGAGAAATAAGCCAAGAAAATTTATACCCTCACTATTTCATAGAATCACAGAACAGTTAGTGCTGGAAGGGACCTCTGGAGATCATCCAGTCTGACCCCCCTGCCCAGTCAGGGTCACCTGGAGCAGGTGACACAGGAATGCATTCAGGTGGGTTTGCAGTGTCCCCAGGGGATATATATATGTGTGTGTATATATATATATATATATATATATATATATATATATATATATATATATATTTGTATATATATTTGTACAAACACATTAAGGCTGTCCAGACATTACTAAACTAATTTAATTTTCACTTTCTCATTCTCTTCATCTCATTGTGCTCTGCAGGTAGAGTTATTGATCATACTCCTCCAAAGTCAGCAGTAGAGAACTCTGTCTATTTCTTGTTAATTAGACATTTAAGCTCTAATTAGCAACACTTAAGACAGGCAGGGAGTGTACAAAGAGTTCACTCCCTGGGAATTCTATCGGCAGTTGATCTAATCAATGCTTTGTACTCCAGAAGCACTTAGTTATTCACAGCTGAGTGGCTCCAAAGGACAGCTGGTTTAGGTACTCACAGATACCCAGTAAGGTGCAGAAGAGCATGGCAACAATTTGGACATCTGACTTGTTTCCAGAGGGAAATGTGTGTGTGGGCACGTTTTAAGTTATAGTGTATTTCTACATTTTCAATGAAAACAGTTTTGTAAATGAATCCTAGTGCATGAGGAAGATGGAAGATGTTTCACTGAGAATGCCAAGCCAGGTCCCAGAAAACCTCTTAACAAATACTTCTGTTTTCTTGGGAGTGAATGTGGATGGGGAGTTTCATTTAGACTTGAGGATATAAAATCAAATGCAAGTTAATTTGGAAAAATAAGGGAAATTTTGAAAATCTGTTCCCTTTGGAATTACTGGGATACTGTTTTTCCTTCAGTAGTATTTACCATCTTTTTTTGTTTTGCTCCAAGTGATTTGGAAGACTGTCTTGTCCACTGTTTATCTGTCACTTCAGCACCCTGGGAGCTAGTGCAGTGTCTATGAGAAATATTCTGCAGTGTTTATACATTGCTCTCACATATCCATTCTGGAGCAGTAGCAATGGCATCTTGGCAGTGAGGTGCAAGTCTGACCTGACCTCTGAGCTGATCTGACCTAGTCATCAACTTCCCTGTTAGAGTGTTGTAGGGTTTTCACATCCAAGAGATAATTCTAAGATATTTTGCCCACTAGAACTGACTACAGCTGCCCAGGATCCAGGGCTGGATTCCTACTCCTCCAGGCACCTGAAGCTGTGACTGAGCAAGGCAGGCTCAGCTGGCTGAGCTTCGCTCCCCACAAACCGTAGGTTCCACCTGGCCTGCAGCTACAGCAGGGACCTCTGGCTGAGACCCTCTGCACCAGCAAGTGGGACAGCTCTACTCAGCCTCTCTTCCCCTTAGCACCTGGGAAAGAAACGGAACCTTTAGTTCTGGGGCTCATATTTTAACCAACACACTTGGCAAGCATATTTCAATTCCATTCTTGTAATCAGGATTGTGTGCTGCTTCTGTACACAGAAGGAGAGGGTCCTTGGCAATGAGATGAACATTGAATGTTAATTTCTCTCTGCAGTGTTGCTGTTCAAGGCTCTGTCACAGGTACCAATTGAAAATTAACTTCCCAGACTCAAAACATTTCTGAGGGTATTTAGTGTCTGAGCTGGGAGTTGACAGTGCCAGATCTTTAAAAACTTTTCTTCTCATGGTTCCTGCTGTGCCTCATAGCACTTTTCTAGAAACTCCACAGAGCTGTGTTTGAGGGGAATTAGTGAGTTAGAGGGAAGGTGTTTGTTGTGTCATAATCATCACCCTACCCTAGAGCAGGCTGCCGAACTCAGTTTAGAGACTGGAGAATCTGTGCCAGGAAACTGAAGCAAGCTCTGTTCTACCTGAATGGGCTCATGCTGAGTTTTATCCTGCCTTTGGCCATAGGTTATATCTGCAGCTTTTACCAGGAGCACTTCAAGAAGCTGTGGGCAAACACCTGGCCAGAAATCAGCCTCCCCAGATGGATTTGTAGAGGATTGTTTGTGAAGGCTGTCCAGACACCTTCATGGGCTTTGCAAGCTGAATGGAAACGCTGAGCAAAAAATTCTGAATCTAGTAATGTGCATTTTAAAAACTAAAAATAAATTCATATAAGTTTAGTGCTAAAAGAAGCCCAGTGGAGCTAGGTTATGTCAATAGCTGGGTTATGTAATTTAAGAGCTACCTTCAAATTTTGTCAAATAATGTTAGCTTGGGTCATAGCTGTAGAGACTAGATTATTTCATTGCACAGCACTATAAAAATGCTATGAAATCAAACAGAGGTGGTCTTGCTGGCCCATATGTGCTTTCATACTAGCAATAAAACTGACAGGAAATTGGTTGGTAAGATTCAGATGAGACCAGATCAGAGGCAGAAGTCCCACTGAATTCAGCAGGAAAATAGATTTTACGTGAGCAGGAGATGGGGAAGAAAACTGTGTAATGTTGAGATCTCACCTCAGCCTGAAACAGCTGCAGGGATGTGTTCCAAAGGCAGAGAGACATTATCTTATTTTAAGATAAGCAGGTTTTACTTATTTTAAGTTTAGAGACTAAAGGAAAAGGCTTTTTAGCTTGTGAAAGAGATTTTTTTGTCACAGTTAAGTTTTTTAGTGGAAGACTAACTAGAACCCAGAATTTGAAATGTGTTGATGTTAGAGAGATTTTTGTAAATTCATATGCTTAGGTGACTATGCCAAGAGAGCTGCCTTGGAGGGATTTTGTGCACTTATAGAAAGGTACTAACAATTTTAAATCTCCAAAGACTTTCAGTTAGCTTGCAATATTAAGGGTATTAATTTTATGTTCCTGCTTTTTCAGTCTGATTAAGTGTTTATCTGTGCATCCAGTATAGTAATCTTCACACAGGGTACTTGTTTGTACTGCTGTTCTGTCATCAAAATGGAGTTGGAAAGGCTTGTGAGTGGCTTGGAGGGGTTTTTTTGCAAAGAAGGGAAATAATTTTATCTTTTTTTTGTGTACAGTCTTAGTATCCTTAAGATTTTTTTAAATTAGTAAGGAAGATTATCAGTGTAAATTTCACATTGTAAAAAAAAATTAATTAAAACCTTTACTCGTCACTAGGAAGCATGGCTTTTCAAGAAGTAATTTTACTAGTAAAAAAAAAAGGCCATTGCAATTGTGTTTCCTGAGTGCAATAATTCCATATCCAACCTGCCATTGCTTTAGAGATGTGAGAACCTGAGATGCCATCCTGCTTGCAGTGTGACTGACACAGGTTTGTTCTGCTTTGGCAGCTGGAGTGCTACAAGTGAGCTCTCCTTCAGCCTAGCTGCACTTGTGTAAAGACCAAACCAGAACAACTGATTTTAGTCACTGTGGGGGGATAGAATGTAAGAAAACAAAGATAGTGCCAAAGGTAATCCCACCCCTGAGAGGTGCAGCTGTACTAATCACCAAAGATTAGGAACAGGCCTGCCCTTAACAGGCACAGCTGTGCCCAATAAGGATGAGTGCTATACAAGAGTGAGTTAGCTGGGTGAGAAGGGAGCTGGAGTTTGTTGTGTGCTGTGAGGAAGAAGGAGTCAGTGCTGTGAGGAGCTGCCCATGAGAAATCACTGAGAAGGTTTGGAGCTTTTGCAATAAGATGACAACAAGTCACAAGGAAAAATAAGTGTGTCTCAGCTCCAGCTAAACTTACATTGTACCTAGAGCCTTTGAAGAGTGTGTTGTCCTGCAGGCTCCCATCTGATTTAACTTCTCCATTCAAAGCTCTTTTTAATTTTTTCTCTGTGATTATTGTGGTTTTGTTTCTGCTGGTACATTCCCAAAGTGCTAAAAACTTCAGAGTTACTGCAAATTTTTTATTTCAAGTTGGGAACAAATTCTGAGCAAATGACAGTACTTAGTTATCATGTGGAGACTGTGACCTGCACCCATCTAAGTCTCCTGTACTGGGAAGTGTTGTGTGTCTGTGTTGGTATAAAGATGTGTGTGCACACATAGATATCTGCAAAATCGATTTTTGTAGGTGGTAGGGGCAACTCCAGTTCCTTGTGCGGAGAGCAACATCAGCTATTGTAGAGAAAGAGTTTGTGTGTGCATCTGGCTGGACTCAAATGTGCCACCACAATTTCTTCCAGTGATTTCTTCCATTATTGCTTTCCTGAAAATGTGCCTGACAGGTCCTGTAGGATTCGTTTTGGCTGAACTTCAATTTGCACCACTCAAAGTGTTTAAAATTGAGGTCAGTTTTGAAAAATTCTAGCAGTTTGAGAGGCACTGGCTGCACTTAGGCTTGGAGAATTGGTTTTGTACCTTTGGATGTGGCAGTGAGTGACAGCAGATATAAGTGATTCACTGGGTTCAGTGTGTTTATATGTTTAGACTATTTGGGGTTTATTTTTTTCAAGTACCCGTTCAAAGCAGTGTAAATTTATTTTTTTCCTAGAGTTTACTTTACCCAAGTTACTTTTGTAGCTGTTCTGAAGCTTTCAGTTCTGAGCTTGAAAGAGTTCAAGAAGTTACACAGTGTAAGCAAGATATCCTATAGCTCTGCAAAAATCTGCGTATTTTTCACTATGTGAGTGCATACACTATTTTTTTATATAATAATCACTGAAGTAGGTGACTGAGCTCCAAGAAATTCAATTGCAAATATTTTCAACCATGCTCCTTAAGTAGCAGCTCAAGTAACCTGACATGGTGATTTTTCAGTAAGAAAGTAACTCATAGCCACCATTTTTATTCAAGTTGACTTTCTTGAAAGAAGGCTGCTTGTGGCCATATCATTGGCATTAGTCCCCTTGTCCCTCACCCAAAGCCTTTTCTAAAGCTAATCTTCAGAGAAACCCATGCTACATTTAACTTTGGGATCTCTCCTGTGGGTCTCAAATTTAACCAGACACGGCCGATCTGAATATTTCCTGCATGTTAAACAGACCATTGTAAGCCTTTTCCTCCAGGCTAGATTGTTATAAATGCTGTTTATGATCCTGCTATGACAACTGTGAAGGACATGGCAAAGAATTTATCACAGGATTATTCATCCACCATCAGAATACCTAATAAGATTCTAAATGACCCAAGATGATAATAAGATCTAGCTTGTAGCAATAAGGTATTAATAAACTGTTTTTTTTTCAATAAGGAATTGTCCTGGCATCATTACCCTGACATATTTGTTTTCCTTCTATTTTGCTGGTAACATAGCTCTGGTGCTTTATACAGCAAATTTATAAAACCCCATGATGTATGAAAAATACACCACATATGAAGTGGAACCCATAGGTTAAAGTCAAGAGCATTCTGTTTGCCTATGCACAAAAGGACTAGATTTTCTAAGTCATAGATCCTAATTTTTCCATGTTCTTTCACTTTGTATTTAAAAATTGTATGTAGAAGAATACATGCCCTACATACAAGGCCATAATTCAGATTAAGAGATTTTGTCAAAATCATAAAGCCAGAAAGTGCAGGTCAGGTGATTAATGACTGGCACTGGAACCCTGAAGTCATCCTGAGCTGGAATCACACCTGCAATCCTTATTTGCAATGTCTCAGACTTTAAAACCATTAGCTTCCTGGGGGGGGGGGGGAATCTTATATAATGGCATAAAAAGCTGGCAATTTCTGTGGCTTTGAAAATGACAGATGAAAAGTACATGAATGTGCAACTGGTCTGATTAGACAAATAGTCTGGGATCTTCAGGAAGACCTTGTATCAGTACAACCTGTTCCTGTGCACAGCTGACTCTGCTCCCCTCTCAGTGCTGGGCTAGGGAACTTCCAGCTTCAGTGGCCACCACTGGCCCCACAGGACAGACTCTAAATGGGAAGAAAAGACTATCTCAACATGACATTTCTGAGGAGGGGAGAGATGCCAAGTACAGGCAAGAGCAGATGTGTAAAACTGCTACTTATCCACTAACCCTATTGAAGTGGTGATAAAAAGCTACATTACTTGTTGAAAATGCAGAGCTGTTATAGCTGGTATAAATACAAGTTTGCCCTGGCTGATCTCAGACTCTTACAGGTTGGTTCCCCTCCTGCATTTATAGTAAGGGAAAGCATGAAACAGGTGGATTGTTTTGCTCAGAACTCTGACCTGAGGCAGTGACAGAATAGTAAGTCCTGGTCTCAGTCAGTTACTCTGCCCATCAATCTGCATCATGACCAAGGTCATTTTCCTAAAAAGCCAAAGACGGCTGTATAGGTCATTATCACTTAAACTTTTATCAAAAGTTTATTCAAGCTGGAGAAAAGTGAGATTTGGTGCAGAACACTATAAACCCTAAAGCATAAAAGGGATTTGGATTATTTGAGCTCTGTGCTTTTTCAGTCATGTTCCTGGGTGGAGAATTGAGTGGTCGCATGTACAGTCAAGCGACCTGATGACCTTGCAGGGCTGGTTCATGACAAAGTAAGCTAGCATGGGACATAAAAACCCTTGTGTCCCTTTTCCTTTCTGAACTTCCTTTGGGAACACTGTCAGATTGGTCTGCCTTGCTTCTTCATCTGAAAAAGAAAATAAAAATATTTCCTATTTAAAGGGAAGGTGGCGAAGGCAACTACAAAAAATGACAGTAATGGACATGCTCAGACATTAGCAGAATGGAAGCCTTGTGAAAGTCTAACAAGGTCTCATTTCTGAAGCAGTAGCTGGTGTTGTGCATATTTGATTTTTCTTTCTGATGCAGCAAAAATAACCATTTGCACACTTCTTTCCCAAATGTAAAATAAAGATTGTGTGTTTCTATGGGTGCTGTGGGTACACAGGGAATATGTGCTGAAGTATGCAAGTGTGAAATTAAAGGATAGATCTGAACAGACAGTTCTAATTGAAAAAGGAGAGGGATCAAGGCTTTGATCCCATTTAATTATCTTTTCCTCACTGACCTCTGATAATTTTTAACCCACTGTTCACTGAAAGTTTCTGTTTTCTAACAATCCTCTTTATATGGAATAAGCAGGTCATTAAAATAGTTGGGAAATAAGTGTTTTTACATTTTATCTTCATCCTGTCTGATGGAATTCAACTTAGGCCCATCTGGGGTCTGTTAATGGTGCTAAAATAAACATGCTAGAAATTTGTAGTCACATTCATTGCTGGTGATAATTCCTTTATTGACCACACTTACCAATATATTTAAAAACACACATCTTCAGAATTTTCCCATGATTTACTCAAACTTTGTTAACATTATAATATGTGGAGATAGATTGAATTTTATGGAGAAGAGGCTTGTGTCAGCTCTGATGAGCTCTGGAAATAAGATTTAAAATTTAGAATTTAGAATAAAATTTAGAATTCTCTTTGCTTTGACAACTCTTCTATGTCACCCTTTCCAGCCTGATCAGCCCCTTTGTAATCACTGCTGTTCTCTGTATAAAATGTGAGAACACAATGGGGAGAGAAGATAGAGTGAAGAACAGGAGAAGTTGTATAAAGGAGGGCTGAGGGGAGAGGGTTAAAACAAAATAGTATTGTCTGTTAAACTGAGAAGAGTACTTGTTGCTTTGGGGATTGGAACTACAGTAAATTGCTCAAGAAAGGTGTTCATTTCTAGGGTTTTTTTTCTTCTGCTATGGATGATTTTCTGGAAAAATTGAATACTTACAACAGTACAATCTGGTAAAACCCCTTGCTGGGTCCAGCACCTGCTTATTGGGCTGTCCTTCAGGTATGTTTGGAAAAGGGGGTATTTTGTGAAAGCAGATTGTAAGAATGCAGCATGACCCTCAGTTGTCTAGGAAGCAGAATAAGTTTTCCCTTCCAGCTAAGAAATCCAGTGAAAGAGCATAAATCCTGTAGAGAGAGAGAAAAGCCAACACTATCTAAGCAAGCGATGAGTTGTGAAGTCGTTTGGGACCAGCACCTTGCAGGAACCAGCAGCATCCCATCAGTAATGCTGGGAACAACCCAGGAAACAGGAATCACAGCTTCCCTCAGCCTCTCCTTTCAGGAGATGTGTATGGCCTTACTGTTTCTCCACCTGCAGTTCCCATCTCTCAGAGGAACCCTGCTGCTCCACCAAGCACTGGAGAGCAGAAATGTCTTTGCCAGTGCTGCAGCCACAGGCTCAGGAGCTCTTGCACAGCCCAGCTCAGAGCCAGGCAGCAGCAGAAGGCTCTGCCAGGGAGGGGCTGAGAGGAAGAAAACCCAACCCGAAGGGTCTGAAATGGACGTAAAGAGCTGTAAATGTGGGAGGGGCAAGTCAAAAACAGGTTCAGCTGCCCCTCCTTGTGTATCAATGTCATTGATAGCCTGAAGATTTTGTAGGGTTGTGGTAAACCACAATTTATATTCTGGAACAGAAATGTGTTCTGGTCCCCAGTGTCTTGTATTTCGGACTGTTTAGGCTGGTTCTCTGCTGCTGTGTCTCCAAGGAGTCTTCAAATGTCATTCTTAATTTTCTCTAATTCTGCATGTCTTGCTGGCAGCAATGCCAACACAATAGAGAAAGTAGGCTAAATAAGGAGAGAAAGCATGTTGATTTTCTTCCTTTAAGTTCTCAAAATAAATTAAGGAGAAATATTTATCTCTATAGTATTTCAAATCCACTGTATTGCTTCATCTGCCTAAGTCTGCTTTCTCTGTTGTCCTATTTAGCTCTAGTAAGTCACAAGCATATTGAGGGCAAATAGTGGGTACAAATCTGACAGAAAGCTAATGAGCTCTCCTGTGATTATCAGTAAAGACTATCACTCATTAAATCTCATTTCCTGAGAAAGTCCACATGAGTAGAGGAAATTACCTGGAATAAAGGTCTAAAAACCTAATTCAATCAGATTTATAGGTGTTCTTGTCGCAACAAAATAATCAATGAAAACAGAGGAACTTTCTAATGAGAGCTTTTGGTTCCTGTTCAGAGAGAGGGGTCTGTTTCTCTTTTATTCAAGATTCAGGCAAAATAGCTGTCCTTCTCCCAAAGTAACAGGTTGATACACGTTGTATTTTCACTTTTCATTTTAGATGTGTGATACAACTGTTATAATAAATAGATGTTGTGTGCAATGTGACTTCCATTCAAAACTAAGCTTAAAAATATGAACCTGTCTTGTCCAGTTTTTGCTAGGCTGTGATTGCCTTGATGCAGTGTTTTCTTCTTGGAATGCACATCTTTGTGTGCTACATTTTTTGTATGTTATTTAGAGAGGAAAAGCCTCTTCCCTGTTGCAATGAAGAAGAAAAGCTTCCATTGATTTTAATGAGCTTTGGCACACCCTCTGATAGAGTAGCATTTAAAGAAGATTTTGTTTTGGTAGTTTTTATCTTTGTGTAGAGATGTGTGGACACAATCTCCCGTTATGTTGCATACTAACATTAAATGGATGTGACCAAGAAAGAGTTGGTGTGGTCTCATGGAGTGAATAGCAGAGACCCATCACTGCCTGACAGGTGAGGAACATGGGCAGCTCCTTGCATTTGTAATTCAGAGTGTGATCTGAAGGCCTCAGTAACTGAACTGATTTGCCTTCAAAACTAGATTCTAGCTGTTGGGAAGGACTTCAGCCTGACTGCAGCAAACTCTGGGTTTGAACAGTTTAAATGATCAGCTTTCTGGGATACTGTGCTGTGATGATATGGTTGATCCTGTATAGGCACACAGGTTGTGGCAATTGGGAATGGGTGCAGCTGTGAGCAGCAGGTGAGCAGCACTGCCAGCAATGAGCCATGGAGTGCCCAGGGGCACTGAGCAAGCACCAAAGGGAGCAGAGGGCACCCAGGGGCAATGCATCAGCATGAGGGGTGTAAAAGGTTGGGCTGAAGAGCAAGAGGAGCAGATGCTGGCAGCCTTGTGCAGAGGTGAGGTGTTCCTCTGTGTGGGCAGACTCCTGAGGCCCTGTGATGAGGTGTGGTGTTACTGTGTGTGGGTGAATGCTTAAAGCCTTCTCAAATTGTATGGGGATACTCTGTGCATTGTGGCTGGCTCAGCTCTGACACGTGCAACAGTCCTGCTGACACTAATTTATCTTGGAACAGGGAGATTAAAATAATATAACCGTTTACCAAACAGAAATGTATAATTTAGTTTGATCTCACAAGCCTGGGTCAGAAATGAGCACAAGTTGAATATCTGTGGAATAAGAACCCTGATGCCTTTCTGAACAGCTCTGAGTTTTTTTCAGGGTTTTCATCTGAACTTTTAGGTATATAAAAGCACCTAATTTTTTGCTTAATTCGGATCCACTTCTCCAGGAATGAGAATGAGGAATTTTGATGTCTTATCCAGACACAGTTTGAAGAACATGACATAAAAATGAATGTAGGAGATGTGCCTTTCATGTGGACACCTTAGCAACTCCATGTTAGGAATTCCATTTTTGTATGCGTTTCCAGAGTTGAGTTTTTGCTGAAGAGCTATTTCCCTCCACTTTAGCTGTTCCCAGTTCCATCCTGCACATTACATGTCACCTGTGGGATGTGTCATTCAGGAATTAAAGAAAAACCCTAGGAAAATATGCTGCTGTTTATAACTTGAAAAAGCATTTATTAATGTGAAGATATAAAGTAGGACTTAGAGAGAAGCAGTTGTTTATGTGCTATGAATCACACTTTTCTGTTTGGGAAATGAAAGTTATTTAGAGATTCTGTGTGTTTGTCAATGGAATTTGCTCTGGGACTGTTTTATAATGACAAAAGAAATTCTGTGCAATGTGCAGTACAAAGACGAGGAAAATTATGATTTCTTACTCTACTGGAGAGCACAGCCAAAGAAACAAAGGAGTTAGAGAAGTGTAAATGTTATTCTGGTAATATAATCTGAAACGATGCTTCAAAAATGCTATTTTTAACCCTGTGGTGGGAAAGACTTTGCACCACCATCAGTGAGTAAGTTTCATAATCTAGCATGTGTGAAAGTCTGCAGCTTTCCATGACAGTTCAAGTTAAAAATCTGTAAAGGATGGGAAAGTCAGAAGATTATCTTGAGGGTTTTGCTGGTTGGTTTTTTCTTGTGTTTTTTCTTGGGGTTTTTTTATATTGGAAATTGAAGCTTAATATCTGAAAGACTAAAATGATAAAGCGTTACAAGGAAATGTTTGGAAGGGCTCCAGAGTTATAATACTGCAGCCTGAAGGAGTCTCTTTAAAACTCTGGTGTCCTCTAAACTGTCTTGATTACATTCTGCTCCTAAACTGGCAGGATTGGGAGCACAGCTTTGCATAAGGATGTACAGGGCATTTTATATGGATCACACTGGGATTATGGCAAGAAGCGATGTCAAAATAAGTAAACAACCATTCCATGTATTTTCTTGAAAGCACATCTATATTGTAGTCTCAAAGCTTTTGGGCTATGTAGGGGATCTTGTTTGTTCTGTTTATTGGTGTCTGACAACAGCAGTCAAAGATCTTGCTGGTACTTGGGGGGTAATGTATAATATCATATTAGTGAACAAAAGGTTCACAGAGGTGCTAATCCTCTGAAGGCTTTTGGTTTGGAAAAAGGCCGTTGAGAGCTATACTAAAGTCTAGAGAGGTTGCTTGGTTGTGTGATATGAATAACTCAGTTTAATGCCAGCATCACATTGGAACCAAACTCCTCCAGGCTGATTCGCTGCCTCATTAGAGGCCAGTGAAATTCCTTCAGCATCAAGTGTTTAGGTGTGTTTTGTTTTGCAGACATTCTATTTCTGTGTAAAGTGTAGAATTTTCAAAAATGTCTGGAAAAAGGGGACTACAAGAAGACAATCCCAAGAAACAGACCAATGTCAGCCATGTGCAAGCAGAATTTTGGTCAAAGGCTGAAGAACGTGTGATGAAGGGGAAGGGGCTCTGATACATTGATAGCATTAAAGCATAATCAATTTATACACTATCTACAATTTACATATATTTAGATAAGCCTGAAATCCATCAGATTACCCTGTCATAAGCACACACTGGCTATTTGTTCCACCTAATCCTCACTGCTAGTTCAGACTCTCCAGACAGTAACCATAGAAGGTTACTCAATTACCATCTCAAAACTATTATTAAGCTAAATATGGACATCTTGCCCATCAGTTAATCTGCCTGTCATTTTGTCCACCTCTCCTTGTGCAAGAGGACTGGATTTTTGGCAAAGTGATAATAAAATGGTACCAATGTCCAATTTTTCAAATCAAAAGCTAGAACTCTGCTTGGGGGCTCCATTTTCTTTCTAAGAGTCTAATGAGAAGGGACAGGCAATTATTATTATTTATTTCACTAATTAGCTGGATAATCATTCATTGTAAAACGCTTTAGTGTTAGAAATATGTTCCTTGTACACTTTGTTTAGCAGTTTCCTTTTTATCAGACTGAACCACTGTGCGACATCTATTATTAGTGGGGCAATGGGGGCCACTTGAAAAAAAAAGGAAAAAAAAACCAGAGGAATATTTTTTGATCTACAAAGATAATGCAACAAGAAGCAACAGTCCATAAAAACATCTCCTTTCAGTCTCTGAAGACATAATGCTTTATGATAACCATAAAACATTTTAGTGCAAAATAAATTGCTGTCCTATTCAAATTCTTAAATGTACTACAGTGGATGTCACTGAAGACATACAGCTATTTTTTCCAATACTGAGATATATTTTATCATAATTTGTAGTGTAGGTGACAACCTTGCACACATGATTGCCTTTTCTTGCTTAGTTAGCTTGCCAAGGTCAGAGTCCTTTGGCCTTTTATGGATGTAGAACTATTAGGAAATAAACAGGATAACCAAGTAGTGTAAAGACAAAACTTGTTTCCTTGACTGGTTAGTCATATACCCCTAAAGATTTCATAGTGTTCTGAGTGTGTACTTACAGGAAATTATTTCTTTTTAAGTGCTATAATGAACTCTTCTCACTTCTAAAACACATAGGCAATTTTTCTCATTTTCTATCTTTTGTTCGTTCTTTCTTTCTTTCTAATTTTTGTTTAGTTATGTTTTCTCTTTTCCAGCTAGTGAATGGCCTATTGGTTTTGGAGCTGCTGTGAGGAGAACAAGGAGTGGCAATTAATGGGAAACACTGCAGCTACAGGTCAGCCCAGAAGCCTTGAGCCAGGTAAGCACCTCAATTTCCTCATAGCTGAATTCTTCTGTTGTCATTTCACATTGCACCACTGGTGAGGTCCTTGGAACACAGTCTCAAGGAGCTTCTAGAATTTCATGTTCACTTTTTGCATCAAAGCAGCAGAGAAGAGAGTTTATTCTAAAGTATTTTTGTGTTACTTCTGCTGATGATTATGCCTATAAAGGACTGCATGGAAAGGGTGTAGGAAATGTAATAACAGTGACCTATTTAGTAAAATCATTGAGGAAATACATCCCGTCCCCATTTGCCTTAGCTGGTTTGTTTAGATCTGATATGAAGTGTCATAATTTATTGAATGGAATGGGAAAAAAAATTAATTGCTAAAGTCTCTATGGAACCATAGAAATATTGGTTGGTGACATTTCTGTAAGTTCTATACTAGTGTGAAGGAGTAAATGTAAAATGCATTTTATATGTTTCCCTTTAAAATACACTGAAGTTTTTGAAATAGAAAATGGGTTACAACAAAACTTTACCTTCTCTCTTGAGTTGTTGGGATAAAATTGTGCCTCAAAGGTTACCAGTAGGGTCATTAATGTAAATAAAAATTGAGCCATTAATGTGGATTTATTTATGTGTTGATTTGTGTGGTGATGATGTATTTAATTTTTTTTGCAACTGTGGTGTCGAAGGTTGTTTCTTCCATGTTTAGTGTGAACACAGGCTGCTAGCATCCAAGGTCTTACCAATACCCTGGAAGATTGGGTGTAAAATTGTCTGGTAGTTTGCTTCAAATGAGTGCTCCCCCAGATGAAGGATCCAACTTGAAAAGTTCAGAAATCCATAGAGATTTGATGATTTGGAAGAATGATATTTGAGTTTGTAATTGTGTGAGCCAGCTCCTGTGAGACTCTTGGCAGGAGGATAAGAATTTCCATTCTTTCTTTTACTGTTGCTTCCAATGAGTCATATTCATTTAAAAATGGCTTATCAAAGGCTTTTAATTACTTTGTGTTACCAATATGGTGAAGGTGGTACTTCAATGCAGAGTGCCAGCCAATAGCTGGATAAGAGAGGGTTATGAACAACCTTTTGGACTCAACCATATGTTTCAGCATCTATGAGGTATGTGTCCGTTATTAGACTATTTAGAAATGTGCAATTAATATAACATGACTTTCTTGATGTCTGCATAATATGATTGACAACCCATACCATGTAAGAAAATAGTTACCCAGGGAGATGGGGATATTGAGGCTTTTATTCTTTTTAAATGTTTTCCCATTTGTTGTTCATTGCTTGTTGGCAGTTTATTTTAGATTTTGCAAATATAAAAGCAGCTGCAGTAGTACTGTTTAGCTTTTGGATTCAACAGACACATATATTTTAATCTAAATGACAATATTTAGCAACAAAATTGCTTCATTTTAACTTCAATGCGTTTCTTAATCTGTGGGAACTATAATTTAAAAATAATGAATGCAACAGGGTGAATATATAGCTTCCATTAATTCCAAATACTGCTTATTTCCAGCACTTTTTAATTATTTTAAGATACTTCTCAATATATTTAACTGAAGTGGAAAAATCCTTCAAACCTCAGACCATTTACGATTGCTGGTGTATGTGTATCTGTAACTTTCCTTCCAAATTACTGAACTTCAAAGTAACATTTCATTTTGAGTATCTATTTTTCCTGTGTATTAGAAAGTGCTACAATAGTTGAAAAAGAAGTGAAAGATGCAGGTTTCATAAACAATGAACAGCAGAGGATGTGAATTAATATAGTGCTGGTTCTGCAGGGAAATTGTGTGAAAAGCTGACTTAAACCCAAGGACAATAAGATAACTGGGAGTCTGTGCTGCATCTTGCACTCTTATCCTGAAACAGCACTTTCTTGGAGAAACCAGAGATCCTGTGAGGGCTCCTTGATTGCCCAGAACCATCAACTTCAATGTCTTTGCACATCCTGTGTGCAGGCACGGGGGGAGATGTAAGGCCAGGTCTCACATTCTGAATGGTTTTGTTACCTGTACTGTGGATCTGGCATGAAATTTTGTCTTCTTCTCATAGACTGGTGCTCTCTTTTGATGGCTGAGACTACACATGGAGTTCCTTCCTTGTTGGTAACATAATAATTTACAAAATTTCATACTAGCCTGGGCTGGAGAGAGATGGCATAAGCCTGTTTATGTCATGTAGCTTGTGGGTGCTGGACACTGAAAAAGTGGGTAGCAAAAACTGTGTAATCTTTCCCATGTTTTCCTGACTGTACCCAAAATCTCTTAATAAGGAGGTGCATGTGCCTCAAAGCTCCCTCGTGTGCTGGGGGCAGGACTCTGATGTGCTGCGCATTTTAGAGAGTGTCTGTACTTTACCAGCCTTATGGCTTGAAACTGAGCATGGGGACTGTGACAGGGAGAAAAACAGATTGATATATTCATGTTTCTCTTTTATTTTATTTTTTATGTGCTCTTGTGCCCTTGTTTTCAAATAGACCTGGGCCCTCATGAAGAGCTAGTTTGGACTTACAATGTGTTGGTTAATAGGCATTTGAGCAAATAAGCCCTACTTCCCTTGCTGCTTAAACAGAAAAAAAAAATTAAACAAAAAGATCTACTCGATTGCTATTGTTTCTGGTCAGCAGCTGGGTTTGCAGCATGAGTACAGGCTGTCTATTCTTAGGCTATGATTCCTCATTAGAAATCAAAATTCCAATTAGAGTAAACTCTTATGGCATCTATTGGTTTTTCATGAGAGTGAAATGAATGAACTTTTTAAGAGTCTCAGGGCAGCCTGATACTGACTGCAGCAGGCACTTTGTATCTGTTTAGCCATCCATTTAGTCAGCTTGCTCACATTTTTGCTGCCACAACTGCAGGTGGTGAGAGAAAACAAGCCTTGGGCTAAAGTCTACTTGTTTAGGGAGATGTGTGGTGGTTTTTTTTGCTGCTCTGCCATCTGAGCAAATTTTGTCAGCAAGGGAAGGGTAATGAGAGCTGGGAAAAGACATGTTACCTGGTGAATTTGTTTCAAGAGCTTTACCCCATAACTGACAGGTCTTTACTGTTTAATTCCTTCATTGACATCAAGGTTAGTTTTTCCTTTTTTTTTCAAGGTGCTGTGCACTCTGCGTTCTTTTGCATTGGAGCACAGACACTCTGGCTTTTCTCTCTTCATGTCTCAAGCTGACACACCAGCTCTTCTTATCTTTGTGCTGACTTCTCCAAACCTGTGATAGTTTGGGGTTCTTTTCCTCCTGTGTGCCAGATCATTAGTTTCCCTCCACTGAAGTCCTTCTGATATCAAATCCTGTTTTGCAAGGGCACTGAGAGTTAATCTCTCACAGGAACTCTACTCCAAGAGAAGAATGTGCTTGTGATTAAGCTTTTTAATTCCCTGTTAGCTGGTATTTTATTCCAGAACTATGTCTCCCTGTGGTTGCAAGTCCATGATTTATCTCTAAACAAGTGCCAGCTGCTGCTGACAGTCCGTAAGGGACCGGGTGACCACAGTGGATCAAGTACTAAAGTCTTTGGTCAGTTTCCATTCCAGGTATTATGAAAATTTTCCATTTTGGAGTTTAAATGGGCAAATAAACCATAAGGAAGCGGGCTTGTGTACATAAACACTTCATGGTGGGCAGTGGTTCATGTAGAGGATATCTGACCAAAACAACTTCCCATAGGGAAAGAGTAAACACTAATTATTTGTGTCTGGCTGCACTACAGGCAACTGGTACGTTAGATACATGGTGTGGTTCTCTTTTCTGAGAGCTGGCAAGACTTCTGAGATGATCCGGAGAATGCAGTAGCTCAAATCAACCATAGTCCTCATAGAATTACAGTCTGACCTGGGCTGGCAGGGACATTACAGATCATCTAGGTCCACCCCCTGCCAGGCAGGGGCACCTTCCCAGGGTGCTCCAAGCCCCACCCAACCTGGCCTTGAACACTGACAGCAATGGGGCAGACACAGCTTCTCAGGGCAACCTGTGCCAGGGGCTCACCACTCTCACAGGCAACAATTTCTTCCTAATATCCAATCTAAACCTGTGTCAGTTTGAAGCCATTCTCTCTTATCCTGTCACTCCATGCTCTTGTAAATAGTCCCTCTCCATCCTCCCTGGAGGCTCTCTGCAGGAGCTGGAAGGCTGCAATTTTGTCCCCCCATAATGTGGAGCTGTGCTCAAAAGGTTCAGTCTGTGTTCAGTTGAAGCAGCCAGGAGCTCCAGGAGTTTACTCAGATTGTGTTAATTGGATACCCAGCAATCACTCCAGCTGAAGATTATATATGTGAAATAAGAGGCACTGGTATTGTCAGAAATTTGTGTAGGTATAAGAATTGTTCATTCTATGAAATCCCTTTATTTCATAGAAGTTAAAGTTGCTAAAAACTGCAGGCCAGCTACTGAGATTTTACCTTCCATGTCTTCAGAACATTCCAGCCAATTTACAGGCAACTGCATGGTTATTTGCAGGCTCAGGGCCTCAAAGCCGAGGAACCCAATAAATAAGAAATGTGTATAACTAAATATAGCACCGCTACTTAATCATTTCATTCCCTTCCACCTGCTTCCAAAGAAGAAAGTTTCAGGCAAAAATCCCTCATGTCAAGTTTCATCTCTCTTACCATATTTCTGAGTGAATTGCTGCTCCCCACTGCCCCTCCCAACAGGAGTTCACAGAAGTGCAGCAAGACCTTATTATTCTGTTTATGATAGGATGGTATATTCCAGTACGATGCAGTCCATAGTAAATCCATCTACAGAATTAATTCTGGGCTTGTGAGGAAGAGATGCAAGTAAAAGCTGTAATGATTTACAGTTTGAAGATGCAGCTGATATGAAAATAAACATTGAATCAGTTTCTTCTATATGTCTTAGTTCCATTAGAATAATAGCAGTAGGTGGCATTTTTCACATTTTAATTGGTGTTTTGCTGATTTTATCAGAATTTCTGCTGATCAAAGCAAATTGGCTATTTATTTATTTTGCAGTGATGCTAACTAATCAGTGAAAGTTTAATGTACTGTAATGAATTTTAAATATCCTCCTAGTCATTACAAGTGTGTGAATCTAGACTCTTTCTCGTAACAGTTTGAGTAATTAATTACTTGAAAAGCGGAAAAAAGGTAACATTTAATATAATACATTTTCTTTGAAATATTTCACTGCATGTTTTATAGTAGCATATCAAATTAGCAAAGAATAATTCTGACCAATGTATCACCCCTGCATGCACACAACTCACTTAACCTGATTCTGACTGCATTGCGTTAGACAGATAGTAAATACCTAAACTACTAGTTTATTTCAGTAGCTTCTTAACTGATGGTTTTTATATTATTTATACATCAATGTCTTTGTTTTAGTTGGTTTCTTTTATGTTATTTGTCTATGCAGGATCTTTAAAAAGCAGTGACATGCTTCATGTCACTGTATTGTTTTGTACCAATCATGGATGCTATAAATTGTGCTCATGAGTATAAAAGAAAATGGGAAGTTTAAAACAAAAAGAGTAATAGAAAAATTCATGTAGTTGCTCAAATTCTGAAAACAATTCTTCACATATCCTCTTGTTCGGGAAAGAACTTGAGCATTCATTCAGATATTTAGGGCTAGAGCATGTTCCCTGACTTAGTGTTAGTCTTTGAGGACTTGGTGCCAAGCTGAAAAGAGTTTGGTTTCAGTTGACGTACTGTTCCCGCACATCGTGCTCAGGCCCTGGCACACTTTCTGACACCACACTGTGTGTTTCCATGCTTTGCTCAGAGCTACTCTGCATTACAATGTCTTGGAAACTGCATGTGAAATGTGAGAGGAGTGCCTGGGACTTCGTGTGTTTGTATTTCTGGATTTTAGCTGAGGCAAGGCAAACAAACAAAAGAACCCTCCTTATTCTTCCTGTTGTGCTAAGAGTTAGTCCAGTTCTGCACTCAAAAGAGGCATATTCAGTTCTCAGAGTGCTGGGGGGTTGGCAAGGGACTTGATGTCACTTTAGCTTTAGTGCATACTTTCTTCTAAAGTGCCCTTTTTCCGTGGGATGTACGGAGTGACATGGATGAGTTCGTCAGCAGATGATCGGAGTTCATCCTTTGGGCTCAGGAGAGGTGACCTTACTTGCCTGTGCAAGGAAAACAAGGTGCAAACAGTCAATCCAAAAAAAGCTGTTTTACACTGCCACTCCAAGACATGAGCCCTGAGAGGGCTCTTTAAGAGAGAACAGAGTTTGGGTTATTGTAAAATGAGAGAATCAAGAGGAGATTTGTGCTGCTCAAAAGAAATATTTTACGTGTATTATTAAACACTCTTCAGAGCCATGGGAATCTTGCATCTCCATCACTAGATCACATGTAGATCCTGCTTATAGGGAGTAGAGGGGGTTTCTTACATGTCTGTTTGGATTGAGTGTCCAAATAAGAGATTTTAACCTTCTTTGAGAACATCTAAGTGTGAAACTGTAGACTGATTTCAAAGTGCAAAGTGTAAATACTTAAATTTCAGCTAAAGTAAAAATTCTCTTAAGGCTTATTTTATTTATTTTTTAAATTTTGGCCTCTTAGAAGTATGTGGAAGCAATTCATGAATTTTGAGGGGTTTTTTGCAATGATGTTTTAATAAACAGTAATGTTTTAATAAAACAAATTATAAAGTAATGAGTTGGCTACTATATCAGTGATTAGATTCTGAACTTGCTTGTTAAAATTCATCTTGCACTGTCTCTAACTGTAAAATAAAGACAGTTTAAAATGAAGAGTGAAACCGTGCAACAGAAAGCATCCAGGCTCATACAGAATTCATGCCTTCCACTAAGACTCTGTCAAGAGAGTCCACCTAATTCCAGTAAGATTTAGGTCTGTTTTGAGAAATAAATTTAGTTGGTCTGCAACCATTCTGGATTTGAATGAAATGTCACAAATGGTAATTATAACATAAATATCAAATTAACTTACAGGCAGATAGCTCCTCTCTGTCTCTGACCATTTAAGATCTTTAGACAGTCAGGGCTGGTCTTCCAAGGAGCCTGGGCAGGTTCTCCATGCCCAGCTGGAGCCTGCAGCCCCTGGCTGAAGCTGTGCAGGGACTGAGCCTGAGGCACTCCATGACTGGTGCCCACATCTGGTCTCTGAGGTGTCCAGGGATGAGCTCCCCAAGGGTGGGGCTCTTCTGGGCCACTTGGGGTCTCAGGGACAAGGGGCGTTCCCACACTTCCTATAACCATGGCAGAGAACCAGCAGAGCTTCTGCAGCTTAAAAAATAATGGACAGATGAATATATGTATGAAGTTTTGATTATTATTTACTTCTAGAATACACTGAGTTTTACCTTTGCTACCCCAGCAAAGTCGATATAATACTCCCAAAATAATACTAGTAAAAAGCTTACTCGGGGGCATTATACAAAAAGACTTACCAATTAAAGGAAAAACACCGATATATTGTGATTTTATTTGTTGTCTGTTGCTTCTTGTAGTGCACTTAACATGTAAAAAAGACAGAGCTGCAATTTGTGGAGAGAGGGAGATGAGACTGATTTTGTACCAAAATTTTTCCTTACTTATCAGTAGCAATGCTGGAATCATCTGGTCTGTTGGGGTTTGGTAGCTTGAGGAATTAATGAATATTCATTCCTTTTCCCTGGGTACAAAGTAAAATAACTAGTAATTAGTATAATATTTAATACTCCTATTCAAAATAAATAAATCTTTTGTGAAAAAAATCTAATTATTATAATGTAGCAACTTCTGCGTGTGTAACTGGAATTGGATGTGCTGTTTTGAAAATGCTTTTAAGCCCTCATTTACATGTTTCCAGATCAGTTAATTATTCCCCTTGTATGCATAAAACAGAACTCTGGATTGTACTTGCATATATTATTCATTTTGCTATCTATCTTCTAAGTTTAGCTGATTCTAATATTTTAATTTTACATTATTATTATACCAGTGATATTTGTCTTCTGATGTGAAAATTATTCTTGTCTGCACTTAGCTTTATGCTCATTTTTAAATGCACTGGCTTACATGGTGCTAAGTGTGACTGTTACAACTTGGCTCTTGTGTTTTGCTCATCACTCTGCATTAGTCTCATCCTGTGTTTCTGAGGAAGGGGAAGGTCTCACATGGGGACCTTGGCCTTTGGCCATGAGGTCATGAGCCAGAGGAAAATGGAACTGGTAAAATGAAGGGCAGGAGCCTTGAATCTGGTCAGCAAAGTCAGAGCTTGGGAGCTGCTCTAACAGGGCCTGATTCAAAGCTTGCTGGAATCTGCAGAAGGATTTGTGGTAGCTTTTAATAAGGCCTTTCATGTTTATCTCAACATTACTTGCTGAATTTAGTATTTCCCCGGTATCTATTTAGGTTGTCATTGCCACATCTAGATCAAGGCCATTCCTGGCTATGGAAGTGTAAATGGGGAGGTGTTTGACACCAGTGAGTCCCACTGGAGCTGGACAATTCCCTTGTGAGAATGTACAAAGCAGCACAGCCTCATGTACAGCACAGTCACTGGGGCTGCTCTCTGTCCTTCAGAAGGACACAAAGTGGGGCAGCCTCTGTGTCAGTGTGTGCAAGTCCATGTGTGCTGCTCCTGCAGCACATAGCTTGGAAATCATTGTTGCCTTCTGACCTAACTTATTAGTGCTAATTAATTTCCTTCCCCCAAGAAGGAAATCTCAAAGGGGCAGGACAAGCTGTTCTGTGTGCCAAGAGATGAACCCTGTGTGCTCTGACTGCTGCTGTGGTGCCCCTTGGTGTGACAGATGGAAGCTGAGGCTTCTGCCATCTACATCCCAACCTTGATGAGATAATAAAAATAACTTTACTAATGTAAATTTTCCCCTGATTTGTTTTATGTGTCTCTTAGAAAGAAACTTGAACAAAACTTGTAGACATGCAGGGTTTTACTAACCCTATCGAGTCACATATTTTTCTTTCTTTTCTTTCTTTTTGGGGGGGGCTTGAGAATTTTCAGTGAGCTTGGGTTAGGTGGCTAGAGCTAACAGCCACAGAGCATGAGAAACTCTGAGGTATTGAGTGCTCCTTTTGAATAAAAGTTTAAGGTTAAGGATGTCTGAAAGGATGCCATGAAATATGTGCAGGATTCAGGAGGAACTGTGTAGTGCAGAGTGGTAAATGCCAGGGGAGGAGCTCAGAAGCACAGGCAAGTAGTTGGTGTATATGAGATTAAGATACCACAGCATTTTATGGACACCCACAGAGAATGGGTTCAAAGGATGCTGACCAAACAGGAACTTGTATCACATAGAGGTGGAAGAAAGAGCTTTGTCACACAGATGATTTTTTGCTAGCTCACAAGGCATTACTCTCTTTTCTAAACTTCTGAGAATACAGAAGGAAAATTGGTAGAACCATGATTAGCAAAATGTTTTTGCTCTGTATCTTACACTCAGGAAGCCACATTAGAAGCCCATGACCAAGCTTACCAAGTCAAACCCTGAATGCTGACTTTCCCTACCTGTATGACAGGTAGTGCCAGCTATATAGCAGCATGAATATTAAGGCAGTATTTTTTTCCCTACAAGATCCTGACCATTTCCAGGGCCCAGAACATATGTTTGCCTTTTAGTAGGTTTGTTGTCCTTATTCAAACATGATGCATTTATTTAATACATGCTTTTCAAACTTTGCTTTGAAGAGCAAATGATTAATTTACCTGGGGGTCTATTCACTTTTTCAGACATTAATGAAATTGTTTTCACCTTTATGAAGTGAATGAATTGAATAGTATTATTCCCATTATAGGGATTACTAGTTGAGGTACCATGTTAAAAAGTAATCTCTAAATCTGTGTGCAACATTTTTTCAAGATGCAACATTTTTTATCCTCTTAGCATTAAATGCCATGTTTGTATTCAGACATGATGCCTCTTGATTTGGGGCACAAATTAAGATTTCATCAAATGAGATACCAAATTATGAATCTAGAAATTAAGGATGTGCTATGAAAAATTTGCAAAGTTTGGTTCACTCTTACTTTGATAAGGAACTCTGGTGATTTGGGATAGATTCCCAATGCTAAACAACCTCTGAAGGTTTGTAAGCCTAAAAGATTTCCCCAGCACCATATTTGTATGTCCTCTCTGATTTTACTTCTCTTTCTCTGGTGGCATCCTGGTAACAGAAATACTTTCAGCCTACTCCACCATGGTCCTGCTGTCATCTCCTTGTCCTGTTTGTGCCCATGACCCAGGACTGTGCTGACTTCTATCACTGCAGCTGATGTGAGAGCAAATTTTGTCCCTGTGGCAGGTGGGTGGGAGGCACTGCTGCCAAAGCAGAGCAGTGAGAATGTTTGAGGAACCTTGGATTCCATGGCAGGGCTGTGGAATGGTGAAAATTCTGGTTTTCTTTTGCCCACATCTTGTGGATTGCTCCTGCTTTCTGGCCTCTCTGGTCTGTCCCTGTCACTGCCTCCTTAGCTCCTTTTGCCCAGATTCATTTGCTGTCTGTCCCATCCCATCCCAAGGCTTCCTTCTCATTTTTCTCCCACAAGATGAACTCTACTCATTACATTCCAGTTAAATGGGGTGACTGCAGATTTGAAGCATTAGTGCATTTGCTCAGGCTCTCCTGTGGAATTTTCTGTGGTGTGGATCTTCCTCTTTGTCTTTCATGTTCAATTTTTCCACCCTTAGAGAGAGACTGTGCACTCAGAGCCATGTGCCAGGCTTTGCCAGAGGCTGGCAGATCTTACTTCTGCTCTTGGCTCGGGTTTTTGAGGCTTTCACATCAACTGTCATGACTTTGCTTTTAAGTGAAATGGTAAATTGAAGAGAGGGAGCATGAAGGATGTGCCAGCCTGCTGTTTTTCATGTGCTGGCCCAGAGTGTTGCTTGCATACAAGGAGCTAAAGAATTGCAGGGGGATAAGACAGGCTTATTCATAGCAGTGAAATTGAGAAACACTTTTTCTTTCTTTTCAGTGCTGAAATAACTGAAGGCCAGTTCTCAGTGTGAATAGCTTGAAACTCTTTTTTTAGTTGTACTCTTTGAGTTTAGTTGTGCTACAGGTGTATGTAGCACCTTTTGCTTCGGGTGCTGTGAAGTTTGATATCAGTAAATTGTAACTGAATTGAAGGCAATAGTATTTTAGATATTCCTCGAACATTAAGAACTTCTGGACTCTATTGTCAAAATACTGTTATTCTTATTTAGAATCTGTGAGTAGGTGATTCTTGGTAGTTTGCTTGTCATTGTTCCACTTTGCTTTTTCTTAATAATGCCTTTTAAAATTTGCATTGAAGTATATTAATGTAAAAAGTATAAAGACTTAATTTAATAACTAACACAGGCCCTTGGGGCAGGAACATGCCTTATCAGTCATGTAAACCTTTATGCATGTTTACAATGCTGCAGGAAGAATCATTGATGGTAATACTATAAATTGTTTTCTAATAAATTTATATAGAAAGGTTGTACTGGAAAAGCTGAGAAGACAGGAGGAACAAAAATGAACAGGTTTAGAAGGTGATGTTATAAAACCCTTTTACAAAGCATTTTATTGAATAGAAGGTAAGAGAATTTACTGAGCTGCTTCCAGGTAGGATAGAACTATAGTTAAGGACAAATAAATTTTGACTTCTGACATTTAAGTTCCTCCAGCTGTCCTTCAGCTCAGCTCTGTCCCTGCCTCTGTTTGCCAGAGGTATCATGGTCAATTAAAAGATGTGATTCCATTGTGTTTGTGGTAATCTCTAAGTTAATGAACACTGTATTGCTGAAGTTAGAAGTCAATGGACTCTCTTTATCTCTCTCGTGCCATAACCTTGACTACAGCACCAGGTCCCTGTTTCTCTCATGACTTAGCAGTTCCAGTTCCCCTAAATCGTAGAATGAGTTGGGTTGTGTAGTATATGGTATAGATAATTCATGCTATTAATGTATAAAATATTGTAAAATCCAAGCTATGTCTTTTGACCACCCCAGCCGGGAGCAGAGTCTTATTTTTATTCAATTAGTTCCCGGACTACGTTTAGATAATACCGAGTTTGTTAACGTATGAATGGAACCTTCCTGAGCGGTGATCACCGACTTCCCTGGAATGTAAGAGTGATCTGCACCTCGAAGATTGCATCTACTACACTGATTACCGGCACCACCCTGTTACATGTGAATGCCGACTTCTCCGGAGTGCTCTGACAGCATCCAGACACCTGGAACTGGACCTTGTCTAACCCTGCACATGTACGGCCCCAGTTCTGCATGTGAAGGGACACAAAGGAACATTCGGTCATTTCTGCCCCAGCAGAATAAACTGTATAAAAGCTCGCTGCACGAAGCAGTCGGTGTGAACTGAGGGGGAGACTCTGACATTTTGGTGGTCAGATCCAGGTTCACCCAGCGCCGATCCTGGGGTTGACGCTGCCTTGGCTGTGGTGGTTTTTGTTTTGATCGAAACTCTGTTTCACTGACAATCTAATAAATCATTGCTATTGCTAAATTTTCTTATAAATTTGGCTCCCGATTTGATCATTTATAACAGTTGGAAGGAACCTTAAAGATCATCTCTTTCCAACCCCTCTGCCACAGGCAGGGACACCTCCCACCAGACCAGGTTGCTCCAAGCCCCACCAACCCAGCCTTGGACACTTCCAGGGCTGGGGCAGCCACAGCCTCTCTGGGCCCCACTTTTGAAGCCCTTTTAGACACTGAAAGGGCCTCAAAGGTCTCCTCAGAGCCTTTACTTCTCCAGGCTGAACAGCTCCAGCTCTCTCACCCTGTGTTCATAGCAGAGCTGCTCCAGCTGTCTGATCATCTTCATGGGCTCCTCTGGAGTGGCTGCAGTCCATGTCCTTGCTGTGCTGGGTGTCCCAGAGCTGGGTGCAGCCCTGCAGGTGGGCTCTGACAAAGGGGATGGATCAGATGGGAATGATGCCCTCCCTCCCCTGACCTGCTGGCCACGCTCCTGTGGATGCAGCCCAGGACACAGCTGCTGTCTTGCTGCTGCTGGGTCAAGACAAGGTTCTCATCCACCAAGAGCCCTGAGTCCTCCTTGGGGCTGCTCTCATGCATTCCCTGCCCAGCCTCTGTTTGTGCTCAGGACTGCCCTGCCCAGGCCCTTGCACTTGGCATTGCTGATGAGCTTTGCAGAGGTCACCTCTTGCACATATTCAAGCCTTCCTCACCAGCTGACTTGATTCACCTGGTTTTTTCTTCTTGTGAGTGAGATGAAATTGCAGTAAATTATTAAGTAAGAAAGAAATATTTTATTTTGCTGATATTTTGTACCGTTTCTCATTTTAACAACATAATTAGACTGGGTTTCATAAAATATATTGTTGAGGTGAATATATTTCTTTTAAATGCATCCCTTTTATTAAACTTACATTTTGAAAGGGAACATTTCTGTGAAAATCACACTATATGTGGTGTTTTTTATGACAAATGCATTGCATTTGTCATGTATATCTGTTTTTCACAGAGGCATGCCAAGATTTATCAGTAAATTTCTGTGTTTAAAAAGCGTTAGCAGCAACAATTGCATAGCATTTTACATAGGAAGCCCATTGCAATCTTCATAGAGTTGTACCTCCTTCCCTTTGGAGAGGAAATTTTTTTAAAAATACAAAACAAAACATTTGAGATTAAGAATTTTTTAAAAGTTTCTACATTCTCTTTGGCCTTTTAGGGGAAGATGCCCCTAAAACCCAAGAAACTGTTCAATGCAAAATATCAAGCATTCTTTGAGCTTCCAATATTCCAGAAAGCTTCTCTGGAATAGGAACTATTCCTGATAGGAGCTATTTGCATTCATGTCAGAAGATTGGTGTGTCTTACTACACTTGCTTGTGGTGTATTTTTTCAGCACTTTATTTCCTGATAAGCCCAAGGAGCCTTGAGGTACCTATTCCTTTGTATTACAGTAGCCAGTTCTTTGAAAAATCAGTTTGAGGTGAGTGCCTTTACATCTCCAGAGAATTCTGGTGGAACTTTGCTGATTTACTTTGGGTTGCATATTAAATTAAATTGAAATTCATGTCCCATTGGAATATGTCAACTATTAGGTCATCTGTGAATGTTTTAACATCAGTGAAGCCACATATTTCTGACTTCTGCTTCTATGAATCCAAACCTTTCACACCAGGGAATTAGCGATGCTGTCTGAGTTTGTTCCATAAAAACAGCTCAGGTGTTCAGTTATGTAGAGAGCAAAAGCCTCTGGGAATCATTTTGCTGCTGGGCATGATTGCAAACCTTTCCCTTTTCCTCCCAAACACCCACTAGTCAGGTAACTGAGATGTGCTATTATTGATCTGCAGAGGTACCACTGGGCTAGTCACTTGTCATACAAAATGTGTCAAAATTTGCACATCAATTGCAGCAGTTACTTCAAAAATCACACTTCTCTATGAAAATAAAATAGAAAATCACACGCCACTTAAACACCTCAGCAATAATTCTCTTGCTTCAGGCACCTGAGCTGTAATAAATGTTGGCATTTTCACTCCAAACCTTTCTTTTTTTGGAGAAATTTAAAAAGCAGTGTCAATTCATGCCATTTTGAAACAACCATAGTGTGCATGAATGGGACAGAGCAGGCAATTAGGCTGTCAGCTGCCCAGTGTTTGCTTTCTTCCTGCACTTTTCATCCTGCTTCTCTTCCCTGCTCTGTTACTGTAATTTTGGAGGATACAGGGAGGTGTTTTCTCAGCTACATACATAAAATTCTTCTAGAATACTGCTTTGGCTGAATGTGTTGTGTCCCACTACAAGCCCAAATCCAAATCAACAAATGAATTTTTCTTGTTGTTTGGAGATAAATAAAATAAATCAGTACTATAACTGGTCCTACTGAAATTCACTGTTCAGCAATATGAATCTCAGGGTGAACTCACCCCACTTTTCTTCCTGAAAATTTCTAGCTGAAACAGCTTGCTCTGAAGATGTCTATATTTGTTTCACCATCTAAAATTTTGTTGGTGTGACATGGAAAATTTCACTTGAAAGAGAACTTTATTTAAATTCTTAAATAGAACAAATTTTATTATTATTTCTTCTTCTAAGATATTGGGTGACCTTAAAAATCTTCCCATATTTTGTATTTATTTTGGATCAATGTTTCATCAATGCCATAAAGAGACTTCTTTTTTTAAAATTTATTTGTAATTACCAGCTTTTAAGGGTTTCAGACATTTCTCAGAGGAACTATTTTGGCTACTAGGTAGCTGGAATAGTAGATAAAACACAAAGTGTAAGTGAAATATTTGCACAGAAAAGTATTGTTGATGTGCAGCTTATAAATCAAAAGGAAGGCTCTTGAGTCTTATTGTAATTAGAGATCAGTGAAGTGGTTGTTTTATTAGAAATGCAGATTCTCTTGGAATAACTAATTTTGTTCTACATTTATTGAACCTAAATCAAGGTAATCCTACTGAAAAATGCTTTGAATGCAGTGATGGCCCAAGCTGTCACCTGGGAGAGAAGCCTTGCTGGTTGCAAGGGGGGGCTTGTTGCATTTGTGCCAGGCCAAAGATTTCCACTGAGATGCCAACCTTGGGTTACAGGAATGAGACTGCAGAATGAGGATGGAGGGTGCATCCTGATGGAGAAGAGCTTTTCCAGGACTTGTTGTCTTCTGAGCTCAGCCACTTTGCATCATTGAGCAGCTGCAGGATAGAATTCTGTTCCTTCCTTTCTTCTTTCTCACCTCTCAGGGGTTTTTTTGTTTATTTTTTCCTGCATAAAAGAAGCCAGTAAAGTCTGCCCAGGTGTAATCCCCTCTTTCACTTGTTATGCTTCTCAATTTTTGCAGAGGTGCTTTATCAATGCTTGGAGGAAGTGAAAAGGAAACAGAAAGCCCAAATACTCAAATCTGTGTGCACAGACATAACTGTGAGACTAAATTACCTGTGTGGAATTGGGCTAATTTCATGGGAAATTGTCTGCTGAACAATTTTCAAAATTTGGGTCTGTACCAAGCAATTCATATGATAAATCCCTTTGGGCTTTCACCTTAGTACATTTAGCCAGCTTAATGTTTAAACAATTCTTTTATTAAGTGAAAAAATTCTTGTCTGTTCATGGGACTATATAGCCTGTACTTTGTGAATGCAGAGCTCTTGGTGTCAGCAGGAGGGGTTGATTCATGGGATCAGGGACTGACCTTGGAAGAGCATCTGAAAGTACCAATTATTGCCACAATTTTTCCCATAAAATATACAATACCACACAGTAGTTTTCTATCATAGTTCTGTAATATAATCCTTTACTTGCCCAGTTCACTGGTGAGTTTTTCTTCTACCATGGAAATTCATTTTCTATTTATTATCTTAGTATGTGTGGCTGTCCTGGTGTCTTGGGACACAGAAGTTCCCATTTTAGTTTGTCCATACGAAAATACAATCTAAATGCAACATACTAAAATACAGGGAGTAAAACTAGCAAGACTCCCTTACTGAGTACATGGAGAGAAGACCTCTACTAGCATTTACTCTGTTTATCTCAACAGACTTACACCACCCAGAAAGTGTCTGTTAAATCTTCTTTTTCTGAGTGACAGCTTTCACTGAGCGATGCCGCCTGCCTCCCACCAGAACTCTGAATGGAGTGGTCACAAGCCTTTGCCTCTGAACTAAGGGCACAATTCTGAGCAAGTGTCTGTCCTGTCTCTCTTGCTGTACAGGTGCCCATGCATGGAGCTGGCTCTGAGCACTGGCTGTGAGTGGAGAGGGAACTCAAACTCCTGCTGGTGGAGGATGAGTTTTTTGTGGGTATGGAAACCCGGGGCACTGGGAATATTTCTCTGTCTGCTCTGGGGTGTCCTGACCCCTAGGGGAGCACTGACTTTGACCCTCATTCATGGAGAAAGTTTCTTAGGCTTCAAGATAGACTGGAATCCACAAAAGTGTGAAACAGATTATAGAGAGTAGTGTAGGTGGATCACTTGGTGAGAAATTTGGGTTTTGGTATTTTTAATAAGTTGTGGATGGAAGCAAGATGGAGGGCACAGGGTGTTGTCCTGGGTTTCTTCTTCATGCTGCTTCTTCCTTCTTCTTGGGTTTGGGTGGCATTTGTAATTGGGCATAAAAGTCCCATTGTGAGCTCTTTGGGATCAGTTATTGGGTTAAAAGGGAAAATAATCCAGGTGTCAGTTCTTAATTGGAGAGTTTAGTCTTAAAAGACCTTGCAACAAGAGATTGTTGCCATTTTGTGCCTTCTAATGAAAAGCTGCTGAACTCACAGTAGTGAGACTGTTTTACTGATAAGAAATAATAAACACTTGAGTCTGAACATGAACTATTGTCTCAAGTGTCTTCAGTCCAGACCCAGAGAAACCAATAGTGGAATTATGCCATGACAGAACTTCCTGGGAAGGGGGATGATTGCTGCTTTGTGGATGGTGTGCCCACATTGGCTGACTGAACCCCCAAATGAAATGCTACATGGACAGGCCATACTGCATTCCAGTTGTGCCATTTTCTGGTTTTGTTATTATCTGCTCTCTGCATTATCAGGCCTGGTGTGCTTGTAAGAATCTGATCTTCTCAACATTCTTTTCAGTCTTTCCGTTGCTTGGCTGACCTTGTTTTTATGTTAGTGGGGTTATTGATGGGAGTAGCCAATGAAATGGGTAGTGAACATGGGAAGCATTTTCAGAATGAGTTATTAAACTCCTGCCAGAGATTGCATTTATTATAATTATCACAAAACTGTTATGTGGCCCCATAAACTTGCATGGTGATTTATAAACTTAGGCTTAAATTTTGCTAATGCATATATGCGATTTTTTTTACTCCTATGAAGGAAGTTAAACCTATGCTTCCTATATATAGGGTTGGTTTCTATATTCAGAAGATATTTATTTAAATCGAAACATGGCTCTGGAAATAAAACCCAAACTAGCTTGTTTACATTTCTAAAGTCTTGGTGAAATTTACCTGTAAATTTACCTGCAAAAATAGTATTGGTCTAATCCTGCAGGGCTTTGGATCATTTTCATGCTTTTTGTACCACTGGAAAAACAAAATACTCATCAACTCGCACAGTGTTGCGAGTTAAAGCAAGAAATACAAAACTGGGCCTACAGGAAACTACTCTCCTGTTTTCTTAGCATGTTAGCCAGGAGCAATAGCAACAGAAGGTCTTTACCTTGTAGTGGCAGATGGTTGGATGCTACCTCTCTGTATTGTTTAAAATTCCTGCAGCTTTTCCAGCTTCTAGAGTTCATCTAGAAAAGCTCTTACTAGCCTCATTTGATTGTATTTTAGATCTTGATTAAATTTGACTTACAGTTTTATTTCTTCATTAAATTAGATTTTATGTTCTTAAATCCTTGAGTTTGCAGATCTGTTTGCTCAAGGGAGCGGAAACCTGTGCTGGAGATGGAGGAGGCTGAGTGACAGTGATTATCAGGTGTCCAAGCTGCCTGTGCCCAGCTGAGGGAATGTGCAGTGAGGAAATTGGGTTAGCAGGAAGTGAGTCCCTCATTAGTTGCTCTCCTCCCTCCTTGAAACACAGGCAATCCTGGTAATCCTGATTGCTGAGTGAGTTACTCAGCACTGCTTATCAGCACACCAACAATTCAACAGACTGAAGTACAAACAACATTCTAGGAACTGCTGTAGAGCCTCTGTCCTGTCTGCACCCAGCACCAAATGTCTGAGGTAAGATGGTGTTTGAAATATGCTTGAATCATCCCCAGACTTGGGTTAAATGTCAGCCATCAGAACAGGAATCACATTCCACATCCAGATATCAGCAGGGAAGATCCTTCCCAACAGACTAAGAGCAGAGCAGGGTAAAAGGAGACCATTTGAAGAGAGGGCTTTGAATAAGCGGACCTGAACCAAGTTCACTTCTCTCACAAGGGCACTTTTACCTTCAGGAATTAGCATAAACTGCTGACTGTTTTCTGAATGAGGATAAAATGCTCTCTGTTTTTCAGTTTATTACAGTTTGAGGAGCACAATAAGTTGCCTAGAATGGTTTTGACTACACCATGCCAAAATAATTTGTGTCTTTTTGAGAAGGATATGGTTTTATTTAACTTATTTTCTGAACTCTATGTGAAAATAATGTTTATATTTATGGGAGGCTCTGCTTAAATCATACGAAGGGAATTTTCAGGAAAATAGCTACATAAATCTTAAGAAATGCAAAACTAACAGACTGATGAAGGATTTGTATTTAGAAAAGAATCTCCCAGTGGGTTGTTCTCAGCAGAAAATGAAAAGGTCTTTTTTGCATTCAGTTGAACTATTAGTGTATTTTTTGCTGATATAAGCAGTTGTACAGGTACGACCACTGTCACAGTCCCAGATCTCAGTGCTGCAAATTAGCAAGGTTTTAACTTTGCTCCAAATATCATGCTAGCTCATTTTCATTATGAAAAAGGTGGGGGGAGGAGAATGGGACAAAGTACCTATTGGCAAAACACATTATAATTGTTTAAGCTGGCCCCACAAGTCATGCATTTCAATTATTTGTTCAAAGCTGTCTGCAATTAAGAGTTGCAAACAAGGTTTTTGAATGCAAAGTCAGACAATTAAAATGTTTCATGAATGCTTTAGAGAGAGAAGTTCTGAATTAGCACTTTGAATACTCAAGACCTCTTGTTTCCTAATCTCCTTTCCCTTTTACTCTGTGGAAGAGAGAGATGTATATTTTTCCCAGAATTTTTCTTTTTAAGCCAGGCTGATCCTAGGAAAGATTGAATCATCCTGCTCTTTGACTTGTACATTTGAATGTCTTTTGCTCCTTGAGAGATCATCCTTTTTGCCTCATAATGGTCCAGGTGCAAAAAAAGTACTTTCCCCAGGTCTGGCTTGTTCTCAAAGGGGGGTTGTAAATCACTTTGAGCATCTCTCCCTCTTATTTAAACACCCAACACACACACCCACCACCCCCCGAATCTCCTTCCCTTGCCCTTTGAAGAGGCAGAACTATTTTAGCTGATGATTTGTGGCACTGAGACTGCAGCCTCTGTGCTGGATAAGCGGACAAGATGTGGGAGCAGGGATGTGTTGGCCTGTGAACAGAGTTCTGTGGGTGGTGCTGCTCTATCTGCTGCTGGGGATCAGCTCCCAGCTGCTCCCAGGGAATGGACAAACTTCTTTCTCTTTAGCCATGAGAAACAAACTTTAGTTCTGTGAAGTTACTCCTTTCAGGAGAACACTACTGCCCAGGGTTGGGCTTTTCCTCACTAATGCCATTTGCAATACTGGTTGTTTGCATTTAGAACTTGCAGTTTGGGGGTTTTCCAAGGTGACTGGGGGGTTTTGTTGGGTTTTTTTTCCCCTACATTTTTTGCTCAGAAGTCACAACTTGAAAGCATTTGATAGTAGTGTCTGTCAGGGAACCATTTTTAATGGTAACCTTTTTGATGCAAAGAAGAGCAAACTGCTGCAGAGTTTTGGCTTGTGTAGTTAAAGGTGCTAACCTGTATTAATTTTTAAAAACACATCTGGGTATTGAACTGCAAAAGAAAACATCAGGTTAACTAATTACTGTCAGAAAAGCAAAGACCACAGGGCTTGTGCTATGACATGCAAATTCAATTGTCATTGAGCTTGTCTGGGATTTGATGATTATTATCTAATAGCCTATTTTTTGTGACCCTGTAGTGTGTGTTCTGCATTGCTGGAGTGGGAACTGAGAGTACCACAAGCAAACAAGGTTTGCTACTCTTAAGGCTGAGTGATAAAGTTTATTCTGCTGCTTGGGGTTCTGGAGTAGAGAAAGCAGAGGGAAAGGAAAGGAAGAGCAGGGCTGCAGAGGGGTAGCCAAGGCAGAGTGAGTGCTGCTGCTGTCTCTGCCCATTCTTTGCTTTGGGAGCAGGGGTGTCTCACTGCATCAGTGTTGGCTCAGGTGGGGAGTTTGCCCTGCAAAGAAAGAGCAGTGTGAGGCACACAGTGAGATGGGACAGAAAACATTCCTTACCCTGAGGATGTGACTGTGTTTGGGGTCCTGGCTTTGTTGGGTTGGGCTTTCTTTTTTTTTTTTTTTTTTTAATTTGCTTTTGGATTGTAGTTCCCCCCCCAGTTAATTAGCCAGGAATTCCTAGATTCATGAATCAGGGATTTTTGCTGGAAATTAAGGAGTGAGGTCACTATGTTTTGATTAGACTGGCTACTGTGGAAGTATTAAAACTTCTTGGATACTGCTGAGAACAGCAGTGATTTCCTCCTCAATTCTCTATGTTTAAAAACAGACAGAAGTCGTGGAGGGAAACCAAAGTTAGCCATTATTTGTGATGGAGGGAATTACTAATTTTTGCTGGAATACTTGTGCTGAACAGCATTCTCAGCTACCCAGCTTTGTGTTTTCCTTAATGCTAGAGGTTTTTTGGCTAACTTATTTAATTAATTATCAAGTGGGAAGTGTGTCACTGAGTTAGAAAAGAGTAAATTCAGACACACAGGCTAGTGATCAACTGTGGACAGTACCAGGTCCTGCATGTGCACGTTTTTCAAATTCTCTCTTTGTTCAATAACTGTGTCAAACATCAGTGCTATTGCTGCTTTTGCAGAAAACTTTGAGTCCCTGAAGACATCATTTTATCTTGGGCAACAATGAAGGAGGGACATGTCTGGAGTGATGGTGTCTGTCAAGTCACCTGTGACAGGGCCCTGCTGTCCTGGGGATGGCTGAACCAGTGCCCAGCCATGGAAGCAGTGAATTGATTCCTTGTGTGCATGGCTTTTGCTTTCCCTATTAAACTCTATCTCCACCCAAGAGTTTTGCAGCTTTTCCCCCTCTGATTCTCTGCCCCATCCAGCTGGTGGGGAGTGAGCAAGTGGCTGTGTGGGGCTGGGCTGCTGGCAGGGGTTAAACCTTGACACTGGCCAGTGAAATGTCTGGAGGACACCAGCTAATTCTGCCACTGATGTCTTAATAACTTCAGACCAAGTTATAGCATGGGCAATAATGGAGTTAAGGACTTGTTTCTAGAGCACAGAGCTTAGCTAATGCTTCTTGTACTGCTTGTCATGTAGAACTTCAGGTAGGATCCATCAATAGTATTATTACATATTACATTTCTGCCAGGCATTTTTACCTGCCAGTGATACAAAATTAGTAGCCTACTCTTTTTTTTGTACATAAAACTTAAATGGGCACATGGGCACAACTCCTAACTTATCCCAGACAGGGCTAAATTTTAATCAAAAGACAGTTCTGCATGAAGCTGTATTGAAAAGCAGTTAGTAGATTAATGCCTCAGCAGGAGAGTAGCTGCAGTCATCTGCCTGGGTTTGTTTGTGTTCTCTGGGTTCGAAGCCTTCATTTGAATCCCTCCCTTTGTGCTGTGCTTCACCTCCTCTGCTGGCTGCACTGCCTGCCTTCTGTTCCCTGTCCCAGGTCCTCTGCTGGAGAGCAGTCACTGCCACTGTGGGAGAGTTGGGCCAGAAAAAGGCCATTTGTTCTGTCCCCTCACACCTTTCCATAGCAATGCCATGTTCTATTCCAGCACATCAGTTAGAAGTCATTCTGGTCAGCACCCATGCTCACACTTCACTCATTAGATCTTCATAACACTGCAAACATTAACTAATTAATCTCTCCAGAAGAGATGGAAGGGTAGGTGGAAGATTTCACTGCCAGCAAGGGAGTGTTTCTAAGGTGCTGCTCTCTGTCAGTGGCTCTTGGCCCTGCTGTCTGGGTGCCTAATCAGGCACATTGGTTGCACTAGCACAGTTCATCACCTGGGGCAGCTGCCTGCTTTCCCTATCACCCTCTGGTTCCCCCAGTAAAATGGGATTATTCAAGGATTTATTTTGATTGTATTGGGCTGTGAATTTACAGTGTGACAAGAATAACTGTACAAAATTGGTAGGCTTTTGTTTGAAAGGCAGTGAGTATGAATCAGTTTTTTCACATGCAGCACTGTCCTGAGAAGCCCTGATCTCCCACCTTCAGGGAAAGGGTTCAGCCCAGCTTGGGAGCACCAATGCAAATACATGTGCTGCTCATCCACTGCAACAGGGAGGGCCCACTGCAAGAGCCCCAGGAAGTTTTCCAGCTGTGGACACACCCATCAGTTAAACCTTGCTGCTCTGTAAGGCCTTCATTTTATTTTTATTCTGGCTGCAAAGTATTGATTCTTGGGGGTTTTGTTGTTTCTTTGTTTGTGCTCTACATGACACTGTGTTCATCGGAAAGCACCAGCTCCCAGGTGAGCGTTGACAGGTTCTTGAAGAGCTTCCAAAGCTCTGCTAGTGCTGTGAGTTTTTGCACTTGAGTGAGTAAGGTTTTCCTCACCTTGTAAAAGGGAAGTAGCACATTCAGTGGTGAACTTTGCAAATAACAGGGCCAAATGCCGAGGGGCAGCTGCACCTTTAGGTACCTTTGTCCTGCGAGCAGACCTAGAGGAGAAAACCATGAAAGTCTCACTTATCTGTTTATCTAGCTTGCAGCAGTCTGATGCCTTCTGCCACCTTTACTGATAATGGTCCCTTTGAAGTTGAATACAAGTGTGAATTAATGGTTTTGTAAAGACTGGATTCCAGAACAGGTCATAAATTACCTTGTTAGACAAAGGCTTCTGGGGAACAATATTGCCATACGGTCCCTCCCTGTGTCATTATCCTGATGCATTTCTAGCATGGCAAATAATTGACCAGAATAATATGCTGACCAGTTCTCCAGTCAAGCTTTGAAAGTTGTTTGTGTAAACTCTTCTAGCAAGAGCAGCAAATTACATACCTATAGCAAATTCTCATCATTGCTCTTAAAATGAGTCTTGAGGCCAGGTGACCATCAATATCCTGAGGCCAAAGAAAATGAGGATCTTTATTTGCTTGAAGTAACATTTGTTTAATTTGCTGCTGTTTCTTCTTAAAAACAAAAGCATTTTGAAATGCCAAATGCCTTTTCCAGACCTTCTCAGGATGTGAGAGTAAACAGGGAAAGGAGGCAGGAGAAGTAGTGAATACATATTTCAGATCTGCATGAGTGGGCCAGATCTGAAGATTGCCTGCTTTAGGGAGAGCAGAGACCTGATCTGCTCCTCAGTGAAGCTCCAAGTCAGGTAGCAAGGCACTCCACAGTCAAGAGGTCTGTTTGAAATTGATGGCAGTCCTTGATACTCTTCTGCTTTACTGAACTCAAGCAAAAAAGGAGTTTGTGTTCAGAGTGTAAAGCAGGTAGGGTTCTTGTATTAAGGAAGGATGCTTAAAATAGTTTATCCTCTATTATATAGATGTTACAGGGAAGTATCTCTGACAAAAGAAAGGCACCAAAAAAAAAACCCACCAACAAAAACCGCACAACTGCTTCCCTTAGAAAATAAGGACTTCTGTGAGAGGGAGGCTGAAAACTGTCATCATCATGATGCCTGTGGGATTTGTACCATGGCTGCCTTATTCCTGCTCTGGTCTGTGTGCCAGCTTTCTCAGGAAGACCTCATTCCCTATGATTTATTGCTTTTAAAAGTTGCCAGTTATTTTATTTTCGAAGCCCTCTTTAGATATGTAATTATTATTTTATTACCTCAAAAATAATTTGACTCCTGTCTACTTCACTAGAGAATTCCAGAGTTCAAAAACAGACACAGAGACCCACAGCCTTTTGAGCACTTGAATTTCATACTGGCTGTCCCTCATGATCTGAACTTCCCTGGGCAGTTGTGATTCTACATTAGATTGTTAAATATACTTAGATGCACTTGTCTGTAGCATAGCACAAAGGGATTCCTTCAAGAGAAAATGAAACTGCATCATCTCTTAATCATAGTATTTTTATTTTATGCTAGATTTACTTAACTTGTATTCATATATATATATCTGTAATTATTTGTAAATATTTATAGTTGGCTATTAATATAAATCAATTCAATTATATTCCTGTCTTAGGCCAAAACAGAATTTAGGACAACCTTGCAATTCAGGTGGGGTTTGGGGCTTTTTTTTGTGTTGTGCGCAATTTTTGTGAAGTGCACAATGCTCAGTCTGCAAAGAGCCAGAGAGAGGGCACACTGGAATCCTCTGTTTAGGTAGTGTGAAGGAAATTGTATAAAAATTCACAATTGCCTTGTAACCCAAGTTTGCTCTCCTCCCTCTCTTCCTTGAGTCTGCAGTGCTGGCAGGATTCTCTTGTCATCTGCTACTAAAAAGTGACAAAAAAACTTGGTTGGAAATTACACTTAATTCATCTGTGATAAAATACATGTTTAATTTTTCTGTTCCATTTTTCCTTCCCTATTGATCCCTGGAAATGGTGACTGCACTAAATGAGGGCTGCTATCCCTTGTTTCTGTCTGGCTTTGTTACTAAGTAAGAAATGACTGAGCCTTGTCTGGACAACTCTTCTTCCTGAGGGTTGAAAAGGAACTGTGGTGTGAAGAGAAAAGCAAATAGACAAACAATGGAGTAATCAGTAATGCAGATATACTGGGACATGTGGAAACACTTTCTATAGAGATATTCCCAAAAATTCCTATTGAATTATTCTCACTCACTGGCTAAATAGGTGGCTGGCCAGCATAAAAATCTTTCAAAGCCTTTCTGAGGCATTGCACTGGATTGCTCCTGTGCCAGCACTTTTTGATGTCCCAGAATAAGCTATGTCTTGATGTATGACACACAGTAAGAAATTTGAAAAAAATAGATTGCATCAATTCCCTTTGACAGTCTGGCTTCTGTCCACTCCATATGGATTTTGACAGATAATTAGCAGGGCAGATACAGTACATTTGAGGAGCAAAGGCTCTTATAACCCGTGGACAGCTAGTTTGCCATAAAAGCCAGATTATGCTGTTAAAAGAAACTGCAAAAAGTTAGATTGCTAGAACTTTGACACTTCTGAAAAGAGATCATAGGAAAAGGTTGAATTGGCTTTAAGGCAGGACCTAACAAATGGCTATGCAGTTGTACAGTGTGTGGGATGAAGTGGTAACCTTGTTATTTTATCTGAGAAAAGACTGACTATTCAGAAGCAGCACAGGACATTGTTGACATTAGAACAATTAGGAGAGGGTGACACAATTGAAATGCAAAGCACCAGTAAACCTCGTATTGAAGTGTTTGTTTCCTTCAGCGAAGCTTAAAAGATTCTTAAATGCTAGATCTGGGGAATCATTTGCTGGTAGCTTTTATCTTGAATGCATTTTCTTAATTTACTTTCTTTTTTGTCTGACACTAATGTTGTGATCTGTGGTAGACAAAAACCAGCACAAATGCTGTGATTCACAATCCTGAGTCAACAAATTTCTGTCTTTAGAGACTGTCTTCAGTGAGAGACACAAGTGTGGGAGCTTTGCTGAATGCCAGTAACTGGAACCCGGCTGCTGTGCTCACCTCGAGCCATCAGCAGAGTCACTTCGGCTCTGCAGGGCTTTCTTGTAGTATCAGAGACAGTGTTTCAGGAGGGAGTGGTTTTATTTTTCATGTTTCTTGTGCATCCAGAGGAAGGGTGCACAAAGCAGGTTGTCCTTTAGTCACATAAATGTAGTAGGTCTTAGTTTGTATCATGTTTGGAGGAAAAGCAGTGACATATTTTCAGTGAAAGACTTCTGGAAATAACTTAGGTCCTCTAGGATGACCTTAAAACTAAAATGCAATTATGTCAAATTGAGACTCAAGTTTTCAAATTATTGTGATGTGAAAGTGTGATTCTTAAAAATTTTGTATAGATTTTGTTTTTATTTTGTGACTTAAAAGGCAAATATTTTGAAGTAGATAGATTTTGATTTTGTCAGTTTTCAATTTGATAAAGGATTTTAAAAATCTGATCTATTATAGCCATTATTTAAAAGTTAAAAAAAAATTATGTTTGGTGCTTCCACTCTATGTGCTACAAGTCCAAAGAACTGTTGCACAAACACAGACTGAGAAGATACAAGAAGAAATGGAAAGAATAAAATTGTGACTGAATGTGCCAGGGAATGCAAGAGATTGTGCTCAGTCCTTTAATTGGGGCAGAGCATTGTTGATTAGTCAGAGCAGAGGAGAATCAGATCTCTGAGTTAATATTCTGCTCAATGAAGTTCACGCCCCAGACAGGCCTATCTAGAAAATGCCCCAGTAACTGCAACCTACCCCAAGGCATGGAGTCAGGCTTAACTGATGTCCAGCAAGCACTTTAAAGGCTCCATCAGGGAGCCCTTCTGTGTTGTGTTTGTGTCAATGAATAGTTAAAGTTTTTACCATAAAATTATTGTTCTTCAAATTTACTGTGTGATAATGACAGGTTTAATTTTTTTCGAAGTGCTGCTGCGTTGTTTGAGCTTGCAAATCACTGCAGGTATTAAGGAGGTAAAACTGAGGTCAAGTCTAGTGCTATTGCTGTTTGACATCATTTTTGCTAGAAAGTTAGGGAACTCCTAGTATGTCATCCCAATTTTTGTGTGATGAATGTCAGTGATAATGAGGCTGAATGGCTGAAGCCATGTAGCCTTGTCAATACATGCCAGACACACATCGTTTGTTTTATTACAGATATAAGCTTTGATCTTTCTTATGTTTGAAGACTTGATTAGGCCCATCTTGTTAAAGACATAGCACATGAAAGCTGGGAATTGGGTCCTTAAATAGCAAAGCTCTTGAGAAAGAACTCCTCAAATTAAAGAGTAGAAAACACCTCCCAAGGGCTGTGTAAACCTTCCCACACTCAGTGTGAAATGTATCTGCAGATGTTTCTGTGTCAGAATGGGGTTTCTTCCCCAGTCTTTCAGTGGTGCTCAGAATTCTGGATTTGGCTGTCGAGGAGTTGTTCACTGAGGCAACCTGCACACCCCTGTCTGTGTCCTGAAGCAAAGGGTGATTGTGGGTGCTCTGAGTGCTGATGCAGGGCATGGACACAGGCTGGCAAAACAGACTAGATCAGAGTCTTAATAGCTACACTGAAAAATATTGCTGTACATGCTTTCCCCTTAAGTCTCTATTAGTGTGTATGACTTGAATTCAAACTTTTTGGCACTTGGTCCTGGTTATCTTTGTTAGGAAAGGAGTAATGTAGCTCATAGTGTTTCTCCTCTGTGAGTGTATTCCATCCTGGCAAAACATAGGCAAGATGTTGCTGTCGAGTACTGAACAGCAGGCCACATTAAGATGTAGCCTAATGCTGTTCCCAAATATTCCACTTATTTAATGTTAAGTGTATTTTCTCTTTTGGTTCAGGCCCTTTCAGTATGAGACAGAAATAAGTTTACACATAGAATAAGAAATAATGATTAGCTTGAAAATACAATTTCTGTATTTTATAAAAGAGGGTTTTTTTATCACACTTTTCTATTGTTACTTTTCCTGTTGCTTGGTTACAGGGTCATAGAGAAAACTACATTTTGAAGAGAATGTAAGTTAATTATCAGCTATTCCTAAACCAGCAATTAAAATCTCACCTCCAGATTTTCTATGTTTAACATTCTGTAAGTAGCTGCAAAAAGGAATAAAATATTTTATTTTGCTCCCCACCCTGCCAAGAAAGTGGGTACAATGTAATGGTCACCCTTGCCTGAAGCAGTTCTTACAGTACTCCTGGCTAGGCACTTCCTACCAGCTGCTTGTGAAATAGTTTCAGAATGGCTTTCTGTGGAAGTAGCCAAGAGCCTTTGTGCCTCATTTGTCACATTTCAGTGTGTGCTGTGGTGGTGACAATCATTGTAGAATCAGATTAAGTCTGTGTCTCGATCATGGTAACTTGTATCTTATTTTTCACCTCAGCAACAATTTTGTGGTACTTCTGACCCTCTTATTACTTGGTTCTAGCAAGTGACCTTCAACTTGACTGAAACATCCAGGTCTTGCTCTTTATTAAAGCAATTTATGTTGGGCCAAGCCTGCACACCCAGCCTGGTGCTGGTGGCAGCTCTTGGGGCAGGTGCCCCTCTCTGACCACGGGAGAGCTCATCCTGAGCCAGCGGGATGTGGGAGCTTGGGCATTGCTCTGCATCCACCAGGTGGGTCTGGCACTGCTGCAGCTTTCACCACTGATGGGCCCACTTTGAATGAGAGGGTGACATTTCATCACATTTTGTTGTGTGTTTTGCTAGGGTGCTATGGAGATTTATTTATTTTAATAGTGCAATCTGTGCTGTCCACTAGTTTAGATAGAGGAAGGTTTTAACTGGAAGGCTTAAGATTTGATTGAGAGGTTCGGGTTATATTTTTAATCCCATGTCTGTTAATCCTGCTTCTTGAATTACTGGCTTTTCACACATACAACTCCTATGGAAACAAGAGCAAGCATTTAATTATTTTCTTTGGACAGGAGGAACCACTTGGTTCCTCCACAGGAAATACCAAGTGGTTGAAGCACCTGTGTGAAGAATCGGTAGCCAAGGAGAAGAAATAAACAAAGAAACAAATAATCTTTTGATTTTAATCACTGAATCACTACCCAGCAAAACCATTTGAAGTATCCCCTGCCAAATCCTAAGGCATTTAATATTTGCTGGGAGTCTTCATTTTCTCGAAAAGGAAAGAAATCCTCTTGAAAATGTCGTGGTTATGAAAATTTAATTTAGACAGAGCAATTTGTCACTAGCTAAATACTCATTAAAACTTTAGTGTACACCCATGTGTAAATTCAGTCTGCACTTGCCTTGGAGCTCTGGGGATTTCATTGCAACTTGTGCTCTTTGATGAGGGTGATGAGATTTGAGCTGTTCACTTGTTTGCAGGACTCCTGACTGATGATGTCAGCTCATTGGGAAAGTCTCTCAGATGCTGTGGTTTTAAGGTTTTTAAGGGTCTCTTTTCCTCTGGCCTTGGGAGCAGGGGTTTAGTTTTCAGTGTGCAGTGAGTGGAGATTTGCAGCATTTGAAGCTTCATGTTAAACATTTGTAGAGAGCTTTTATTTGTAGTTTTGTATTGAGGACAATTTGTTTACCAAGAACAGTGATATGATGGAAAATAACTGTATATTGTACTAGGTGGCATTTTGCTGTGGATATTCTGTGGTTTGTGGGGAATTTCTCTTTTCCTATTAGTATCAGCAGGGAGGGATGTAGTAAAAGGGAAAGAAGCAAGCTTAATATAAACTGTGTTTTTGAATAAATGTTTGCCCACAGGAGCACAAATATTTCTTACTTTTCTGGTCTATTTTTTTTTTATATTCAAAACTCAGGGTCTTCCTGCATCATTAGTTTTATATCTATTTACAAACAACAAAAATCTTCATTTGAAAGAGGTTTGTGGTAATGAATTTTGAAAACCATGTTATTCTTTTCAATAAACAAGAATATAAAAGTTCTTGAAGTAAGACACTGCAATCACTGCATAATTGCAGTGGAGGAGTTGCCCTCCTACACACCCTCCAGCCTAGGTAGGACCCAGATTCCAGAACCTTGCTGAGTATTCCTTTGGTAAAGGCATGCAAAGTATTAGGTATGTCACTTCATCAGTTTGGATTGCTAGCCTAGGGTTGTTTAAAAGCAGGTGCTAAGAATAGGTGCATCAGTTAAATGCTCTGTGATGAGGGTGATTTATGATGGGAGGCTTGAGCAAAAAAAGGAAAATGATCTCAAGTCAGATGAACAAAGGATGGCTGTAATTAAGCATGTATTAAAGAGCACTACAGACTCTCAGCCAGTGACTTGGTGTTTGCTGTCTTCTACTGGTACTGCACTGGCTGCTTGTATTAAATCCACACAAAGGGGCACATTCTGTGTTCCTATCTGGTTTTTCATAATGATCAAGCTGGAATGACCTTTAAAAAGCCAGATAATATTTTATTTACCTTTTTTCTCCCATTTACTGCTAAATGTTAATGAAGGTAAGAGATTCAAATCCTTGCAAATAAAACATTTTAATTGACTTAAGTGTAACCATAACAGTAAATTGGCTACTTTATATGGAAAAGCTTTTTGGTACTGTTGAAACACACTTGTACAGTCCTTTCATCTGTCCATAGACTCAGAAGCAAACATTTCCTTTGTTTCCAATGACAAGGGGTTGGAGAATGTTTTGAGGATAGATTTCCCCAAGACTGGTTGCTGTAATCTAGTGCTGGTGAGTGTTCCCCCAAGATACCTCCCCATCTGCCCTTGTTGCTGACTTTCCAGTATTCACCAGCTGCAGTCAGTCCTGACAATGGTTACAGTGGCCAAGATTTCTACTCCAGCTTTTAGGCTACCTGTTCATTTAGGACAAGTTCAGTATCCTCTATTGTCTAGCAGTGTTGTCCAGCAATGTTGCTGACTTTGGCCTGGTATTTCAGCTACTCTGAACTTAATTGCATCAGTGCTTTAAGCTAAAAGAGCATCTTATTGCTGTATTCCTGTGAAATGGAAACAGATCAAAACTCTTCATTCTCTTCTGAGGAAATTTCCTCCAAGCCGCTGGGGTACTAAAGTTCCCATCCCTCCATGTGGGCTGGGGGATGCTCCTCACAGGTACAGGAACCCTTTGGCCTCCAGTGTTAAGAGGATGGGGGGAATTGAGTGGAGGACTTAGAAGCTTTAATGTTGCCTTCTAAAGCAGAACTGCCTGAATGCAGTGGTGCTGAGGGCATCCTCCACTCTGTGAGCAGCCTTGTCCAAATTTACCTAAAAACCAAACTGGAAAGAGCAGTGGTCCAGGTTCTGGTGAGACCCTGTGTACATGACAGTGCAGGAGGAGACTTGCTGCCCCAGTCCCAGCAGCAGCCAGTTCTTCTTGACAGACCTTTCTAGGTGAGCAAGCTCTGTGAGACTCACAGCCTTTGCTCTTTGAGTCTTGGGCATACTGGGGCTGTACCAGACATGTTCTGTGTGAGAAAGAACAAGCTGCTTGGAACAAACCTCTAGAGATTCATAGAAGAATATTTCTCCTGTTAAGGAGAAATTATTTTCCCCTGCTCAAACTGGGGGCAGGAAGACAGTTTAGAATTGGTGTTGCTGGGGCTACCTTGAATATGGGGCAGTCTCACAGTTAAACAGAACATGTCTGGACTGATACTTGACTGTGCTATTGCACACTTAGATGTTCAAAGCAAATATGCTGACTCAGGAAATAAAAGACCAAATAAATTTTTAACTTTAGACCCATTTTAGTTTTGCATTAACCAAAAGCAAAACATCTACTTATAAAGGTATAACCAAGTCCTTGGAATTACAGAATCATTTAGGTGCAAAAAGACCTCTGAGATCAAGTCCAAGCTTTAACAGAGCACAGACAAGCCCACCACAAAATCATGTAATCATGTCCTCACTGCCACCCTACCTCTTTCAGTGTCTCCAGGGGATTGGACTCCATGTGGGCACTCCAATCTACTCTGCTTCCTGGGCAGCCCTTTACAGTGCTTGACTGTGCTTTATTTCAACTCAAACCCGCCCTTGCACAATTTGAGTCCACTTCCTCTCTTCTTGGTACTTGGGAGAAGAAGCCAACCTCCCCCCTGGTGATAAGATCCCCCTCAAGCCCCCTTTTCCCCAAATGCTGCCAGCATGTGAGGGGCTTCCACAGACTGTGTGTGGCTCAGAAGCAGGATCTGTGCTCAGCCTCATTTCCTCCATTCTTTCACTGGAGCAGTGCTGTGTTTGCTACACTGCACTGACTGCTGTGAATGGCATCAAAGCTTTGCTACACTTCTGGCTTGTGCCTTTTTCTCTTTTTTCCTTCTTGAAATTGTTACAAAAAATAGCACAGCATATGGGAGGAGAGGAGGGGTTGACTGGGTAATATTTTTACCAGTACATAAGGTGGATATTCTAATTTTAGTTTTTATAGAAAGCTTTTCCAAATAGAGTGGGAGTTCTCTACAGGGTAGATAAATCTTTTTGTAGTTATTTTCCAGGCAATCTGATAGTTCATTGAAGATGAACATAAAATTCTGTTCCTGACTCAGTAGCTTAATTTTATTAATATTGATAAACTAATGGAATATTTTGATTCTAGTAATTACACATTATTATTATAAGAAATAATCTTCTCAGTTCATTTTATTAGGAATCAGATCTAACTTATTAATTCAAATTCAGTTGCAAGCTGACTGTATAAGGACCTTAATTTCTACTGTCCTCAAAATTGTGTTGTACCCAAGTATATTGCCAAAATTAGAATTCCAAACTTCTCTTTATTGACTTGGTATATTTTCAATTTAGAAATCCAGCAACCTGACTTGTTTAGGAAATTATTAGTGACACAATTCAAAACCTAATTATCCTTTTTTCCTTGAACATGTTGATTCCTTTCTACTCAGTACTTTTCTGCCTTCCAGTGGAAGGACTTCTCTGAATTTGCTTTGCTTTGTGTGTCCTAGGCTGAAGCTTGCAAGTGCTTTTGGGAAGCTGAGTCTTCTGAGTAGATCCCATCTGGTTGCATGTAGCTCAGAAACATTAGTAACAACCTTCATTGACCTGGACCTAGGTAGCATTTCAGAAGAGGTTCCTTCAATAAAATGTTTTCCTGTTTATGAAAAATCATCTGAAATATGCTAAATACAACTCCCTTCAAAGAAGAGACCTCTTTATATTAATAAAAATTATTCTTTTGAAAGTTCAGGGATTTACAAACTATCTAGACCTGTCTGATACATCTGAGTTACCCCTTTTGTCACCACAGATCCTCACTTTGCCCATGTACTGTCAGGAGCAGCCTGGTGAACACAGAGGTCTCTGATATCTTGTAAAAAAAATTGTGAGTTTGGGAATTGTATTCTGCAGAAAATAGCACTAATGATCCAGCAAGCAACATGTTTGGTCAAAGCTTTGTGGTCTCTGAGGAACCTTTGAATATGACAGTAGGCTGAACTATCATTGCAAGTGATTTAGAGAAGCTTAGGGGCTTGCATGTTTTTTGTTTGCTGTGTGAAGCTATTACAAAAATAAAATTTGGCAAAAGACAGAATTTCTCAGGATTTGTTCTGTAAATCAGACCAAAATCAGACTGAATCCTTAGAACAAAAGCAGATGTATTTTGCATTTGAATATATAACCTATCAAGTGGGTGGTGGGCAGAGAATGGGTAAATAAATACAAAACCTCTTAAGGGTTTCTTTCTGGGTTGGTTTCAAGAATGTCCCACAAAACAGGTTTTCATGGTTGTATGGGGCAATGTGAAGCCATTCAACTTTCTTTCCTTTCTTTAGAAATTCTGAAGAAACTGTTGAAAAACAGCTTCTGGGCTTTTACTAAAATAGTTTCCAGAGATGAGGAAAATGAGAGAATGCATATACAATCTTAGACAAATGATCTGCTCATATATTGAAGTCTGGATTGTAAAATGACTGCTGTGCCTTCCAGTGAATGAATATTCAGTGCTTCCCTGCTGGGTTGGCTTTTCCTATTTGAACCAGCTACAGCTCTGCGCTGTGATTCACTTGTTACCAAATTAAACTCTTTACACACGTGGGAGATCCAACTTTATAAAGTCAAATTTTTCAAGTGCTTTCTGGTCAGCCACTGTGCCTGTCACAATCTTCATAACCCACTGAATTAAGTTTAAAATATCATCCATGTGTGTTGTTTTCTCCTGGCTGTTGAGCAGCCCTTCTGTACATCATGCATTTTTCTGTTGACACTACATATCACTTAGCAACCCAGTGAAAGGCCCTATATGCATTGATTGCACACAATTGTCTTTATGGGGTGGAAGTGTTAAGTGAATAAACCCCCACAGGTGACCAGACGGTCATTCCTCTCATGTTGATAATCTGTTTACATCAAAATATTGTTTACTCAGCTCTCTGATCTTCAGGAATCTACACGAAGCTGAAAGAATGCAGTTAACTCCCCACACTCTGACACACAACTATGAGCTGTATTTACATTCTCAGAGATGGACAGATTAAGAAAAGAGGAATTGTTTTGTCTTTAACTTAGCTCCCCAAATAAAGCATTAAAATGCATTTGACAGTTAACCACAGATGATAATGCAATCTTTATGCTGGGGTTCCCATCATAATGGAGAAGTTACAAGGCTGTCACTGCACCATAAAGAAAGAATCTTTCCTGCACTCTTACTGCTGTCTTTTCTGCTTTCCTCTTTGTAAATGCTGTTACCAAATTACCTTTGGAGAAGTTTGATTGTTTACACTTATTTTTCTATACGGGGGCAATAGCTGAGCTTTTAAAATGAGCTGCAGTGTTCTCTCCAGACATTTGTCCTCGACATCAAATAGTCCAAAGAGATAACAATAGTTTTCAATTCCCCAGTTTTTGTGTACTTTTTTCCTTCCATTTTATTTGGCTTATTATATCCTCATTAATTACTGGGTAGGGGGATGGAGAGGAGATGTGCTGAACTGGAGAGAGACATTTCCATTGTTTTGTTTGTTTGTTGACAGAGATGTAACTTCTAATGCAAGCAGATTTTTTTTTTTAATGAAGGCTTTGGGAACTCAACAGTTTATATAATAGAGAGAAAAATCAGCACTTTTGAAGCTTTCTTCTGCCAATTTGGACAATTGTGAAAGATTTGAACGAGAAATCCTCCCTTTTGAAAAGATTCCAAAACCATGTACCCTGGAGTAGGTGAAGCAATAGGAAAATTGCAATCTCCTACTATGATTTTTTCCCTGATGTTGTTATTTGTAAAGGTCACACTGTAACATCTGTTAAAAATACAATAAAAATACAATCTCCCTTAATTGTACTAAAGGAGTCAGTTATAGCTGCATTTTCTGTTGGGTTTTTTCCAAGTAGTTAAATAATATAGTCTGAGTCTTTATAGTCCCTTCACATAAACCTATTTTTTTAAAGACTCTGCTGGAGAAACACGACAAGGACTTTACCTTGTAAGGCTCTGGAAATCCCTCTTACACCACATAGTAACTGCACTGGCAGCACAGTTTGAGCTTGTAAATTGATAGCTGGGCCACACACTTGTGTGTGTGTGTTACTGCAATGTGTGTTTTCCAAAGTCAGTTTAAATCAATCTTTGCAAAGTCTGGCAGATAAATGATCTGGGTTTTCATTATGTTCCCCATCTAAGTCCCATTGAATTCCATACATCCAGTCCTGGCATATTGGAAATTCCTATGGAATCAAACTGGTCTTTGGTGGAGCCCATGGAAGTACAGCAGTGATTAATCTGGCACATCACCTTCAGTGGAATTTCTGAGGTGAAAATTTCTCGGCCAGTGGGAATTTGTCCCAGTGAGAGCCAGGCTGAGCTGGGCATGGCTCTGGAATGGGGCACAGGGGCAGGTGTGTGACTGCTCTGGAATACACAGCAGAGGTGATGGCCACTGGAGGTGCCTACAATCCATTTCCCTCTTAATTACTTTTGTATAAAGCTAGTTTTTGTAAGCCGGAAGATCAAGCTGATAAATTAATTTTTGGTAGAATCACCTAAAAACTCTGTATTTCTGTACATCACCTAGAAAGGTGATTGCTGATCCTTAGTTCTGCAACTGAATGAGTGGCTGCTTCTATAAACATTTCACTGTTACAAGTAAGATTTTTCACAGTATTAACTTTAACTACATGTGTGTTTGCTATGGAATAAAAGCTTAAATTGATGTTCTGCCATTTTGCCAGTTAAAACAAGGGAAAAAAAATGAAGTTAAGATTATGAAATCTTCTATGGTAATATTGTCTTCTGATTCAGACACTTTTTATAATTAAATGAGGGCCAGAAGGAAATAACTACTCTTTTTTTCTTAGGATATCTTCCACCTTTACAGCATGATGAGTTTTGTGTAAAGGTGGTTACTTTTAAGTATCCTGTATTGCTTTCAAATATGTTTTGGGTTTTTTTTTTTAAATGGATTTTACTACAAAATGTTGACTTCACATCTCAAAAACTGTTGATTTCATAGGAATGCACTTGAAAATGCTAGGAGCAACTTAAACAAACCTGGGGTTTTTTCTGTCTTCTAAAAAACTTATTTGTATTTCTTTGGATTGAAAAGAAGCCAGACTTAGAGCCTTATTTTCATGTGTTCAGAAGTTCGGTTGCTCAAACCAAACATTTCCAAGTCTTAAAAAAAAATAAATCAATTAGTAAATGGCATTTCTTCCTTAAAGAGTCAATTTTTAACATACTGTAAGTGATGTTGTTTGCCATTCCATTCTACTCTGGTCAGTCACTGTTCTTAAAATCTTCAAACAGGGGTGGGTTAGGGCGGAGGGGGGGTGACAAAATTCAAAGACTGAACTGTTCATAATGAAGGTATGCGGTAAAGGAGCAGTAATGAAACTGCTGAACCTGTATGTGGATTGTGCTGCTTGTGCTTTATCATAAACCCTCTCTCAACCTATAATATCTTTGTTTGTCTCCATATTTTTTCCATTCTGACAAAATTCCAGGCCTTCTAAGTCTAATGATGTTGACATATTAAAATGGTAGAGAGAAGAATGTGAACTGAGCCCCTCCTTTTAGCTAAATGTTATCTGCTTAGACTAATATTGCAATTGCCACCCACTGACATAATTTGTTTCACAGTCACAGCCTGGCAGCATGAATCAAATGTTGACATTCTAATTTCATGCACACATGGGTGTTTGGCTGAGCAGGCCTCAGCCTCTCAGCCATTCACCCCATACCTGTGTAAATCAGGGAGACAAGGCCTTTTCACAGCTGCCCAAAGGGAAGTTCCTACCTTCCAGCAAAGTCTGGGGCTGGAAAAAGCTGCACAGCCCTGCCTGTGCCCAGGAGCTCACACTGCTGTCACTGTACTAGGAGCTGGTCAGGCATCTTTACAGGAAAACTAGCAATTAGTTGTTTTGTTGTTTGATTATTTTTCTTTTTAGTGTGTTTAACAGATTTTTCTCATAATTCCTGTATGAAATAGATGGGTTTATTCTCGAAACTGTTTAACTATTTCTAACTGGCTTAAAGTTGAAAGATGTCACAATTTTGTTCCTGGGGACTGATATACATTAATGATTGTTGCAAAGATGTTTCACCAAAGCTCTCACTCCAAGCAGCCACCACTGGAGCTAAAATGAAATTCAGCCTCTATATGCACCTAATCTTTGAGCACAGTGGCCAGAGAGAAAACCACAGCCACATTCAGACACCCACTTGCCAGACACTGGTCAGAGGCCATAAGGCTCAAATATTCTTCTCCTTTTAGTCCCATAACTCTGTCCCTGGGAGTAGTGCAAGGCTGTCATCATGAAGAGGGAGAAAGGATGTGGCATGGCTGGGGCTGAGCTGCCTTTGCCACAGCAAGGGAGAGAAGTGCAGCTGGCACAGAGTGTGGTGAGCTGTGGGGTTGGCCAGGGAAGTTCCTGACAGGGACTGCTGCCTCCCATGGGCTGTGCTCTGCCCCAGCAAAAAGCCTGGCTTCTTGTGGCTCTTGTCTGGCCAGAGTGGGCTGCCCTGGGGACAGCCCGGGCTGTCTGCTGTGCCATGGAATGGACAACTTTGCCAGCTGCTCTCTCTGAAGAGAGCTGCTTCCCATTTCAGTTAGTGTCAAGTGCAATCCTGAGGTTTCTTGGGATAATCATGGCAAAGTCAGCCTCAGAAATGTAGCTTTTCACTACACATACAGGGAAAGCTTGCAAGTATGAACACTGTGGATTTTTCTGTCTCCATTTTGTAGTTTGGTTTCGGTTCCGTGCAAAGTGCAGTTAATTGTGGTGAAAGAGCAGATTTATTTTGCTTTGAAGAAAGTCTTTTGTTTTTCTTGAAAGGCACCCAAAAGTCACGGCAAAGCCAAAAGAACTTTGAATAGTTATTCACAGATCCAGAGGCACTTTCCAATGGCACATGGCAGAAACATTCTCAGAGCTCCATAGTGGAATTGCTGACAAGGATGCCAAGGAGTTGCTGTGGGGTTTGGTGGCACCTAATCATTGAACAGAGCAAACTGTCAAACTTAAAAATACCTGCCTGCTGCTTTCCCAGTGTTGTGTGAGTTTGGGAGCTCTGAAAGGTCTGGATTTTTATCAAGTACTGATGAGAATAATAGGTACTCATGAGCCATGTGACATTCCACTGTTTTAATTCACTGTGCTCCAGAGCTGCCTGTGGCTGTGATCCAGTGCTGCAGCTTTGGCATCCCTGGATATGACAGGAGTGCCATGAGTGAAGTGTGTGAGGACAGGAACAGATACAGATCTCCTGTCCTCTGGAAGGATTCCAGACTCTGCATGCACAGCCCATTAACAGGCTCTCTGCACTGGGCTGGAAGACAGGACCTAGCTGGCATGGGCAGCACTGCAGCAGTGCAAAGAGAAGAGATTTCAGTTGAGACACTTGGACAAGTCCCTGTGTCTGAGATGTGACAGATCTTTAAAGTTCATTCAGCATAAAAAGGAACTTGGGGGGGTTTTAGTCCAGAAGAATGACACTCAGTAAACTGTGCAGAAGCAAATTTATTTCCTTCAGAAGGATGGAGAGCTGACCAAACCTTGCCAGTGTCAGATGTGCTCTTTCAGGGACATGTGAACATTTCAGACTGGAAGCCTGCTGAAGCAATATTGAAACAATTATATTAAAGCTAGCAGAACAAATTTTCAAGTAGAGACTGAGGTTACTCACCCACACGAAAAACCCTGGGCAAATCTTCACTCATCCTCAAAAAATAACCTTGAGGGGCATCCCCACACAAGGGAGGAATCTCCACACACTCTCCAAGAAGGCTATATTAGAAAACCCTGCCATTAAAACGTGGGGCTGGGCTTTGATAGTATGAAGTGATCAAATGCCAGTCCTCAGGCTGGCTGAGTCAGCTCAGCATCTTTAGATAAGTTGTCAGTACTATCACTTGTTAGTACCTTTTATCAGGTACTTTGTTTTGGCTCAGAATGTTTAACTTTGGGATTGATGATTCAGGCTGGTTTCTGCATTCTTCAGCACCAAAAGCAGACACCCCCTGCTCCATTCACCACTGAGCTTTGCTCATCAGGCATTGTTCAAGTTATCTTACCCCACTAGGCAGAACATCCTGCTACAAGAAGTTTCAAAAATCTGCCGAGATTTGCTATTAGCAGTTAGAGGAAAATAATCATATGACAGAAAAAGGAAACAAATTGGATGTGGATGGTACAATGAGTCTGACTGATAAATTACTGTATTCTTTATCAGCTTTCTGCCATTGTATTTCAGATTCTGGGCATGTTGGATGTTTTTATGACAACCTACAATTTCCCAATGTCCTTGCAATTCATATGTATTTCATGGCAGAAAAAAACCCCACAGGTTAATAATGTTGATACTCTGCAGGACAATGTGTCAGCATTTGTATTTCTCCCAAGAGGCGTTAATGAGTTTTTTTTGGCCTCCCTGGAGTCTCCCCTATGCTTTGAAAGAGCCCTCTGGCTTGCCCTCAGCTCTTCCTTTTCCCAAATAAAGAAACAAGATATGGAAGAGACCCACTCCTCTTCCCTACATGCCAGCAGGCAGGAATCTCCTCCTGCCTGTTCAGGGCTGGCAGGTGTCAAATGTGGTCTGTGCCTGCACCTGCCCCCTTGGCCTTGCAGGAGATTCTATCAACTGGCTATTAAGCAAAAAGTGGTCAGGATTTATTTTGATTTGGTTTTGCTTTTCTTTCTCAGTGTTTTATTTATTTGTTTGTTTGTTTTCAGCCATCTGGTTAGTCCAGAAGGAGAGAGCTGGAAGGAAGAATTTTTTGGTTTAGATATTTTTGTATAATGAGAACCTGGCAGTGGAGCTATTTAAGCATCTCACAGAGAAGAAGCCTGATCAGCTGGCACTTGGCTGTGTAGCTCCTGATGCTGGCTGGTGTCTTACCAAATTGCAACCAAAATAATGATACATGAGTTTTAGACTGAACTTTAAAATTCCTTCAGAAAGCCAGACTGTAACTTGCAGCTTTTCTGCCTGCTTAGGTAAGGTAAACAGAGAGAAAAGAGGGTTAAATAATGTGCTCTGTAGTGATATTGCTGTGCAGGCACAAGCAGAGCTCAGCAGGAACACTGGCTGTGGAGGAGCCTGAGGGGGCCTGGGGATGGCTCTGGGTGTCATCGTGTCCCCAGGGCCACGGGGATGCAGGCACAGACACCAAGAGCATATGAAGCCTCAGAGTTGATTAAAGCATTTCAAATCTCTCCAAAGGTTTCTTTATTCCATCAGGTCAAACATATAGTGTCTGGATTAGAGAACATTATCAGCTGGGCCAGCCTCCTAAATCAATTAGGACTTGAAGGGCTTAGTAGCACATTTAGAGGGGCTTAGTGATAAATTCTGTCTTGTTATTTCCACTGAAGTGGCAGTAGCTAATGTGAGAGTAACTAAGGTGGTGTCTGTAGAGAAGGAAAAAGCACGGAAAGGAAAAAGGCAGTGAAAAAGAAGGTAGAGAAAATAAGAAAAACACGTCTGAGAATAAAAACACACAGTGATATTATTTGGCCATCTCACTCATGAATGCTTATGTCACTAGAAGCAATTTGAATATCATTTATTTACCTCTATTTCTTTAAAATTTGGGTAAGAATATTGTCACCTCCCTTCATGGAATGCTGGGTGGACTGTTTTATTGCGTGAGACAGTTTGTGCCATGACTGAAATGAAAAATCCTTGCTTCTTGCTTCAGAAAGTTCTATGTGACTGTGCCCCTCCTGTCAGGAGCAGAAGCCAGGTCATGTTTGCTGAGTTGTGAGCTGCTAAGGGCAGGTTTGCAGTGATGGGAAGTGATAAATGCCCTTGGTAGGCTTGTTGGCTCAGCCAGCATCCACACTGCAGCTCTATTTTTGGGATTTAGCTGAGTCACAGAGAGCCAGCTCAAATGCGTCAGGACTGATCCCCCCAAACTTTGGGTGCCAAGGTTAGCACTGGCAGAACTATCTCCAGTGTCTACAGCCTACAGTCCATAGCCCAAGCCCAGCAAGCTGGTGATTTCCTAATGCTGCTGCATCTCTTGCAGAAATAGAGACTGTCTCAGCCTGGCAAGGATGTACAGAGGAACTACTACAAAAAATTAAAATGTCACAAGGTTTTTAAAAAGAGTGTCTGGATCTCAGCGTGAATTGCATGGAGATCATAGCAGAGGAAAAGTGAGCATATGACAGAGGGTTATGTTTGGCACTGTCCTTTATGCCAGTGGGCTTGCATATTTTATTAACCATGCCTACTTTGAGGGTGGTTTATGCAAGGATTTGTATTCTCAAATGCCTGAGGGTGAATTTACTACATCCTTTCTAATCCTTTTTTCTTAAGAGTGTAAGATTCCTCAAGACCTTCTTGTGCATTAAAATAGGCTGTCACTGGTTCCTTTCCAAGTAGCATGAAGCCAAAACCCCCGAAATATTCAGATGGAAATGTAGTTCTGGTGTAGTTTAGAGTATGAGTGCAAATATTTCTGAAAGGAATTTCCTGAGATTTGAGCAGCTTCACATGCCTTCGATAGTGGCAATGTCCTTGGAGAGCCAGATCACTGTGGCTCCAGATCTTGTGTTGCTTAACTGAAACTTAATTCTTCTTATAAAGGTAACTCATAGCAATTTCACAGGTGCTTTCTAAGGAATGAATAATGCAGCCTCTTCCCCCTCCTCCCAACCCTAGCCAAATAAATCTTTAGGTAAAAATAACTCCATCTCTCCTCTTATGTAGTTTCCTGTTGGGCGAATATCTTTCATTTTCGCGTGTGCTTTGAGTGTAGTACTTACATTTAAGATGGCAAACAAAAATTTCAAGCAAGGCATTAAAAAACCCCTCGTTCTGGATTCTATCCATTTGTCTTCCCTTTGTCCTTAATCTTGATTTGCCCTGTAGGTTAGTCTTATCATAAAGACAGTATGAATGACTGTCTCAGCGCCTTTCCTCATTAATGCTGCAGGAAATTGATGAGGAGATCTCTGGAACTGTGGATTTTTTTGGCAAGAATTATAGCCCCTATTTATTTTGGAGGGACCCATGTGGCTTTCTAAGTAAATATATGTTAAAATTTTCCCCAAAAATAAACAGTACAAGTAATTGCTTGATATATTAAATTGACATTTTGGCTTTGTGATTTGCTATGATATGTAGAAATCTAATTTCCTCCTTGGAAAGATGCTATTGCAAAATTGTAGGTAAATTAAAATCAGTGGTTTATTCAGAAGGTGAGTAATACACTCTGTTTTAATATATCAATATTTATTCTGCAGCTTCTCAGGTCTGCCCAGATATGTGCCATCTAATGTTAAATGTGTGCTGGCTGTGATATTACCTTTGTTGGTAATTGAAATGGATAAAGATTGATGTAAGTGTCTTGCACACTCACTCCAGCCAGGATTGGTAAATAGCTTTGCTCCAGATACTAAAAGAACATTACAGGAGTTTCACTCTGAGCATCATATCCGTATACTCTGTTTACTGACCTGCTGATAGGCACTTCAATAATTGTACTTGAATTCTAAACAATCAGAGGATGAAGTGTAATTTAGTAAGTTTAATGAAGCTGTGTCTGCTGTTAAATCTCTGCCTTGAAGGTATCTGTTGGATAAGTACTATATTCATAGCTGCTTCTATTTGTGCATCCTTTTCTAATTAAAATTAAAAATAGAGTCCAAGAAAGAGAAGTAAATGGCTTCATGCACTGAGCACCTTTTGACTCGCTGAGGTGCCCAGTGAATTGACGCTGATAAAGCTTTGGACATGTGCCACATTATTAAAAGTAATGGCACTGAGCTGGATGGCAGAGCTGTGGGGAGGAGGAGGGGTTGGCCAGCTCTTTAAAAGAGCCTTATGCTCTTTTAAGGGCATAAGGCACCTCAGAAAAACAAGCATTTAAAAAAAATAGGTTGAAAACAACTAAGTTAATGAAATTATTGTGATTTTTCAGGAGTAAGTCTGACTAGAAATCTAAAAAAAATAAAAACCCTTTAATAGTAAAACTAATAAAATCTGTCATGATTTTATGTCTTGTAGTTCATAATCAAGTTCAATAGTACAATTATATCCATGCTGATGAATTATAGAAAACCTGTTCCTCTGCTTTTGTTCTGTGGTTGATGATTTTCCTGACTGAAATCCGTTAGGTGCTTCCCCAGAACCTGAAAGTCTGAACAGTTAACTTTGGATCGTGCTCTGAGTTTGGGGATTGCTGAGTAGTATCCAATTCAAATGGTCTTCTTTTATTATATGGAAAGACAAGAAAGTTTATTTAAATTTGTCTTTAGTTTTAATCTTATTTTATGAAATTGGAACATCTGCAGTTTGAACCTCAGCTCTAGTGAAATTAATTTCTCTCTGTAATGCTGTGATCTCTTTGCATAATTTGATGGATTGAGCAGGACTCCAGTTTAACAGCAGCAAACTAGACTCTTCTTTAATAAAATTTGCTTGCTCACTGACCTCTTTTTTTTCTTTTTCCCCAAGACAAATTTTCACAAATATATTTCCAAGGAAATACACTCGAGAATTTTCACTTTTTGGGGGAAAAAAAGTGGGATAATTATTCTAAAATACATTTGTATCTCTTGATCACTACTTAGTCTTAGCAATGTGAGTTTTGTTAGGTGATGGTTATTGGTTTTAGAAGTTAGACTCTTCTAAGTTTTGGTTTCTTTTTTGTGTGGCAAAAATTCATGCAATTGAATTTATACAAGTATGTGCATTTGTGACTGAGAACTATTTTCTTCCACCATTTTGTCCTCATTAAAATTTAGTTAGTCTGAGTTATCTGAATGTTGACAGAAAAGAGGATAAAAGTCAGAAATATGTAGCACAAATAATACATTAATTTGCAGTAATTCTCTAGCTGGCATTTCTCTATTACTACATATTCCAGAAGACTTGAAAAAAATCTTAATATACACAGATTTCTGCAGATTGTTTTTTTAGTGATTGTGGAACCAAGCCTTAGCTGAGAGATACTGGCAGAAGCTAAAGGATTCCCATGTGAACGGAGGATTCTGATCCAAAGGAAAGTAGATTTTTGTTGGCTCTAAGAGTTCGTTTCAATCCACATAGATTCAATTTTCTTAAGAGCAAATTATAAGCTGTCTTTTGCCAGCACTTTCAGGAAGATTGAGACCTGGCCTCCAGTGTTGTTGTACAGTACAACTCCTATTAAATCCTCTTCCTACTGGGAATGTGGGAGTGGGAGAAGTTTAAGCCAATACTTGGGTTGTTGTTTAAAGCCATGGAGTGGGATCCCTAAAATAAGAGCTAATCCCTTTACAGAAAGTTTGCATTTGGCTATTGATACAAATAAATCAGAGAGGAAGCAAATGAGGATCATTTGGTGATACAAACTCCATAATAAGCATCTGATTTGTATCGTACCTGTGTTTTGGAGTAAAAATCCTGCTGCAGATAATACTTCAGAATTACTCAAAAAAAAGCATCTGGAGGTTATTGCATGATCTACTACACCAAGTGTCTCACTTGTCTGTCCAGGAAAGAAGGTGACAGGAGGGCAGGACAATGCACAAAGACCTGGATTCACTTCCAGCTGCAGAGTTCCTGTGTTACCTCAGACTAATGCCTGTAGCTTCTGAGCTGTTCTGCAACAGACAGCAAAAATCAAATGTAAGTTCAAAGAAAAGAAAACACACATTCAGTATTAGGCCTAATCCAAACCCCATGTACTTCAAGGACTTTCCCCACTCAGGCAACAGAAGACATGACCAAATCCAGCAATCTTTTTGAATGCTGGAATTGCTGGAATTATGAAGACTTCTTAGTGTGGGTAGAGACTAAGGGGAATGCGAAAGCAAACAAGTCAAATATGTTGACAAGACAAAGGCAGTTGGGGGAAATAATCTACCTGTGTAACAGCTAATGAGTTTCTGATTAACAGAACTTTCTGCATCTAAGTGAAATTTGTATTTCAGGCACATTAATTCAACTGGCCTTTGACAAGGATGGACATTTCTTATGCTTTCCAGTAATGAATAGATCATAGCCAACTCTTCTGCACCTGGAAACAAAATGATCAGGGGAAAAAAAAGTAGCACACAGAGCATTTTCCATCGATTGCAAATCTTGCAGAGCCCTGCAGCTTTACTTCTGCCTCCTGTCACCCCACAAGATCTTTCCACTTCACCAACCCACATGCCCTCACCCCTGTGCCTTAAAGCTGAGCTTGTGCTGCAAGTCAGTGCAGATGTGCAGGTGGTTCCTGTGGTGCCCCTATCCTGTCTTAAGCCATATAGCATGCAGCTTGTCCTGAGTAAGCTTAACTGGCTGTTGGCTGAAAGAGGATATGTAGCTGAAAAGGTCTTTGGTCAAGCTTGTTTCCTTGCTCTTACCAGAAGACTTTGGGGCCTTCTTTTCCAGCACTAAACTTTCTAATTCCTCCACTGGAGTGAACAAATCTGGCATCTGACAGTCTTGCCAGCCTCATATCTCTTGCCCCAAACACTGAGATCCTGTTACCAAAATCTGCCTGACACCTCTGGCTTTGCTCATACAGAGCAGAACTCTGTGACAGGAGCTCAGGACTTGAACTTCATGTCCCTGTGGCTCAGCAGGGGTGTCACTCATGAATAGCAGCACAGCTCCAATACAGTATGTATGCAGGGGGGCAGATTGACTTTGCTCTGGGGAAGAGAGACTTCTAGCTGCTCCATGCTCAGGCATGGTAGCAAGGTGAAGTCTCCAGTAGCAACAGCAGCTCAAGGCACTGAGGATCCTCTGGTGGGCACCTCAGTGATGATGGCACATGGGGGCTCAGTGACCAGAATCCACTGAGAAGAGACCAGAGTGGGGTGTGGGGGTTTGGTCACATCCTATTGCTGATTTGACGAGCAGTGAGGCTGTGCCACTGACAGGGAGTCAGGAGCTTGAATAAGTAGGGCGTGGAAAGGCACTGTCAGGGTGCCATGGAAGCCACTGACTTTTGATTGTGAATTTATGCTTTGAGGATTGCTCTTTTGGGGACTTTTGTTTCATTTGCTCCTTGGTGAAAATTTTCACGGGAACCTTCCTTCAAGTCACATCCTTGTGAACTACACATATGTGATAAGTGCACTCAGTGCTCTGGTAGCTGATGGGAACCAGAGACACTTACTAGGTTCCTTCCTTAAGAAAAGAGAAAAAAACCTTTCATCCTACTGGGTAGGCAGAATTTTATGAAGAAAATTTAAGAAATTAATTAACTATAATAAAATTTCACCTCTTTAACCTTAGCTCTTGAGCAAACCTGAGCTAAATAAACATCTGACCATTCAATCTCTTCCACTTAAGGTTAACTTGAGTTTATTATTCAGACTACTGCCCCTGTGTATTAGGCAAAGCATAAATTATGCATACTAATTACCTTGGATGGGGCATGACTTTAATGAATTCTTTTAATTAAACTGCAACACAGTGGTTTTGTAGAGGATGGTCTATATTTCATCCTTAAACTATGTAACCTTCATCTTTGTCTGGAGAGATCACACATTTGAGTTGGTTTAATTCGCTTAAGTAGTAAATACAAAGAGCAACCTACCCTTGCTATCACTGGGAAATTTGAAAAATGTTCATGTTCTGTTGCAGAGCTAAGAAATGAGATTCTTCAATGAAAAGCTATGATTGTGTCAGGAAGGCAAGGGCCAACATGCAGGGAAAGGATAGGCATTCTTGAAGGAATGAAGCTAAAGAGTGGTGTAGTATTGGTAATTTCCAAAACAAACACAAGTAAATAATTTCCCAGGACTTCTTATTTACTTGGCATTTTATATTAGTGGTAAACCAGCAGAATTATCTGAGTCCCTGGTGGCTTTGGCTTCTCAAAAATGATCAGGGCACAACAATTCAGTTACACTGTTCCCTGCAAAGGATTTGTCCACAGTGGCAGCACCAGTAGCTCAATAGCAGGAATAGCAGCAGAGACAAAATGCTTTGTTTGATTCTGATTCTTAATGGCAAATCATGTATGTGCCCTCTCTCTTTTCCCTTTTGTTGAAGTTTACTATTTTGTTCTTGTTTACCTGTTCTTGGAAGTTTTGAGGCCTCTGTGGCTTCCCAGAATCCCAATAAAGAAACCGTTCATTGGATGTGCTTCAACTGCCAATCAAGTAACTGCTGGGTCAAAAAGGGGTGTTATGGCTGACAAGAGTGTATTTAAGAAGGAAAATAGCAAAGGTTGCCCATCTTGACATCTCTTCTCTCCCATCTATCCAGGTCACCTTCCTTCACAGTCCATGTAACAGCAAGGTGTGCTCCTGGCCAGTCATGCTGGCACATTTGTGTCCTCCTCTTTCCCTGTTGATCAAATATGGTGTCCTGCCCATTTCTTCACAGCTCCCTGTTTGGTTCTTTGCTGCTTGTGCCCTGCCCAAAGTGCCCGTCCACTCAAGTAAATGGGAATTTTCTTGTTTAAATTCACTGTTTGTAGATAGTTCCATCCCTCTGATGCTGGTCCTTTGGTCCCACCCTTATTGTTTCTTTGGTGTTGTTTCATTGCTGTTGCTTTGTTTGAAAGGAATAGCTGTCCCATGCAGCTGTTAGTGTGGTTATCTCCTACCACAGAAACCACTTTCAGTGATACAGGAAAAGACTTGGTAAAGGCCCTTCCAACCCAAACCATTCAATAATTCCATGGCAGTAGGAATCATTATGCTCCCATGTATTCAGTGCGTCCAAACTATTTTACGTGTTTGCACACTATTGAATCTAAGGTATGTTATGAAATGAAAAACGTATTGTGTATGTGGCATCAAGCTAACTTTTAAGGTTTGTTTAAATATTTGGTGCTTGACTCTATTCTTAGGTTTTTTCCTGAGGTCTTTTATGGCAGCACCTGAATTTCACATTTTGTAATTGAAAGCAAAGTCTTCAGTTACAGTGAAAATGAGTTAAAAGGCTTGTGCTCATAGTATGTGACCAGTTTATTGCACATAGAAAGAGCCAGATTTTAGAAAGCTGAAAACTAGCTGGCATGCAAATGTTGCATCTCTCTTTATCTCCTGTTTGGGGAATGAATTTGAATATGCACTTTGGAACAGATTTAATCTCATCTGCAGTTCCTTGGGTGAATCTGCAGTTTAGGCTTTGCTCCTCATTGCAGCGATTCCTGTGTGATTTCAGTCATTCCTTGATGCCATTGTTTGCCATGGGCTTGTCTTCCTCTCGGTGCCTGCAGGCTGTGCTCTTATATAGCATATGTTTTGACAAGCCATCTGGTTTCAATAGGTTTCCCAAGTGCCTGCCTTCTCACAGCCTGTCTTTTTGGCAGCCACCAGTGCCTACAAACCCTCTGCCTGTCCTTTCTGCATGGATCAGAGATTGTTATTTTCGCGTGGAAGCGTTATCCCTTGGGATAAATAAAGAAGCAGCTTATAGAACCAACAGGACTTTATTGGTGCAGGGAAAGGGACTGAAACCAGAGCACCCAGCCAAACTCCTGTGGATGCCCCAGTCTGACACGCAGGGGTGAGTGAAATGGGTTTAGCTGCCTTCTGGCTGGGCACCGTGCCACACCAGAAGGTTCTCAGCACCAGTAACCAAGAACCCATGCACACATGTATATCAAAGGTATTTGAAGACAGCATTGCTCCAAGGGGTGAATTCAACAGCTGTGTATCTTAACACTTGCACATCTAATCATCATCATTACTCACCACTCCTGCAGCTTTTTAAACTCCCACAAAAGAACAGAATTAGCAGAATCGAGAAAATAGCAACCCAATGCTCTCTTCCCTCTAAGTGTCATGGGGAATCAGCTAAAAGGTTGTACTGCTAGGTGACAAAATAGTTACTGAGGTAATCCAAAGATCAGGATCCATAAGCAGAAATAAAAAGGTATTGTTACATACAAAGTTATTTTGAGATAATAAAAGATTGACTCAGCCATTATTGCATATCTTCAGCAGTTTGTATGGGAAAATGGTATTGGGGGGATGTTCCTCTGCTTTCTCCATTGCAACATGGTAAAATTACATTAATTACTGGTGTTTACATGAGTTGAAAGCATAGAAATGCTATTCACATCTGCCTGCTGTAACATATCCTAAAACAGGGCTGTACTTTGGATCACCTCACATGCTGTGAATATACTCTTGAGCATATCCTCTGGATGAAAGAGATGATTTTGCATTCTTCTTTCAATTTTTAAATTTCTAACCCTCTTCTGACCATAAATTAGTTGGACTATTCTTTGACTTGCATTGATATAGTAAGAAGATTAATGTAAAGTTGTCATATCAAACAGTTTCTGCTTTGTCCGAGTGAGAAATAAAACTAAATCTTAAAGAACCTTCTCCCACCCTTCCCTTCTTGCCAGAGAGGGGAACTTCACTCCTGGTTTCACTGAGGATACTGAGTATCTACAGCTAGATTATTTACAAGGAAGTCTACTTGAGATTAATTTGGGGTAAACAGAAGCATTAGATGGTAATAACCCCATCAATCACTTGCTGTTTCACAATCAGTTTGAAGCAATACCATTAGATTCTTTTTTAAGACATAGAACAAGTTTCCAGAGCTCCTGGCTGCCAGACTAAGTAACCCCCACCAAGGCAAGTGCATCCTTTCTTGACTGATCACTTCTATCAAAGAGCATCAGGAACAAATAGGAGAGCTGTGAATTAGCTTGGAAGGACTGGCTTTTAAATGTTACATTTCAGTGATTATTGTGTGCTCACTACAACCAAAAGTAGTTTATGGAAATGAAAAGCCCTTTGGTATTTTATTGCAGTCTAAAGAAAATGAAGATTTGAGGAAAATGCATGCTTGGAGACAGAAATGTGTGTGCAATGGGTGAACAGAGCCTTGAACACTCTGACATTGTATGCTTTGTTTAGGTTGTACCAGCATGCCAATCTGTCTGCAGTTTTTCCAGCAGAAAGCAACATATAAAACAAGTTTCATTTTAAAAAGTAAAGTGAAGATCCTGTAAATTATTTGCTGTGTTTAAATGCCTGTAGCAACACAGAATTTAATTTCAACAGGAATCTGCTAAAGCATAGGGATCATTTAATTTTGTAACACTTGAAGGTGCAAGGAGTAAGTACATAATATTGACTATTATTTTATTCAGGTTCTAAGTTCTACACCAATTAATTTGCAAAACAAAGCAGTAAATAGAAACTAGATTTTCTTTTGCTCCAAATACATAACCAGGAACATTCTGAATTACATTGAAATAGGTTAGTACTCGTGCAATTCCTTGAAACTTTTCCATGTCTCCTCAAATTTCCATTCTTCTGTAGGTATATGGCAATCCCAAGTCAGCCTGGTTTGTGGATGTGAAGTGACAATCATCTTAACTGTATACTTGTACCTGGGGGAACTACTCTTGGAGTTTTGCTGGTTTCTTTCAGGCCTGCCCCACTGCAGGTAAAAGATTCTTTATGGCAAGGGGGCTAAAAACCAGTGTGTGTGGCAGCAGTTTCCCACCTACCTCTCTAATTTAGTCTGCCTGATCTTCCTGAATCATACATTTCTTGTATATGACTGCAGAAAATCCTGCTATACCCTTAAAATCAACCTTTAATAATTTTCAGAAGGTAGAATCTTTTTCTTATATCATTAGTATGTGGTGTATGAAGCTGTACTGACCTGGTGGCAGTTCAAATGCTTTCACAAGCTCAGGCTCAAAAGCCAATTTCTCACTGTTGCAATTGCAGATGCTGAATTTGGTGGCCAGACTGAAGAGCTTCCCAACAGTTGTGTGTTCTTGGGTATTGAACTCCCCGTTTTGGGGCTAATACCCTTTTAAAGATAATGTGTAATCCTGCTGGAGACTTCAATAGGACCAGTCAGGTGCTTAGAGGGAGACAAGCAATTCATTCAGTGTTTCACTAAACTAAGGAGCAAAATGTTTGTATCGTACTGCTGCAGCCAAGATGTGACTTACACAGACAGAGCTGCAGGCCTGGTGATGTGGTTCAGCAGACCCACTGAGGTACTTGGGTAAAACAGGGAAGCTTGAAGGTTGTTAAGGTTGGGTCTATAGTTTTCATAAATTAATTAGTCATAGACATGTATATCAATTACTCTTTATTATTTTTGTTGTTTGTCAAGGTTTTTTTCCACACTGGAGCATGAAAATTTAGCTTGCAGTGGACTTTGTTATTGTATTCTCTCTAAATCTCTATTCTTAGTTGAAGTAAATAAACCAACAAGGTAAAGAGAGCTGATAGCTACTCCATCTGTATTATGGCACACAATGATGGCTGGAAGTTAAAGGTTTGATATATAGATCTATTTTTTTATTGCCAGCCCCTGCCCCTGAAGAAAGTATTAAAATTTCCAGATGAGTAACCAAACAATAAATAGATGAGACAGTTGCTGTGAATATCTGATTTTTTGCATAATAATGAGATATTGCTGGATAATATGCTTTGCAGTCCACAGTTTGTCTACATTATCATTTTGATTGGACAAATGCATAAGAAAGATATACCAGTAAAGCCATGCCTGGTCTTCTATATTAAATTGATTCCATGTGAGAGTTCAGTTAAATTTCTAGGACATCTTAAAAACAAAACAAATTCTAGGAATATCCCTGCACACACACACAGACATTCATTTGCACATATTCTTACACCCAAAATATACAGCCAGTATTTGGCCTTACAATTTCTGATGTGCAGCAGAAACATTGTGTGCAACCTGCCAGTTCTTTCTCAGGCCAGTTAGGTTAGAATTAGGGACATTTCCAGTGAGTATCTTCTCCCCTGCCTTGCAAAAGGCTCATGGAAACACATATAAGGGGCTCTTCCAGCTCCTTGTTCCATCCCAGAGCAGGCCAAAGCAAAGGAGGCTTTGGGCTCAGTCCCAAATGGTGGATAGATAAATTTCTAATTGGTTTCACTGTGGATAGAAATGTGAAGTTGAGGCATGATGATCTTCATGAAGGGCTCAAGAGAGTGTGACATCTGGTACCATTTGGGTGCAATTTTGATGGGGGTAAAACTGTGCCAGTTGAACTCCCTGACAAGTTTATCCTGCATGTAAGGGCACTGCAGCAGCACTGAAGCAACACCTCAGTCACAGCTCTCATTGTTGGGAGATGCCCAGCAGTACTGCCCATATCAGTGTCCAGGTAAAAGCTGGTTGTCACTTAGGACAGAGATTGACAAAGTTATACTAAGCCGTTTTTAAGTTATTTCAGAATTTTTCTTTTCAAGTTTTATTGAGAAACATGGAATCAGAGTTTAGTTTTCATTACATAAACAAACAAAAAGCAACAAAACAAAAAAAAAGCTATATAGGTTTTTTGAACAGTTATCTATTTTCTGCACTTGACCTTGCCATCTGGACAGGGAGATGTGTAAACCCAAGCCTCAAGGTGAGTTTCTTCTGGTATGCAGAATTCTGCCGCCTGTTGTTGGTCTGCCCTCAAAATCCTGCAGGGGTATCATATTCTTCCTTTTTCCTATATTCTTTTTAGATCTTCCAGTTTTCTCAAAGTCCTCCCATAAATGTTTGCTTCCTCCAGGTTTTGAGAGAGCAGAGTCCTGTGTTCCTTGCACCTGGTGACTGCAGTGAGACTGCACTTGCTGTGCAAACAGTGACAAACCTGGCTGGCACAGGGCTGGTTTCAGACCAGTGAAACACTGGAAATTCAACTGCAAACATCTGCTGGTTCAACAGAGAAGCTCTGTCTTCCTTTTTTTTCCCTCTGCTTGTGTCTGCATGTGTGCACCAGATAAGAAATCCACACACTTAAAAAAACAATGGTAAATAAATAAATAAGCCTAGCGAATATGACTTAGATCCTTAAAGTCCTAAAAGCACTTAGAGCATCGCTTTTCCTCAGCAACAGAGATGAAAATCACTGCTAGATTAAAGGAGTTTACACAGCTACTGTGCTGCAGCTCTGCTAGGACATGTAGGATTCAGCTTACAGAAGGACTTTTCTGATTTCCTGATGGTCCCCCCATAGCAGATTTATGTAGCAGTAGTTTTGGACCCTGTTTCTTCACCAGAGCATACTCACTGTATTGAGAAATAATGCAAGATTTTCCATGAGTTTTAAGTATCTATCAGCATTTCTATAATGTTGGATAGCCCTAGAAGATCTTCCATGATGCACAGCCATCAGTGCTGTACCCAGAAGCCTTTCAACCACAGAAAAGAAGTGGACCCAGGTTTTGGCCTAGGTACTAATTTCTGCTGCTGCAATGTCCCCCACTGGAGTGACACCTGCCATGTGTCCTGGTTCACTTTCTCATGGTGTAACCAACAAACAGGAATTTTGTGGCTTCTTTTTCCTCAGTCATGCAGGTCTAACCCATATCTTCAAAACACAGAGTCAAATTCAGCCCTTAAAGCACAGATTATTTTCATCTACACCATGACATTCCCTGTCCTGGCAAAATTCCAGCTTACTGCACTTGACCTCAGAAAGGAGATGTATCGTGCTCCTACTATGCTGTTGGAATTATGCAACTGACCAATTTATTATATTTTAAAGATTATAATATGGTTAATGGGCAGCAAACTTAGTGAAGTCATCAGACTAAGTGTACTGCAGGTGCAACATCTTTTTTCACTAGAATTTGATTCATTCACAAAATTATTTATCTATTCAAAACAACTGTCATCCTTCCTTTGTCCATAGATAATTAAATAAGCTTTCCAATTTATTCATGTATTCTAATTTACATAGGTTACCTACCCAAAAAACCTTTCTGCCTACCCAGAGAGAAGACATAAAATACATAGATAAATCTAAGTGGCAGCCAGGGCACAAAAAGAGCAATTCTGGCTGGTGAGGGCACTGTTGCTATAGCTGGGAGCCTCTGGCCCTGGCTGGCTCAGCAGTGGGAGTTGGGGCTGGAATAAACTGAGTACTGCCAGAGAGCTTTCTGTCTTCTTTTCTGAGGTTGCAGGAAAGTGTGGGTCTGACGTATTGAACTGTCCTGTGCAGAGCTTTTATACTGCCTTTACTTGCACCTTCTTTAACTGAGCTTTCCAGGGTACAGGCAGGTACTCAGAGCAAGTTACTCCACTTCTGTTTCACTTCTTCCAGGTGCTGGTCTTTGTACAGGCCCTCTGTGATAAGAGAATTACATCCAAAGCTCATCAGCTCTGTGCTGTGCTCTGAGCCTGAGGCTTCATGCAGCTGAGGTTCACATTTCTCAGAGGCTCCTTATGTTCAAAGTTTTAGATACTTCTGTGATTCCTCCTACCATAGGATTCAAATCCTTCACAAACATTTGTGCACAAACATTTGTGCACAATTGCACAGTATTACTGTGAGTCTGGCAAATGGCACTGGATTCTTTATGGAGAAGAGGCACAAAGGGGCCCAACATAGAATATTTGCAGCAAAGAATATATAGGTCATGTCTCAGAAATACCAGCTACAAAGATACTGGAGCATTGTAGGGTGTTGTAAACCCTTTGTAAGTTTAGAGAAGAGAATATACAAGTACTTTCAAGGCAGTCCAGGCCTGTTTCAGGCTGTCTGGTACAGGGAAATGATTGTATGGACAGGCTGGATCAGTGGGCTGAGGCCAACTGTGTGAGCTTCAGCAAGGCCCGGGCTGGGTCCTGCCCTTGGCTCACTCCAACCCCTGCAGTGCCACAGGCTGGGGCAGAGGGGCTGGAAAGCTCTGAAAGCCCTGGGGGTGCTGGTCAACAGCAGCTGAACATGAGCAGGTGTGCCCAGGTGGCCAAGAAGAGCAATGGCACCTGGCCTGTGGCAGCCATGGTGTGTCCAGCAGGAGCCAGGCACCGACCATCTCCCTGCGCTGGCACTGCTGAGGCCACACCGCGAGTGCTGTGTCCTGTTCTGGGCTCTCAGGAAAAGAAGGACTCTGAGGTGCTGGAGCATGTCCAGAGAAGGGCAGCACTCCCCAGAGGCCAGGGGAAGGTCTGGATCAAAGTCCTGTGAGGAGTAGCTGAGGGAGTTGGGCAGTTTAGCCTGGAGAAAAGGAGATTCAGGGGGAATCTTCTTGTTCTCTACAACTCCCTGACAGGAGGTTGTAGCCAGATGGGGGCTGGCCTCACCTCCCAGGTAACAGGTGATAGGATGAAAGGAAATGGACTCAAATTGTGCCAGGGGAGATTTAGATTGGATGTCGGGATACTGGGAAAAATTTCTTCATGAACAGCGTTGTCAAGCACTGGAATTGGCCCCTCAGGGGCAGTGGTGTGTCACCATTGTATTTTCTGAAAAATCTCTTTGCCCAGGATTTTCTCCTGGGAAGCTGAGAAGCCTCCAAAAATGAAAAATGAAAACAATAATTATCTGATTTGCTTCTCCTGCGTTGTGCTGCTTTGGAATGTGTTTGGACATTGTTTTCCAACAGGTGATTGTTTTGTTGGTTTCTGGTGTGAGGTGTTTTGACTTGTTGGCCAATCACGGCCAAGCTGTGTCAAGGCTCTGGAAAGAGTCACAAGTTTTCTTTAGTGTCTTTCTAGCCTTCTCTAAGTATCCTTTCTGTATTCTTTAGTATAGTTTAGTACAGTATTCTTGTATATAATATAGTACCATAAAATAATAAATTAGCCTTCTAAGAACATGGAGTCAGATGCATCCTTCCTCCCTTCGTCTGGGAGCCCCACAAATATGCCTGTGGTGGAGTCAAAATTCCTGCATGCATTGGAAGATGCGTAGGTGTGACACTGAGGGACAGGGTTTAGAGTTGGGTTTGGCAGTGCTCTGTTAAGTCTAGACTCCATCTTAGAGGTATTTTCCAACCTAAATGATTCTACTGTGTCCTGAGATTCCATCTGCTCTAATATTTTTTTTCCATGTAAGACCTTACGGGCACTTCAGGAGTCCATGAATGAGTTGGAGTATTAACCTATTTTTCCTAAGTTTTAGGAAGTGCATTTCTGTTTTGATTGTCCTGTCTCTGAGCCACAAAAGCCAAAGATGTGGTAGCTGTGAGCAGACACGTTTTTGCCAACACAGCTGTGCTTTGGCTCCCCAGCAGCCAGTCCTGCTCAGGCTCTGGGAGCACACGTGCTCCAATACCCAGGACTGGATCCACAGCTGGGGCAATGCTGCACTTGGTGACTTCAGAGATTGTGTGTGTGAACTGATTTATGATCCTTAAGTGTGTTGTGTAGTAGCTCTTTTTTTTCCCCAGACAAGGAAATGTAGCTTCAAACATATCTGTCTTATTTATAAGCAGTTTAAACTTTACACTCAAGTTATTTTCTTCTCTTTCCCCAAGCTCATAATTTAAGGGGAAAACCATCAAAAATAAGTACATAACATAGCAGAATACAAACCCTTAAAAACTAGCAGAACCTTCAGTCTCTGCTTGTTTTCTTTTATGGTATTTTGTTTTATTAATAAGGCTGCCTCTGTATTCATGACAAAATAAGAAAGCTATTTCCAATGAAACATAAGTCTTTGTTAGACATCAAATATAACTAATATTTGATGTCATAAATATTAATGACTTTCATGTCTTCAGATACTTTAGAATCAATTCCAAACATTTTTGTTTTGATTCACTCTTATTTATTTTTTCACATTGAACTGGTAGAAGGGATTTTCCCCTGTTTTCCATGGAAAATGTATCAAGTTCTGCAGCCTCCTTTTCTGTTTGAATTAAGATGTTGTTCAGTGTATTTACATGGCTGTGTCTGTTCAGCCAGGCAGAATTAGCAGTTAGGATCATGTAACAGAAATGTAGATGTGATTGTAGATATGATGGCCACAAGTCCAGCTGTAAGTTAGAATTGATCCTGGGATCTCCTGGTAGAAGAGAAGGGATTGAAAGAGGCAGGCCTTTACCAGGAAATATTCAGTAGACCACATTTTCTTTGGGCATAGCACAGAGCACAACCTGTAGCCTGACATCTGTTTTCTTTGCAAATTCCTCACAGGTACTGAACAATAATTGGGATCTCAGCAACAATAAATTAATATTTGTTGCTCCTTAAAAGCAGGACATTCCTCTTTCTAAGTGGAATAGTTCTGTCTCTAATCACAAATGTTCAGACTCAGGTTTAGGCCACAAATTCACATTTTCCTGCCCTCTAAATAAATAATGAATCATGTTACCAGTGGAATGAGTGTTGATGCAGAGAGCAGAGTCTCCCAGAGATTAGATATCTGAACCTGATAAACCTATAACAACTGGGGGCCAAGTTAAAATATCCATGCACACATGGAGGAGAGGTGATTCTTTGCCTGTACAGGGTTGGTCTGTTCTCAGATCAAAGGAGAAAAAACTTGCAAGCCTGTGATGGGAAATGTAGGAAAACTGAAATTTAAAAAAAAAACAAACCCACCCTTAAAAAAAAGTCTGAATGCTTTCAGAGCATGAAGGAAAGAAATCCCATGTTCTTTCCAAGCCTGTGGAACATCATAGCTGTTGTAAATAGGCCAGTCCCAAAGGGAGTACACATGTTCCAAATGGGAGGAGATTATTTGCTGCACCATTTTAGCATTTATCAGTAATTAATGGAAACTTGACAGGGATTTTGAGCAAAATAATTCAGTGTTTCATAAGCCCAAGATTTGGCATAAAAAATGTTTTACTTATGGTATATTCATATGGTGAGATCATAGCCAAGTTGTTAGCATTAATGAAATCCATCCTAATTCCTCTTTGTAAGATGCAATATTAATCTGCTGGTATTGAACAAGGAGTTCAAAGGAGTTAAGACAAAGAGTAGGACAAGGAGAAAATACATTTGAAAATTGCATCATTCAGATCACAAACTAGAGGCTGAAGAGAATTGCTTCAATTTGGTGATGAGATTGATGTGTTACTTTGATTTTTTTAGATGGTTGTGGAGGTAGAGAATATTTCCCAGGCAATCCTAGTGACTACATGGGATTTGGTGGTATTAACTAAATTTGGAAGTTTTATCCTGGTTTGCTGAAGAAGTGAGGCTTAAGAGAATATATTTTATGCCTGTTCTCTCAACCCAAGCAATGCTGAATGTTTTGCCCAGCTTCAGTCAAAATTGAGAGAAGTGAAACTTCTCTTTCTACTAATTGAGCTCCTTAGTTTTTTTTAAAGTGTTCTCTTAAATGGCTTCTTAAAAGGTTGACTAGATAGAAAAGATAGGCTCAAATTAGTCCCAGAGGGAAAGCAGTCTGAACCCAAGCACTGTTCACTGTGTATGGCAGTAACAAGCCAGCCATCAGTGGAGCCTCCTCTGACAAGTCAGCAGGCAGCTCTGTTCCCTCTGCTCTTGTTGGGTAGGTTATCATACAGAAATAAGGGAGGAGGGCTCTTCAGGCAGGTGTAGTTTAGGGAACAAAGACCATTATCTGTAGGGTATCAGGTAAATTTATTCCAGTGCTTACACTACAGTGTGCTTTTCAGTACTGCTGTCTGTCAGCCATCCCCACTGAGATCAATGGGAGATGTATTGTGGACTGAAAGGATAACAGCATAAAGAATGGGAATGTACAATCTTGAAAAGCTTCTGTGTCCAGAGAAAGATCCCTGAGTGCCAGTACTAACAGCTCCTTACAGAACTTCCAGAATGAAATCCTTGTGCTGTTCCCAACAAGGTCATGGAGAGGGCCTGTAAGAAAAAAATAAAGTTTTCTTTGTGTCTTGGTCCGGATGCTGCCACTAGTTGAGAAAACAATTAAAATCAATATTTTAGCAGATCTTTTTCAAACTGTTCATTTTTCCAGTCATTTTGTGTTAATTACTCAATGCCAGCAAGTGAAAGATTAAATGGAAACATCCAAGGATAGTCTGAATCCTTTGGTTTACACAATTGTATATGCTTCATTGCATTGCTGGCTGCCTTGCAAGGAACAAATAAATAGATGGCACCAAAGTTTTGAACTGTCCACAAGGATTGAGAAATATGGTTTTATTTTGAAGCAAAACCAAAATTGGTGGCATTTTCATGCCCATTTGCTTGAGCCTAATGGGCTTGATGCTTTCTGTGCACATAGTGGGTACTTGCATACACACCTTGGCAGCACAGGAACTTTGTACATGAATTTGTGTTTGATAGTCTTGCTCTGCACAGCTGAAATGACACCAGCTCTGCTGGGCAGAAATAAGGAGCACACAAAGCAGGCTTTGGTAGCTTGCTATAGAGATTTGTTCAGTCCATTTACTCTAGCTAAAGCAGTGTATTAGGAGGGTTTGCCTCCATACAGACAATATGAGTCAATCATAATTCCATCAGAGTAAAGAGAAGCTTTAGGCAGAATGAAAAAATATTTGTAACAAAGAAGTTTTCTCTTTTCAAATTAACATTTACCATTTACTAATGCAAAGAGAGAAAGGTAGGTTACAGTGCATGATGTAGCATGCTTGGAAGAGTGAAACATTTTCTAAGGCCCAGTGAGAGGCTGTGGTTTGGAGCTTCTGAGAGGTGAATCAGCCTCTCTGAAGCCTCATGCTGCTACTGGTACATGAATTACCTGAGCTGACACAAAACAAATTACCAAACCCACTGCCTCAAGGGACAGGGGACAAGGGACAGCCTTTCCTCTTGTCTGACACTGTGAAGAAATGGACAGGCTTGATTTGCATCCCCCACTCCAGAGAGAAAGGATTTACCATTGCTGTTCTGAGAGATACAAGCAATTCCACCTTATGCCAGGATACTCCAAGGATCCAGGCTTATATAATGATGCTTGCTGTTTTTCTGCAAGATCAGTTCCCAGCTTTCCTAAGAGGTATTTCCAGCACTCAAGTGGATGAATACTGACAGCTTCTGCTTTGTATCCTCAAAAGGATGAAGGAGAAGACAATGCTGAAAATAGTACTTAACTCTGTGCTGTTGACCTCCTACCCAACTGTGCCACATCCACATTGACAGAACCATAACCTCCCTGACTTGCATTGAGAACTAAGGAACGCATTGTTACTGACCCAAATTCATCCCATTGAGTTCCTTTGCAGTGGCATTTGACCCCAAAATTGTCCTTTTAAGCAGTATATCTTTACTTGGAAAGAAAAAAATCAGAGTTTGAGCATGGAGAAACAGTTTGGGGTTTGGCTTGTTTTATTTAGTTGCAGGAACTGACAAAGGAGAATGCTCAGGAAAATAGAATAATGTCGAGGGACTTTTGATATTCTGAACAAAAGAAAAAGCAGCACTTAGATATACACAGTCCTCAGTGCAAAGGGAGGGCTAACGAGGGATCCAGAGTGCTAGATGTCTCATGTGCTTTCTTCTTTTCTCATGTTCTGGGTGGCTGTGTGATCTGATGGCTGTCAGACTCTCCGTGGTCTGACAAGGCTTTACTTCTCTTTAGAAATGTATTTTGTTTTATAATTTATGCCTGTGACCAGTTAGGAGGAAAATGCTGTTCTCCGAAATACAACTCGGACACATCAATGCAGATAGAGAAAGAGGAGCACTTTGATAGAATTGGAGTGCTACAGGCAGCACTGGGTTGATTTTCCAATGGAGAGCCTTCATTTGAACATGCAATAGATGCCCCTGGTGATTCCTGTGCAGTGACTTCAAAAGAGCCTGATCTTGAGCTTATGGAAAAATCTCAGAGTAATGGCAAGCTGATAAAAAGACATATCTTTGTATGTCTTCTGACAGGGAAAAAGGAAAAAAAAAAAAAAAAAAAAAGAAACAAACCCCTAACCCAAATTCCTCAAAAGCAAGGCTCTGCAAGATGAGCCTGTGCCTTCAAAAGACTTATCACAACCATCTTACCATAAAGGGATTTATAATATATAAGTATATATAGGCAGTAAGAGAAATTGTAGTATCTAACTATGTACAGACAATGGAATTTACTGTTAATTGTCCCTCCTTTTGTTCACTGAAGGAGTGAGGAAGACAACAAGGTAATTTCAGGCTGCCTGCAGCTGGTGGTGTCCATTCTGCAGACTGTGCTGGGCAGTGCTGGCTGTGTGGGGGCAGAGCAGGAGTTTCACCCTCTCGTGCTCTCGCTGCTCCTCTCTGGCCCTGCTGTCCCCCTGTGTGGACATGACCAGTCCTGTGGCTCTGATTTAGCTAAGCCCTCCCTGGAGTCCTCACAGGAATTCCTCTACCAGCTCTTTTAGTCATGCTTTCAGAAGAAAACCCACTATTAGTAAGATCTTATCAAAGGTTTTACAGTGCCTGATGCTTTGCTCACCAATTCTGGAGAACCTGAATGCTGGAGAATTTCCAATGATGTGTTTGTTGTTAGAAAAGGAGGGAAGAAATCCATTTCAGGTATTACTGATGAGAAGCAGATCATGTGGTTTTGATGCAAAAGGATTTGAAAAATTCCTCACTATTGAGAAGGTGGAGTCAAAACATTGAAAAGATAATTACTTTAAACTTTCTAGAGTTTTGCCAAAAATATTTAGGACGCTTATTTTAGTAATGTTCAGGTAGATGAGTCCACATCTTGAAAAGTACCCTAGCATCCTAAAAATGGATGATGAGCTGTCATTTCTTCCTCCAAGGACTCAAAAATTTACCAACTAACTAAAAAAAAAAACAAACCACCAAAACCAAACCAGCGACAACAATAACACAAAAACATCCAAACCTTGTAGGCAGAGTGGAACATGGTTTGGTCTGGGTTTGGCCCTTCTTTGGCAAGTTCTTCTGCATGTGAGGCAAAAAAAAATGGCTTCTGGCTTATGGTCTGAAAGCATTGGACTAACAGGTGAAGAAAAAATGACAAAGAATGTAGACATTTTCCACAGCTTTCAGAGTTGCCCATGGCCATGCAGCATTAGGGCAGCTGTGTACAGCTGCATGTGACCTTCCATATCCACTGAATGTGACACCCCAAACTGAGAGAAATATATATTTACCTAATCAGAATACTTACCTAATCAGAAAATCATCTGAATGCTCTGAAAAAACCTTGATAGTGGAACTCTATTTAATTCACTGGGAATTTTCTGTGGATTTTTATGCAGTTAAATTTTTACCCTGAGCCTCACCCTTAGTGTATAAGGCATTTGCAAGCATGAATTGGGTGAGCTGTGCTGTAACTACAGGACTCTAGGCCTGAGAGATGAGAAAACTCAGCAGTGATAGGGCAAGCAAGGGACAAGCTCCCCTCCTGGGGAATGGTCTGTCAAGGGACTTGTGTGTCTTCCTCTGCCATACACAGTACTTGGCATTTTTAGGGAGAAACTCCTGAGCCAGTCTTGCAAATCATGAATGGCTGAATACAGGGTACTGTAAAACATCCTTTGGCTGGTGAGGAGAGCAGCTCAGGGTGGTCCAGCTTGTCCCCATGCCCATTTACATTCAGGAGTGTGTCTGCTTCCCTGAGCCACCAGAGATACCCAACCCTTCTAGATCCAGCAAAGATGAGGAAGCTCTAGCTCATAAGGAAATGAGTATTACTATTAACAGCTTCTGCAGGTGTGTAGAAATCATTCAAATCTGCTTTCATGTCTGTTAGAATTCCTCTCTCTCTCAGAGTTCTCACAGATGCAAACAAAACAGCAATTTGGAACCAAATTATGTGTAACAGGGATCAGCCCTCGCTTGATCCTCTTCCCTGTTCTCCAGAGAACCTCCTTAACCTGAAAATTATGTGAGTTAATTATGAAATTATGTTCAACAAGAGCTCAAGTGCATTCAGCACAAATTGAGAAGAAACACAAACAGTTTGTGGTGTCCTTCAGCAGATCTGTGCAGGCCTATTCCCATCCCTGTGTGTGTGGGCAGGCTCATTACTGGTGTGAATAGCCCAGCTCAGTGAAAAGCTGAGGAGAGGCAGGAGCACAGGGAGACCAGACTCAAGCTGTGTTTCAGTGGGTCCAGCACTCCAGTGGGAAAGACCTGGGGGAGCTGTTCATGCCCCATTAGCCTTCAGGGAGGGATGTCTCCAAGGCACAAAGCAAAAATGTTTTAAAGACCCCGGGATGCAGACAGCACCTTTCAGCTTCTCAGTATTCTGCTCCCAGCAGCATACATCATTAGGCTGGGATGAAAATCTGGGAGTCAGAGCCACAGAGAGAATGCCCATGCAGGAGAGAAATACAGGAAGAGATCAGAGAGAATCTGACGGTGATATTGCTCAAGTTGCTAAAAAATTGCACTTTTGTGGTGTGGAAGAGGTGGGCTTGCAACGGTGTGAAGAAATGGTTGCCAATCTGTGGCTAGCAGTGGAGAATTCCCTGCTCTGAAATGGATGCTTTGTCCACCTTGATATTCTGCAGCAGAATTTCCGGTATGACCTAACCTTTAAAGCAGCTCTTTTTGGCCAAAAGCTGGATGACTTCATGTGCTTTTATGTTCAGGTATTCCAGAAGACAGGCTCTGGTTACTTTTTCCTTGTTTCATTTGAGTTTGTATTTGTTCATGTTTAATTTGTAATACAGTGGCACTGCTGGTAATAGGAATAAATGTGCCCCCTAATTAGTAGCTTAGGCTGTTAAAATATGGAACTAACATGGACTCAGGAGAACAGCCTTGGGAGCAAGAGTTCCCAGATCCTCTGGCAGGCAGCAGTTGTACTAGAGGTTTTTAAGTCTGAGAAGGCACCTTAAGCTGTCAAGGCTGTGGCTGGTGAGCCCACCTAGGAGTAGAACCAGGTCTGGGTTTTGGACTCAATCCCTACTTATTTATTGTCTATCTAGTAGTCATTAAAGCCAGCAAGGAGGATGGAAGCAGTAAACCTCAAAGTTCCTTGATGTCATTCCTGGGAAAAATGTCTACAGGTTAGTGCAAACAAGCCCAACACATGCAGGTGGTCTGTGCTGTCTGTGGTAATTGGGGGCAGTGGAAATGCTGAGCATTTTCCTGTGGTATAAGATTAGTCTTGGCTGTAATATCTCTCTGAGGAGCTGCTCTAATTAATGCAAAATACTCTACTTACTACTTAATTAATACTGAGTCCCTACAAAATAGTGCAAAATCAAGAGCCTTTATTTAGTAGTGCCTGTAGTTGTGGTGTGAGTGAACCTGTCGGACACGTTGGTGTGGCCATGTTAGGGATATGTAAGGGAGGAGGTCCAAGGCCCACCTTGGATGCCAAGGTGCTGTGCCCTGCTTTGGTTGCCTCAGTGCTGAGGGCCCCAGCAGAGAGAAGATGGCAGATAAGGCAACTTCACACATAAAACCTGCAGAAGCAAGGGCAGGGTCGCCTGGTCCTGATACAGCAGCTGGCACCCTCTGGTGCACCCCTGTGAGAAGAGTGGCCATGTCTCTGCTGCCCATTGCTTGCTCCCAGTGGCACAGATGGACACGGCTGTGCTGCCATGCCCTGTGATGTGCAGCACGAGCACAGTGCCCGGCCTCGCCTGCGGGCATAGCCAGGGCAAGGCCAGCCCTGGATAGAGGGGAGGAGCTCCCCGCACTGCCCCGGCCGCAGCCCCGGTGTGCCCCGAGTGCGGCACTCCCGGTGTGCCCCGAGTGTGGCAGCCCCGAGTGTGGCACTCCCGGTGTGCCCCGAGTGTGGCACTCCCGGTGTGCCCTGAGTGTGGCAGCCCCGAGTGTGGCACTCCCGGTGTGCCCCGAGTGTGGCAGCCCCGGGTGTGGCACTCCCGGTGTGCCCCGAGTGTGGCACTCCCGGTGTGCCCCGAGTGTGGCAGCCCCGAGTGTGGCAGCCCCGGGTGTGCCCCGAGTGTGGCAGCCCCGGGTGTGGCACTCCCGGTGTGCCCCGAGTGTGGCAGCCCCGGGTGCGGCACTCCCGGTGTGCCCCGAGTGTGGCACTGCCGGTGTGCCCCGAGTGTGGCAGCCCCGGGTGTGGCACTCCCGGTGTGCCCCGAGTGTGGCAGCCCCGGGTGTGGCACTCCCGGTGTGCCCCGAGTGTGGCAGCCCCGAGTGTGGCACCCCCGGTGTGCCCCGAGTGTGGCACTCCCGGTGTGCCCCGAGTGTGGCAGCCCCGAGTGTGGCACCCCCGGTGTGCCCCGAGTGTGGCAGCCCCGAGTGTGCGCAGAGCCGCGCAGAGCAGCCGGGCAGGAGTCTCTGCCCAGGCGTTTCGAGAAGAGGCTGAAGGGGCTGCGATCCTTAGGGCAAAGGGCAGCTCTTCCCTCTTTTCTCTTTGCAAATATAAACATCACCTTCCAAACTGTACTGCGACTCCGCTGGAAAAATCTGGAACTTTTTTTTTTTCCTGGTTGTTGTTGTTGTATTGTATTTTTTTCCAAGCAAGGGTGCCAGTGCAACTCGCCCCGTAGCGCAAAGGGACCCAGAAAGAGAGAAGAAGATAAAATGAATTTAAATTCCAAAGGGGTTTCAGTGCTGGTTTCCTAGTCCCCGAGTCAGCAATGTGTTTGTGAAAATTCAGCCTTTTTGTCTCTCAGAAAAAAGGGCTAAATCTACATCGGTGGCCCAGTCTAGGTTTGCTATTCTTTGCATTTTCTATTCAAGTGAATGAGAGTGAATGAAGTGGCCTGGGACCCTTTATTTGATCTACTCAATTGCATAAAGTGACAGAATTCTAATATATTTGTTTAATGCTCTTCAATGGGGCTTTCACTTTCTAGCTTGCAAATGAAGCCTCGATCTGCAAAGTTTTGTCCTTTTTTTCTTTCTACCTTTTTTTTTTCCTGGCAGAGAGACCATATTTCATAACTTGGGCTACGGTTTGAAGTGATTTCAAGAGGAGTTTTAGACTCGAAAAGTGGGAAATAAAGAAACAGATGTGAAGTTATTGTAAATTCTTATAGTGGGCTCTGGGGCTATTGTAAACCCACTGCAGGCGGTCCAAAGCCTCTCTTTTTCATGCTGTAATTGAAACATATTAATTAGATAATTTGTTGTTAGTTTAAAAGAAACAAATACAGCCCCTCCAAGGCTTCACAGCCTCGGTTTCTTTTTGTTAACAAAAACAAAACAAAAAAACCCACAACCAACCCACAAAGTGACATTTATATTAAGATTCCGAGATAATTCGGCACTGAAGTTGATGAAGCTGCTAAGTTTTTTCTCCCTTTCCCAAGGACCACTTTTGAAAAAAGTCTGGCTCATAAAACTCCCTCTCAGGGGTCGCCGGGGAGTTCTTTTCTCCCTACCTGGCACAGACCGCCCTTCCCTGCAAGGCGCGGTTCGAGAGAAAATAAATATTCTGAGTGAGAAGGAGCTGGCTGTCTTCAATAGAGGATTCAGTCCTGTGGGGTGGTGTCTTGTCACATGTCGAGGAGAGAGAAAACAAAACAAAACAAGACCACAAAAAAAAAAAAAAAAAAAAAAAAAAAAAAATTGAAAAAAAGGAAAAAAAGGAAAAAAAGAACCGCAGCCGAGAAAGGATTCACATACCATGCGCTGACATGAAGCAAGCCCCTGAGCCGCCAAGCCCGGCTGGGTTCTCGGGCTTACCTTGCACCGCCGGGCTCCAACCCATCCTCCGGAAGAAAAGAGCTTTTGTCTGAAATGAACGGTGTCTTTGCATTAAGTACGCCTAGCTTATAATGTCTCGCTGGCAAATAAAATATATATTAAAAAAAAATAAGAATCCCCCCGACCCCCCAGGAAATGTCCAAACAGGACGGAGGGCTCGGCCGCGGCTGCTTCCCTCGCCCCCCCATCCGCCCCTTCCCTCCGCGCTGTTTTCTGTTGCTGCTCTATTTCAGATCTGTGTTTATTGACATTGGACTTGAGCCATTAGGGAGATTTAACAAGTCAAAGCAGTAAATTCAAGCGACGCGCTGAGCCGCGTATTTGTTTGAAATCAGCATCGCAACATTTGGGGAAGCGGGCGGAGATGCGCGGAGCTGCGCGGCCGCTCCGCGGGCTGGGGGCCGCGGGAGGGAGAGGGCGCGGAGAGCAGAGGGTCCCCGGGCTGGGGCAGTCTCGGGCAATCGCAGAGATAAAGGCGAAAATGGCACTTTAAACCTACGGTGGCGAGTCACACACTCGCCTTGTGCAGCGAGAAACCTATCGCACCTTTTGAAAGTATTTTGCTTTGGGGTATGATCGTTTCAGATCTTTATCTCCGCCGTTACTATATGGTTTTAAAAAAATACTCTGAAAGTGCAGCTTCATCTTGTTAGTCGGGCTCGGATTTCATCTTTGAGGATTTGTTCTGACTGCTAGATCTTTAAGGAAAAAAGGGAAGGAGAAAAAGCTTCCTCGTTGTCTAAAAATGTAGGTCATCGCTTGTTTAGGAAAGTTTGTCGAGTTATGTGTCCATTGATCTGGTGATAAGTTTTGAATGCTTTCTTCAACTGATCGTGTTGATATAATCGTGGGTTGGACTTGATGAATGAGTTCAGTTGTCCCCCATCCGACAAGCTTTAGCAGCTTCATGCATTTTAATCAGCCCAATGATTCATGTATTTTCCACCTTTTTTCTGTGTGTGGGATCCGTTATTTAAAAAAAAAAAAAAAAAGATCCCAACTGGATTAATTGCCCTCTACATTAATCTTAAAACTTTTGCAAGGATCTTGTGGTGTGTAGTAAGGAAATGGGGATGTCACTTACCGTGTTTATGGTCCAGAAATTCAGTGAGATCAGTCGGAGACAAAACCTCTGTAACATCATTGCCGTAGAATTCGTGAATCCTGCCGCTTCATTAGAATACAATGTCGTTTTCTTGCTAGTTAGCACTTCAGTTGTCTTGTAACTCTGCTCGCAGAATGCCTCATCTCAAAGGCATCTATTTACTCATTCACTAGATGGCTTCTCTGATTTTCAACAGTTGCAGAATCCTTGCAAAATCCCTGGCAGATTTGGGGAATCTGTGTTCAGAAGTGTTCAGAATCCAGTTTTCATTGTAAATACTTTGCCCTTACTTTTTAAAATGGACTGTATGTTGAATTACAGAAAAACTGGTACGATTGTGTTCCACTTTGCTAACTACCGGTTTGGGAAAGTGTTGATCAATAAGGATGGAGAAATTCTAGCAGTGGTTGGACTAACTTGTGCTTGAGCAGGTTTAAACGCCAGGTAAAAGGCTACAACAGCTCACTTTAACTCAAAAAAAATTTTGCAATGCCAATTGTAAAAAAAACACTACTGAAAAAAAATCAGTGTTCTCAGTCCAAAAAAAGTAACTAATTCTTTAAAGATTTTTTTATGTTTGCTCTATATTGCAGAAGGTTACTAATTTTTACACTTTTTAGAGAAAATGCAGCTGGGAGTAAGTAGGTGATGAGTATACATAGACACAGGCATGAATGTAATATGTGGTTATATTCAGTATAAGTGTATAGGGCACAAATGCAGGTGTGTGTGTATGCACAGATGTACAGATATAAATAAATGTTAGATATAAACCCCACAGAACATGTTCTCCCTTTGCTAAACTGGTGATAATGACAATTCTAGCTAAGAAGTTGTGCTATATTAATAACTATATTTATACTAACCTTGTGTGAAAAGGCTGTTTAGATTATCTAAATATTGGAATAACACCATTCCTTCATCATGAACTAGTGTTTTTACTTTTCTCGTGTTAACTCTTTAAAAAGACAAATAAGAAACTAAATCTGAATTTACATATTTTAATGAGAAAATATTATTTGGACTAGGTTCATAATTTAACGTAGACACTTTTTAACCTTTGTCTTAAAACACACATGCTGGGAACAAGAACACCAATATTTTAAATGCCATGCTTATTCTGTACAGGAAAAAAAAAGTTTAAAAGAAATGTCCTTACAGTTTCAATAGACACGAATGCTGTTTAGAGGGCGTGTTCTTTTTTTTTTTTTCTCTTAACTTAAGCAGTTCACAACAGAACAACAGTTCGGTTTCCAGCAAACTACCTAAAACTAGAAAGGAGTATATCAAACAAAAGTGCATTTTACACATTTTATAATCATTCATATGCACAAACATTTACAGTTTCCCTAGCCCCCTCTCGTCTGCAAAGCTCCAGCAGAAATCAGGATGACCTCCAGAGTTTGTACCTGCTGTTGTATTACTTTTCCACATTTTATCAGTGACTTCTACAGCTTTTCTTTAAGCTATGTCGGGTCGTGTGCTTGGTAACATGTTTATTTTTATTATGATTATGGTGGTTGTTTGGTTTTAAGCTATGAAGTAAATAGCTATAAAAATTTAAAAATAACAACAACAACCAAAAAAACCAACAACAAAGAAAACCTCAGCTCCCCCAAACCTTCGGGTTAACCCGAAGTTAACAGACAAGTCAACTCCTCCTTCTCTTTCACCTGAAAACTACGGTAAACATCCACGTTACAACAGGTACTGCAAAAGGGACCTCATCTGATTTACAGTACAGATGCAAGTTCAGTATTTACATTAACACAGGCGCTTTGTAAACATGATCGGTGTGGCCGGCGGAGCGGCCGGCGCGGTTCCCCCGCGGGTCCCGCTCCGCGCCGCCCCCGCCGCTCCCTCACCTGCGGCCGCTCCCGCTCGGGGCCGCTCAGCCCGCGGGGCCGCGGCCCTGCCCCGCCGAAACGCACCCAACAAAGGACACCGAGCGCTTCCCGGCGTTTCCAAGATCCAAGCCTTTGCTGCTTGGAGGCTGGAAACGTCGCTGCTCTCACGCGGTGACACAGCAGCCATCCATGTTTGTGGTACTAGAGATTGGTCCTGTATAAACCCCTGCTTTTCCCCAGACAAAAGAAGGGAAAGAGGCATCGCCGAGCCAGGCTTGCCTGGTCGCCGACAAATCGAGGATGCCTGAAGTACTTTTGGAAAACTAGCAATGCCAGCGGCAGCTCCTACCGGGCGGGAGGGGGCGGGCCGGGCCGGTTCCTTTCGCCTCAGAAGAACGGAAAACAAAGTTCAGAACCAGGGGAGAAACCGAGCCGCGAGGGGAGGGCTCGGCTGAAGGGGCGAGGCGGAAAGGGAGCTCGGGCGAACCGCAGATCTCAGCTTCCCGCGGGGAGGTGTCTCTGCTTTCGAGGAAAAGAGTAGAGAGGGGAAAGAAGCGAAAGGAGGGAGAGAAGGGGAGGGAGGAGAGCTCCGAGGAAACTTTGGGAGAATGGGGAAGGCAGCGTCCGTGCAGGCGGCCCGGGTCAGTGCACAGCTACGGAGTGCAGGGCGGGCGCCGGGCTGGTGAGAGTCTCGCTGGGGGTGGCCGGGCTGCTTTGGCTGGTGGCCGTCTGCGAGGACGTGGGGCTGAGGGAGGGCGGCGAGTTCGAGAGGATGGTGGGGATGGGCGCGGGCAGGGCGGGCAGGGCTGGCACCGCGGCGGGGGTAGGCTTGATGGGGACGGGGATGGCCGGCAAAGTCTGCCCCCCATGGCAGAGCGGTTTGATGGGCACGCCGTAGGCGCCGTACTCGCTGCTGGCCATGGAGATGGGGGTGGCGGTGTCGATCATGCCGGAGCTGTACATGTGGGGCCAGCCCGTGCCAATGGAGCTGCCCACCGTAGTCAATTGATTGGGGAGGGGGTAGGCGGCCGGCATGGGCTGCATCGTGGAAAAGGCGAGGCCCCCGGGCATCTTGTACTCTCTGGCGATGATGTTCTCGATGGCGAAGGGGTGCTTGAAGCTGGAGGGCTGGGACACGCCGAGATTGTACGTGGACATCTGGGGCAGGTGGGTGCCGGTGGCCGCGAGGGCGCTGAGCCGCAGCTTGGCTTGCTGCTGCAGGTACTGCGCCGCGTCCGCCGGCTTGCTGGGCGCCAGGTGGTCCGACTTGACCACCTTGAAGCGCTTGCGGCGGCGCAGGAAGCTGCCGTTCTCGAACATGTCCCCGCAGCTGGGGTGCAGCGCCCAGAAGCTGCCCTTGCCCGGCTGGTCGGGGCGGCGCGGGATCTTGATGAAGCAGTCGTTGAAGGAGAGGTTGTGGCGGAGGGAGTTCTGCCAGCGCTGAGTGTTCTCCCGGTAGTAGGGGAAGCGGTCCATGATGAACTTGTAGATCTCGCTCAGGGGCAGCATCTTCTCCGGGGAGCTCTGGATCGCCATGGCGGTCAGCGAGATGTAGGAGTAGGGAGGCTTCTGATCGCTATAAGTGTTTCTGCCCGGGCGAGGCATCTTCGCTAGGCGACCCGCGGAGATCTGCAGAAGGGCAGCGACAAGGGGAGGGGGCGGGAGGAGGGGGTAGAGAGGTGAGTCCGAGAGGATTTGCACGGACACCCAGCCGGGTCAGCCGGTGGCTCTGGGGCCAGGCTGGAGAAAGCAGGGCACGGGGAAGGGGCACGGTGGATCTCAGCCCTCGAAACGGGGGACGCGGGGCGCGGGGGTGGGGGAGTGGGGCGCAGATGAGGGCAGGAGAAAACAGCCCAGAGCTCTGTGCCGCCGCAGGGGGAAAAGCGATGTGCTTCTCCCAGCTCCGGCCTCCCTCAGCCTGGCCTTCCCGCAGGAGCCCACGTCCGTGAAGTTACTCTTGTGATAGCCCTGTCTTCTGGGCTCTGCGAGAATGAAGGGGACCCCATCCCCTCCCCTCGACTCCCACCCAACTCCATGCCAGCCCCTGCATGTGCCCACCTTAAAGTTGCTGGAAGTTGACAGTCCGCATCCGGGACGCAGCTGGGAGTCCGGACTCTTTCCCACCCGTCTCCTCCGGCGTGTCTCTCGCTCCTTCCGCGGCCACGCTGCTGCAGTTTAGTCCTGAGGAGGCAGCGAGCTGGCTTGGTTTTGGGAATCCTCCTGTACACCCCTCCCTTCGCCTTCGCGGGCTGAATCAGCTTCTTTTACACCACCGGCAGCTGCTCTGTAGCAGAGGCTTGTTTGCTTCTCTGCAGCGGCGATGAGCTAACTAGTTGCCTCCATGTCCTTCCTCTAACCATCTGATAGTTTTATGTGGTGACATGAGCAGAAAAGACCCCTGTAGAGGCGCTTCATTAATGTGCCACTTCTTTGCTATCATATGACAATCGCCTTGGGAGCAGGGGGAGGGGAGCAGGGAGGAGGGGGCTGGAGAGAAAGGCATAATCTGGTTTCATTTACACCTATTTACATGGACACCTTGGGCCAATGGGAATCATTTCCATTTGAAGACAAGGCGAGGGGTGAAAAGGCTCCGCCAGCGGAATTGCAGTGCGATGGTACCCGGTGGCTGGGGGTGGGGGGAAGGTATGCACTAACCTCTATGTGGACTTTGCAGGAAGCTTAGTCTGCAATTCACACTTACAAATGGAAGTACTGAGCAGTGGGATGTTTGACATGGAAATTGCTTGGCTGTGGTATTCTGTTTGTTCTGCATTGTTATCTGATTTGTATTATTGGCTAACTTAAGGCGACTGTTTCCCCTGTAACGAGGGACTTTCTCTTTGCCAAATCCGCTCTCCCCGAGCGAAGGTTTTTTCGAGCGGTAAGATCGGGGCTCCTCGGTAGCGCCCCGGGAAGTCAGTCCCGTCCCCCCCCCCATCCTCGCAGCCCGCCCCAGCCCCTGCAGGACCGCTGCTCTGGTTCCGCGGACCTGTTGGTGTAAAGACGCGGGAGTTGCTCTCAATACCAAGCGAAGGGCTCATGAGCGGACACACGGTCCCGGTGTGCTCGGTAACCAGCTGCCTTCGCGCCGCCGCTCTGCTCGCGGGACCGGGGACTGTCCGGCCGCCCTCGAGGGCTCGGGGCTAACGGGTCCGTGCCAGCGTCACCCTGCTAAACATCGTCATCTTGACGCCTTCTGCGGGCTTTGCGTGATGTGTGGCAGACTGCTCTCCTGCCCGTGTGCTTCTCGGTGCGCACTTGTGTGTGTGGGAGCAGGCAGGACGTGGAGCAGCCGAGTTGCGGCTCGTTCTGGTGCACGGTGCTCCCTCCTCCCCGGGAGCCAAGGCCCGATCCTGCAACCGCAGCCCAGACGAGCAGCTCGCTGCCAGCCTGTGTCCGTCCTGGGGGGAGGATCAGGCCCGGAAGGTGCCAGGCTTGCCCTGGCACAGGAGGGAAGTTTGCATGATGTGTATTCCTGAGGCTGCTGTGCATCCTGTCACCCTAGAGCCAGAACTGAAGATTGTCTCGGGAGCTGCGAGCCCGGGGAGGAAGAGCCTTCGTGGTGAATACACATCAACTCCATTAACAATAATTTCGGAGTCGGTCAATAACTCACCAAAACGTAACTTAAACACGATGAATTTAGGAGATTAAACAATTTCATTAATATTGAAATGGCTGAGGCTGAGCGCGCGCGCTTGAAATGCAAGCACACGTTTTTCAATATTAACAGAAGTACTTGAAAAGAAGAATAATGTCACCTTCTTAATTCAGCAAAAATAGCCGGGCTGGGGGAGGGAGAGCGGCGGCGGCGGCTCTGTGCAGCGCGGCTGCTGACACGGGCTCTGCGAGAGCCTTGGAGTCCTCTCGGAGGGACGGTCCCCATCAAGCAGGGCTCCCTCAAACCTGGCAGGGAGCCTCAAAACGCATTTTCACATCGCGACCAGCGCCGACCTCGTGGGTGTTAAACCGTGCTCCCTTCGCCCCAGCCCGGCTGCCCTCGGTCCCATCTAATCCCTCTCTCTCGGGGCAGGATGTCGTTTAGAGAATAATAAGTAAATAATTGTGTTTCTAGGAATCCGAGAAGCAGACCGGCCCCGCGCTGCCGAGCTAAGGAGCCCTTTTGAGGGGCTAGACCTGCCACATGCTACCCTCTGCCCCTTGCAGAGAGGGCCCGGGAGTGTTTGTGCTGCTCAGAGCCCGGGAGTTGCCTTGCTCAGTTATTCGGCTCTGAGATGCTTCATCCAGCCAGGCAGGGCAGGAAGGCAGCCTCCAAATTTTTTTTTTTTTTTTTTTTTTTTTTTGAGGGGGTGGGGTGGTGGGTAAGAGGTGGTGGGACGATGATATTTTTTAGAGGGTAGGAAAGACAATACTCTGAAATTAAGAGGGATTCCTCCCAGCTTCCCCTAACACCGGACAGAAGGCTTCTGTTTTTGTGTTGAGAGCCCCCAAATAAGAGGGTGTAAGGGATACTTCCCTCCCACACACACCACACACCCAGCTCCCCCATCCCCAACTTCTAACACTCCCAGTTCAGGTTTTGTCTCTCGGCCCAAGTTCACTCCTGGGATGCCTATCTAAAAGACAGCTCAGAAAATCCACAAACTGACAAATACTTTTCCTCTTCTCTTTGCCGGTACCTTTTCTTTTCGAAGAAAGAAAAAAACAAACCAGCTGATGCAAAAAGGAACCCAAAGCTGTAAAGTTAAAGGAAAGTCGACTTCCGTTGTCATTTGCTACTCGGAGTGCAGACGAGGTATGGCTGTGAGGCGTCCGATGTTTTTTCCTGGTTTGTGTTTTTGGTTGTGGTTTTCGGGGTTTTTTTTTGGTTTTTTGGGGTTTTTGTTTGTTTGCTTGTTTGGTTGGGGTTTTTTTGTTGTTTTGGTTTGGTTTTTTGGGGTTTTGTTTGTTTGTTTTGTTTTTGGGGTTTTTTTTCCATTGCAAGGAATGTGCGATTGAAGGGGTAGGGCAGCCTAAGTCCTCCTAGTAATTGATACCCAAAGTTTCATCTCATGCTAAGCAAGCAACAGATGATAGACTTGGGCAATATAGCATTTAAAGGTAATTGTAGCATTTCCCTTTTACTTTGAAAGCCAACATTAGGGAGGAGGAGAAGGTGAAGTGAATCCAAATCCATTGTGTGGAAAACCAAAACAAATAGACGTTTTTCTGAAGTCTAATTCAAATAAGGGGCTCAGAGGAAGTGTTGGGAAAACTATATAAAATACACATAAGTCAATTATATCAATGTTCAAACCCAATGGAAATCTATTTCATACAAGAGCCATTCAGGCCTTGCATGGAGCCCATCATGGACCACCTTTCTGCATGGAAGGTTTGCAATAGCCCTCTTTCCCACAAGCAAGACCACACACGTTTACAGATTTGGTAATAATTTATGCTAATTTTCCTCCATAAATCCACAATTCGCCTCAGTGGCAAGCAGGGCTGTTGAGAGAGGAAAAGGAGACAGAAAAGTGACAAATACAATATTGATTTTGAATCCTTGTGGCTGCAAGCAGGTGTGTAGCTTTGCAGAGGGGAGGAGTGGGAGAGGGGCTGTGGGGGGAAGCCAAGAAGTTTTCCAAGGATAAAAAAACCCACTCTGTGTGAGAGAATACTCACAACCTTGTTAATATTTACAAACCAGTTGGGAGAAAAGAGGAGGGGGGAAGTACCAGCTTCTTAGGGTTTCCTAGGCTGCGAAACACAATGCCAGTGTCTGAGCAAGCTTCCCCCGTTTTGGAAAGTCAACTGCAGGCTGTTGGTTGCGGCTGCGTTTCGGCTAAGCCTTGCCCTGTTTTTTGGTTTTTTTTTTTTTTTTGTAATGGTTCTGCTTCTTCTGCTTCTCAGGGGCTGAGGAGATGGAGGCCAAGGTACTTGGGGTCTCCTGCTTTTCTGTGTGCTTGAATTCTCGGTGCGGTTTCCCGAATAGCTCCGGCCGCTCTGGGAACGGCTGGGCTTTGTCCCACCCCACATTCTTCACCAAATCTGCCACTTTGGCGTGAAACTACTTAGCGCCCTTTCAAAAGGATTTTGTTCCTTTCCCAATGAGCACTAAACAAACTCCCCCTGCCTGTCAAGGGCCGGATTGAGAACTGTTCCCCAAACCCGTATTCCCGATAGCTTGGGATGTGCTTTGTGCCCGGGGAGGCCGGGCCAAGCCTCACCGCTGGGGGCTCCTGGCTCTGGGCACCGCGCTAGGCCGGCCCTGCCACCGCCCCCGCTCTCTTCTCGCCGCTGTCGCCCTCCCGAGAGCCGGCTGCCTGTATGCGCTGCCCTCGGCTGTCCCGTCGGGGATTTCAAGCGCCGCCAGCCCGAGCCGGCCCTCGGCCCCGCTGCGGCACTGCCGGGGCGCACCCCAGGACGGAGCGTCCCCCGTGTCCCGAGCCCATCGCTGTCGGGCCTCGGCCCCGGGCAGCCGTTCCGCACTTTTCCAGCGCTCAGAGAGCCCGCGCTGGGACCACCCGAATTCTTTAACCCTGAGAGGAGGCTGTTGTTCCCGCTCGTGGCTCTCGGCGCTGCTCCGGAGCACCTGGCTCCTGATCGGAGCCGGTTTCCCGGAGAGCTCTTTCCCCTCTGCCGCGCCGGTAAACGCAGCACCTCCGCCTCCCCTCCCTCCACAGGGCCGGGAGCTCCCTGGGCCGGCTCCGAGGGGTGCCAGGGTCACACCCTGTGAGTGCGTGAGGCCGGGCCGGGCGCGCAGCGCTGCCCGCGCCGCTCTCCGCGCCCCTCGTTGGCAGCAGCTGCCCCCGGCCGGGCTGCGGGCCCGGCCCCCCCGCGGGAGCGCGCAGGTGCGCGCGGGGCCGCGGGCTCGGGCGGCCGGGACTCCGCAGCGTTTGTTAAGTCCCGAGCTGGTAGCGCGGATTGCAGCTTGAGTCTCGACGTTATTGCCCTGAGTGTCTGTCTTTGTGGTAAACTTCCCTCGCCTTCCCGGAGATGCTGGAGTATTTATCTACACGTTTGGGATTTATTGGTTTGTTTATTTATTTATTTGGAGAAGTATCAGGGGAGGCCTCGCAAACTTTTTCTTTTTAATCTTCCCTTTTAAACAAATGTCGCATTTCAAGCTGCCCTCTCTTCTCCTTTTCACATTGTAGGAAATATTGAAAATGCCACCTTAGTATTGAAGGGATTAACTTGCTTTTCTCCCAGCCGCTAACTCTGGTGTAAAGGGAGCAGTAGATCAACTGTATAATGTGTGCACTGTTTGGTCATTTGTACAAGCAGAACAAAGGTTGAGCTAAGCCAAATTGCATTGCACTTGTGAACCGAGTCCCAATTTGAAGTATCTTTTACAGCAGGGGGAATGAGAACAATTTCGTGTATGTCTAAAAGGGAATAACAAAGCCACTTTCTAGAGCATCTCAAAGTGAAGTAGTGAGGCGTGACATTCCCAGGGTGAGGAGGGACAAAGGCAGGGTCAGGGGGATGAAAAAGGGAATCAAACAGCCACTTTCACATGTCTGCCCTCAACTGCTGCACCTCTCCATAATAGGAAACAACTGTTGTAAAAAGGGGGATTGCTCCCATTCATTCAAAATAGCAAATGATAGCTAAACAACATTGTCAAAACTGAATCAACTTCTGTGCAGTACCACCCAGAAAAAGGTATTGTGTTTTGGTTAATAGCTGGGTGGAGCAAACTTGATTTTCCTTTTTCTTTCTTTTCTTTCTTTCTTTTCTATCTCCTTTTTTGTTGTTGTTTTGTTTTTTTGTGTTTTTTTTTTTCCAAGGACTCTTCTTTCCAGATCCATCCGTTTCATAAACTTTATTTTTTATCATGAGCCTTTTTTAACATAACATACTCATCCCATTCACACTTTCTCCTACAGTCTGCTCTTGCCTTGGTGTTCTGTTCAAAACCAGAAAACAAAAAATGTTAGGCTGAGTCCCGTTCTTGCTGCAGTCAGAGCGGCGGTTCAAAATCCGTAAGCAATGTAAATCTTCCTTGAATTGCATGTGCGTGTCACTCGGCAAAAAACACCTTTAAATTACTAAGTTATTTCTTAGCCAAACATTGTGAAATGGTTTTTATGACAATTGACGATGATTTTAAATTGCATATCCACAAGAATAATGGCGCGCACGTTACGGTTGTTTCCCCTCTTTATAAGCAAAGGTAATAACCGCTTGAGGAATTCAGGCTCGGACAAACTTTTTCCCGCATTGTGTGAAGTCTTTAACGAGCCGGGCTTTAATTAGGGTCAGAACTTTGAATGCTTGTGTTTTTCTCTCTGTTGGCGGGGGGCATGTTTGCAAACAGATCCTCAAGTTGCCGCCGCGAAGGCGCAGCGCGGTGGGGGGGTGCGGTGCGGCTGTGTGGGCGCCGGGGCTCTGCACTTTCCCTTCCTGCCGCAGCGCCCCCTCCCCGCGCCGCCCCCGCCCGGCCGCCACCCACCAAGCTGCCCGGGGCCAGGGAACACAATTCCCGAGCCGGGGCTCCCCGCCCCCGCCGGGCCCCGCTCCTCGGTGGGACGGGACGGGGCAGCACCGCCCGCCGGAGCCCCCCCGGCGCTCGCACCTGCGTCCCGCGGGGAAGCGACAGCGCTTCCTCGGCCGCGCCTGTGGCCGCAAAGGCAGAGGGGCTGCTCGCCCCTCCCCGTGCTCTGGGCCGGCTTCAGCGCCCACCCCGCGACGAGGGGGATCCGCGGGGCCGGCGGTGCAGCGCCCCGCACGCTCGGGGCCGTGCAGCGGGGCGGGAGGGCAGGGCGGGACGGTGGCTGCAGGCGAAGCGTTCATTGCGCTTCCCGAGTCCAGCGGCTTCCATCGTTCCCTTGTATCTGTTGACATCCTCCGCTCTCGCCCGCTATACTCACGATGCGAGCGAAGCTCCCGTCTTCCCATCAACCCTCAGCTCTGCAGCAAAAACCATATTAACCTTCTTTAATATTTCATTCCTGGAAGAAATTCTTTGGATCTAACTTTAGAAAAGACTTCCCCGCAGCGATTTCTACCCATGTATTTTTTTATCCGTATTTATTATCGAGAGAAATGGTAGTCATACAGCATCCAACCAGCTAAAAAGGATAGAATTTGATAAAGTATTTTTTCCCCTTTTGGCGAGCAAAGATTTTACATGGGAATAAAAGACACTGGGAATGGCAAAGCTTTTTGAGCTCTGAGAGCGAGATGTCTGCGCTGTCATTCAGAGGAGAGCCCTTTCGTATTTCTTCTACGAGGTAGTATTTCCGTCCAAGTTTGCTCTCTCTTGAGCCGCGACCTGTAAAAGCCTTGCTCTGTATTTTGGGTGACGGCAGTTTCAGCCGGCACGGCCGTTTTCTCGTCAAGGTAGAATTGCACTTGTAAGAAGCGCCCCCGGTAGCGGAAGGGACCCGGGGCCGGCGCTGAGCCCCGCGGACCTGTTGGCAGCCCCGCGTGGAGCTGCGCGGAGCCGGGCGGAGCTGCCTGGGTAAACTGCTTGTGTATTTCACATTATCATCCCGCTATCTGCAGGCAATGTAGATTTTCTAAAGATCTAATGAATAAACAACCAGCAAGTGCTGGCGGTGTAATTTACATTGTTAATGCCTACATGTGTATAATAAATATGCATTTGTATGTCTTCAAATAAACTCTTTTTAGTTTCTAACCTGTGGTGATTTTTTTAAAAGCTGTCTTTTCCAAGAATCCAATTTTCCTTTTCGTTTCCTGAGCTGGTAGGGATGGAAAAGACCTAGCAAAGCGCTTCACATCTGCTTTTCAGCGACGGCGGGGGATGCGCGGGCCCGGGCTCTGCCTGCCCGCCGCAGCGCGTCCCGGGGCGCGCCGGCCGCAGCCACCGCCCGCTCCCCCGGCGCGGGATGGAGGCCGCGGCCAGGCAGCGGCAGGCACTCATTTCTCAGCGCAACTTGCCACGCTTTTAACAGCAGAACAATTTAAATGTACAATATTAGCTCACAGTATTAGTCTGGAGGTGCAAAGAACAATCCATTCAGAGACCGAGCTTCAAAGGCACCGGATTCCCCTCAAGGAAAAGTTTACCAATGTGGCTGCTCCCTCCCTCCTTCCCTGCCTCCCCCTCCTCCCCTCCCTCGCTGGAGACAAACGGTTTTCCCCGAACGTTTCTGTAGAGGGCATCCCTGACCAGATTTCTCCCACCTCGCCGTGCGCAGCCCGCTCCCCCCGCTCTGAACTGCGGAGCTCCGTGCGCGGCTCCGCCGCCCGCGAACGGGCTCCGCGCCGCCCTCACGGGTCGCGCACTGGCAGCGGTGCTTGAAGGCGAAGCTCTCGCTTTCAGATCTTCAGGCTGAAAAGTCTGGCTTTTCTAAGCCCCTGCTGACTTCACCTTGGGAGGGATAAAGATTTTCTCCTCATTTTTCGCTACAAACCAGGTGCCACTTTCTTACACCGCTTGATGGCAAATGTCTCGTCTTCAGCGAGCTGGATCTGGCATACATTATTTTAATTAAGTCTATGGCGATTTACTTTCCTCTGAGATCCATTCCACGGTGCAATTAAGAACGTATTGGTGCTAGCACATATGAATATTCAGGAGAGTGTCAATTAATTAGCAGACAGAGGAATCTCATTATGGTGCTCAAAACCCTTTTAGTGCTAAGCAGAATTAAGGGGGCATTTGCCAATGTGCTGGATTAGTGAATATTTTACTGCGCGCTCATTTAACTTCATTATCATAGCACTTACGCTACTCTCTGATTTTATTAATTAAATTGCTCATTAATTTATCTAGAAAGGGGGATAAAAAGTTTTATGACGCCACAGCACTCGCGTAGCCGCCCCAAAGAGCGAAGTGCCGCCCCGGCGCTCCGCAGGAAAGCGTTTCCCCAGGGCCGACGGGAGGCCGGGCAGCGGCAGCGCACCCGTCCCGCGCCCCTCAGCCAGGTGCATTTTTATCTCCCCTCACCGCAGAGATAAGTGTAATGCGGCAATTAGTGCTGCTGCAGCAAAGGGAAAAAGGTATCGCTGGGAATTTGAAGCGTAGACTTCGAGTTACATCTCTTTTTCTACTTAAATCTTTTCTCAGCATCTGGGGAGCGGGAAAGCCCACGATGCGATTTACCCCTTAATCTCTGCGCAGGAAAAAAGCTGCAGAAAGAGGAGGCATAATCTCATCTTTCTTAGTACTATGGACAAAATCGGATGCGATCGCTTTCCGACAGAGACAGAAGCGTAACCTGAACGCTGTGCTGGGGAGGAGCGCGAATGCTTCCCGGGGCCAGGAGCAGCCAAGCGCGGGGTGCGCTGGCTGCGGGTTCGCAGTTTCTCAGCGCAGTCAGAACTGCGAACATCAGAAGCCAGTGATCAGGATTACGCTTATTTTCTAATTAGGCAATACTTCAATTCTCATTTTTCCAAGGAGCATTGTATTAAGAGCAGCTATTAAAAAAAATGTCCGTGGGATATTGTGCTTTGCAAAAAACAAACAAAAATTCCCTCAGAAATGTTTAATATTAAATATTAATCGGATTTAAATTCAATAGCCGTATCCTGCGACAGTTATAGATGTGCGGGAAGCTATAGATAATCAGCCCTTGTGCATCTTCACACAGGAGAGATCGACCCGGTGTCAGCGAAGGCTCCGCAGAGGAAAGGGAGACCGATGGAAATGTGTTTTAAAAGTCACCTCTATTTCAGCACCGAGCGCCGAATTTGCCCAAAAAGGTTAGAAAGACAAATATTAAATCTGCCTTCACAAAGGGAGCCGCTAAATAGATCCGAAATTAATATGCATGTAAAATTAATTAGCTGCATTTCATGACATCAAAATAAGTACCTGGGAAACAAGAACACCTTCTGGGCATTTGGCACCATATGCTAGAATTACAGTTAATTGACTAATTACATAAATTAGGCATCAATTTTACAACACATCAAGTATAAAAGATATCTCAATTAATTGTGGAGAGCGAAGGAGGAGGTTAAAGGGGAGCTGGCGGTCCGGCCGGGCCGGGCGCTGCGGGCGCGGAGCGCGGCCGGAGCCGCCGCCGACTTGGGGCGGTCGTTGGCGCGAGGAGCCGGCCGGCCGCGCTCATTAGAATCAATTACAGCGCGGAGATTGATTAGCGCGTGTCAGGGAGACCAGCCCGGAGCCGCCCAGAGCACGGCCCGGGACCGGGATTGGGATGCGCTCTGTGCGCTGACCGCTCCGTTCCGTGGAGCATCCTGCCCTCCCCCGCCCCCCTCAGTATTTTATTCTGGGAGGAAAAAACAGTTCTGTGATTTTTCAGGCACTGGGTTGGGGTGTTTTCCAGTGGAGTTATTCAGATTTTCCTATTACTTTGCTACATTGGGAGCAAGTTTTAAATAATATTAACAATTTTAGGTAGCCAGAGCCATGGCACACAGTACCTTGGAGGTGTGAGGGGATGTTCTCTATAGGTCCAGCACCCTGGAGCCTCATCACCTGTTAGAGAGGCTACCTGACAAGATTCTTTTCTCCCCCTCAGAATAAAAGGAGTGTCCAGTTTGTACCTGACTGTACCCAAAAAGGTGCCAGACTGTCTGCATTTACTTTGAAGCTTTCAGTTTAAGCACAGGGGAGGCTGTGTTAAAATGCAGGAAGGATTTTTTTCAGCTGATGGGAATAATTATATCTTCCAAGCTAAAATGGCAAAATTCAAATCAGCATGGGAAGCTCAGGGTCTGAAAATAGCCCAGGTCATGTAGCAGGTAGTGGAAAACTATCACACTAAGAGTATTTGGGGAGGCACCAGTAAGTGATCTCCATTTACACTGGGATTTGCTGAACACCACAAAATAAACAAGTCCTACTCTACAGCTTTTGGTAGGGTGACTGGTGGAGCTGGGACTGGACCCGCCCCAGCAGAACAGGAGGCTGCAGGGAGGGCTGCCTTCTGCCTTTGTGGGGAAGGGTGGAGGTTCTTGTTTCTTCTGCCTTACTAATAGGAACAAAATTTGACCACTGTCTGGTTGCATTGGTGACAATACAGCCTGACTGTTGATGGGCTAGAAAACAGATGAAACCCTGCCACATGTCTATCTTTTTATTGAGACAAAATGTTCATTTTGATGTAGCAGTTTTGTGCTGTTGCCAGATGCTGAAGGTACTTGAGGGAGATGTTGACAAGTGGATAATTGTCAACAGAACGAAAACAGACACTTTGTTTACAGTTGAGCGTGATTAATTGAGAGTAAATAAAACAACAGCTCTGTTCATGAAGTCTCTCAGCATCTCAAGTTCACAAGCAGGCAGCTTACTCCAGAAAGGAAGGCACTGAACCTGCTCCTGTGCACAGTAACAGAGTTTGGTAATGAGAACAGCTTGGGTGTCACCCTCTAGATTTCAAACCAAGTAGTTTCCTGCTTACTTTTTCTTTCTGTTGGTTTCTTTTATTTTCTTTTTTTGTTTGTTTTTCTTTTTTTCCCCTTCAATTTTGGCTTACATGGCTGGATCCACAAAGGATTACAGATCACACACTAATTCAAAAGAAAGGGTTGTGCATCCCAATGCTGGATATAGTTTACTCAGGTAAAATGATGGGACAAAAGTGGTCTAGAATACTTAATCAACAGTAAAACAGGAAGTGATGCAGCAGTCTTTCTTCCCACATTGTAACTTAAAGGTTGTTATAGAATATTTCATGCTTTAGTCCAGTAGTGAGTGGCACAAATTAGTAGTGATGGTCAGTAAAATCCGGGAATACTCTGCATTTTTGTGGGTTGTTGCTGGTTTGGTTTTCTTTTTTTTTATAATTAAGATATGTTTCTATTTGTATCTCATGTAGCAGTGTATATTTACCCAGACTTGTACAGAAGGTGGCATAGTTAGTATCTAAGTGGTATTCATGCTGCTCAGACTAGACAGATGCTGCAGCTCAATTGGAAGGTGGAGAGGAAATAGAATTTACCAATCTACAGTTGCCCAAATGTGCATTTTGTGCATATCTTTTTCAAAATTATAATTTTCTCTCTTCTTTGTGCTTTGCTCCACTCTGCAGCCACTTCCTGTGAATTATTCTTTCTTTAATGGACAGGAGCCCTAGTAAGACACTGTTGCAGCAGCTGGTTCAGCCTCCCCCATGTGCAGCACACTCATAGGTAAAGTTATGAGCCTGTTAATCTGTATTCAAACTTTCTGCCTTGGTCCTGTCCTCAGGTGACTGGAGGTTTAAGGGCAGCCTGTCTGTGTCTGTTGTCAGTGGGCATTCAAAGAGCTGGAAGAACTCTGCAGCCACTCCAGCCTGTGAATGAGATGTGCTTGCCCCATCAGCGCTGAAGGAGGGGCAAGCTCTCTTACTGATGACTGTTGTGTATTTCTTCTCAAGCCAGTTTATTGCAGCTTGCAAGTTTGGGGGTGGTTTTTGTCTTTTGTACTCTTTCTTGCTGTCATTGATTTCAACAGTGCCAGCTTCCAAGGAGCATGAGAATCATGCTCAGTCTCATGCCCACAGTTCTTGGTGGCTGTATTCCAAATTGTCCTTGAGCAGTGATTGGGTGCTACTCATTTATTACAGCTGTATCTGCTTCGAGGGAGGAGAAGACTGTCAGGAATTGATAAGAGTTTGCATAGTAATACACATTTATCTGTCATTTCAACACAAGTAACCTTAGGTTATTGTTTCACACTCTGAGGGCCAGTCATGCCATCAGCCTCCTGTCCAGAGGTGTCACTGTCCCCGAAGGTGCTCCAGAGCAGTGAGTGTTGTGATGTGGCTCCATCACCCTTGCTCAGTAGCTGGGATGTTTCTGGTGCTGGCTGCTGGGCTCCTGTCCATGTGGGACTGTGGGTCTTGGAGCCATGCCTAAGGGTATTTATTCTGATCATCAGTAGCTTGTCAGTTGGATTATTGATTAGTTTATACTTAGTTTACACTATCACAGCCAAGATGATTGCAGTTTTTTGCCTTGAAGCCTCCTGTATCCTTAGTATTTCTCCAATTCCTTTGAAAAGCTTTCTCCTTTATTTTATCTGTGATCAAACCTTTGCTCATCCCTCATCTAGAATGTGCCTCTTCCTCTGGAGCATATGCTTGTTTAAGCTGCAGCAGTTGTTGCTTGCCTGTGCAACTCAGAAGCGCCCCAGGATGCTCCCCAAAGGCTGCTGCACTTCAAAGGAGAAGCTGCAGGCTCAGAGCAGCCAGAAAACAGGAGCCTGTGGGCCTCAGAGCCCCAAAGGTGGCTGCTGGCATGGATGTAAGAGGAAAAGCTCCTTTCAAGGAGCAGCTTTTGAGTTTCCTTCTGTAGGGGAGCACTGGGCACTTCAGAGACAAGGCAGCAAGCCAGGATCCTTGATGCAGATTGTGAAGATCTTCCCAGAAGCTAGAGCAGCTGTGTGGGGAGCTCCTGTGCGAGTCAAAGCACCCAGGGGGAGCGTGCTGGGGAGGAGAATTGTTTCCCTGGTGGAGAGGTGAGAGCATGGGCTGTTCAGCTGTGGGTAAGCTCTCAGCCCCCAAGTTATGGCTGTCTTGTACCAATCTGAAGACCACTGTGTTGCTTGTTTGGATGGTGGTAGGTGTCGGCTCTCCAAAACAGAAGGCCCTACTTTATTTGCAAGGCAGAAGGGAAAAAATTGTGTCCATACTTATTTTAAGTTTACTTTTCATCTGAATGATGTCTAATGGTAAAGACTTTGGAGATAGCATCCTTCTGAGCCTAACTTATCTAGCACCTTTTAAGGACAAATTTTCCAGTGGAGTTATAGAACTTTAAAAATAGGCCTAAGGACAGGAGGTTCTGCTACATTTGACATCAATGGAATTGGTGTATTTTGCAGATGGTAATGAACAACTGAATTGTATGTGACTTCTGAATGTTCAGTTTCTTTATGATCCAGACACAAGAGCTGTGTCCTATATGTATACATGGAACTATAGGAATGTCTGTCAAAAATCACCATAAATATTATTGACTCTGTAGCCTAGAGCAAATCCTGAGAATGCTTCTGTCTATGTGGTCCAGGGAGATATGCCTGGATTTCTTGCTGCCCTGTCAATATAATGCCCTGGAGCATTCAGGGTGTAGGTTGCAGATAGATGTAGGATATACTTTTCTCATGGTCAAAAGTTACTGGTGGATCCTGAGAGAAGACCTGCTCTGGGCACAAAACTCAAATCACTTGCTGCTTCATTATCTTGAAAGACCTTGAGTTGGAGTCAAAATTGAAATAATGAGCCAGACTGATGAAGGTGAATGCATTTGCAGCTGACAGGAGTGGACACATGCTGGTAACCATCTGCTGGGATCCCTTGCAGGTAGCTGTGGAAGTGCACTTTCATGTTTAGGCTGTGAATGCCATGAGTGTGATTTACTTTATGTGCATATGCTGTCCAACTAAATACTTGCATGGGTATTAAAGCTATTTAAAGGGATATTTGTCTGATTATGTGCTCTTAGGGAAGAGACTGTCTGATTATCCATTATATATTTTCTTCTGAAAAAAAGAATGCCTCTTTTATTGAGTGGTTGTACACAAAAATCCGGAGATGCAGCAGTTCTGTGCTGTGTATGTAAGTTTGTATGGATTTGCAAAGTAGAACTTTGTTTAACTTGGTTGTCATTAATGGTCAGAGATGCCATGGCACTGGTGCTTCAGAAGTCAATGAAACATAAAACATTGTAACAGGATTATTAAAGAGTACTGAATGCTGGAGAATGGATGTGTTACAGGAAGGGGCACAGAATTGCTGTGTACTTAGCGTGTATAATGCAGCTTGCTCAATTTGTTCCTGGCTATTCATAGGAGAGTACATTTTCTCTTTTTAATTGCACAAGATGACAAGACCTTTTAATTAAGGTGGCATCTATAGTATTCATATACTGCAAAACCCACAAATGACTAAAACTTAATAGCATCGTAAAAACTATGGTTAAAGCTTTTACCAACACTGCCATCACAGCAAAGGGTCTTAAATCAACTACATCAGCAGTGAACTTATGCCTACACTGAGCCTACTGACTCAGAGAGCAGGAACAGATTTCTTTTCATGCAGAAATAGTGTCTTTGTGAGGTTTTTATGGCTGTAGTAAACTGGTAAATGGCCCTTTTTTCTCTTCATGTGTACCTGCCCTCCCATGTCTAATTTCTGCAACCTCTGAGATATTCTGTGTCCAGTCAGAAGATACTTTCGGGGGAAAAAGATAAAACTTCTCTTCTTCACTCAAAAGTTTCCTGCAGGCTTCAGTGGGACAGAAGGGCAGGGAGTGAGGATTGCATACGGAGGATGTGGGGAATCAGGCAGACAGGGCTGGATCCACAGGAGCAGAGCAGGGAAGCCTCAGTGCTGCTCAGCTTTGATACTGACTGGAGGTGCTACTTGGAGAGCCACATCCTCCAGCTCAGGGATCACAGGATTGCAGCAGGGTCACTGCTGCAACATGGGATGTTAATCATTTATGAGCAGAGTCCTGGCAAGGATTTATGCACAGGCTGATTATTTTCTGTCTTCCCCTTTTCCTTATAATGACAGCCTTACATCTGTTGGGCTGGTGTTTGTGGGGGGATGGACCTTCACCATAGGATGCTGTCCTGTGGCATCCCAGGAACCTCTAGAGGTGCATCCTACTCCGGAGGTGGGTGAGGTATGTGGCAGCTGAACAGTGGCAGTTTTTGGTAACACGGGTAAAAATGGGAAAGGTTCTTGGTTACTTTTTTAAGGGGTTAGGCTTTTTTCTCTCTTATTCTGCAGAATGTAAAGGAATATTCTGCAGATACTAAAGCTATGGTCCTTATTTTTGGCAAGAGCATTCTGCGTTTCTCATCAACTTTGTGTGTGTGTAACAGTTACTGCAGGGGGCTTTTTTAGGCATTTCTTTTCTCACAAAATTAGAAATTTAACAGTTTGGTCTTAATCATACTCTGATGCTCAGAGTTCCTTGAGCACACTTTCTATCGACTAAGAAATAAACCAGTTTGTATAATCCAACATTTCCCTTGGGATTGGTTCAGAAAGCAACATGATTTTTACTTTATTGCTAAAAATACTGTGTTGTTTACCAGATGAGTATTTAAATAATTTAAGGATGCTATTCTAAAGAGAGACCTTGTTAGAATGAAAAGTGCTTTATCATGAGAACCTCTAGCAAAAGAGAGGAGGACAGAGTAAACAGGCAGAGGAGAAGGGACCTTGGGATATATTAACATATAGCAACACTAAAATTAATTGACTTAATTATGTCTGGTCTGATATTAGGGAATTATGTTAATCAAGTGTATTTCCTCTATGGTCGGGTTTAGAGTGAGAATTATTAATTTGTGAGTGTGGAATCAGTCAGTCAGGGGTTGCTCTCTGCAAAGCTTTGTGACCACTGGGGTTGTTCAGTGGCCAGAATCCTGGACTCTTCAATTCTCTTTATATCCCCAGTTCAGCCCCAAGGGCCCTGAGCAGCAGGAGTCAATCAGCTGAGTGGGCTGAAGAGTCTACAGTCTTCCCAGTGCCATTTTCTAGACTGTCATGTTTGGTGTGGATTTCATGGCATATGAAAAGCTGTGTATCCTTCTCTTCAGCCCTTCACCCCAACCATGTACTTTCTGTTCTGTGTCCTGTTACCTGGGAAGCTGCAAGGCCTTTCTTCAGCACATGGCTGGTTCATCCAGCAAAGGGGCTGGGGCTGGGACCACTGTCATGTTCTGACAGAAGTTTATGTAGCCCTAAAAGTCAAGGGATCAAAAGTAATGTAAATCTGCTAAAGCCTATCTTACTTGAGTCCTAAGTCACTAAAGGAACTTGAATTGGGCTTATCCAATGACTGGCAAACACATGCTTAGATTTAATCCTGAAGATGAAAACATTGGTAAATACTGTCCTAAATGGAGTTAAGTTTTTAAATGTTCTTTGTGCATTGTTGTAGGCACACAGTTTGTGGTGATTGGGAGTGGGGCCCAGCCTCATCCCCAATGGGGGCAGCTGTGAGCAGCAGGTGAGCAGCACTGCCAGCAATGAGCCATGGAGTGCCCAGGGGCACTGAGCAAGCACCAAAGGGAGCAGAGGGCACCCAGGGGCAATGCATCAGCATGAGGGGTGTAAAAGGTTGGGCTGAAGAGCAAGAGGAGCAGATGCTGGCAGCCTTGTGCAGAGGTGAGGTGTTCCTCTGTGTGGGCAGACTCCTGAGGCCCTGTGATGAGGTGTGGTGTTACTGTGTGTGGGTGAATGCTTAAAGCCTTCTCAAATTGTATGGGGATACTCTGTGTATTGTGGCTGGCTCAACTGCAATATATGCTGTGACACATTTTCACATTGCTTAGGAGCTTCCTTTTTCTGCAGTAAGAGAAAAATAATAAAAATGTCATCAGAAACAAAAAGTTTGGCTGTAGCTGTACAGATCTGAGAACTTTGGTAGGACAAGATTTGTAGGTGGGGGTTGTAACTTAATTGGACTCTGTGGTATCAATGGAAAATGTAGCTGGTTTTAGTCCCACAATAATTCCCTGTAAATTATGGGTTCTTTTTATATTTCTGTACTCAGCACATTAGCATGTCAACACTTGGAAAATAATATCGCTCATTACATTAGCTTTGGGAAGTTGTCATGTTGAGGAAGAGTCAGTTTGTCTAAACCAGTCCTGTGCCAAGTGGTCCAAAGAGTTTGAAAAAATGAGAAAATTACATTGTTTTCTAATATTCCAGCTGATCCTGAGTGCTTTAAGCAATGAAACTTGCCACTCTAATGCTGCTTTTAGGCTTGTCAGTATTTGTGGGTGTAGGCAGGCTTGGTGTATGTCTGGTCCCATTCAGGGTGCAGAGGCTCCCTGGGTGATTTGTGGCTGGCTTTGTGTGGAGGGTTTGCACTGGGATAAACAGGGTTTAGCCGTGTTCAGTGCTCCCAAACACTGTGCTAGCAGAGAGCTCTGCTGACTGTCACCCCTTTATTGAAAGGAGCTGGGCACAGGGCAGTTGGGGTGAGGAAAAAGGTGCTTGGGATTAATTCCCTGACTATTTGACTCATGGAGCTTGGAGTTCAGCCTCAGGGCACATCTCAAGGGGAAGTTCATGCTCAGGATCAGGTCTCCCAGCACTGCTGCTGCAGCACTTGCACAAGATGAGTCTCAAATGGGCTGGAAGTTTGTGGCACAGAGCGTGGTTCGAGGACCTGTGTGCATGTTCTGTGCTCTGGCTGTGTTTCAGTGAATGTGCTGCAGATCCAGACCCTGATCCTGCTGTGCAGATTCCACAGGAACACACATGCTCTTAATACAGCACATTGAACGTTAATTTATGGGAATTTTGTAAGCCAACTTTATGGATGTAGCAGTTGTAGTAAGCACAATTTACAAAAATATAAGAAGACATATTTAGAGGTTTGCTGATTTGTTTGGGTTTTTTTTTTTTAATGATTACTGCAGATATTACTGTTTTGAGACAGTTGCTTAATAGAAAGACAGGAAAGAATGAAATAGGAGTGCTCAGTAAAGTCAACACACTCTGAAGCTGAAAGCATTAGCAATACACAAGTCCTTAAATGTCAACAGTGTTTAAAGGAAGGGAAAAAAGTTCATCTATTTCCCTTTCCCAAAGACCAGATATGGATCTAAATAGAAAAATAATTTCCAGATATTTCCTGTTGAGTTCTAATGATGCAACGAATGAGATGAAAGAAAAACTGAAAATACAGGCTGTTTCTGATGCTTGCTCCATATCTCTAAATTCAGATGATTGGACAGAACTTGTCAAAGACTCAGTTTTAATTACCTGCTTCTGATCAAGGGCTGTAGAAACAAGGAACTGAAAGTGATGTGTACTGTGACACCATTGGTGTTCAAGCTCTTAACCTCCATGACCATGGAAATGTCACTTTTCTGTCCTGATGTCTGCTGTTCTGTCCCTGTCCCTGCCTGCCAGAGGCACCATCAGGGACAGCAGAGTGAGCAGCCAGCTCTGCCCATGGCACAGGGAGGGAGCCAGGGCGCAGGGAAAGTACCCAAAGGAAATCTCATCTCAAGGTGGGACCTCGAGGCACCTGTGATATCCGGGAGTGAGTGGAGTCATGGCGTGTGTTCAGCACTGGGGGAGGAGCCCAAAAGCTCCAGAGGGGCTGCTCTGCTCAGCCTGGAAACCAGAGAGTTGTGGCACAGACGGGCTGCTTTGAGCTGCTTTGCTGTGGGGAAACTTTTTGCATTCCAGGACACAGGATCACCTCCCACCTGTACCAGAATCCTGATGATGAGGAAACTAGCAGCACTGAAAAATATCTCTTATATAACTCCTATGCAGCTACTTAGTTACAATTTTCAAAATTATTATTTTTTATTTTAAAGAAAGGGTCACCTTAAACTTGATGAACTTTCACAGCCTGAACAAGCAGGGGACCATGTGGAGAGCAATGTCTCTGAGGATGTACTTTTCAGTGAGTAAGTTCACTTGAGGCAGGAGTCTTAGGTAGATCTGATTGCATTTACAAATACAAAATCTGTCAACAGTAAAGACACCTTCACTGTTTAATCTTCTACTAGAGGGGAAAAAAAAAAAAAAGAAAATCAAAATACTTTCTTCTTTCCCAGAATAGCTATCTGGCAGAAAACTTGAAAAATGTGAATCCCCTTTCTTGATACCAAGTCACTTTGTTGATGAACAGTGCTCCCAGCAAAAACTGGGAATGATACCAGACAAAGGATGCCCAGCATCATTATCTGCATTATATATCAATAGTTGTGCTTCCTTGCTTATGAAGTGTATAACCTTGTGTGTCCTTAAAGTGTAAAAACAAAACACCCACCACCCTAAGGACACCTGGGACTGCACTTCTAAGAAGCCAAGAGAAATAAAAAGATTTTATTAAAATATCATGAATTATTGTTAACATATATTTACATAATTTAATTCATCTCAGGAAACATCTAAAAGAGTGAAATTTTATACACATGTGGTCATGAAGCCATCCTTTAATACAATAATTTTCTTCTACAACCCATCAGTACACTAGATCCATATTTGAGGGGATTTGCTTATTTTATCTGATAATGAGACAATTTATGGGGCTGTTATCCCTCAGATGGGATACTTGCCTGGCAGTCTTAGCCTAGCCCTGAACTAGAGAGACAGTGCCTCTCAAAGATCCTGGTTTTTTGAGTGAACAGTTCAAAATGCTACAGCTTTGGGCTAAGCAAACTGAGTCAATGGTGTTACTCGAAAATTATTGCTGTTAGTAACTGACATTTAAGCCTTTGATATTTCTATTACAATCTTTTCTTCTTTTCTTGGGAGTGCTTAACTTGTAATTAATTTTATTAGGTTGAATGTCATTAGAAAAGAAAATTCAAGCATCTTTAGGCTTCTTGCATAGAGAAGCAATTTCTGTTAAAGGCCTTGTCTTTTGAATCTGTTCCTTTTTTAGTCTGAGACAGCTTTGTAGTATTTTTGCAATTAATGGTTACCAATTCAATAAAGACTTCTGGCATTCTTGGTCAATTGTTCACACAATCACAATTTTAAATAGAAAACAGCTAAGGATCTGATTATACTGATGGAAGTGAAGAGGGAAACAAAGCTGAGGAAAGTGATCTGGTGTTAATAGTCTCTTCTAGAAAAATGAACTTATTGCAGGACCCATTATTAGAAGTAAAATCTTAGTGAATGCTAGGGCATTCAGAAGGCAGACAGACACCATTAGGGACACCAGCCTTGTGTGTGCTGTGTACAAGTGATGAGGCTTCTGGGAAAATGTCTGTGTTTAATCACAGAATAATCTTACTCGCAAAGCCATGTGTATAAACAAAATCTTCTGTTTTAGAGCAAAATAGGGCTAATTGTGTGGCTGCCAAACAAATCTGCTTGACAGCATGTCCATTAAAAGGGCGTTATGCTGGTGAGGAAATGCACTGAGGGATCCTGGAAATTTTGTCAGGAACATGAGCACTGTTGGGGTGACCAGATGCCTGTGAACTACAGGTGCATCGTTTTAATTTCTTGTGGTTTTAATCTCTGCATTTTGAAACCCAGGAACTCCTGCATCTCCCGACCATTTCTGCTGCTTTGCCATCTCTATTTCCCCCTCTGTCAGCAGTTGGCTACCAGACAAGCTTTAGATGAATAGCATTCACCTTACTTCAGAGTTGTTTTATGATGCTGGTTAGATGAAATAGTTCCAGCAGATACTCTCAATAAGCAAAGGCCTGTACTCTCTGCAGTTCATTGAACCCATATGGATGGGAACAGCTGCAAAGATGGGTTTGCTACCTGAGGCCAATGTTTGTGTTGCCAAGCGCGACTCCAGCTTGCTGACCCTTGTATAATTCATTGCAGTTGAGGAAATGTTGCTCACACTATTCCATTTTGTGATGAATGGCATTACTTAAAACTGATAGTCTTGTAAAGCAGTGGTGACTTCCCATGTCTGACAGATGTGAACAAAGAATACAGTCAATAAATATTGCTATGTTCTAAAGGAAGATTCACTGCTCACAGTTGAGGGAGAGGAATTTCCGTGCAAAGAGAAAACAGGTGGAAAAGAGGCTGGTATAAAATTACAATTTAGAGGTTATGCTTAAGGATGGATCTTTGTGGGGATTCATGCATTGCAGGTCTCTGAATCATCCAGGTGTGGTGTTGCAGGCATATATTTCAATCTAGCATCATGGAACAGTTGCTGCTTCACTGACCCTCTTACAGGAGCCAGGCAAATCATTTCAGTGACCTTGCTGAGCTTAGACTTCCATGGAATTTGCCCAGAAAGGGAAGGATGCCTCAGGAAAGCCATATCTGGATAATAACATTTTCTATTTAGTACTATTGCTTTTGGGAATGTTTTTCATCCAGATGTTTCCTGGTGCATTTTTATTGACTTTTTTTTTTCCAAAACTGAGGTTGAGTTTTTTCTTGTTGTGTGAAAGAGCACCTGACCTCCTAAGCAGTGTCTCTGAACTCGGTGGGAAATCCTTGTAGGCTTTGCTGTTGGCCTCTGCAGGCAGCGGCCCCAGGTTCTGATGAGACAGAGATGAGAGCCAGCTGATTATAGTGGTGGTAAGAAGAACAAAAAAGCAGATTCTTTGAAAGGTCAGGAATATCCATGAGTAGCCATTAAGAAAAGGAAAAGATGAACTGAGAAGAGAGACATGCAAGTGTTTTAGCAGGTTTCTGTGAGAGACTTGGCCAGGAGTTATTATGGTCTGAGAGATGAGGATGGAGCCTGAGGAGGTGAGGTTAAGCAGATCTCTCAGTGGTTTGGAGGTACCACAAGGGGAGCAGGACATGGGTTTCAATGAGGAACAAATTGAGGCGAGCGGTGGAAATGGTGAGAAGGGAGCAGATTCCTTTAATGTGCACCCTTCTTTCACAAAGCTGGTGTCCCTATGCTTTTAACATATATGAGCAAAAATAACATCATTGATCATATTTAGGTAAGAATATACAGGGCACAAAATCACCTGGTATTTGCCCACATTCACTTTGTGATAGGTGTGCCATTGTTTCACAGTCTTCTGCCTAATTTCTTGCCACTTGATGGAGTATGAAGATAAATGAGGTAGTGTTTCTATAGAATGTCATGGGCTGCCCAATTCAAAGTCCTTTTGAAGTTGAGGTATGGATTAATATTTGTTTTCTGTTATTTTGTGGTGTTAATGGTGCATCAGCTGCAATACTGTGGATATTTCCCTAGAAATGCTTCATTATCATTAAACTGTAACATTTATTCGTGAGGGAAAATAATTTTTCTCCATGCCTTCCATTCAAAAACTACAAAAATCTTTGCTAAAAGGCTGTTAGGAAGGTGCCTGAAGTTAAGTCCATGGAGTCAAATAAGAAGATAAATTTAAGTATCTGTACAGGTAGTGGCTGAAATAAGACAAAACCCTGTTAATAATCTACAGTTCTTTATCCCCCGTCAGTAAAGCTTGCTACAGCACAGAGATCAGACCATAGAAGTGTGTGCAATAGTGTTAAAAACGAGTCCTCTTGCATGCACCAGAAGGCAAAGGCCTCTCAGCCACGGGCTGAGCAGCACAGCAGTGGGAGCCTCTGCACCCAGCTGTGAGGCTGTGCTGTGCCTCAGCCCTGGGCGGGCCAGCAGGGATGCTCCTCAAGTGCCAGCTCTAATTGAAGCAGCTCTGACAAAGTGGATCAGATGTTTGTGGGCACAGAAGGTGTGTTTGCAGTTGGGCTGAGAAAAGGATTTTTGCTTTGCTTTGTGGTCACTAATGTTACATCTACTGAAATCAAAGCTTCAGCACTGAAATGCAGTCAGAGTGATTTCTGCAGATCTCTCTTTTTTCTTTACATTGTGGTGTGTAGTCACAAGGGACTGAATTAGAGATGTCAAGGCAGCTTTTCTGGGCTTAACTTTGCAATTAAGCTGCTTTAAAAGATTTCCCAATTAAAATGCAAGTAAATAAGCCACAATCAAAGGTAAAATCATGTGAAACTAAATTGATATTCATTTGGACAGTAGCAATTCCTTTAAATTTGTTGTATAGATCTGCACACCTTGAGTTTTCAGACTAGCAAAACAATAGTTGTCTTTTATATTCCATATGAACTGGCCAACACAGTAGGAGAAGAAACTTTGTTATTATTACTGTCTTGGGGTTTCACAGTTGTTTTTTGGCAACAGAGAGCTGAGGACTCCTGACCTGACCTGCAGCTGTGCAGAGGTGTTCTCCAAGGATGCCCAGCTAGCAGTGTTGTGCCTCTGGATTTTCTTGCCTGTGTCACCACTTTCTTTGACTTCCCCAAGGTGACCTTTTAATTTTTTTTTTTTCTGGAATTGGCAGCCTAGTTGGAATTCCTGCGCAATAAATCTGGAAGCAATCTGGAAATCTTGGTCATTTTCCAGAGAATGCAATGGGCATGGGGCTGAACAGAACTTCACTGCCTTTGGTACCCTCACTAAGAGAGTGTAACTGAGACACAGCAAACCCTTCCTGCCGTGGGCAGCTGAGCCCAGGGAAGGCAGAAAAGAGAATGCAGAGGGGACAAAGAGGAGTGAGTGGAAGAGTGAGGATGCTTGGGGAAGTGAATTGGTGGGACCAGGAGTTTCTCTGCTTATCTTCTTCCCTCTCCCCAGACAAGCTGAGGACGCTGCTGCCTTTATCTGTGACCTCGGTAAGGGAGTGGTAAACGCGAGTAGGGAGCGGTGTTTGCTTCCTGCTTTGGGGGTCAGGGCTCTATTCAGTTGCAGCATCGGCTGCTGCAGCTCCTTTGGTGGATAGGAAACCCGTGTTGGGAGCTCCAGGAGCTCGAGCAAGCTGCCAAACTGTTTTTTGCAGAGCCAGCGAGAAGGGGGAAACCATGATGCTCCTCTTTACCTCTCTGCCAAAACTGAATGGGATTTTATGAGACAAAGGAAGGGCACTTCACCACCTGCAGGGCTGCTTATCAAAGGCCTTCTACACACAATGGAGGTGTGAGAACTTTTCAAAAGTGAGGTCACAGATGTCCTCTAAAGCTGAACGTATTGAGCAATCTAGATAGAAAAGCCATTTACCAGGTTCCTGGAAATACCATTATATGCCCTTGTGGGTATATAAATATGTACATAGGTGTGTACAAGTATTTCTGTACTTTGATATAATGTCCACAGATCAACTGATGTGACATCAAAGGGCACAGCCCCTCTCCATGCTTATCTAGACAGAAGCAACAGCAGAAATGGATGTGAAAACCAGACCAACATAATTCCTTTAAGAGAACTGAAAATCTTGTATTTATATCTTGCATTTTGCACTTCACTTCCTCTATCTGTTTTGTCATTTTGTCATGTCTCTATTCAGATGCTGAAGTCCTTAGGGAAGGCTGCATTTTCTTGGCAGGGTGACACAGTGCACTTTTGAAAGTTAATGACTACTATGAGAAATAAATATCCAGTGAAATGGCATTTTCACGATTGAAGCTTCAGTTAGCAGTGATACCCATCACCAACAGAAACAAGTCCTAGGGTTTTGGATGTGCTCTCCCAAGCCTTAGAAATGCACCTACAGAACCTGTGGGGAGGACCTTACTCTCCTCTTAGAAAATCAAGGAGGGGACCCTTCAGGGACACACCTCTGTTGTTTGTGTGTATGCAAGTACAAGCACTGATTTTACTTCATAATAACAGATGTAAACTAATTGATTTCCATGTTGCAAAGCAATTCAGTTGCACAGTTCTGTGTAACAAAACATGACCTGGGAGAGTGTATCTGGAGCACTGTAACACCAAGTAAAGGCAGGAATCTGTCACTAGCCATAAGAAACTATTTTCATTTGGAAATATAAAATTATACCTGACACCTAGCAGAGGTGTCACTGTGGCTGGAGCTGAGCAAAGGAATGCCTTTTAATATAAAATAATAAAACTTCATTCGAAGTGCAATCTTTTAGAGTAGACCAATAAAATTACTTATCTTGCTGTCAATGCTGATAGAATATCTGTATAAATGGTCACAGATCACTGAGTGACACTTATAACCATTCTTAGATCACTATTTAGTGGCTTTTAGGATTTATTTTTTGGTGAATCCTAAAAACAGCAGGAAGGGAAACAGTGCCTACAGACACTTACTAGATCATCCTGGTATTCCTGGGATGGAAACAACTTTCAATGTTACTGATAGTTTCTGGTCTGGTTGATTATTTGTTGAATTGGTTGAAATGGCAGTTTTTGTCACAACCTTTCTAATATTTTGGCTTTTTCCATGGACAAGAGAAAAATATTTTCATTTTTTTCAGTAGTGGGATTTCAGATCTAATCTGTAAGTGGGTAGGGTAATCAATACTGACTTGTGATGGTGATGCTGTGACTGTGATGCCAACACTAGCAGTGCTTCACTGGATGGGATTTTTCTCCCACAATGTGTAGCAGAGTCTTTTTTTTTGTCCTGCTCATAAGAGAGCTCTGACAAATGGGGACCCCCAGTCAGTGGGGGGTGACTGACACCAGAGCATGTGCTCAGAAAGCAGCCTGTGGCTGGAGCAGGAGATGGCTGAATTGTAACTCCCATGAATTTCCAAGACACTGTATGGTGTCACTTGGGAGGAAGGTCGAGGAAAGGACTGCAAAAGGGAATTTGGAATACAAAGTGAATAAAGAAAAAACCCCTGACTTGTGTGAGAAGAAAAGAAAGAATGTAGAAAAGGGATATTTTGATGTAAAAGAAAAGTGAGGGATGCTATCAGTGTTTGTCCCTAGTCAGTGTTAGTGTTGTGCACTGCTTTGGGGTGCCAGGAGCATCCTATGGCATAAGTCTCGACCCAAGTTTAGAATTCCATGAGAGAGAGTGGAGTAGTGCAGGAAGCAGGGACAGGGCACCTGCTGGGAGCTGTGTGCCACTGGCATGGCCTCAGGGAGTGGGATCCCTCCCACATAAAAAGCAGAGTTGCTTCTGCGAAACAGTAAACAAAAAAAATGCATTGTTCCAACCTGTGCTCTATTTCACATGTTGAGAAGGCTGTACCTGCTGTAGGGAAGGGGAGTTCCCAATCTGTGTCTATTTGCCATTAAAATGTAGGAATGGCCACATACACACATACACGGGCCTGCAAAGTATGGATTCATTGTGGTTTAAACAGCAGCTAATAGCTGAGAATAATCTCAGCAAGTGGGGTTAGGGGAAGGTATTGATTTTGTGTCATACAAATGTAGGTAGAACTAAATAATGTTCCCAGGGCACTTTTCAGTCTGACTGGCTGAAAGAGGAAGGCACAATTTATTTAATGATCTGTAGAACACAGCATCCTTGAGGTCAATAATGTGTACTTAACCTTTAGGTTTTCCATGTTGTCTGCTTGTCCAGTTGGTTTATGAAGTGTATGCTAACATGGCTGGGGATTTAAGGCAGTGATAACTTGATCTCTCAAACGTTCTCTGCTGTTGCATGTGGATGTTGGACAAATCCATTGTGAATTCTGCTGAGCTTTCCCTGGCACTGCCTGCAGCAACTGCTGCTGCTCAGTCACAGCCTTGTGCTCTGAATGCAAGTCAATAGTGTTTATAATGTGAACACTAAGATTGCTGTCTTAACCCAGTTTTACTTTGCCTCCAAAATTTAAAATGAAAATAACCTCTTCTAGCCTTCAGCTTTTATCAAGAGATAAAAGCTGAAGGCTAGAAGAGGTTATTTTCATGTGCTTATTTGGTGGCAAAAATAATGATTAATTAAATTTAAAAAAGAAATCTGATAAGAAATGAAGGCTGAACTTCAGTTGACAGCAAGCACACCTCATTTAAGACGAGAGTAAAGATTTTTACAAAGTGATCCTTATTAGATACTAAAATCTAATGCCACAATTCTGTAGAGTTTTACTTCTCTGGGAAAGCTTTAGATCATTCTTACAGGAGAGCCACAGTTAAAATATTGAGCTGGCAGTCAATAGACTGCGAGTTCTGTTTCCAGCTCTGCAAAAAGGTTCTGTGTGTGCGGCAAAACCTCAGTGTGTGATTCAGCAGAGCACTGGAGGATGTGCCTTCAGGTAAGCAGCTGACAGTCACCCCCATTTGCATAGAATTGCTGTGTTCGGGAAATGCCAGAGCTCTTGGCTGGCTAAGGGCTCATCATGGAAATACATGGAACTACAAATTTCACACGTGCACTTGCTTCTGAAGTAAACTAATGATGATAATTTTGTATTTCCAGCAAAATGTCTTATCTTCCCAGCTCCAAATGGTGGGGCAGAACAGGAAGCAATGACAATGTTATCGAAATTCATCCTGATATCCAAAATATTCCATACAAACATTGTGCTTCCCCTTATTTCTTAATCAGAGCATTGTCTCCCTGGATTGCTTTCTGAAAAGTTTGGATCAAAGTACTTAAAATTTTAAGGGTACTTCAGAACACAGATCAAATTAGTATGATCTCATTATTCTATTAATTTTCTTTTTTATTTTCTTTCTATTTATGAGTCATCTAATATTTCTGTTTATTAGTAAATGACTATTAGATATTTTTTCAAACAAAATCTGCAGTGGAATCTGAGTGTTTGATAACTTTTTGGAAATGAGGTTATGATCCTATGAAAACTTTTGCCTGAAGCAACGACTGTTTCCATCTGAGTAGTTCTATCGATTTATTCTTGTATAGAAACATATGTAGGATAGATGTGCAATGTTAGATTGTATGTACATGATGCTGAGTCTTTCAGGGGGATTTCTCTCACAGGAAGACAATACTTTCCCTCAGTGACCTTTCCCCCTACAAGTAATCTGTCACTGTATAATTAAATGGGAAAGTAAATAATGTTATTATTTCTGAGCATGGACACAGCGCACACAGTAACAAATCAGATTCGAAGAATAGCTGATGAGGGGATTTGTGGAGATCCTTGATGCAAAGTTTTAAGTGCAGTACAACCAGCTACCTATTCTAAATTGGCTGCCACTGTAATTAAAAGTATAAATGTTTCAAGCTGAATACATCCTATTAGTAAGATTTTAGGAAACAAAAATTTAATTTATTCACATTCGATATGGTCTGTAAATGCCACCATTATATGCTTTCCTCTGGCCTTTGATTAGCTATGGATTAATAAAACTTTTATACCTTCTTTGTCAGCCTCATTTTGAACTCTGTTTTTGCATACTGCTACTATTAAATAAATGAATTAGTGTCCAGAAATGTGTCATGCATATTACCTAGCAGCAGGAAGCATAATACAGTGGTCAGCTCCCCAGGAGCATTATAAATCCTAACACGCTCAGTAACCTGCTCATGTGGACCTATTAAAAGCTTGATGATTTAGTGAAGCAGTATTTGTGCTTAACAATGGAATTTTAGTTAATTCAAAACAAAGTAAATCATTTCCAATTACAGTATTTGAATATTCACAGTAGCTACATAAGGGTGTGCAATGCTGCCAAGAAAAAAAAAAGAAAAGGCATTATGAAGGTTGACTGGAGTTTAGCGTTTGGAGTGGTTGTGGTACCTCAGCATCAGATGAACACCACTGTTTGCAAAACATTTATTTGACACAGCTGCTTCACTAGAGAGACTGTGAAGCTATAGTTTAGAATGGGCAAAACTTCCCAGAGACTGTGAAGACTTCAGTGACCAGAAAGGCTCCTGAAGGTGAGGCAGCAGCAGGAACAGCAGAGGCACCCAGCCCAGGGAGCATTCAAAGGGAGCAGGGCTGTCAGCAGAGATTTGGGGTCAGTACAACGGCACTTTTGGTATCTGTGCCTACACACACCTCAGCAGGGCTTGCAGGGATGTAGAGCTGCAGCTCTTGGGGGAACTGGGTGAGACCATCTGCCAAATTGTCCCGGGACTCTGTTGCAGGAAGATGAGGGATTGATGGGAAGGGTCAAACGCCATGAAATGCCTTAGCAGCTTCTGTCAGGTGTAGCCAATGTGCTGTGTGCATACACACAGATGTGTGGGAGATTAGGCTGTTCCTTCTGAAGACAGGTCAATGTTTTCCAATCTGTGCTTTCAACCCAGGGTTAGAGTTGTGGCTATGCCTTAAAATGCTGATATGCTTCAAGAAAGGCACTGGTTTATGTTTATGAAAACATAATTTCTTAAGGCAAGTAGAATATAGCCAAATAAACATCAGAGGAAAGCACAGAACTGCATGAAGAGGACTTATTAACTCTTTCTCTGCTCAGCTGACTTGCACAGTATGGTGCAGACAGAAGGTGGGGGAATAGGTGAAGTGCCAGCCTCCAGGCAGATTTTATATCTTCATTTATTATCATTACTTTAAAAACTTATTCTGACAACGTTTTCCTTTATGGGTGACATTTGCTATCTTCAGATATAGTTATATAAACCTGTTGCTGTTAATTGGGATTACATTATTCCTACAAGTGTCTCCCTGACTCTTGCAATTTTCAGGCCTTGATTTTCATTAATAATCTTAAAAATATCAGTATTTGCTCCTTGTGGTTTATTGGTCTCAGCATAATGACTCCTATTTGAAGATGATGGCAGTCATGTGATATCACCTACTTATTAAAAAGTCCTGAGGGGAGAGGCTTGGGAATGGATTCATCATTAAAACCAATGAGTTCCTACTGAAGTCTGAAATACAAAGTATCACCCAGTATCCTCAGAAGCTTTCTCAGTTCCTTTTGGCTGTTACAGTACCGGATGCAGCCACGTGCTGCAGGGCAAATTTACAATCTTAGAGCTGCAGAAACCGATCCCTGGAAGATGATGTATAATTTAGAGGAATAAATTAGGAAAATAAGGCATGGCTATAGGGATGTTACAGATTATAAAAACTGAGATGATGATCACTGTTTTAAAAACTTGTTTATATGCCATGGAAAAGTTCTGTGCAGGTTCCTGCTGCCTTGTCGGTGTCTCAAAGATAAGGACTGTCACCTGATGCTCAGAGTGCTCAAGGGGCTGCTAATTGCATTCGCAAGTAATTGTCAGCATTTGTGAAAATTGCTGTGGGGGTGTGACCTCAAAGGCATTCAGAAGACAAAGGTAGTCTTAATTAGCATTCAAAACAAATTCCAGGAGGTTTGTAAAAGCCTTTTTTGCTCTATTCTTGCCACCCATTTTAGGCTGGGGTGGGTTTTAACTTTTCTCTACCCTGAAGCCATCCACTTAAGCAGCGCAATGACTTGGAGCAGTCTCTGTTTAGAGATGGTGCTAAGGGGAGAGAAAGGAGAGGGCACTAATGTGTAATCACCTTTCCGGGATACACCTGGTGGGAGATGGCCTGGGTTCGCTGGCAGGTGAGGGTCCGAGGCAGCCTGGAGTTCGCAGCTGCAGCAGGAGCTTGCGAGCCCCTGGAGCCAGCATCTGTCTGCCACAGGGCAAGGGCGTGGGGGGAAACTCTCCTCGGCTCAGGGGGAAGCACTTCACAGCTAGCAGGGAATGTTTGCATGGATGCAGTCCTCAGGGCCGAGGAGACATTTATTTTGAGGGAATTTTGAGGCCTTAATCGGAGGCAGAGGATGAGTAACTTCGTTTTAGAATTAAGACTGAAACTCGTGTGTGTATATGAGACTGAGCATATTTCTGGGTGGTCACGAAGCATTTGTCTAGGACCATGTTGTGCTCAAAGTTACCTAAAATCTGCTGCTAGAAATTCAGAGAGCTCCTGGAAAGTTTATGAAGTAACTGTCTTTTATTCCTTGATGCATGTGGCCTGTAATGCTGTATGCTTTCTGCACTGTGCTCTCGTTTCAAGATTACAAGCCACAGGCCATGAGGAAAAGGGAAACCAGAACTGGCGTGGTGAGGGGACATCTCTGTTGTGACTCCAACACGAATCGCTTACTGTGTGTAGCTCTGTTTTTCCTTTATAAATGTTGTATTTATGGACCAGTCTTAATCAGTTCTTAGCATTCATGATCAGTAACGTAAGTTAATGTGAATGTTAAAATTCAAATAAGTTTTAAAGCTTCTGTTGAGGCTTGTTTGTTCCTTCAAAACAGGAAATTACCTGGCCTGAAACCTGCTGAAGAATATGCAGGATGCTTTGCAGGAATATGTACGATCCTTTTTCATTTTAATGAAACTTTACTAACATATGGTTGAAGGAAACAAACACAAATAGGTTCACCCTGGGCAAATGCATTAAATCAAATATAGCAAGTGTGCTCATTATCCATTCATTGTTGTTTCAGAGTTACTCTTGCCTAAGAAATCTTGCAAATTAGAAAATCCATCAGTTGGTGCAAAACATTAATAACGCATATAAATAAGAATACAGAATGTATTTCAAGCCCTTAATTTCTTTCTCTTGTGAGAGCAAAGCTAAAAGGACTTGCTATGCAAATAAAATAAAGTAAATTGCAGTTTAGTTAAAATATGGTTGATGTGGCGAGGGTATATAGGATTTTGGAGCCCAAGTTCAGTGATGAAGTTCAGTGACAAAGCCTCTTAGGGTTTGTAACTACTAAAGCAGCAACTTTGTCTCTACACAGTACATGTTATTAAGCCAATATTAGGTTTGTTCTACTGAACTGAATTTTTAAAGAATATTGATGTCAGGGCTTTGCACTAGCAGTGTTTATTCTGGACTACATATCATGCATCCACACCCCTCCAGACATATGCAGGATTTTTCTTAGAAAGCATAAAACAGAGCAGGAATCTGGTCTAAACGTTGTCTCATATATTCTGGCAACTTTGACAGAACTGTGGAGATGGAGATCCTCCCAAAATGTCAATGCAGAGATCCAGCCCTGGTGATTGTGGACATTGGACTCTGAAATTAAATAGATTCCCGTCCTCTAAACCTTAAGTGTTCTTTTTATAGGTATGCAAAAGCTAAAATCTTTTAAAAAAAGTCTCATAAGGTAATAAAGGTGTCCTACCTGCAGGGTTCTTTGACGTCAGATCATTGTGCACTCTGAAGTCCTTGTCCAGCTTATTCATCAAGCAGCTCTTTCCATATCTGAACAATCTGGGGACATCTTTCACTTCTCAAAACAAAGGAAAATGTGCTGTATCTTCAGCAGGAATTGGCTTCAGAAACTCTGGAAATTTCCAGACATTTCCATATGACATCTTTCAACTGGATGTGAAGGGACAAATTGGAGTTTATTTGTAAAACTAGTTAATAAGTTGTTTATATACATCAACAAAGCTAATAAGTTTTAATTCTGCTTTGCATTTGGTTAAACCCAGTGATGCACATTCCTACACCCACCTGTGAAATTTGTGTGGTTTTTATCTTTGATTTGTGTTCCAGAAAATGGGAGTTGTCCACAGGTAGTGCTCTCCAAACAGAGTTTGTTGAAACCCACTTTTCATGGAATATATAGACATAAATTTTTTTCTTCTTCATACCTTCTGTCTACCTAGGTATGTCTTTGTGCATGTGGATGAGCACTTTGCTCCCAATAGTACAAGGAACATCTGTAAAAGGGACATATTTCACTGACAGTGGCAGTGTGCCAGGAATATGCCCCAACTCCTGCTCTCAAGGACATAAGTTTGTGCCATAGCTCAGACACAGTGTGCAGGGGAGGAAAATGTAACCCAGTTTAATGCATATTTACAAGATCCCTGCTCTCTCCAGTGTGGTGTAATGAGTACCCCATGTGCAGTTTGTATCACTGTTAAAGCAGCACTGGTGGAAACACCAAATGAAGTGAACATGCTAAAATATTGTAATCTATCCCACAGGGTGCTGTTCTTCAAGGGCTTCGTGATTAGAGGTTTTGTTTTCATGCAGCAAATGTTCCTTATTCACATAGAGGTCCTGCAGAGAGACTGAGGAGTTTACACAGGCTGGGTTTGCTCAGGGGCTGGGCAGGGTTATGTCTTCCATGAAGAGACCCATCACTGAAGGGCTTTGGGAACCTCTTCAGGTTTTGTACCATGGCTCTGCTTTTGATCGTGTGCATAAATAATTGTTCTGCAGAGTGGTTGACTTAATTCAGTCAATTTGCTTGATAATTAGAACTGACAAATATGAGATCAATGCAAATCATGAAGATAAAACCATGTAGGACTCTGAACCCCCCCAGTGGTAACCACACATGTACACACCAGAATTCACAGTTGGTTTCTCAGTTCAGACCTTGTGGGTTTGCAGTGCCTTTCCAGGGTGGAATTTGGGCTGAGCAGTGATGCAGTGGGGGAATGAAGTTGGGCACTGAGCTTAGGCACAGGGCTGGCAGCAATCTCTGCAGCTTTCTTGGCTGGCTTTGCTCCTATCCAGAACTGGATGAATGCTTTTCTAAAGTTTGAAGGGCTCCAATGAGATGCTCTTGGATTTGTTGTTGCTGGCTTTCCCCCCTCAAGCAGTTAATCAAAGAAACAAAAAATTACTTATTTCAAATAAAACACTTGATGTGAATTTTCAGGCATTTTTTGAGAGAGAAATTCAAATTGCAATGAACACAAACTTGTTTTCATTGTTGATTTTTTTTTCCTTAAATATATCTTTTGTCAGGTACATTCCATTTCATACAATGAAGAGAACTGAAAAGAAAAAGGTAGCTGGGTTTTTGCATGTTTTTTCTTCCTTCTTCCCTCTTTCCTTTTTCTCCTCTGAAAGTGTAATGTCTCTGCAGTTAGGAAAATGGACTGCTGTCAGGAGATAATTTATCAGACAGTGGAGAAAGTCCTGAAGTGTTTGAGGTTAAATGTCTTCAATTTCAGGGCATTATTTTTCTTTAGACATTGCCTCTGCCTGGTATGTTGGCAGCTTGGCTTGCTTCTTCTGCTCTTGTGCCTTCTTTAATGTTTGGAAATGTTTGTTTAGGAGTAACTGCAGCTCTCCTTATATACAAATTTTCTTTTGGTTTAGCTTATTAATAAATGCCTTTTATCACCTTTTGAAACCAAAAACTAAGTTAAAAAAGAAAATTTTCTCTCTTAACCTAGAGAAAGTAAGAACATTGTTCTAGTGTCAATTGCTGGAGTGTAAAAATCATAAGTCAGGAATAAAATTCTGTGAGACAATGTCCTCAGTTTTATCATGAATATAAAATCACATTATCTATTAAAAGTGTAAATGTGTGTCTTGCAGACTTAAAACTGCTGGATACTGCAACAAAAATCATGTATGTGTTGGTTTTTATTATTAACTCTAGCTTTGAATTAGAATTCCCTACATTACAGCTTGGAGCTAAACTCTGTTTACAAAACAGTATTTACACTTGACTAATTTTGCAGATCAAACTAATTAAATCAATTAAACTGGTGATTAACCAAATGAAGGCTGATTGCAAAAATTAGTGGGTTTATTTTGGAGGACTGGAAGTAAGCTAATTACTGCAGTGATTACTTGAACCTGGAGTACTCTAAATGTGGTATAAATTGAAACCTCATAGTGAATTAGACTGGGAATTCATTACAGTTTAAAGCACTGTTAATACTATTTAGGCTGCTACTCCTGTGTGAAAATTTCACTCAGTATTTTGTGTACTGATAAACAATCATTTAGTCTGTGTCCTTTTAAATAACACCAAGCAATTTCACACAGTATTTTTTTCTTGAAGCCGAGTCACAAGACTGTTTTTATGAAAATGAAGTTACTGAAACTGTCAATCACACTCCTACACTGTGCATGATGGGAAATGTAGTCCAACCAAGTCTTCCTCCATCACCATGAACCAAATGTTCCATTCTGGCTTCACATGGTTGCCACAGCATTTTTGGGGTTGATGTCTTACCCCATGTTTGCCACCTCCAGCTGTTGGCTTGGTGCACAGAAGAAATGGGGGCTGGGTTCTCTTGCCCTGCTCATCACTTAACAGTTGGCACAGCACAAAATTATCTGTACTAATCCTAATTTGTTGCATTTCACGCTCATACTTGGGAATGTGGTGCTGTAGAAGGGTTTTAGAAAATGAAACAGATCTGGGAGATTACTCGCTCATTTTGTTTGCCAATGCCAGCTATTCCCTGTAGGATACTTCCCAGGCTATTTCATTCCTCCTTGCTTCGCCAATTAACAACAGAATATAAATGTCTACTAAAAATGACCTATACTATAGAGTTCCTTCAAGCACCTCTCCTTGCAAGGGGGTTAATGAAATTGCACAGAATTAAAATAAAAAGACCTCAAAGAGCTGGAATATTTTGTAGTTTGTGCTTATTGCCTATTATACTTATGACTATTGTAAACATGCTTTGTTTTAAGCTTGTTTTGTAGGATCTTTCATTACATCCCTCATCCAGGGAGGAGTTCAGTTTCAGTCCTCATTGCTCCAGTGAATCCAGGCACTTGAAGTTATGCTGCATAAGAGGCTTTTATTCTGTATGTTTTTGCAGGTTTGGATTATTTTCTCATGCACATGAACACGGGTCCCACTTGTTCAAAAACAAATTTCTGTAGACCAAAATGCGGATCTCACTCCTTCATTTTGTTGTCCTCTAAGATATGACCCACTCTAAGCAAGGCCACATGTAGGCCTTTTGCAGCATTCCCTTCAGAACCTGTTTGCTGGATTTAAGGAAATAGCTACTTAAAACAAAAAAAAAAAAAATTAAAAATACAACCTGTACTTTTACAATACCATATGTTTGCTTAATTGGGAATTGTTCATTTTACTGCTGACATTGCTGGGTGCATTTTATCAAGGGGAACTTCAGACATAAAGAAAAGTATCTAAATCTAAAGCTGTTAGAAAAGGTAGAAGGTGCCAATGAAGCCATTTTGCTGGGCAAGTAAACTGAACTGAGACCACTTTTGTGACTGGCTGAGGAAAAGGTGGTGATCAGCTAAGGGATGGAACAGGAAACTTGGTGGGCTACTGCAAAGGCTCAGCATGAGCCAGTAGCGATGGAAGGCAGCAGCGGGAAGGATGTTGGCTCTTTTTGACTGGATCTGGAGTGTAAGAGCTGCAGATGTTGCCCTCTGTGTGCACAGAGCACCAAAGGAGGTTTCCCCATGTGAAGGCAGGGCCTGGCTCTACAAGGAGCAGAGTGCTCAGCACATCAGAGAGCTTGAGATGAGAGAGCAGTGAGGGGTGGGAACTCCTCAGCAGAGAACTGCCGCCTGCCATGAAGGGGTGAGCTCTGTGAGCTCTGGCTGAAGGCTGCTGCTCTGTGGAGACTGAAGCTGAGATGTGCTCACAAGTGTTTGGGGGCTCCTAGCACGGGGACAGAACAGGGCGTGTTCAGTGTTGTGCTGGAGCAGAGTCATCACACCAAAGAAAAGGGGATGGCCAGGGGGGCTCCCTCAGGCCCAGCCAAGCAGTGGGGCCTGAGGGCAGTGGGGCAGTGGGCAGGCAGCTCCAGCCTTCCTGCTGGTGGGCAGGGGGAGCTCGGGGCCTCTCGTGCTCTTCTCAAGTGTTGCAAAGCACCTGGTACCAAAAGTACTGAAAGGACTCAGGAAGGTGGGCTTTTCACTATGACATATCAGCATTAGGGTTTTATCTGAGTGTGTCCAAGTAAACTTTCTAAAAAGAGATGTAGGAATACCCTGATGATCCATATCACTATGTATAGACAGTTTAAAAAGAAAATTAAGTTCTCTTGCAGGGTACTCCCTTCTTGAGCATATTCATACTCCCTTAGAAATCACCTTCTCTAAAAACAGTGAGATATCCAAGTTTGCATGTGAAAGTCGCATGAAAAATAAGCCTGGGGATTTTTTCCCCTCTTTTTTAGTAAATATATAATCTTCCATAACTGCCATTGCAAGCTACAAATTTTCTTTCTTAGAGGAGTTTTGTTTATTTGTAATTTATTTATTTGTTTTGTTTATTTGTAATGGAATTGAAATACATAAATTCAGATTACTAGCTGAATGCTTTAAGGGAAGAAGCCATATGTGTGAAGTACAAGGAAATGACAATGCTTGATTGAACACTGTTCCAAAATACAGCACTTTGTCATACTCTGTGCTCATAAAAATTCCTTATAAAGCTCTCTAAAGCAAAGCAATCTAAATGGTAGTTTGTTTTTATAAATGAAGTCAATGTAACTTGTCATTATTTGAATAGATTCATGTAACTATCAACTTTGTATTTTCTGATGCAGTTTTTTAGAAGTTGAATTCCACAGTATCAATCTGAAGCAAGTTTGCTAGTCTTGGGGAGGTTAGACTGCAATAAGTTTGCCCCACAATGTCCATTTTCAACTATTCCCCATTATTTAATGCTAGAGCAGAAAGAGAATCTCTTTCTGGGAGCTCCAAATGGTTATTATTCATTTATATTGTGTTACCACCTGGAGTGCTCATCTAGGCTGTATATATGTGGGATTTCCACAAGAGCTTAGGACAAGAATGTGAAAACAGACGAAGCTGAAGGAAAGCATTCATTAACCAACATGACAAAGGTCTATGAAGTAGCTCCAGTAACCCTGTCTAGAGTAAAATTGGTTAAGAAAGAGGTGTGTGCACTCTTAATAAATTCATCATGTAAAAAATGCATGATTTTTCTCAAGGAGATAGCAATATTATTCAAAACATGCTAAAGTGGGCAGGATATCCCAGGAGTAATTGTGAATTATTAGGTCATAGGGACCTCATTGCAAACTATTTGCAAAACTTAATTGGTGTAATAAATAAAATATGCATGCAAATTAGACTACTTTCTGAATTAAAGGAATCTGTTATCCAGCATTGCAAAGATTCATCCTAATTTAATAGGTTTTATATACAGTTTGAGATGGCCATGTTTCATATTTGTCCTGAAAAAACTAGATGGTATTTAACTACGCCCGAACCAGCCAACTAGTGGCATCTGATAAATGTCAGTGTGTGATGCAGGGTATCACTGGCAGGGTGACACCAGACTCCAGTGTGACTGTAACGGTATCTTGTTTAATTTAGTGCACAGAACAAAGAGGCTAAGCAAGGTGACAAAATTAACAGTCCTATTTGCTTTATTCTGTTGAAAACTTCTCCTTTTCACTGAGGTTAAAAATATTTGTAGCTTTGAAAGTTCTGTTTGAAGCTCTGTTATTTATTGATTTATTTTCTATTCATATTAGAATTCTAGTAGTGGAAAGAAGAAAACCAATGAGTGTAGCTGATTTCATTACCCTAGATATAAAATAGGGAGTCTGTAGTCATGGTAGTCATGTAATGACTTTGTATCCTAAAGCAAAATCTGATAGAATCAAAGTGAAGAATCTCTTAGAATAAATATAAATAGATGGATATGAAGAAGCAGTTAACATTCTCTGTATAATATCATTGCTAGACTCAATAACACTGTCTTGTCATCAACCCCAAATCAAGTATTGCATCTGCTTTTTTTAAAGCAGTTGATTGAATGAATACAAATGTCTTGCTGTTGTCACTTGGGATAGCACTTCATACATCCCATTTTCTAGCCTCTAATTATTCCATTTGTAGACATGAATGCCATTTAGATGTAAGCTAATTCAGCATGGTAACTCAATTAGATTTGTACTGACTAGGATTTATGAAACATCAATGGATTCTTGGTGAGACCAATGGGACTACCAGTTATTTATCCCTAAGTCTTACTGATACTGCCTCTCAGGAGCTCAATTAAACACGCCAGTGATGAGAATATTTTGTAACAGTAGTCTTTCACAATTAGTCTAATATTTTTGTAAAGCATATCACATGTAAGGCAGGGCATCATGTATTATGCAATACAAAGTTCTCATCTGACTAGTTCATGATGTTGAAGGGTAAAAGAAATTCCCATCATCATGTTGTTGTTGTAATTATAGAAACAAAACTCAAATTGAGTTCACAGAAAGTATGATGAAAATTCTGCTTTGCTGATTGAAAAAGTAAAACTCAAACTATACTTATAAACTAGCATCTGCATCTTGCAGGTTACAAACAGGTTTCTCTACTAATGTAGGTCCCCCTGGAAACCATGTGTTCCTTGCGTGGGTTTACAGCTCTCATTGCACTTGATCCTGGAATCATTTTTTTGTTCCAGTATCAGAGTCTGCAGTGAGCAAAGAGACTGTTGGAGAGTATTATTTTATTATTGCTAAGGTCCCAAATTCTGGCAGAAGAGGTGTTTGTGACACACACTGTGCTTTCCACACTGTTCTGTAGAGTGAGGAAGTGAACTGCTGCAAGATTGGGATTTTATGTCAGCACATGGGAGGAGTGGGCAGTGGCATCTGAAATTGGTCTCTTGGGGGTTAAAAGTCTTGGCAGCTTTGCATGGAGGGATAGACTGCAGTTCTTGTAAATGCAGACTGAAAAAACTTGATCAGCCAGCTGTGCTGCACAGCTATGGACACCAGCAGGCTAAAGGCAGGTTTGTGCATGGCCAAAACCCAGATTTGTGCTGATTGGTGTCATGGCTTAGCCCCAGCAGGCAGCTTGGCACCCACAGCCACTGCACCCCCAGTAGAGTGGGAGAGTCAGTTGGAAGGACAAAAGTGTGAGAATTTGTGGGTTGAGGTAAAGATAATCTAATAGGTCAAGCAAAAGCTGCCCAAGCAAGCAACACAAAGTAAAGAATCCATTCACTACCTCCTGTCAGCAGGCACATATTCACATATTCCAGGGAAGCAGGGTGTCCTCACATGTAACTGTTACTTGGGAACACAGGTGCCATCACTCTGGAACCACCCCCTCCCTCTTTCTTTGCCCCAGTTTTGCTGCGGAGCATGATGTTGTAGAGTATGGAATATGCCTTCAGTCACCTGGGGTCAGCTGGCCTGGCTGTGTCCCCTCCCAGGCTCTTGCCCACCCCCAGGCTCCTCACTGCAGGGGCAGAGAGAGAAATGGAGAAAGCCTGGATACTGTGAGAGCCCTGCTCAGCAGTAGCTAAAACATGTGTGTGGTATCAGCACTGCTTGGTGACAAATCCAAAGCATGGCACTGCACAGCTGTTGTGAAGAAAATTAACTCTGTTCCAGACAAATCCAGTCCAGCTGGGATTTGGGGACATGATGGCTGGTGCTGTCTGGCATTGTTAGAGTCCCTTTGCTTTGCCTCTTGTTTATGCTGGGCAGTGGGATGGAGGGAATGCCTGGCAGTGTTGCTGCCCAACTTACCTTAGAAATCTTCTCCCACTTGACACCCACTGAAAAGCAGAGCAATGCTAACTTCAAATCTGTATTAAAGCCTCTGTACCTTATTGAATGCACTCAGCTTTTGCTGAACAGTGCAGGAAAACCAGCACAGGGATTTTTGCCTAAATATTTTCTGTCTAGTAGGGAAATTGCATATTCTTCCTGCAGATTAAACATTGATTAATCAATGTGCATTGATATGGCCCAAGTACCTCCAAAATCATCTGTGTGTCTTTAAACACTAAACCACTGGGCAGCATGCTCAGTCTGGCGGGCTGTAGGCTTTTGCAGGTGTAATGTCAAGGGTACTGAAACAATATTCAGGCATTGCAGTATACATCACATGAGGAATGGAAAGGTCACTCTAACCTATTAGCTATGAAATCATATTGAATTCTATGTACTGAAATGCTGTTTCACTTCTTCAGACTATTTTGTCCATATGATAAATTTGAGTCTGTATGTTCCTAAAAGAGCTGCGCACACATTTTCAAGTATGGTTGTTCCCTCACATCCTCTTCTGTGCTTTTGATGGTACTACCAAAACTGAGAATTTGTAGAAGGAAAATGTATTAGGGTACACTCAGATTCAAGCTGATTTCCTGTGCCAGGCACTCTTAGGCTCCCTGACTTGGAGCCCTTGCTCCCACATTGGTCAGAATGCTGTCGGTGTTGATGGCTTGGAAGGTGGCTGAGGCCACTTTCCTCTAGGAAATATTGACACCCTGCAGGACTGAATGTGAATATGTCAGCTTATCTGACATGGTGGCTGAAAAATGATCATATAAAAATCTTTTTTTACATAGAATTACTTCATGAGAGGGTGGTGTTTAGAGGGCTGATTGCCGAAGTGGCATTGTGTGAATACTGATTTTCTGTACCATCTACCGTTTCTTTAATCAGATTTACAAAAACGTGATTACCCTACTGTGTCACTCTGCAGTTCAGACTGTTAACACTCCACTTGTGCTCCTCAGTGCTAGTAGGATTCTGAATTTTCTACTTTTTCTGAAAGCTGTGCAGATTTGTGCTTAAAACAAGTTGCTCAGAGAGTGTCTTTCAATTTAAAAACCATCCTGCTATTCAAATATTTCCAGCCTATCATTCTTACTGAATTGTTGTTTAAAAGCAATATAATGAAATAATTATTCACTTGCCAAATAGTTTTCAGAGGATCCTATCAGCTGTCTTAATTCAATGTGTTGTTGCTTTCACATAGGATCAGGTCATTATCTTCTCACACAGGGAGAACTCATCATGGCTTCAATAGTACATTAATAATAGATTTCAGTTACAGTAATTTTTGTGCAAAATAAAGTATCACCAATCTTAGTACAGAATAGTAAAAATCTTCTAGGAAATATTTGCTATGTTGGAAGACATTTTTGTGGAAATTTTTCTTCCAAAAACTGTACTCTTTTTAATGGCAATATGCTTGGGAGAAGAGAGCTCTAATTAAAAACCAAAAAAACCAAATGCCACAAAACCAAACAAAGCAAACCTTGTCAAAATCGAATATTTGCATCTTCTTATTTTAAAATACTTCCTTTCATGTAAATAGAATTATCTGGAGAACAAAGAGTCAGTGGAAACATTCTTTTTTCTTTAAGCCAAACTTTAAGCCAAACTTGTTTCAAAAATATCCCAAGAATATTTGAAAATGTACATATTTTGGAGTAGAGGGAGGGAAGTGCTGGCGAGTCTCCAAAAAATCACCTCAGTCACTTTTTCTGTTGGCAAACACAGCAAAGAGGCTGGGCTCAGGCTTGGGATGTGAGCTGTGGTGCACAGATCAGCTCTGGATTTATGGGTGCATCTCGTGCCTGTGCAGCAATGCTTTCTGTCCCAGAGAGCCCACAGCAGTGCAAGAGGGGAACTGCTTGGAATTTTATTTTGTCTTCCCCTGAAGAGATTCACTTTCTGAGGTGAACAGCACAAAAAGAAGAGAGGAGGAACACAGACACCAAGGAATCCTTGGCCCTCTTTGTGTTCTGTTCACAAGGAAGCTTTTTCTTCCTAGCCCTTCCTCAGTCCCTTCCTTTGATTCCAACTCACTCCTCATCCTTTGCACTGCCATGTCTAATGGGAGTGATCTATATTCTTCTATTCAGCACCTATAATTTTATCTTCTTAGGGAGCTGAAGGCCTCATTTAAACACCTTAATTCCTCTGAATCCCCAAAACTGACCTCAAGTTTTTGTTAGTAGTTATTTACTCACACTGATGGATTTGTAGTGCACAGGCACATACACAACCACAGCTTTTGCATAAAAGTGAGCTCATTCTAGAATCAGGACTGGGATACCCAAAGAAGACATGTGGCTTGTCTCTCTCCTATGTCTGGATCAGTCCTACAGAAGTCATTCCTGACTGATTTTTGTCTATACTGTTTTTAAACCTAGATAATTAAAATGCACAACATATTCCAGTGCTAATGCTAATATTTAATTTTCCTGCTGAAGTACATGACTAGTTTTTCTTATTACCATCATCATGGATGTGGGGGAAAATAATTTCCTTAGTATCAGCCTTTAGCTCTCTCCTGTGAGAAACCTCTTCTACAGGACAAATGGAACCTCAGTTGTTTCAGTTTTCCCCAACAGGATCTGCTTGCTCTAATGTCATGTTAGATCTGGTTGTCTTCCTCTGGGTCTATTTCCATTTAGTCTATGTGTTTTCTATCTGGTAAGATTACTTTGAATTCTCTTCCTTGAGAGCATTCACAGTCCTTCCCACCTTGCAGTAGATTTACAGGCATGCTGTCTTGTTGTCCAAGTCAGTAGTGACAGTATGGATTGATACTAATGCAGGAGGGAAGCATGGAGAGCCCAACCCCACAGTGGAGTTTGACACTGGAACACCAGGAATTGCTCTCAAGGGTGATTTTCTACGTGTTTTAAAGTTCACTCTTGTCCTGGTTTTGGCTCATAGAAGGGGAGTTTTCTTCTTAGTAGCTGCTGCAGTGCTGTGCTTTGGATTCAGTACAAGAGTAATGTTGATAACACACTGATGTTTAGCTGTTGCTGAGTAATGTCTACACTAAATCAAGGACTTCCCAGTGCCTCATGCCCTGCCAGTGAGCAGGTACACAATGTATTGGGTGGGGTGCACAGCTGGGAGAGCCTACTTGAACTGGCCAAAGGGATGCTCCAAGGTGTGGAATGTTACACACAAACTGGGGAGTGCTGATTGCTGCTCAGAGACAGGCTGGGTGTCAGTCAGTGGGTGGTGAGCAACTGTTCTGTACATCAGAACAGTTGCTTTCTCTTGGGTTTTATTTCTCTCTAGCCCTCCTTTTTGTTATGATTATTATGTTCTCTAATAATAATAATAATGGTTCTATAGTAAACCATTCTCATCTCAGACCATGAAGTTTGCATTTCCTTTTTGGTTCTCCCTCCCATGGAGTGGTTATCCTATTGCAGAAGGATGTCAGATTTGTGAAAGCAAATAATGTCGAATTCTACACACGGTTTGTGTGTGTAAAACTGTAATACTGCTGGTGATGTTCAGAGAAACACAGCTGCAGTTGTGCTTTTCTGACTGCTACCATCAAATCCTAGTTCAGAATCCACAGAATTCCATGGAGATGGCTCAGTATGAGCACTGTATCTTTGGTCCTCAAACTGGTGCTTTGACCTGAGGACTCTTCAGATGCCTTTTGTCCTGTGTACCAGATATATTGCACTCTCAGGAGCACAGGTAGCAATGAAATGGTGCTGCTTGTAGAGACAAGGAATGGGGAGAAAGACCCAGTAGGAATTCTCCTCAGCTGCTGCATAAAGTGACACCAAATTACCTGAAAAAGTTTCTTCAATTGCTGTTTCCCCTGCAATCTGGGCCCACCCTCATATTGCAGCACTCCAGCAGTTTCAGGTGATTGTTGCTCCAATGAGGTGTTTCATGCCTGGAATTATTTCTTTGATGGAAGAAATAGAGAGCAGGACCAGGAACAGATGGTTGATAATGACATCTTAATTCTAGAGAGAATGAAAGTGCTATTTCATTATGGAGTGGTATATTTAAATTGCCTTCAGGTGTTAGTTTAAGAGAGTAGATGAAGAAAGAAAAGTTAAAAAGATTTTTAAGGTTTAGTAAAAGGGATAGATTGGTACAAATCAGAGCTAGTAATAATGCCCTACAAACCTGTCAGATTGTAGTAATGTGACAAGTGCTTGCTAAAGGGAATCATTGCCCCATGTATGGTGATGGACTTGTTTCACTTTGATGAATCAACTGGTTTGAATTATTAGAAAAATGAAATGTTTGCCCTGGTTCAGAATTTCCAAATGCCCCTTCAGGATAAAAGGACATGCTTAATGTCTTTTTAATAATTTGAGAATCAATTTTATGCTATGCAAAATACTCTCTCTTTAAAGCACTAACATACACTTTAAAACAAATTCATAGTCCAACTGAGTTTGGTGACTAATAAGCTTCATTTGAGGAATTTCTTTCCTTCTGCTAAACTTTCCTACAAACTGGACTTCTTTTAGTAAACATGTAATCCTAAAGGTTTATTATGACACTTTCAGTAAGCAGAATCCTGTCTGATAGAAATGTTGATTATTTAATCCCATAAATTAGGATTAATCATTCTAATTCCTACGTGAATTTATGGCATCTGTATATGAAAGATTGGAAAACTTCCATTTCAAGACCTGTGTGATAGAAAAGCCACATACTGATACCTTTCTTTCTGTGAAAGATGTAATTGAAGGGCTGTTATTCTATGTGTCATCTGAAATGTCTAAAAGATGAATAGAGATCCATACAAAAACACTTTCGATCTGTTTGTATGCATTTGAGGAAAAGTTCTCATAGATTTCTTAAAAATACACAAATTAATATTGCTTACTTTTCAGCAGGGGTAAATTAGGGTCTTTGAGACCTTCTTAGAACAGTCTGGAGTTAAATAATATGCATGTTTTTCATTTTACTATGATGAATGCAAAGCTGTTAAACAACCTTTTAAAGAGTTGGTGTAATTATCTGTAAACAGTAATGTTACAAAAAAAGGTCAAGTTGTCCTGCCATTAGAAGTTTATGGATATAAACTGGATTTATGTTGCCATAAAATGGGCACCGACTAACTAGATTAATTCTACACAACTAAACCAACTGTAGTAATATTTAGAAACAATAAAGTGATGCCAATTAAAGCAATTTTATTTTTTGTGTCATATTGATTAATGGTGCACTAAAATTAACCAAAGACCTTAAAATCAGAATGGTTGCAGGAGGCATCCACATCTCAGCATTATTACCAACAAGAAGGAGCAGTTAAGGGAGATGGCCCTGCAATAGTATGAATATTTAATTAATAATTAGTCATGTAATTTCTCCTCAGGAATTATTATCCCTCAAACTGGTTTGTGAATTTAATTATTAGCAGCCTTTTTGTTTCCATGTCCCCTCATTACTGTCAGGATTGATGTAACATAAACTTCATTAAAAATTAAAGCAAGAGTCTTAATTACAAGGCTACCCTGACTGAAGTCAGAATTAGCCAAGTCAGTGATGTGCAAATGAGTGCATTATTTAAGAAACATGCTGGAAGTAGTTATGCTAATGTGGAAGGTTCACAGTAGCAGACCTTTTCACTTGCAGTTGCATATTCATTAAATGCACTATGCAAATTTAATGTAGCAGCCTTAGTAATGCGTTGTTAATTTATTCAGATTTATTGAGTAGGACTTAAAAAAATGTACAAATTTAATTACTCTATCTGCTAGAATGATATTAGGAGAGATAGTGGAGGTTTAAAATGTGTTGATCTGGATTACTGCAGTTTGATGGAGGATGTAGTATCAAAGGACAATTTTGATAACTAGGCTTGAAAGAATATTTGATTTACTTATAGAATGATCTAAGAAATCACTAAAATTGCACATGCTACTTCCCAATAGGAAAGTAAAAAAAAAGTCTCAGTTGTATTAACTTAAGAGCTAAAGCAGTGCTGAGTCCACAGTCTAATGGATGTAATGATCCTACTGAGACCAGTAAAGGTTATGTATGGAGATCTATGGGAAGCAAAGTGTCTTTGTGGAAAGTTCAGCGGTTGTTACGTGTTCCTCACTATGCTGCTGCTCATCAAGTTTAACAACAGGAATCCTGTCACTTTGCAGCATTACTGGGAGCACACGGTCATTTGTTACCACTGGCTGATATGAAGATTAAATTTCTGGTTTTCTTTTTACTTTACGGTCTGCAGAAAAACCCAGCACAAAGACTGCAAATTTACCATATGGAATAATTCTGTCCTGGTACATTTTTTCCCTACAAAAGCAATACGTATGGGAAAACCCCTATATGATTGCATTGTAGTATTCACTTTGAAACCCATCCAAAATTATTTGGTCTCTGGTGGAAAGACTCATGTCAGGAAGTGTGACCCTGTTACCACTGAGGAACAGAAAAGCTGAGCTAGAACAATTTGTTTTCAAATGTCTTTGATTCTCCCTCATGTAACAGTTTCCATATTTTTATTTCCCACCTGATGTGTGGTTTCAGCAAAGTAATTGCTGCAAGTGTGTCTTGTGCTTTTTCAGTAATCGACTTCATAGCTGGGTATCTGTAAAAGTTCAGGCAATTTTCAGACACTTGTGAGGGCTGAAGTCTGGGCTGCTTATCTGGGCAATAAGAGTAGAAAGGACTCCCTCCTGCCAGGTGTGATAAATCCTTGCACATTCTCTCTGCTGTGGGATTGCCTGCTTTGCTCACTACTGGATCGTTGAGACATCCAGGCTGTGTCAGGCCACTGGCTTGATACTATGAATAAGTGACTTCTGTTCCCTTGGAAAGGTCTGATCCTGCCTCCCCTGTAAGGAAGCAGTGAACAGTCCACATGTTTATCTCACTGTTAAAACTTAGAGTTTTCCTGGCTGCAAGTACCTGAGTCTTCAGGTCAAGTGCTACTGCTGGGCACAGCCAGGTCTGCATTATGAAACCGTTGGGTAAAGCTCATCTGAAAAGTTCTTTTTCTTCTGCTCTTGCCTCTTGTTCCTGCTATGGTGAGGCTGCTGTCTCATCTGTCCTCTGAACAACACTGCAGAAATTAACTTGACTGTTCACTTTTAAATCATTAAAAATTAGCTGCCATTTGAAATAATGATAACAATAGAAATAATCTGATGTACATTCTTAAGTCTGCTTAAGACTTTAAGTCTGCTTAAGATTTGTTTTAAGATTTGTTTTACAAAACCAACCCATTCCCTAGCACCTTCCTCATCTTTTCACTTTCCCTGTGCTTTACTCATCTGCCAATGACTTATTTTCAGCCGAACCTAAACCAGCTGAGAAATGCTCTGTTGCTGGGATGTGAGCTGGCACCACAGGTTTGACACTGAAGTCACTGGATAAGAGAGACAAGGCACTACTCTTTCTGTCACACTGCCACCCTCAGTGCATGCCACAGCAGCCACTGGCACAAGGGAAGGAAACAAGTGGCTGGACACAATGTCAGGAGGGTCCTTTTGTGGTGCCTCTCCTGTCAAACACAGAATGCAGCTTCTCTGCCTATGTCTTAGGTTCCTTTCACTGATAAATATTATAATTCAGACTCCCTGTCCATGTTTTTTAATCCATTCTGGAATCCATCCTGGTTTTGCCAGCTGGCTTGAGGAATCTGGAGAAACCTGTCAATCTCTTTCCCTCTGCTCTCTCCTCATAAACAGTTGGATCTGTTAGGTTGGAGTAAAAAGCTGACTGCCCAACATATCAATTTTGATTTTCCCTCCATGCAGCAAACTCCTTTCAGATAAACTCTTTTCTCCAGAAAGTAGCAATCTTATGACTGCTACACAAAAAGGATCTATAGAAAGTATTTTCCTCCTCTGCTGTCAGGCCTCTCCCTTCGACCACACAAGCAGAGTCTGTAGCGCTGTAGGTCAGTTCCTCTGGTTTGAGACACTGCCTGGATGTGTGCACACACAACCTAGGCTTTCTGGAAGTGTTCTGAGGAAAATGTATCCTCTTTGCCCAAACAAGGATCTATGCAGTATCCTACACATTGCAGGAGTGTTGTTTGAAAGGCATTCATGGTGTTGAAAGGCCTTTCACAGTGTGGCCTCTGTAAGTCAGAAAAATCAAGAGGTGTGGGTGTGCTGCACCATTGAGAGATTCTAATTTCACACACACTGTACTGGAAATTACTCTCTCAGTAAATTCACATTCACTCTTCTTTTACATGTTTATCCAGTCATTGGAAATTTCTTTTTTTTTGTGTTGAAAGCATAGGCTGGGTTATTTGAAATAGTTTGATTGCAGTGAAGTCTTAGAGCTGTGCCTTCATTGTGTGGGTGGGGAGATGAAATGATATGCAGCGTATTCTTGGAATAGTTGAATGATTAGGTACTTACATCTGTTTAATTAAACAATGAGCTTCAAACTCTGTTTAATTAAGGCCTAGCTCATTTCAGTTGTGGTCACATGCTGGGAGTTTTAACACTTCTGTAATTCAAATCCAAGGCTAGAATAGAAATAGGCTGGTCTCCTTTCAATCCTTAATAGCCAGCGGTGCACAGCACAAGGCAAAGAGATGATTTGCAGGTGAACAATGTAAGAATTTAGGTATTATCAGGGAAAAAGGTGTGTTTAAGGGTTAATGTGAAATCCTAACTGTTGGGTGATGGGGAAAGTGAAGGCTATCAAATACCATCCATCAACAGAGTATATAATAGTCTGGCTTTACCCCTGGCTTTAACATTATTGCCTTAACTTAGTCTCTTAAGAACTTCACCCACAAGGCTGGGAAAAAATAGTATTTGAGACACAGAGGCTGGAGCTAATATTTGAGAGCCTTGCTGTAGCCCATTTAGCAGAATTCACAAAAGAATTTGGGGCTGATCTGGTTTCCTGTGCTCTGGGATTGCCTGCAAGGCAGTGGACTTTCCTTTCTCTGTCTCAGTCATGAATTTGAGACACAAACCTTGTTGTGTAGGGAAACTCCAACCAGTGTTAAGTAAGAGGCGAAGAAGCAGCAGCTGGACAGAGTGTTGTGTAGTGTGCTTTCAGTACTAAGCTGGGAAAAGGAAAGAAATTCGTATGGAAATATAAGAAATAAAGGAAGTGTTACAGATCTGTTGAAAGGGACTCAGAAAAGCAATTCTTGTGATCAGACTTACAGGTCTAAGTATTCAGATTGGTTGGGAATTCTAGCTTCCTTGTGACTTGTTACCTTGACTGTGCCTAAGGAAGAAGCACAAAGAGATGATGCTGCAATGAGTAAATGGGACCGTTTCCACTTTAATTAGCAGGAGCCTATCCTGGAATATTTGGGGAAATGGGATTAACTTTCAAACAAACATTGAGTTTGCTTATCTCGTGTTTATCTTGCACATGTCTGAAGTCCTGGTGAACCCAAAACCTGATCATCTTCCCCAAGCGCCATATGAATAACACCACAATTGCATCATGCTTAGGATTTGCTCTATTCTGTGACTGGTGAGAAGGGAGGAACCCCTAAATGAGTAAAGCAAGTCTCAACTTGGACACTCAGGGTTTCCAAGGACTGCTTAGTTTCCAAGCTAAACAAGGCAGAGATCCTTAAGTGCCTGCATGTTCCTGTCTCCCAGCAGCTGCAATGGACATTGCACAAGGGGACTCCTCATCCCCATCTGGCAATGAGGAGTCTTGTGGCAGTGCTTGGTACTTCTGCCTCCAGGAAAAGACAGGATTTTGATGGATGCTTTTTCACAAGTGTGCCAAGGTTCAGGCTTACTGAACTTGAATTTTGAAAGAAGCAATTAGTTTGCAAGCAGCTATTTTTTACTAAGATAAAATATTATTCTTTTTAAAAACATTTTCATAATAAGCAATTTAATATGCATAGGTTTAATTTTGGTAAGTTGGTCTGTGTATACATATAGATATAACCAAAAGAGTACCTTTGGTTGGAGAATACCAATTATTCATCTCAAATGAGAGTTGTAAGGACTAAAAACAGCAAGAATTTTGGCTGAGATGGTCTCATGTTCTGATGGTTACTGTAACTAACACAGTAGCTGAAGCATTGCTCTGAGTGGGTTTCTTCTGGATCTACCTGTTGTTTTTCTTCAGTCTGTCTCTGTTGATGTGTGGTATCTGCTAACAGAGAAAAGGTATAAGGTTATGTTGCCTTTTGCAGTGACACACTCTGTGCATTTTGTTTGCTGCAGTTGTAGGAGCAGCAATTCAGATGGTGCACGTGTGTAACCTGCCCCCCCTGCAGGGACAGCCATTGCCAGACTGTCCCTATTGCTTTACAAAGATGATGCACAGAATATTGCAGTTATTGGGTTGTCACAGCAGCACATGATTTTACTGAACCTTAAAAGAAAAAGGAATGTGGCTTTCTTGTTTAACAACTCTGTGTTTCAGTTTCTTGCTGGAACTTTAAAAGCACTGGGTTAGTTTTGACCCTGGGCAGGCAGAGCAGTTGAAGGCTGTATCCTCAGTGGGGATACTGTGGCCCAGTGAATAATAGCTCTGCTTCTGTGGGTCTTATTCTTTGTTGCAGATTAAATTAGTTTAATCAACCTCATGTGTTTGGGCAGCCTCTCATCTTCCTGCTTCTCTCTGCTCTTCATCCTCCACCTAGTACATTAACTGGAGGAAAAATTTATGATCTCATTAGTTTTGCATATTGGTTCACTTAGGAGCTTAAAAATGTCACTCATCTTCAACCTGTTATTAAAGCATTTAATCCACTGAAGACTACTCAGGTGTTTCTGAGCCATCTGACAACTCAGACATCCTGTAAGTTACATAAAAAATGGGCTTTGTACAAGTTCTGATCACCAGGATCACTGCAGGTTCTAAGCTGGGCTTCTGGAGAGGTGTTCTTGGCTGTGCCAAGGCTCATTCTGGGTGCATTCAGATGTGCTTCCCTGCAGATTCACAAATTCCATGAGAGCAGGCTGGCATGGGGAGGAGGTGAGGCAGCTTCTCCCTCTGTTGGCTCAGGCCCTGCCTGTTCCAGTTCTTGTTGCTCTCTCTGTGTATTTTACAGCACTTTCTGCAAAGCATTGGCCATTCCTGCTTGAGTCTTAGCCAGGTCATCCTCTGAACTCCTGCTGCAGGGAGGTCTGGAAGGTGACTGAATCCTGGTACCCTGGTGACCCCCTCCTGCACAGCAGACCTTTGCTTTCCATGGCACAGAGAGGGAGAGCTGTTGCTGCTGGAGCTGCAGTTAGTTTGGAAAAATCTGTGTTTCTGCGCAGTTTCAAGAGTTTGGTTAAATCTTCTGAGTGACCTTTTTATTATCTTGTACCAAATGTATCCTGAAAGAAGACTCTAAGGGTCTTGCTGCAGGAATCAGGTATATCTTCCACTGTCAGCCTTTTCCCTTCATGCCAACTTTGTATGTGAATTTTTAAGTTGAGAGAAAGCCTTGTATAGATAGAGAGTAATCTCCTGATGCAGTTCTTGACAGCACTAACAGGTTGGGATATTCTGGGATAATGCTGCACCTTACGCTTCCTGCTGTTTGAAGCAATTATTTTTCATGTAAGATGTGTTGGTGCTACTCAGGGATTTTTACAGGTGTCTTTGTATCCCATGGCAAAGATTTGAGGCCTGGTGCTACTTTTTCTATGTCATCCTCATAATTCCAACACAGATAAGCTATTTTGGGGGCCCCTTTTCTGTCAAGTCTTTGGAATTTACAGTCTGTCTCCCTTGCCCTCTTTGTCAGACACTAAGGCTCTCTTGCCTTATCTTGCCATATGGTAAAGTGGGTTTGTTCTCTA